>NC_136068.1:433020940-433620940 GCF_964261635.1 Lissotriton helveticus
TTATAAAAATTGAAAGTTCATCCTTGTAGTAAATACTAATTTTTAAATAGATTAATTGTAATATTTGTCACCATTATTACACAAGAGTTAATATACACTAGAGAATTGTACATATACGTACAATGCATTTTAATGAATAAGGAATTTATACTCACCATTTAACATTTTTCAAGATAATAACACAAAGGGGGGCAATAACATGACGGTGGACTTTGTCCACCCGCCATACCCCTGCGAAATGGGACTGCCCGAAATGCCTTAGGATACGTCCGCCACACCGGCGGGTGCATCCTGCATTTCTAAAATTGCGACGGATGGTCTTGCCATCTGCCGGGGCCCCCCTGCCATGGTATTTTGGCGGGGGAAATTTACATGCGGGTGGGGGAATATGTCGGGTAGAGCACCACCACCATGCAGGCTTTGGCGATCGGCCCAACATACTAATGGGCCCCCAAGTCAAGGAAAGAAAGTGCAGGCACAACGTGGCAGGCACCGTGCAGTGCACATGCATGCACATGTAGGGGGGTACCATAGGTACCCCCCACGCCCCAACATCATGGGTGCCTGCAACTGGACCCCAACCTCGAAATCCGCATGCCTTTCCTGGGGCGGCAACGCCCTCACAGGAAGGCTCCCTTCTGCCTGCATCCTAATATGGATGGTGGTGTCTAGCAGACGCGGCCACCATATGAAACCCTTTTTCTTCGGCGGAAAAGTGGCAGACGGTCTTCCCGTCCGCCGCCTTCCCCCCACCATTCTAATATGGTGGGGGGGAAATGGAATCCTCAGTATTCTGAAGAGACCTAAAAATTGAGCCCTTCTGAAATCTCTTCTTATTACCAACAGTCGCACTACCGTAGGGTGAGCAGTCAAAATATCGACAATAAAATATCGACCTACAATAATATCGAGGTGATAATATCGAAGGGACTGAATATCGATGTTAGGAATATCGATGGACAGAATATCGACCCTAAGGTAAGAAATATCGATTTTTTAAATATCAATGTAAGTAATATTGAAGTTAGTAATATCGATATCAAATATATCGATGTTACTAATATCGATGTTACTAATATCGATATTATGAATATCGATAGTTATGTATTTTAGTATGCATTTAATATGTATGTGTTATATTTTTGGGTAAAGTGTTCTACTGGTTTTAAAATATATGTATACAATTTGTATATGTCAATATTGTTATTTTATGTTAATCTTGTATTTTAGTACCGTAGCGGGTTGTGGGTTTATAGGGGAATAGGGTGGGAATTAATTTAATTATACTAAATAATTAATAATTTTTAGGAATTATAAATTAATTTTAGTTAATTTTTGTGTGTAAGTTCTGTAGTGGGTTGTGGGTTTATAGGGGAATAGGGTGGGAAGTAATTTAAATATAAGTAATTAATCATTTATTTTCATTAATTGGTATTGATAATTATATTTGTTAATTAAATATTAATTGGTAATTAATTTTTATTATTTAGTAACTCATTTTTATTAATTGATCAATTGATAATTATGTTAAGTGTATTATTTTATTATTGGAGTGTGTTTTGCGTTTGTAGGGGAATAGTGTGTAAAGTAATTGATATCTAATTAAGTCATTATAAAATTTCAGGTTGGGTAATGATAATTAATTTATTGGACATTAATTATTAATTGGTAATTATTTAAAAGTATATATTTTTTGGTTATGAACATTTATTTATTGTTTAATAATTATTTGGTAATTACATATTACTAAATATTATGTATTTACATTTTAATTAATATATTAATACGCCGTTATTAGTTGGAAATTAATTTTTAATAATTAATGTTTTTGGTATACAAAATGATTTAATTCACTATTTTTTAATTGGTAATGACTTTTTATAATTAATATGTTTTTGTTATAAACAATTGGTAATTAATAGTTATTAGTTAAAATTAATTGGTATTTATTATTCATTTATTGTTAAATAATTATTCATTGGTACTTATGTTTTTAATCATTATTTATTGGTATTTGTAAATAGTTTCGATTTATTTAATAATTAATTAATTATTTCAAAACAATAATTTATTTATAATTATGCATTTTTTAACTTCTAAGCTATCCAATACTTTCCCTACTGTTGCACTCTCTGGAGTGGGAATAGTAATTTTTACCCATACGCTATCCAACATTTTCCCTACTGTTGCACTCTCTGGAGTGGGAATAATAATTTTTACCCCTACGCTATCCAACACTTTCCCTACTGTTGCACTCTCTGGAGTTGGAATAGTATTTTTTAACTTGTACGCTATCCAAAATTTTTCCTACTGTTGCACTCTCTGGAGTGGGAATAGTAATTTTACCCCTACGCTATCCAACACTTTCCCTACTGTTGCACTCTCTTGAGTTGGATTAGTAATTTGTACCCCTACGCTATCCAACACTTTCCCTACTGTTGCACTCTCTGGAGTGGGATTAGTCATTTATACCCCTACGCTATATAACAATGTTCTTACTGGGTTTTTTGGGGAGTTGGGACAGTAGTGTTATTCCCTCTGCAATTTAAAAAAAATATATTTTAGCTAATGTAGTATATAATTTATTTTAAAAATATTAAAAGTAAATAAAAAAATGTAATTTGTTTTACATAATAATTTAATTTTTATTCATGTTATTTTACGTGCATAGATTTATTTGTAATTTATAATATTTTTAAATTATTTATAAGTTATTTAAATAGTTATTACAACTGATTAAGTAAGTGTATATATATATTTATATGTATATGTTTAGGTAATGTTTTATTAAATTATTTATATATTACTTTTTAATTTTAAACAGTATATAATATGTTTTACTATGTTTATTATATTGCTAAGAATTTTTTATAACAATTTTTTTGACATCAATATTTTTTCTGATAATTTTTGTACTTACCATGTTGTAGATAGGATGTCGATATTCTTGCTCCGATATTTTTGTAGGTCGATTTTTTTGACCTTCGATATTTTGTCAGTGATTACTTCCGTAGAACGGAGACACAAGGTAAAGTTATAAAGTTATAAAGTAAAGGAAACAACACAAGGTATGCCTCCATGGCACAAACTTCTTCCTTTCATTCAATAACAAATGTATTGTTTCATTATCAAATTGTGTTACTGATAAGTTCTCAGTTGGAGGAAGTTAACAAAAAGATACATCTTCTTTCATGTGGGCATGTTGTGGTTGTCCAGAACCAGAGGGGGACTAGAAAAAATGATAGTTGTAATACATTTTAGAGTGACTGGTGTCTTCTAATGTAAATATTCAAGACCAAATAGATGACTACACAAAAAAGGGAAGGGTGAGCAAGTTTGTGAGGGTAAGAACTGAAGATCTTAAATAGTACTAGAGTGTGAATAATTGTGACTAAGATTAAACAAGTTAGGCTACAGGGACGGACAGATATTAAAAAACAAACACTAATTATAAACCAGCCGCCTGTTGCAATACAACATCTATAAAAAAAAAAAGTGGAATACTGCAAGGCAAGGAGTGGAAATCAAAGAACTATGGGGCCATGAAAACAGTACTGCACTAATCAGAAATTATAAAATATAACTTAAAAGCCTGTTGGGTCTACAAAAGTGCAATCAACAAAATATTTTCCACTTGCATCAGGGAATTCAAGGGATATTGTCAATAGAGTTGTTAAACCACACAAATCGATTGAATTAAAATAGGGAGCAGAAACACATTGTGACATGTCAAGGAGGGCATGCAAAATGTTAATTTGGCAAATGCAGGGAGAAGAACCCTTGACCCAGTCCTGAGGCGGAAAGCCGGGAGCTGGAGGTACTCGTTCATTTTTAAAAACAAAACTGTGGTTAAATTGTATTTTCTGTTTCTTGTGTGGTGTCACTACTCTTGTGTTTTTAATACAAAGCACACCTTAGCGCTTCCATTTCATTCCTGCGCACAGCTGATTCAAGAACTGTTCGCGCATTACCTCGCTCTTTGCCAGCAGCCGCCATCACCACCGGCGTGCGCGCTGACTCCGCCCCCTTTTGAGGCCACGCCCCCTGCCTCTTGTACTTAAATCCGCTGATCACTAGCGGTGCCCTGTGAACCCTTGACCCAGTCCTGAGGCAGAAAGCCGGGAGCTGGAGGTACTCGTTCATTTTTAAAAACAAAACTGTGGTTAAATTGTATTTTCTGTTTCTTGTGTGGTGTCACTACTCTTGTGTTTTTAATACAAAGCACACCTTAGCGCTTCCATTTCATTCCTGCGCACAGCTGATTCAAGAACTGTTCGCGCATTACCTCGCTCTTTGCCAGCAGCCGCCATCACCACCGGCGTGCGCGCTGACTCCGCCCCCTTTTGAGGCCACGCCCCCGTCTTCACTTAAATATGTGCATGCATAGGACGCGCAGCGGACGAGCGCAGCGGGAGCGCCGTTTGCGCGCCGAAGGCGCGCCTAAGGCAAGCCCGTCTGCGCCCGTCCGCGCCAAGACTGCGCCAGGCGCAGGAAATCCTGCCCTAATCCCCCCACTTGTCAGGTATACCCCTATCGACCTCCTCCGACTCCGAGGCTTTCCCTGCTGCTCCTACAAACATGACCTTTCAAAGGTAGTCAGTTCTGCCAGCTGCCCCAAATGCTGCTGGACACCTATCATCGATCTCGACCAGCCAACTCCCCCCAAGAACCAGCTACCATTCTTCAAATGTGGCCTGATAAATGCCCGGTCTATGTGCAAACATAGCCAAGATATTCATGACCTCATCATAGACCATGACTTTGACTGTCTCATGATCACTGAAACCTGGCTCACAGAAGACAGCAACCCTGACATAGCCGTAGCTCTCCCCCAGGGTTACTCCTTCTACAGACAGGACAGATTGAAAGGAGGTGTCGCAATTATTCTGAAGAACACTTTTAACTGTCACACCTTCTGCCTTGACCCACTTACCGACTCAGAGGGAATGGGCTTTTCCATCAAACTCAGCCAATCCCTTTCCCTCTCAGGAGGTCTGATTTACCGCCCTCCCGGCAACGCCTCTAAATTTCTCGACTCCCTCAACGATGCTCTGGGCCACTTCTTACTTCGTTACCCACACTTCACCCTTCTAGGAGACTTTAATCTGCATCTTGAGTCCCCTCTTGAGTCCCCTCTCGATCCTCAAACGAGAAATTTTCTTCAAACACTTGATATTTTCCAACTACAACAAATTGTCACGTTGCCTACCCACTCACTAGGTCATACCTTAGATGGTGTCTGCACTAATTTCCCTTCTCTCACCATCCTGCCCCCCCTGCCCCAGATATGGACTGATCATAGCCTGATCCCATTCCACATCTCCAGCAGTTGCCCTCCATCTATCAATAAATTCAATTCTCATCGTGGTCACTCTGCCAATTGGAAAGCCGTCCAACAAAATCTCATTATTAATCCCATTTCCCAAGCCCACTCCCCCCCTTTATCCGGTAACATCGAAAGAGATGCCGACCTCCTCCATAACTGGCTCTCACAAGAAATTATTAAACGGAGCCCCACTAACCGTCATGACAGAATGCAGAAAAAAACGAAAAGCAACGCTCCCTGGTTCACACCTGAACTAGCCTCCGCACATCTAACCTGCAGAAAAGCCGAGCGCAAATGGCGTCGAACCTATGGCAACGACGACTGCCGCAACTATATCCTCCAGAGGAAAAACTATCTCTCCGCCATCAAATCGGCCAAGAGGGCGTTCTACGTAAAAGCTATCAATGAAGCCAGCCAAAAGCAAAAAACACTATTCATGATAGTTAAGACCTTCACCCATCCCAAAACCCTCCAACGGGAAATTCCCCCATCCCAAGAGCTATGCGATAAGATCTCTGAATACTTTGATGAAAAAATTACCGCTATCCAAAAGAGCTTCCCCCCTCCGCAAACGCCCTATGGATTTCCCAATCCAGATCAACCTTGCTCGACCGCTGGCAGTCTTAAAAATTTCACCCCGGTCACCCTGGCCCAAACCAGAGATGCCATTCTCTCTTGCAAATCCGGCTCCCCTTCCGACCCATGCCCCCCCAAGATCCTCCATCAAATCATTGATGAGATAAACCCTATTGTCAATGACATTATCAACCTGTCTCTCAGTTCTGGATCTGTACCTCGCTTATGGAAAAGGGGTGTTGTCAAACCGCTTATGAAAAAAGCTAATAAATCCCCAGTGGACTTGACCAATCTCCGTCCCATCACCCTTCTCCCCGCTCTGGGAAAAATAACAGAACAGTTAGTCCATAAAGAACTTAAATCCTTTCTGGAAACCCACAACCTACTTCATCCTCAACAATCCGGGTTTCGGCCCAAACATTCTACCGAAACTGCCTTAATTGAACTGACCGACACCATCAAAACGCTGCAAGATCAAAGGAAGAAGGCCATTCTGATCCTTCTTGACCTCACGGCAGCATTCGACACCATATCCCATTCCATTCTGATCAACAGATTAATGGATATCGGAATCTCTGACTCAGCTCTATCATGGATCAGATCTTTTCTCAGCGACAGGTCCCAAATTGTTGCCCTGGGCCCCTTTCAATCTAAAGAGAAAACAGTCTCCTCCGGAGTGTCCCAAGGGTCCATCCTTAGTCCCATTCTTTTTAATGTTTATCTCATCCCTCTCCTCACCCTGATTGAATCATTCGGCATAACTGTCACCTCATACGCCGATGATACTCAGTTGATCATCCCCCTAGACGACAACTCCAACAATGCAGAGCTCAATCTTAAACATTGTCTAACTGCTGTATTCCAATGGATGGACTCTAACCACCTCTGTTGTAACTCAAATAAAACAGAGATCCTCCCCATTGGAAAGAACGTCTCTTTCTGCCCTGCTCTCTGGTGGCCTGATAATTCTGCCGCCCCCCCCCCCCAGACCGTCTCTACCGCTAGAAACCTCGGGGTATTTTTCGACTCTGATCTTTCATTTGACCATCATGCCACGATCGTGGCCGGCAGATGCTTCGGCATAATCAAATCCCTCAGAAAGTTCTTTGACTTTCTTCCCTTAGATTCTAGAAAAACGGTAACAGTAGCCCTCATTCTTTCGCGCGTGGACTACTGCAACGGTCTCCTCGCAGGGACCAAGAAGTCCACCCTCTCCAAACTCCAAAGTGTTCTACACACTGCTGCCCGTCTGGTCTTAAAACTACCTCGCAAATCCTCAATCTCTGCAGCCCTAAAGACCTTGCATTGGCTTCCCCTGCACAAGAGAATACTTTTCAAAATTCTCATCGTTGCCTTTTGGGCCTTTAACAAAACAGGTCCTGTTTACCTCACTAGACGCTTCCCACACTACAACCCGAGTCGTTCACTCCGCTCTGCTCAAGAAAATGTCATGGCCTCCACCAGGTTTAACTTGAAGTCTAAAGGAGGTAAAACCCTAAGCTCCCTGGCTATCAAACCCTGGAACAGCATGCCCAGACACCTAAGACATCAGACTCTTGAGAAGCCTTTTAGGAAACTTCTCAAAACATGGATTTTCAACCTCCCCGACGAATGGTCCAAAGCTTCCATTTAGCCTCCCCCCTCTACCCTCTGCGACCTGGCCTCAAGGATTACTCAGCGCCATGATGCTCCTTCCGGAGCGAACGCCGCGCTCTATAAATACCCCTCCAAATATCCAAATCCAAATATAAATCGATATGGGTGCTAAAAAAGACTTTTAGGAGTCGATTCAGATTCAGGAAAAAAATCGTCAGTACGATTCGTTTCCGGAGCCCTCTCCATACGAATCGTGAACATGCCGTATGAACCGACGAGTCCGATCCGGATCGGGGGATGAGGACGCGATTTGTACGGTCCACGTCAGGTAAGGGCGATTCGTACGGAAAAGCACACATTCACATACACACCATACGGTTCGTACACCCCATGATCGCAGGGGTACAGTGCATACCCCTGCCATCATGGGGTGTATGCACCGTACCCCAGATCGCAGGGTGTACACCCCGTACACCCAGGGAACATGGGGTACGGTGCGTACACCCTGCGATTGCGGGGTACGGTGCGTACACCCCATGATCGCAGGGGTTCACACCGTACCTCTGCGATCATAGGGTGTACGCACCGTACCCGGGGGGGGGGAACGTTCCGTACCTGTTTCGAGATCAACTCTGCTTCTCCGGACGTTTTCGGCTCCCGTAAAAAAAGCGTTGTACGGTGCGTACCCGACACGATTCGTACTTGCTGGGTCGGAAAAACCAGCCGCGAACCGTACGGATGTGGCATACAGCGGGTTCCGAGGGAGATTCGTACAGGGGTTTGATTCGTACGGACTCTGTACGATTCGTACGGAGTTCTGCTCCTGGTACGAATCGTACTTCGTCGTACGTACGGGGGACGTTGCAGGGTACGATTCGTACAGGAAAAATGCTCCGTACGGCTATTCGGAGTGGTTTTTCCCGAATCAGAATCGACCCCTTAATGATCTGTGCCTATAGAAATTGTGGACTCAGGCACAGTAGATCTGGAAAGTGGATATCACTATAATTTAAAAAAAAGTATAAATGCAATGAGACTAGTCTACTTGCTAAGTAGTCTAACAAGCAACAAACTTTAAAAAAATCTGTATGCAAAGAAATGAAATTCATTGATTTCATCAGTAAAATGCAATGAGACTAGTCTACTTGCTAAGTAGTCTAACAAGCAACAAACTTTAAAAAAATCTGTATGCAAAGAAATGAAATTCATTGATTTCATCAGTAAGGAACATGCTCGTTCCTTGTACCTCAAGATAGTGAGTGGTTCTCTCTCAGTAACAACTTTTAGCAATTAGGAAGCTGAACCAGTAAACTAAAATTAAATGTGTATTACCAAAATGTATGATAAAGTGATGAAACTGTTCAGTTTTTCTGTCCAATTTATGCCAAACTAAAGTCCAAAGGAATTGTTCGCATGTACAGAGCCCGTACCAATTAAATAGCAGAATAGATAAATATATCTATATATATGTGAAATGTACTCCATTATGGTTGTGGAGGTTTGTTTATTTTCAAATTATATATTGGTAATTTACTTGTAAAGTGTTGGTCAGTGTACAAATTAATACATAATTGTGGTTTTGAATGTTTCTACATGTTTGCACATAGCATAGTGAATTTAAAATATTGTTAGACACAATATAAACTTTAGCTACTGATGTAGCTTCAATATCCGATAAAATGGTAGATGTAACATAACCTTATCTATCTCTTATTTTTATTAGGTTTATTTTTGCTTTAAATGCATAGACATTTTAAATATGGTAAGACATGATTTATATTGTTAAAGAACATGTTTAAAAATCACACTATAACGAATGATTGGCATACTAATTAAGCAAATTGAAAACAGTTTGAACTAAAAAATAAATAATAATTGTTAATAATGGAAAAAGCATGACTTGATGGAAAGATGGATTACTTATACTTTTTTGTTAAACATTATTAAAAAATATTTCTATGGAACAAAGCGTTATAAATAGGCTTACAATAAATTTGGAAAGATGGCAAATTCATACTCACAGTTTGTATTTGTGTAAGGATATCACATTTTAAAAGTGCCATCTTTAAAAGTTAAGGGGGTTAGTGGCAAGGAGAAGAAGACCTTCAAACAGATATGGTTTATGTGAACTAGTAGTTGGAAAATGCAAATATAACTGGCAATGAAATGTTAGGTGAACAAAAAAGTAATTGAAAATGAATATGACAAAAGTGAACGAGCCACTTATATCTCCCACCAGAAGCCAGACTCCGACACATCATTGTGGCACCTTTGTAAATTCAAGTAGCAAACCTACTAATCTTAAATGTAGTTTCCATGTGCCATCCACGCTCTGCAATCATGTTCAAAAAATATAAAGGATATAAAAAATATAAAACCTTAGTGATAAAAGGAATAAGAAAGAGAGAGCTTTGTAATAGGTATATTGAAGGATGTAACCCAATAATAAACATGGAATATTCCCGAATAGCTCGCACTAACAAATTGACTTATGATGAGAACATTCTTTATTTCAATAGCCTGATTCTTCAAAGTTAAAGTAATAGAGAGCAACTTGAAAAACAAAAGGTCAGGCTGTAGAATAAAAAAAAGTATTGGTAAACACTTGGACATGGTAATTTAGGGCGCCATAAGGGCTGGGATCGGGTGGGGGCAATTAGGATGTGCCCGCCACAGTGGCGGGCGCATCCCCTATTTTTAACATTGCGGTGGGCGGTGCTGAAAGCACCGCCCGCAGCAATGCTAAAAATACATGTTGTGCATTTCAAAGCACAACGTGACAGGCACCATGCGGTGCCTGCTCCGTTGTTCTTTGAAAGGCGGGGGTACCATAGGTACCCCCCATGTGCATCCCACACCCCCTGGAGTCCATAGGGGCCCACGGGGGCCCCCACAGCAGACTCCGCATGCATTGCCGCCACGGAAAGGCATTCACAATAGCACATTCTAATATGGCTGGCGGTGTCTGAAAGACACCGCCACCATATAGAACCCTTTTCCACCCGGTCGCGTCTGCCGTGGACCCCCCAGCCATTATAATATGGCGGGGGGTCACTCCTGCACAGATGGTGGGCGGATCACCATCCTAATTGGTCCCTTAGTATCAAAACCACCTATAATATAACAAATAGACAAAAGTTTAAATTAGTGATTCGGTGAACAAACCACTCAAAATATAAATTAAGGTGTTAACAGATAAAGGATAAAGTCCGGTAAAGTTGAATATGTACTCAATACTGTAGGAAAAGCGGATGCGGATGCTGGATGACTTTCATCAGGAACCACACGTTCAACTGAGGCTTGCAACCTGGATAGTCTTCATGGATCCACAAGGTCCACATAGGAGGACAAGTAAGGTATAACACCTTGGCGATACACATGAAAGCAACAAAGCTAGCAATAAAATGGATGAATTGCATAATTTTAAACAAAAAAAACCTGTGAACAATCCTTAACTCACAGCTTGAAAAAGATCCTGGCTTCAGGAACTCCAAAGATCTTCCAAACAAAATGTTATAAACAACTTTTTGCCAAAATTAATGCAAAGTCTCTCTCCACTTTCTGGTCAAATTTGCCCAATCCAACCTTGACTTGCTGGGGTCCTATTGCCTGACTGTATTAACTAATACAAAGGTGAGTGGAATATGCCGCTTTGATTACACTGATCAATGCGCAATATGTACACTGTTGAGTTTGGAGGATATGGAAACGTATTTCTGAACCGGCGACTTTTGTTTTGTGGGAGTGGAGTAACAGGAATGAAAACAAAAGGAAAAGCACAGTGCCTACTAACACCTTACTGAAATAAAATATGAAGAAAATAATAACTGCGATAAGCTGAAAATAGGGAAGGAGCAACGTTGGAAGGAACAAACTATCTCACATGGCTGTAAAATATAACAATGCTTCAAGAGAGCAAAGGAGAAAGTTATTAGGCCAATGAAATGAATGGTGAATGTAAAGTACTCATAGCAGAAATTAAGGCCAAATTGTTACCAACACGTGCATATGGATGGTATACTTGAATGAATGGTGATAAGATTGTATAAACAACTTTAGAAATTAATCAAGATGAACATCGCCCGACAAAGTATGTTTGAAAATCTCTGGAACAAAATATCCAGTCCCTATATCTACAGCATTTATGATGCTCTAGAACAAATTGCGCTCAACTGCAGATTATATATTGTGGCACAAGTATTTTAGACTGAAAACAACTTTAAAAGGCATAAAGAAGGCTATACGAAATACCTTGAAAGAAGCATTGTGAGGCTTGAATTAGACACTTTGTATAATGGCAATAGATATGAGCAAACTTTCAAAAGAGTGGTAAAGCAATTGATTGAACTGCTAATTGGGTAACAGATAAAGAAAAGCTTTAAAAGCGATTACGTGGGTGGTTGGTCTTCAGATGATACACCCAAACAGAAGTGACTGTTCTGGGAACAACATACCATTGGAAAATGAAACAGGCATACACTGCACTGGATTCGGTGAGAGACACAAACTAGATTTACTACCAAAATGGAGGTGAAGCGGCCAAGATAAATCAACATTTGCCGCCTATATCACCAAGGAGATGATACTTTACCACATGTCAAATTTATCTGACCTGCTATGGCAACACAGAGAAGAAGTTTGTTAAGCAAAGAGTTTAACAAGCAAGGAGTCATGAGCTATAGAAACACACTGATGGAATCATTGGACGCAAGAAACACAATGATAAGCATTACAATAGTACAGTTCCTGGCTTTTTTTAAACCATATTTAGTGTAAAGGATCTGACATTAATGGCGGTGGAGTGGGCTGATAAAAAGAGGTCCCGAAAGGAATCCGTGGTGTGGTTCTTCATGCATGAACAGGCTGCTACAAAAATGGGCATAAGCTGCTCCATAACCCGTCAAGCCTTATGTCATTAAAATATCGTTTATGTCTGCTCGCAGGGAATTAGCACTTTAAAAGCAATTTGCGAAAAAGCATTAACACTATTAACTCAGCTCTGAAAACCTGTACCAGTATCACTATTTTCCGGGCATGCATTTGCACATTAGGGTATCTTCTATGTCAAATGTAAACATTGCATAATCTTTGGCCTGTTAACATAACCACACACATTGGCAATTTATCCAATATTTTCAATGTGTTGATTAGTAAATGTTATAGATGAATGAATGAATGAATAAATGAATGACTACCCACTTATATAGCGCATGGCTACCCGTAGGCATCCCAGCAATTTAGGCAACCAAGACATTTCCCAGTGGCTCAGAAAAACAGAAAGGTCTTTAGAAGTTTCCTGAACCTAAGGTGGTTAGCTTCCAGTCGGATGGTATCGGGAAGCTGGTTCCAGAACTTCGCCACCTGCAGGGAGAAGCGTCTACCGCCCATACGTGTTCTCTTGATCCTAGGGACCATCAATAATTTCTTGTTGCTGGACCTTAAGGTCCGCGAGGTCTGGTGGAGTTGGAACATAGGTTGGATCAGAGCTGGTCCGCCGTCGGACATTGCTTTATGCACGATGATCATGGCCAAAACCTCTGTTGTACTGGCAACCAGTGCAGTTGGCATAGTGCTGGCTTAGCCGAGCTCCGCCGAGGGACATCCAACAGCAGACGAGCCGCACAATTTTGGACTGTCTGCAAGATTTTAATCGTTCCCTGGGGGTCCCCCAGATAGACAGCATTCGCGTAATCCAACCGCGATAGGATCAGGGCCTGTACTAGAATACGCCTGGCTTCAAACGGGAGAAGCTTAAGAATCTTTCTTATAAGTCTTATTAAGGCGTTGCAGGTGGCTGCCACCTTACGAGATTGCACTGTGAAATTAAGGGATGGGTCAAGCCAGACACCTAGACTCTTAATTTGCTTCTTGGGGGGAGGAGGCTGGCCCAGACTGCTAGGCCACCACGCATCCACCGTGGAGGGTGCATTGTGCCCCAACATCATGACCTCAGTTTTAGTGCCATTGAGCTTCAGGAAGGACTCGTCCATCCACTCGAGAACTTCGCTGAGACATGCGGAAAGATTATTACAGGCTGAGCCCTGCCAGAGAGAGAAATTACTAACTGGGTGTCATCGGTGTAGGTGACCAGTTGCACCCCCCAGGGCAAAACCACCTCAGCCAATGGCCTCATGTAGATGTTAAACATGGTGGGACTGAGGGAGGATCCCTGGGGGATGCCACACTGCAGGGACATCTGAGTAGAGGCCACCTCCTCCTCAAAAACAGTAATGGTTCTGTCAGTGAAGAAGGAATGAAGCCATTTCAATGCCATACCGGATACTCCTACGTCACTCAGCCTTTGAATCATGATGGTATGATGAACAGTGTTGAAGGCAGCGCTAAGGTCTAATAGTATGATGGCTGCGCAGCTTCCGGAATCGACGATCTTTCTGGCTTCTTCAACAAATGCAATAAGGGCGGTCTCCGCGCCCTGTTTGTACCTAAAGCCCATCTGGGTGGGGTGTAAGGAGTTATTATTTTCCAGGAAAGTAGAGAGTATAGCATTCACATGCTTTTCAGCCAACTTGCTGATGCTTGGCAGCAATGAAATAGGGCGATAATTTGCCCAGTCCTATGGATCTAAGTTAGTTTTTTTTAGGAGAGCCTTTACTCGCGCCTGTTTCCAAGAAGGTGGAACTAGCCCAGATGCCATAGAAGAGTTGATTACCTCCTGGATGACTAGTGCAACCGTCTCTGATACCCTCTTTAGAATGGTTGGGGGGGCAGCATCGACCGGGGACCCAGATTTAAGGTTTCCCAGAAGAAGCTGCACCCTCGAGCAGTCAAGCGAAGTGAACTCCTCGAGCCTAGTCATGCCAGGAAGTGGAGAGCGAAGTGGCCCCGGGACAGCCTGCTGAAATTGGGCATAGATGTTGGCCACTTTAGTGGCAAAGAAATTTGCTAATTCCTCACAGCGAGTATGGGCGAGTAGTGGGTCCCTGAGGGAACAGGGTGGAGTGTCCAGAGATTTGAACATTTTTAAAATTTCGCGAGGGGAATTTGAGGCTGAGGCTATCTTTCCTTGGTAATAATTGGACTGGGTTGATTTAATTTTGTGTTTATAAGTCCGCAAAGCGGATCTATATTTCTCTTTGCTGGTCTCGGAGTAGTCTTTCCTCCATTTTCTCTCCTGCTGCTTACAGTTTAGTTTGAGCGATTTGAGCTCGGGGGTATACCATGCTTTTTTATTAATGCCACTCCGGTGGCAGAATTCAGTTTTTGGGAGGGTAGCATCGAGTGAGGACTCCAGCCAGTTATTGAGAAGGTTGTTGGCCACTAACGGGTCGGTACTGCCAGCTGGCACAATCTTCATCAAATTCATGGTCCATTCGTCTACAGACAGTTTGGACCAAATCTGGCACAATTTGTTGGTTATATTAGCCGGGGGTGCCTGCTCATGGGGAGACCAGGAAAAGGTTAGGAGCGCATGATCAGACCAAGGGACCATCAAAGATTTGTCGAAGCTAAGATTATCCAAATTGGTAAAACAATGATCAAGCGTGTGTCCCGCCTCATGCGTGGGGCCTTTAACAATTTGTTTTAAGTGAAGGACCTCCAAGCCCGCCATCAGATTCTGACAGGCTGGAGTATCCGGAGCATCTAGGTGGATATTAAAATCCACCCAATAAAGTAATAAAAAGGTTTCTTGACAGGAACGTATGGGGTGCTTCAATATGCTTTGACAGCTGATAGGGAAACAAACTTAAGTTGATGATTATCCCTTTAAAACATGTACCAATGAAAAGTAAATTTAATTGTGTTTGCTGAGGTTTAGCACTTTAAGTGCAATCTGGATAAATGCATAAAGACAATCCAGTCAGTTGGTAATGCTTATACCAGTGTTACCATAGCCCCCAACTCCTTTTTTCATAAACATGAATATCCACAATATGCTTTACACAATTTAACAAATGCTGATTGTATAGCCTTTCTTGGTCAATCAAATTAACCTGCCCCCTATTACATTGAGCTATCTATCAATAAAAACTAATTTAGGACTGTTTGCGGAGGTTTGGCACTTTTAGTGCAATCAGCATAAATGCATTAACAAAATCACATAATCTCGTAAAGCCTGTAGCAGTATGACCGAACATCCTGCATACCCCTCACTTCTTGGCATGATTTGGCATAATAGACTTTCCTCAGTTTAATATTTGCACATGGTATAGCTTTTCCAGGACTGGCACCCTAACCTTGAATACTGGCATTTTATTTACAAAAAATTGAAATAACTATTTAGTACATTTTCATGTGCTTCTTAAATTAGGAATAAAACTGTCTATTTAGGATTAACACTTATTTTTAAATTTATAGGTACATGACGTATTATATGGTGAGCAGCCAAAATATCGAAATTTAAATATCGACCTACAATAATATCGATGTAATAATACCGAAGGGACAGAATATAGAAAGTAAGTAATATCGATTTTTTTATATCAAAGGGACAGAATTTTGAAGGTATGTAATATCGATTTTTTTAATATCGATGTAAGTAATATTGATGTTAGTAATATTGATGTTACTAATATGGATTTTTATATGATTTTTATGTACATTATTATGTATTTAATATTTATGTGTTACTTTTTTTTAATGTTATTTTAAGTTAATTTTGTACCGTAGCGGGTTGTGGGTTTATAGGGAAATAGGGTGGGAAGTAATTTAATTATACTAAATTAATTATTAATTTTTATGTATTATAAATTAATTTTAATTCATTTTTGTGTACAAGTTCTGTAGCGGATTCCCGGTTTATAGGGGAATAGGGTGGGGAGTAATTTAAATGTAATTAAGTAATTATTTATGTTCCTTAATAGGTATTGCTAATTTTATAATTGTTAATTAATTATTAATTGGTAATTCTTCCTTATTAATTGGTAATTAATTTTAATTAATTGATTAATTGATAATTATGTTAAGTGTAATATTTTATTATTGGAGTTTGTTGTGCATTTATAGGGGAATAGTGTGTAAAGTAATTCTTATGTAATTAAGGGGGTCATTAGGATGTCGGGCGGATTGCCCCCGCCAGGCTGGCGGTAACCACCGCCAGCCTGGCGGGGGCAATCCGCCCGACATCCTTCCCTGAATTCCCCCCGCCATATTACAATGGCGGGGGGACCGCAGTGGAGACAAACACCCCTCGCCACTTTTCCGCCCCGGTCGCCTTGCAGCCGGGGCGGAAAATGTTTAATATGGTGGCGGTGTAGACACCGCCAGCCATATTACGATGGGCTTTGGCAGGTGCCTTTCCGTGGCGGAAAGGCATGCGATCTTCACTCTGCGGGCCCCCTGCGGGCCCCCAGAGTGAAGGAGGGGTGGGTATTGCACATGAAGGGGGTACCTGTGGTATCCCCCTTCATTTGCATGAACAAAGCGGCAGGCACCGGGCGGTGCCTGCCTCTTTGTCTATGCAAATGCTGAAAAGCATTTCTAGGATTGTGGCGGGCGGTGCAGAGAGCACCGCCCGCCACAATGCTAGAAATGCAGGATGTGCCCGCCACAGTGGCGGGCACATCCTAATGCCACCCCCAGGACCCCCGCCCTTATGGCGGGCGGTCCCAAACCCCGGTAGGATGACGGGCGGACAAAGTCCGCCCGTCATCCTAATGACCCCCTAAGTATTTATTACATTTGTAGTTGGGTATTGATTATTAATTTATGGGCTAATATTTATTAATTGGGAATTATTTAAAAGTATAATGTTTTGGTTATGAAAATGAATGTATTGTTGTTTAGTCATTAATTGGTAATTAAATATTACTAAATAATATTTATTGATATTTTAAAATAATATATTACTATGTAATCATTAATTGGCAATTAATGTTTGATAATTAATAAATTTGGTTTAACAAATGATTTATTGTTCAATATTAGTTAATTGGTAATAACGTTATAATAATTAATATGCTTTTGTTATAAAACAAATGTTATTGTTCAATGTTTATGAATTGGCAATTAATATTTATGAATTATGAATAATTGGTATTTATTATTAATTTATTGTTACTTAATTATTCATTGGTAATTATGTTTTTAATAATTATTTATTGGTATTTGCAAATAGTTTAGATGTATTTAATAATTAATTTATTACATATTTAAAATATTAATTTATGTATAAGTATGTTATTTTTAACTTCTATGTTATCCAACATTTTTCCTACTGTTGCACTCTCTGGAGTTGGAATAGTAAGTTTTTACCCCTACGCTATCCAACACTTTCCCTACTGTTGTTTTTTGGGGAGTTTGAATAGTAGTTTTATTGCTTCTGTTATTTGATATTTTTTGTATTATTTTAGCTAATGTAGTATATAAATATTTTTAAGAATATTAAAAGTAAATTTAATTTGTTTTACATAATTATTTAATTTTCATTTATGTTATTATTTTATGTGTATAGATGCATTTGTATTTTATATTATGTTTAATTATTTATGTTATTAAAATAAATAATTATGAAAACTGATTACTAAGTTAGTATATATATTATATGTATATGTTTAGTACATTTTTGATTAAACTAGGCATATTACTTATTAATTTTAAATATTATAAGATATTTGTAACTCTGTTTTTTTTTATATTTATAAGTATTATTTAAATTATTTTACATATTTTTCTAATCAAAAAACAATACTTTTTAGAACGGTATTTTTTTACATCGATTTCTTTACCCGACATTTTTGTACTTACCATGCTTTATATAGGTTTTCCATATTTTTTGACTGATATTATTGCTCCGAATATTTTTGTATGTCGATTTTTTGTCTTTCAATATTTTGTCAGACATTCGTATTATGTATGTCTATTGCAAGGGTTATGGTTATAATGGATTTTTAAAGATTTTTGGGAGTATTGACAAAACATTAAATAATGGTACTTTTTAAGAAAAACAAACTAACAGGAGTGGTATTAACATTTTATATTTGTTTGCTATGAAAGAAATGATATGGTTGGAGCTTGATGGCAAACATTTTTTAGAATTTCTATTTAATTAATGTGTTCGATTATGTACGTCCTTTGCTAAATTTGTGGTTTAAATTGACTAATAAAGTATTTCAATGATAGAAAAAAAGGAAAATGAATCTAGCAAGGCAAAAAAGTGAACAGGGGATCTAAACTTAATAACTGTCCAGCAAACCACCATAAAGGATACAGGCCAGGAAACTCCCAATCGTATTGTATTTAAAAAATATGGACAAAAGCTCGCTCCCAAAAAATTTACAAAAAAGTGGGTAACAAATTGGTATACACAATAGCATTTGTCCATGCAAAACCTAGTAACATTTTTAACTCTTCTTTATTATTATTGAAATAACGTGACAAGCACTATGGAGTTATCAAAATATAATCAGGCATAAGAGAATGCTTTCTAACTTACTACGCAAATGGACAGTCCAGCACATATCGATTCGATGTCAAACCGCACGTTCCACCCCCATGCAGAAACAGTAACAAAGTCTGCACTCCTTCACCAACTACAACAGAGTGCAATACAGCGGCAAGCAAACTCTACCAATGGATCGCCAAATGTGCCAACACCCTCGCCCACCATGTAGAACAGCAAGAGACGACACAACATGAATGCAAAATGGTTCAAAATGGATCAAGGAGAATCCAAGCACTCATGCCAAAGACTGGAGAAGAAGAGGAGAAACATAAAAAACACCAGAATGACACCCGCCTACAAAGCAGGTATCACAGCACACCACCAAGTCAGCACTCATCAAATGGACAAACAAAACTTCACCCAAGACAGAATCCTCTCCAACGCCCACAACTCAAAGGAAATCTTCGCCATTATACAGGAATACAAAAACAACAATAGCAAAAGAACCGACATCCCTTCATAGCAAGAACGCTGCAACAAAGTAAGGTTCTTCTTTCACCAGAAGATCAAAATGCTCTAAGACAACCTTGAGAAAAAAGACGACAACACCGCCTCAATCCACACCACAAACAATGCCATCCACCAGACCATTCTCACCTGAAGAGTTCTCACCACAGAATACAACTTAAAGACAATGAAGAGCATGCAGTCCGGAGCACCTACTGTTCCCTGCCAGACACACATTTTAGACAGAGCATACACTGCTTTCGAACCAGAACTTTGCAGAAATAGGAACTGCTGCCTGAAGACCGCACATTCACTGTCTACAGGAAGAATCCCAAAGTGAACACCATACTAAAAGAAGCCCGCAGCAGAACCAACAAATCACAAAAACATGAGGCCCATGTTTATGCTCACTTTCACTGCAAAATTAATCGAAAATGACATCAACACCCAGCTAGTACATTATATAGATAAAAACATCAGAGACACCTCTAAATCCAGAGTCAGCAACAACCACAGCACCAAAAACAGCCTCATCACTGACACTAATGACATAAGCAGGATCTTTGACCAAAGCCACACGGCAGCCCCCATCATTCTGGACCTCTCAGAAGGCTTAAAACCCCATCTCGGACCACACACTAGTCAACAGGCTCCATTACGCCGGCATCTGACAAGTAGCATTAGACTGGATAAGATCTTTCCTCTCATGCAGAACACAGAGAATCCGACTCCTGCCCTTTGTCTCAGAAACGACAGATATCAGATGCAGAGTACCACAAGGATCCTCCGTCAGCCCCACACTCTTCAACATCTTCACAACCATCCTCAGAAAAAATAAAATAAAAAAATAAAAATTGTCTCATACAAAAATGACACAAAGCTCATCCTCACACTCACCAAGGAAGACAACATAACCAGGAGCAATTTCCAAGAATGGATGAAAGCCATTCCAACCTGGATGAGCAGCAGCTGGCTGAAGGTTAATGCAGAGAAAACAGAAGTCATCATACTCTGCTACACCTCCTACACATGGGACAACACCTGGTGGCCATCCACCTTTGGAAAACCACCGTACCAAACAGACCAGGCATGCAACTTTGGCATCATACTTGACTCCTCATTAACAATGAATAGCCAGATCAACACTGTATCCTCAGCATGCTTCAAACACCTCGGCATACTTTGCAAAACATTCAAGTGGATAACGCTGACTCCTGAAAAAGATATCACCCATACACTCATCTCAAGCAGAATGGACTACAGCAACGGTCTTCGCAAACTCCAGACTCTCTAAAACGCCACAGGTAGACTCATCATCGACATTTCACGACACAAACACATTACCCAACTCCTCCAAAACATCCACTGGCTCCCCATAGAAAGAAGACTAACCTTCAAGGTGCTCACTCATGCCTACAAAGCCTTTCATAACAACAGACCACAATAGCTGAATCAGCGAACCTCCATCAACCCCTCCCAAAAAGACATCCGCTCAACTGACCTTGAAGTAACCACTGTCCCTAGTTTCTACAGGACAAGAGCAAGGGGAAGATCCTTCTCCTACCTCCAGGGCCGGACTGGCTACCAGGCAGTTGTGTGTGCTGCCGAGCTAGGAGCTAATTTCTCTGTGGTGGGGGCTTATTTCGTTGATGGGGACCTGCGTAAGATTTGAAATAAAAAAAGCAAAACGAATTTCGTTTTGCACACGCAGGTCCCCATCAACGAAATTAGCCCCCAGCACGGCAGCATACACAACTGCCCGGTAGCCAGTCCGGCCCTGCCTACCTCGCAGCCAAGAGTTGGAATGAACTCCAACTACACCAAAGCAAAAAACTACACCAGTTCAAAAAGGACCTCAAGACCTTGCACTTCAAATAATCACAAACTAGCTGCTCCCAGCTGTTCACCCCCCTCCCACCCTAAAACACCCTCAGCCCAAAAGCAGACAGTGTGATGGCAGACAGCATGTTTTGTGCTTTTGGTATATTTAGTGAACACAAAGTATTGGGGAGGTAATAATTAGCCTCACAAAAGGTAAACAGCTTAGATTTATTAGTCCAGGATGTAACTGCATACCAACAACCAATAGCCTGACAATTGGTAGTGTGCTGTAAACATGAAGACACTGGGGATTTTACATTTTACTAAGCAGGAACTGCACCAATTGACATAAATTAGAAATTAGGTAGTATGGGTTTGTACTAGATTGCCTGCAGCAAGTATAATAACGATAAGCATTATATCCTAAGGTGACATTGAACCTCTGATTACCTACTCTGATATGCGACCTCTGACTACACTCTGCAAACACTGAATTAATCCAGGGAACCATGTTCTTTTTCACTACCTTCCTCACGTCCAGCCAGGTCTACAGACATGATTCCGTGATAGGTGAAGTAGTGCGGTTGACAGGAAAAAAGATGTAAAACATAGATTTAAAAAATTTATTATTTGTTATTTTACGGAGTTTTAGATAGCGCGAACTTGACCCGAATCGGGTATCAGAGCGCTTTACATAGCATTCGTTGCGTTACATTAGGACACATTTATTTTGATTAGGCATGGGGAAATTAAGTAATTTGCCCAGTATCACATGATGTTCAGTTTTATTGCCGAGACTCGAACCCAGTTCCCCAGATTCCTGGTCGACCGCCCTAGCCATTAGGACAACTCCTCCCCACTCTCCCCAGCTGGGTCACTGCAGCAATATTACTGCAGAGTGTAAGCTGTGGGCAAGGGAATTACCAATAATTTCATTTAGGGTTAAACAGTAAGAAAAAGAAGTAAACAATATTTGCCAGAAAGTGCCTAGGTACCTTTTATAGGCTAGATCAGAGATTTTCCCCACAGTTCTTTGGGGGTTACTTACTTGTCTCCTCTCAACTTTAACATCATTTATATGTATATGTAAAGAAAATGTAAACCTTTGAGGCTTGGAAGAGTTTTCTAAAGAACTTAACCAAGGATTTCTCAAAAATGTTGCTATGTAGCCGATAATCTACATGTTCTCTGTGAATTAGACACTTGGCAAAACATATCTGTAACCAACACAAAATAGTTTTAATATTGCCCTTTCAGTAGACCTTCCTTGTGGTTCCACGTGGATCAGGAACATATCAAAGATTCCTTTTTAATACCTTCCACCGTGCGTCCTTCTGAAGAGAGTCATGAGACTGCGTGACATATCATTGCTCTACACACAAGGTACAACAGACCAAAATCTAGCGATCAAATTCAAACCCTACTGCGGGCCCAGAGTTGTTTTTTTGTATCCGCGGGAGATTAGTTATTTGAGCAGAATCACAGGATGTTGAGCCAACGCTGAGACTCAAACCTGGTTCCCCAGCTACAAAGTAAGCAGCTTTGGCAATTACGCCCTATTCTCTTCTTGTACAGAATTCACTGCTCTAAACTTGAGGTGTATTTTGTCCACTTTGGATCTGAAGACAGCTTCAGAAAAAGTGTTAAAAGAGCAACGCTAACTTACTGTGCAGATAATGTGGCAGCTTTGGTTTGGAACAAAATATGAAGCTTACAGATGTTGGCAATTTTCAACCAATTGCCAAAGCTCCTTAGCTGTGATATACCAGTCAATCAATCAATAAATCAATCAATCAATCAATTTATATAGCGTGCTACTCACCCACTAGGGTCTCAAGGCGCTGGGGGGGGGAGGGGTCCGTTACTGCTCGAAAAGCCAGGTCTTGAGTTGCTTCCTGACGGAGAGATGGTCCTGGGTCAGCTGTAGGTGGATGGGGAGGGAGTTCCAAGTCTTGGCCGCCAGGTAGGAGAAGGATCTTCCTCCGGCGGTGGCTCTGCGAATGCGTGGTACGGTGGCGAGGGCGAGGCTGGTCGATCGCAGCTGGCGGGTGGGCGTGTAGAAAGTGAGGCAGTTGTTGAGGTACTTGGGGCCCAGGTCGTGGAGAGCCTTGTGTGCGTGGGTGAGGAGTCAGACCGGGATCCTCCTGCTGACGGGGAGCCAGTGCAGGTCTCTCAGGTGGGCGGAGATGTGGTTGTGGCGGGGGATGTCCAGGACGAGTCGTGTGGAGGCGTTCTGTATGCGCTGGAGTCTTTTCTGTAGTTTGGCTGTGGTTCCCGCGTAGAGGGTGTTCCCATAGTCCAGTCGGCTGGTGACGAATGCCTGGGTGACCGTCTTCCTGGTTTCGGTGGGGATCCATCGAAAGATCTTTCGGAGCATGCACAGGGTGTTGAAACAGGATGACGAGACGGCGTTGACTTGTTTGGTCATCGAGATTGAGGAGTCAAGGATAAAGCCCAGGTTTCGTGCATGGTCCGTTGGCTTGGGGGTGGTGCCCAGGGCAGGGGGCTACCAGGAGTCATCCCAGGCGGAGGGTGATGATCCCAGGATGAGGACTTCCGTTTTGTCTGAGTTCAGTTTCAGGCGGCTGTTCTTCATCCACTCGGCGACGTCTTTCATTCTTTCGTGTAGGCTGGCTCTGGCGGAGGCGGGGTCGTTGGTGAGGGAGAGGATCAGCTGGGTGTCGTCGGCGTAGGAAATGATGTTAAGGTTGTGTTGGCGTGCGATGGCCGCGAGGGGGCTCATGTAGACGTTGAAGAGGGTGGGGCTGAGTGAGGATCCTTGAGGTACGCCGCAGATGACTTCGATTGCTGCGGATCGGAACGGGGGGAGGCGGACTCTCTGGGTTGTTCCGGCGAGGAACGAGATGATCCACTCCAGTGCCTTCTCTTGGATTCCGGAGTTGCTGAGGCGCTGTATTAGTGTGCGGTGGCAAACTGTGTCGAACGCTGCAGAGAGGTCCAGGAGGATGAGGGCAGCTGTTTCCCCGTTGTCGAGCAGGGATTTGATGTTGTCGGTTGCTGCGATGAGGGTGGTCTCGGTGCTGTGGTTGGCTCGGAAACCGGACTGTGAGGGGTCGAGGGATCCGTTCGTCTCGAGGAAGGCGGCGAGATGTTTGTTGACGGTCTTCTCGATGACTTTGGCAGGAAAAGGGAGGAGCGAGATGGGGCGGATGTTCTTGAGGTCGGTGGGGTCCGCTGTCGGTTTCTTCAGGAGGGCGCTGAGCTCGGCATGCTTCCAGATGTCCGGGAAGGTGGCGGTGGTGAAGGAGATGTTGATGATGTCCCGGAGTTGGGTTGCGATGATGGAGTCGGCCTTGTTGAAGACGTGGTGGGGGCAGGGGTCAGTAGTGGATCCGGAGTGGATGGTGTTCATCGTGCGGGTGGTGGCTTTGGTGTTGACCGGGGTCCAGTTGCAGAGGGTGGTGGTGGGGGGCGTTGGTTCGTTGATTGGGTGCGTGGTCTGTGCGCCGAAGCTGGTGTGTATGTCAGCGATCTTGCAGTGGAAGAATGAGGCAAGTGAGTCGCAGAGGTCTTGCGAGGGTGTGATGTCGTTGTTTCCGGCGCTGGGGTTGGAGATCTCTTTGACGATGCTGAAGAATTCCTTGCTGTTGTGGGTGTTGTTGTCCAGTCAATCTTTGAATGTTGTTCTTTTGGTGGTGCGGATCAGCTGGTGGTGTATGCGGGTGGCGTTCTTGAGGGCTGTCATGTTTTCTGTGGTCTGGTCGTGGCGCCAGGCTTTTTCGAGGGTGCGGCAGTTTTTCTTGGATGTTTTGAGTTCGTTGGTGAACCACGAGGCTTTCTTGCTGCTGGGTGGGTTCTTCAGAGGTGCGAGGTCGTCGGCGCAGGTGGTGAGCCACTATGTGAAGTTGCGGGCTGCTTCGTTGGGGTCCGTTGCGCTAGCGGGAGGGTTCTGGCTGAGGGAGGTGGTGAGCTGGTCGGCGGTGATCTTGTTCCAGCTCCTCCGGGGAGCCTGTTGCGGGTGGTGGTGGGTCGTGGTTCTCCTGAAGTTGAAGTGGACGCAGCTGTGATCAGTCCAATGAAGTCCGGTGGAGTGGCTGAAGGAGATGTGCTTGCTGGAGGAGAAGACGGGGTCAAACGTGTGGCCGGCGTAGTGGGTGGGGGTGTTCACCAGTTGCTTGAGTCCGAGGTTGGGGAGGTTGTCCAGCAGGGTGGTGGTGTTGCTGTCATTGTTGTTTTCCAAGTGGAAGTTGAGGTCCCCTAGGAGGATGTAGTCAGAGGAGGTGAGGGCGTGCGGGCTGATGAAGTCTGCGATGGCTTCGCTGAATTGTGTACATGGTCCCAGGGATCTGTAGATGAGAGTGCCTCTGAGGGTGGTCTTGAAGTCGGTGTGTATCTGGAAGTGGAGGTGCTCGGCGGCGGTGAGTGTGTCGTCGGAGTTGGTCGTGATGCGGATGGTGTTCCTGTGGACAATGGCGATGCCTCTTCCGGTCTGGTTGACGCGATCCCTCCGGGTGATCTTGTATCCGTCCGGGATGGCTATGGCGATGTCGGGGGCTGAGGAGGCGTTCATCCAGGTTTCCGTTAGGAAGGCAATGTCTGGTGATGTTGTGTCGAGCAGGTTCCAGAGTTCGACGGCGTGTCTGTGGACGGAGCGGGTGTTGAGCAGGATGCACTTGAGGTGGTTGTTGCTGGAGCCTGGCCTTTCAGGTGCGGTACAGGTTCAGAGGCAGGTGAAATTGCAGGCTTGGCAGGTGAAGGGTCCGTGGGTGCGTTTTGGGGTGGCTCGGTAGCAGGCGGGGTTCCGGCCGGGTTTGAGTGCGTTGAGGGTGGCGGCGTCGTAAGTCCGTCGTGTGGGCTGGCATCGTCGGGGGCCAGGGATCCTGGCGCTGGGCGCGGTCCAGACGCGGACGGGCGCAGACGGGCTTGCCTCTGGCGTGCCTCTGGCGCGCCAGCGTGTGCCCGCTGCACGCGTCCCCTGCGCGGCCGCGCAGGGGCCTGCATTAAGAAGGGTGGAGTGAGGGAGGAGCAGCAGCTAGGAGGCAGGTGGCGAATGGGAGAGGATGGGGGCGGGGCCGCAGGGAAGGCAGCGGCGGGAAAGGAGCTTCACAAACCTAAGTCAGGCAGACTATTTATGTAACCAACAGAAGCAGAGGGCCCGAGCACCAGGATGCAGAGACGTTTGCTAAGGGCAGGAGAGTGTATTCTTTGTACACTAAATAATCATACAGAGGGTGTGGTAAATAAATAAATAATACCCTATTTTTGACTAAGCATATAGTATAACAGATAGCTCAATAAATAAGAGTCAAGATTCGAGGTAGTAGGAGTTTCTGCAGGTTTATTACAGCATAAGGACAGGATCAGGACAACCTGCATGGGAACAGAGTGACAGGGCCCAGCAGGACAACTGGGGCCCAGCAGCTGCCGGGGCTTGATCTGGGATGAGCGCGCTAACTTTTAATAACAATACATTGACTTATATACATAGCGCAAACACATAGCATTACATTGCAGTAGGCGTAACAGTGGGTGGAGCAGAAGGCGTGACGCGTAGCAGTCGCGAAAGATAACAGTAAAAAGAGGTGTAACTGGGCGTATACATAGACATGTGGTGCAAACGTAACAGAATATGTCATGAATGGGCGGAAACATTGGAGGGGGCTACCTAAGGAGCCGGGACCTCTAACCTAATGGTGCGCGAAAATTGGCAATGACGTGTTACTAGGAGAAGCTGGGGCTACGAACTCTGTGCTAGGAGCAGAGACTAGAGTCTGGAGGGTCGGAGCGACATGTACCTAAACCCTATCTGGTATCTGATGTTTAGGGAACATGTTGATATAAACTAGAAGTCATGAGGGGAAAAGCTAACTTGATTCTAAGACTGGACCATGCATTATTCTACATGTAGTGCGTGATGAAGAATATTAAATGACCATTAATACAGTATTTCTCTAACGTGGAGCCGAATAGGCTAGACAATGACGGAAACTATTGATGCAGTTCAGTAGCTTAGGAATGCAGAGAAGAAGGACTGAACTGATAGCTGGAATCATAATATACTCTTGGCAGACTCAGAGGCAGAGCCAAGCTGCACCGGGCACTGCGAGGCAGGAAGTAAGTGAAGGGTCGAGGATACAGGTGGGGGCTGTACCGCTCCTCAGCGAGGCTTTCAGGAGACAGGAGCTGAATCCAGGGTCCGGGCCCTTTTGAGGCCTGGAAACGGGGACTTTATAATGGAATAACGTGCACACTGGGAAACGTGGCAACATTACTTTACATATGCCTGATATTCGTAGTATTCACGAAGACTGGAAACTAGCATACTAAAGGTGGACACAACTGGAATTGCGTCATTAATCGGACATGGGGAATAACATATGCATATTGGTCATGCACACATAACATATGATGGATGAGGCGTAGGGACACAGAACATGGCAAAATTTACTTTTCCACATTCCCTCCTTGTCACTACGTTTCCATCAGGAAACATCAATATTCATGATACCGTCTATCATTTCATACAGTACCATTTGCTCGTCTCGAATTGTCTTGGAACGGGATTTAGAACGGGGCTTGGGACTAGGAATACAAGAGGTAGCACACATGCTGCAAATCGCAGGGCCACATTGTATACAGAGGCAGCAGCTAAATATGATCGCTACTGCTATACTTAGAAAGGACAGGACTTTCCATCCCCAGGCGGAAATTATATTCCAGAACCAACCGGACCATGTCCAGGTGCCTGGATCTTGGTGTAACAGATGGGCAATTTTATGGAGTCTGGTTATAGCTGAATAAACAGACGGCGCGTTATTTGGAATGAAAATGCAGCAACTAGATCCGATGACTCTACAGGCCCCGCCCCTATCGGCCAGTATGACGTCAAGGACGAGACGATTTTGCAAAACGACAAATCTCATAGCAGATTGTTCTTCGGTTAGGTTACCTAGAGCAGAGGCAGTCTCATTTACTACAGCTTCAAGGGTTCTTGTTAACCTACGGATCAGTTTACTATTCTGGACAGGTCCTACAAAGAAGAAGAAACCTTTATTGAAATCTGTATACTGTTCTAGAGTAGTTTCAGTATAATCGACAATTGGGGACTCCCTTCTATGTCTAATGTGTACTAGATGTGTGTTTCTGTGATAATCAGATGGGGCTAGGAAAACAGGTGGCAGTAGGAAAGCAATGTAACAGGTTCCCTCCCAATCGAGGGGCAGACGGACATATGCAGTTTGACCACAAATAAAATAAGAATGACGTGAAGCTTTGAAAACAGATTTCCCACTGTCACTATACTGGATAACAGTAGTACAGTCACTATGACCTACATGTATGGAACCATAACTACGGACACATAATTCGCCTTTGACAGGTAATACTGAAATAGCAGGTAAGTCTGGAGTAGTATCAGACTGAACATTCAGGACCATGAAATTCGACGAATAATTACCTAAATTATATACTTCGTTTTCTAGATCTAAACCTGTTCTGTGGGGAAGACCTTGCTTGTCTGGGAAACATGTACTGTTAAGAAAAGACATATCTGTTGAGGATGACGTTAACGTGGACCATGCTCCACACGAACCATTATGTGAGAATGGATAAGGAAAGAGTGGCAGAACTCCCTTCGGTGTCTGGAAAGGGGGGAGTCGACCACACACCCAACAATTAGTGGCATTGCTGGTCTGGTGTGAGTAATGTAACATACGGATGAAAGAATTGTTGCGCATAGCAAGGCGGTAAGAATATTCGTGAGGAGGCAGATCACTAAACGTGTGCTCTACTGTAGTATTAGCAGACATATTTACATGAGGAACTGGAAAATACAGATAGAATGCATAGCTGGTGCAGGAAATCATAATACTGATGAATAATACGAAACTCAGAAAAACGATACATCTGATTGAATTTTGACTGACTCTCTCACTATGGGGGTCTATTTTATACATGTCAGAAACAATCTAACCGTTTCACCTAGGGGAGGACTTATACAATCAAACTGACTGACTTATTTTACTAGACCTGAGCTTTAACTTATACTCCTGTTGCGGAGTTTTCTCTAACAAGGGAGGGGTTGTAATAATGTCTTTTGCGGGACAGTCCTTTAAAACAATGTCTTGACAGTTTTTAAAATCCTGGGAATCCTGGGAAATGTTCTTGGAGACGGGTTTCAATCCATTGAAAAGTTTTACATGAGAAAGGTGGACCCACCCCTTCCTGCCTTCCAACTTGACGGCAGTACGGGTGGTCAAGAGGACCTGACGTGGCTCCTTCCAACGTGGTTCCAGCGGACTTGATCTGTCGAAATTCCGGACCATCACTAGGGAGCCTGGAACGATTTCGTGCGGTGCCACCTCGGTATTGTCTGGAAATGCGGCGGCAACCTGTGAACGACATGAGTTGAGGGCAGACATCAAGGAAGCTAGGTAATCTGTCAGCATATTACATGAAACATCGGTAATACTTCGGGGTCTAGGAGTACCCCACATGTTAGGGGGGCGGCCGAATACGACCTCATACGGGGACAGACCTGATCTGGAATGTGCAACCATGCGCATATAAAATAAAGCGACTGGCAGAGCTACTAGCCAGTCCACACCTTTTTCCTTACAGACTTTTGCAATGCGGATTTTCAGAGTCTGATTATGTCTCTCTACGAGACCGGCTGCTTCAGGATGGCGTACACAATGAAACTTCCACTGGTACCCTAACAAAAGGGAAACGTGCTTCATGAGTTCAGATGAGAATGGCTGACCGTTATCAGAATATACGACTCTAGGGAGTCCGTATCTAGGGAAAAATTCACGAACCAACTGTTTGGCAGTGGTCGCGGCTGTGTAATCTGGGACTGGATATGCTTCTGTCCACCTGGACAAAGCGCATACTACTACAAGGACATACTTGAAACCTCGACATCGCTCCATTTGAATATAATCCATCTGGAGGACCTCAAAAGGGTGGTCAGGGGGCTGGAAACCACCTTGTTCCACCGGGACACTTTTACCTGGATTAAACTGACAACATATCATACAGGTACGGACTTTCTGCTTGGCTGCAGCTCGTAAATGCTTGTTGAACCAAATGTTCTGGATACTGTCTAACATAGCTTTTTCTCCTAAATGTGCTGGACTATGTGCGGTATTGATAATGACTTGAACCATAGAGTCGGGGAGAAACCATATGGCTCTACCCTTCGTTAACCATCCTTGATCTGTCTGGACCCCTCCTTGTTCAGACCATTTCTTGATTTCATCGGGGGTAGCATGTAACTGGATATCTATGACATCTTGTGTAGGGTCCTTAACTGTCATGCATGTAATCGGATCTGGAGTATGTGTCATGTTAACTGGAATGTCTGGAGTCTGTGCTGTAAGCTTGGCTGTGCGGTCTGCTAGATCATTACCTTGAGAAATAATGTCTGTAACTTTCGTATGTGCTTTGCATTTCATGATAGCAATGGATGTCGGTAAATGTATGGCATCTAACAGGGCTTGAATAAGGAGACCATGCTGAATCTTGGTTCCATGAGAAGTCATGAAACCTCTCTCCTGCCAGAGCACTCCGAAGTCGTGTACAACTCCGAATGCGTAACGTGAATCTGTGTAAACATTAACTTTCAGGTTTTTGGCGTGTATACAGGCTTGTGTCAGAGCAACTAGCTCTGCTGCTTGAGCGGACAGGGTATCAATACGGTGTGTTTCAATAACTTCAGTGTCAGTAGTCACTGCATACGCGGCGACTAGTTCTCCTGTACTAGTTCTCATACATGAACCATCCACATAAAGTGTCAGGTCAGGATCTGGTAACGGAATGTCTGTCAGGTCTTGTCTTGGCTTTGTCGTAATATTAACTACTTCCACACAGTCATGTGGGTCAGAATTTGAACTAACTGATGGTAACAGTGTAGCAGGATTCAGGACGTTGCAGCGTCTAATTTCTATGTGTGGCTGGAACAGTGTCAATTCATAACCCGTTAAACGTGCAATTGTCAAGTGCTGAGTTTGTGTTCGGTTTAAAAGAACTTCTACTGAATGTGGGACTTGTATTGTCAGGGAATGTCCTAAAACTATGGAATCACTTTGTCTGATAGCTAGTGCTGTAGCTGCAACTGACTTGAGGCACGCAGGCAACGCCTGGGCGACTGGATCTAATGTGCTCGAAAAATAAGCACAGGGCTTGTATTGTCCTGCTTGATCTTGTGTGAGAACAGATAATGCTGTACCTTCACGTTCAGTAACGAAAAGTGTAAAAGGCTTACTGTAGTTCGGTCTAGCTAGAACTGGAGCTTGACATAGGGCTTTCTTTAACTCGTTGAAACTAAGTGTATGTTCAGATGTCCAAGGGAGGACAGTCGATACGGCTGCCTCCTGTGTCGTTAACTGTATCAGTGGCTTGGCTAGAAATGCATACTGGGGAATCCATTGTCTACAATAAGAAGTAAGGCCGATAAAGGCACGTACCTCCTTCTGGGTTCTGGGCTGGGGAAGACTCGCTATTAACTGGATACGGTCAGGTGTCAACTGCCTACCCCTCTTGGACAGCAAGTGTCCTAAGTATACCACTTGCTGGACACAGAATTGAAGCTTCGAAGGTGACACCTTGTGCCCCATCTCGGCTAGAAAATACAGAACTGTAAGGGATGCTCGCTCGCAAGCACGTTCAGAACGGGCTGTGATCAGTAGATCATCGACATACTGGAGCAGGGCAGTGTCAGTTGGCATGTGAATGTTGTCTAGTTGTCTCTTAAGTGCTTGACTATAAATACTAGGACTTTCTGTGAAACCTTGAGGAGCGCGTGTGAACATATAGCTCCTTCCATTTAAACAAAATCCGAAAAGAAACTGGCTGTCTGGATGAATTGGAACACTAAAAAATGCATTCTTAAGGTCTATGACAGTGAAAAACATGGCTTCGTAATCAATAGCTGTTAACAGGGAAGAAATATCTGGGACAACTGGGTACTGAGGAATAATACATTTATTAAGCTCTCGTAAATCAATCACTAATCGATATACTGGGGGTGCATTTGGATCAGTACGTTTCATGACTGGAATGATCGGAGAATTGCATACATTGGAGTCAGTTTCTACAACTACTCCTTGAGCCATGAGCTCGTCAATAATTTTGGATAAGGCTGCTACAGCCTCTGGTGGCAATCTGTACTGTCTGATTCGGGGTAACACTACACCTGGCTTGAGAGTCACACGATAGGGTGTGATTTGCATGTAACCTACATCAGTTGGACCTCGCGCCCATAAGTGCTGCGGAACATTAGACAATCTTGAATCAAAATCTCGTAATACATAGTGACCCTTAAAGTCACGTAGGAACAGACGTATTCCCTCTGGGGAACAGCAAATAACTGCACCTAATTCTTTCAGTGTCTTAATGCCTAACAGGTTTTCTGGACATGACTTAGTAAGTAACAGATCAGTAGTACGGGACAATGGACCTACTTCTAGAGTAACTGGCTTTGATATCTCGTTAACTATTGGTTTTCCTGAAAATCCAAGGGAAACATTTCTTGAGCCTGAGAGCGGAGCCCCTGGAACTTCGGCATGACTAATTGTGGTCCTACTTGCCCCTGTATCAATCAAAAACTTTCTGTCTTTCCCTAATACTTGACTGTGAACATAGGGACCTTCTTGATCTACAGGTATCTCGATGAGAGGCAAGCCTACCTCCCTCTCTAGGCTGTTTCATGAATACTGCTGGTACTCTGGATACTCGGACTGTGCATACTGGTACATCTGCGATGTAACGTGCTGTGTTGCAGCTATAGGCTGCGGTGCGGGAACTGTCTGTTGTGCATTCTGTGACTGAGGAATCTGTGAAACTTGTTCTTGTCTAGGCGGACGTGGTCTTTCTTTAGTCTTACCAGTAGCTATGTTATGTTTCAGAACTGCACACTCATTTATAAAATGACCTGGCTGTTTACAATAATTGCAGTTCCCTTTAACGGGAGCTGCAGGATGACTGGCTTGATTCGGACCCCTCTTCTGACTGTCTTGAGGAACAGATTGTGCAACTAGCACTTTCATTTTCGTGTCTTTCATACGTTTTCTTTCGTGCTCTTGCTCTTCTCTGATTCTATTCTGGTGGTACTGGAGCATCTGGAGCATCTGGGACGGAGTATTTGCTTGCCAGGTGCTTTCGACTTTCAAAACTCGATTTTTAATTTGTGGACTTGAATTCTCGACTAATTTGGTAACGAATAAGTGAGGGTATGACTCACTACTTGTCTTGAGACCACTATTGATACTGAAACATTTCTCAAATCTAGAATAATAATCACTAATATCTTCATCTTGTTTCTGTTTACAGGCTGAGATTGCATCCCAGTCTTCTTTTCTCGTTGTCAATAATCTGGGTAAAACTTGAATCAATAATTCTGGTAATTCTTTACATTTATCTCCAAGACCGGTACCTGGTACTCGTGCCTTGTCTTCAGCTTCTAGAGCTGTCCAATCGATCTTTTTCTCTCCCACCTCCCATTCTTTTTCCTTTAACTTTTCATACACCCCTGCGGGTAACAGGACCTTTAACATTTTAATGATATCTGGGTAAGTGTATTCTCCCATACGGAGCATGTCTTTTAATTCTCTATGGAACCCTGCTGGATCTTTGTCATGACAGGGAATTAATTTCTTCATTTCAAGAAGTTCCATCTTTGAAATCGGAGTGTATACAAACACTCGTTGCATTTCGCCACCCGCCCCTTGGACTGGGTGGACTTCTCGTAACGGATTCTGTCTGTCTATGTAGAATGGCTTATTTTCTGGGGGTGAGACATGAACAAAATGCGGATTCAGGAACGTTCTATATTTGTGGCGCTGTTCTAGAATGATACTGATTAAATCGGTACCTAGACCTCTCCATCTATACTGGAGTAACTCGTTCAGGACATCGTGTAACGGGCCTGGATCAGAGTACTGACCCTCATACAGAGTAATGAGGTACTGGATCATATACATACCCACCAGTCGTTGCTCGGCTGGGGGCAGTTTCAGAAACATTTGTGCCACTATTTCGTCTGGAAAAGTGGTAGAATCAGTAATCCATCGGACTGCTGATCGGGCTAGTTCTTGTTCATGCATAGTACTTAATTCGCTATAACCGATTCGTGATTTCAGAATGTGATCGGTAGCTTGAAATACTTGCTCTAGAGAACCTTGTTCTGGTGCTGGATGATGAAAAATAGACTTGTGTTCTAGACGTAAATGGCGATCTGGAAATCTAGATTTTCCTACATACGCTATTCTGTCGGAATTCTCGTCTTCCTCTTCAGGATCAGAGATACTTTCTTTCTCGCTTACTTGTGCTGCTTTACGCTGTTCGTGTAACCTTATTATTTCTTTACGAATTTTCTTGTACATACTCTCCATGGCACCGACGGTCTTGTGCTTACCCTCGGCTATATTATCACTCCACCTTGTCAGGATTCTCATTTCGGCGGGATCTTTAGACGGGTAATCGTGTTCTCTTATTAAACAATTGATCAGGAACTTTAATATCATGAGCTGGATCTCGGCTTTCCTTTGAGACATAATCTCGCCAATACTTTCTGGATCATCCCCTGTACGGATGAAACGATATATTCTGTCTAGATCTTCTTTCATATTCGGTAAGGTGACTAGATACTCGGTCACTCTCCTTACACGTAAGGAATATAAAACCATATTATATTCGCCTGGAACTGGATCATAGACACATTCGTTAAGGGCTTGTCTGATTTCTGTGACAGACTTATTACTTTTAGGAGTACGCTGTGATGCTTGAGCATGTAATTCGAGTGCTGATAAACGCTTGTGTGGCGGCGGGGTTTGAGGAGTAGCTCCTCCTGCGGCCCCTAGACTGGAGTCGTCTACTGAGGCTCTACGTCCTGGCAGAGTGGGAAATGGAACTGTAGGCTGGACCGGGGGTACCGTAACAGGTACTCCGGTGTCTGGAGGAGCGGGAAGTGCCTGATTTGCAGGGACTGGCGGAGCGCGAACAGGATTTGCATATTCTGGGACTGTGTCGTCCAGATAGGACGAAATAAAAATATCAGCTGCGGTCGGTTTGTGACGTAGCTTGGTCGGAACTAATGGTGGCGGGAGATTACTAGATGCCTCTGGGGTCGCTTTTAGCAAGCCCTCGGCGAGAAGAGGATACATACCTTTAATAAGGGCATGCCTCTGTCTGTCTGACTGTTCGGCTTTGACTTGTTCACCTATCTCGATTAATTCTCTTTCTTGGGCTCGTTCTTGGGATTCTCTACTTAACTCTGACTTTCTGACTTCCTTTTCGGTTCTTTTATGAGCTTCTTTACGCCATAACTCGATGGCATCTTTCTGTGACTGTCTGGCTTTCTTTTTCCATAATGCTTCTTCTACTCGCATGATACATTCGGCATCCCATGTACCCGATACGGGCCATCTATACTTTTCTTCTAACTGTTTGGTATACTCTACCCATAAATCTAGATACAGTATGGCGCTTATGCCATGTTTCTGATACATAAAATGACCTGGACTGTCCCTAGGTGGGACAGGAACCGCTTCCTCTAACAGACCCTTTCTAGTTTTTAACTGTCGTAATCTTGAAAAGAGCGGCATTGTAAACTTGAATCGGAACACAATACAATACACGAAGAACAATAACAATTGGGAAAACAATTCAGGCATACCACGACATTGGAAATACATTAAACAATATCATAACATAACAGTTCGAACAGAATATTACCTGAAAATACTGAGAACAGAAATACAAGAATTTTCTCGAGAACGGAACAGACTAGAATTACTGGATGCACTGCTGTAACAGTACGGAACATACCGGTCCCATAAAGGGACGCATCAAGACCCGTATCCACCTAGGTGAACACTTCGTTTGTGAGTCTGGGCACCACCAACCCACGGACCAGGAGTCAATTTAGATTGGTCCTGTCTAGATACTACCCCAGCAATGGTACTCACCGGGCAGCATGGAACGGAAAGCCTCGGACGGGACTGGACTGCTACGACGACGGACTTCGGACTTCGGACTTCAGTTACGGGTGGGCCTCCGGATACCTCGGACCTTGGACTCTCGGCTTGGGCTCTGGTCGGGACTCGCCGCGTTCCTCCACCGTCTCGTTTGGATGCTGGACCGCCTCCTCCGTCTCCTCCGTGGGCCTGAGGGATACTTGAAGCAGAAATATCTGCACGCGGCCGGTATGGTTCCGTCACGGCTGCAGAGGGTCAGGGGGTCGGCGTGGCTTCACCGACGCGTGGGGAAAGGGCAAGTCCCTATTCGGGCGCCATTATGTGGTAAATAAATAAATAATACCCTATCTTTGACTAAGCATATAGTATAACAGATAGCTCAATAAATAAGAGTCAAGATTCGAGGTAGTAGGAGTTTCTGCAGGTTTATTACAGCATAAGGACAGGATCAGGACAACCTGCATGGGAACAGAGTGACAGGGCCCAGCAGGACAACTGGGGCCCAGCAGCTGCCGGGGCTTGATCTGGGATGAGCGCGCTAACTTTTAATAACAATACATTGACTTATATACATAGCGCAAACACATAGCATTACATTGCAGTAGGCGTAACAGTGGGTGGAGCAGAAGGCGTGACGCGTAGCAGTCGCGAAAGATAACAGTAAAAAGAGGTGTAACTGGGCGTATACATAGACATGTGGTGCAAACGTAACAGAATATGTCATGAATGGGCGGAAACATTGGAGGGGGCTACCTAAGGAGCCGGGACCTCTAACCTAATGGTGCGCGAAAATTGGCAATGACGTGTTACTAGGAGAAGCTGGGGCTACGAACTCTGTGCTAGGAGCAGAGACTAGAGTCTGGAGGGTCGGAGCGACATGTACCTAAACCCTATCTGGTATCTGATGTTTAGGGAACATGTTGATATAAACTAGAAGTCATGAGGGGAAAAGCTAACTTGATTCTAAGACTGGACCATGCATTATTCTACATGTAGTGCGTGATGAAGAATATTAAATGACCATTAATACAGTATTTCTCTAACGTGGAGCCGAATAGGCTAGACAATGACGGAAACTATTGATGCAGTTCAGTAGCTTAGGAATGCAGAGAAGAAGGACTGAACTGATAGCTGGAATCATAATATACTCTTGGCAGACTCAGAGGCAGAGCCAAGCTGCACCGGGCACTGCGAGGCAGGAAGTAAGTGAAGGGTCGAGGATACAGGTGGGGGCTGTACCGCTCCTCAGCGAGGCTTTCAGGAGACAGGAGCTGAATCCAGGGTCCGGGCCCTTTTGAGGCCTGGAAACGGGGACTTTATAATGGAATAACGTGCACACTGGGAAACGTGGCAACATTACTTTACATATGCCTGATATTCGTAGTATTCACGAAGACTGGAAACTAGCATACTAAAGGTGGACACAACTGGAATTGCGTCATTAATCGGACATGGGGAATAACATATGCATATTGGTCATGCACACATAACATATGATGGATGAGGCGTAGGGACACAGAACATGGCAAAATTTACTTTTCCACAAGGGGCATATCATAACCACCAAGATAACAGCCACAACACATAAGGAAACTGTTCTAGTCTGGGCCCAGAACCTCCCCATCATGGGAAGCTTAGACATATCTTGAGTTACTCTGGAAGACAAACTGGGTTCAGAGTTGGAGCGAGAGACTAGATCGTTCCTCAAAACCTGTGCGATGGGGCTTGTTAGGTGACCCATGCTCATGGCCTGTACATTCAGGAAGAAGGGCTCTGGGCAGCAACAGAAGCAGGCTGGTGTTGGGTGCTGTTTGTGACACCGGGTCGTCAGGTCGGAAACCCCTGGCAGGGCGGGGCTGTATTGGCAGCAGGGATGAATAGAGGACTGTGGAAAGGAGCTTAGGAGAGGTTAAGAGACTCGCTGGGCTATGCAGAAAAGTGTTCAGTTGCTGAGGGGCCCGAACCAGCTTATCAGGCGCTGGGACTGCTCTCCACCTGCAATGGGCCCTTCATGTGCTTCGAGACACCGGGTCGTCAGGTCGGAAACCCCTGTCAGGGCAGGGCTGTATTGGCAGCAGGGATGAATAGAGGACTGTGGAAAGGAGCTTAGGAGAGGTTAAGAGACTCCCTGGGCTATGCAGAGAAGTGATCAGTTGCTGAGGGGCCCAAACCAGCTTATCAGGCGCTGGGACTGCTCCCCACCTGCAATGGGCCCTTCACGTGCTCAACCTGTAGGATGTGGTACAGATTATTGAAGAGGCACACCACCACTGTTTGAGGCAAAGCCATGGGAGAAGGCGACCGACCGGGGACTCTGTCCACGCTCCACTGAGAAGAAAGTGGACCTCCGTTCATCCAGCACTTTATTAAGCAGCCAGTCCTCAAGAAAAAGGCCCATGTTGGGGCCCTTACACAATTATGCGGATATTATTGCACCTCTAGCGACCATTAACATCATTCGCCCAGCTTCAAACAGCCAGCTCCGCCGGGAGTGCCTTCAACTGAAATTGCATGTAAATCATTGAAGGACGCAGACCAGCCAACGTAGATACATTAGATTCAATGCCATCTCTCAACTTTGCCTAGTCAGCCCGAAGAAAACACATTTTGATTGTTGGGGCACCCAGTTTCTGGACCAGTGTAGCCTTAACGTCCTTAATGGCCCCAAGCAGCTCCTCAAACCTGTTCACAGGGGAAAGCCCAGCAGCCAGCCTGGGTATCCACCAGGCAGAGTGGCACCAGTGGTAGTGGGGAGGGGGGTCCTCTCTCTGCCCACACTCTCCGGGCCCATTTAAAGCAGCGATATTTGACCGTGGTTTAGAAGGTAGGCACCAACATGTGAAGCACTACACAGGGCAGCAAAGGGGCCAAACAAGGAAGAATGCCCAGGCCTCACTGTTGCAGCGCAGTCCGCACGAAACCCATCAGGGCTGTCACACACAGTACTCACGCACTATCCCAATCAGAGTCCACACAGCAGAGGCATCAGTCCAGTAAGGTGTGGGCAAGCCTCGTAGTAGCAGTCACAGGCTCTGTAGACCTCTGTCACTCCAGAGCATAAGGCGCCACTCGAACTAGAGTGCATCGACGTTGACCTGGGCCGCCAACCAGCACACCAGGGTAGTCAGCACAATGCCCATCCCTCCACTTGAGCTCTGCCCAACCGTATGGGGCACCATATGTCCTCTGCAGAAAAGGGGGGGTTATGGGGTAGCGCAAGGGGGGCCAACGGGCCAAGATCAATGGTGCAGCCAAAGTCCAATTAGAGGGACCCCCCTAAGTCACCTGTCTAAAATGCGACATGACTAAAAAGTATAAATAAGCTCACATTACTGGCAACATCAGACAAAAAGCGCCAGGTATAATCTAGAAATTGAAGCGACAGAAAGGCTAACATTTTGAACATTAAAACAAATGAAATAATAAAAACTCACCTTGCAACTAAAGCAAAATAAGAAAGTAATATTTGTTTCACAGATCGTGATTTCAAGCAACAGAAAGGCTAACATTTTGAACATTAAAACAAATAAAAGAATAAAAACTCACCTGGCAACTAAACCAAAATAAGAAACTAATATTAATTTTACTGATCGTTTTGCAGACATGAGTGAGCACGGTGTGATTGCAGCTTGGAAAAGTTTTGAGAGGGGTGAGAGGAAAAATGAAATTGATTTTTAGGGGGATCTCAGAAAGACAGGAGAAAGTTAGATTGTTGCAAGTCGGCAAGAGAAAAAATGAAATTGATTTCAAGATTCAAGGGGAGATCAGAAAGACAGGGGAAAGTTATTTTGTTGCAAATGGGCAAGAGCACTGAAGTATGCATGCCCAGATGCTAAGGGGAGATCATTCAGATGGGGAGATCAAAACGATGGTACACAGGCGCCAATCACATTGAGGGTGGGTGCAGCAAGCTGATACTTTGGTTGCAGGATGTTAAAGGCACAGCGGGCGGTAATATCTCACACGACTTTTACCCAGCCGACTAGGTCGCGGCGCCACGAGCCAGTGACACGATGAATAATGATCAGTGCCTGAGAAAGCAGGTAATGTTTTACTAAAAATCATCATTACATCTTTTTAAAAATACTTCTCTGTAACTGCCATATATATAAGTTGCTGTTCCAGTCCTGACTATGTGCACTTTCATTTCTAGTGCATTCCGACGTTTATTTCCTCCCTCAGCCCGTGCACCAGCCCGGCCCCAAATAATTGTTGCAGTGGCCGGGCAACACTAAAACTCTCCTTCAACCCGTGCTCCAAGTCCAGGAGAGGCTGAGCAGGTGATTTTTAGGGCAGGCACGCCTCTCTCAAACACGGCTCTAGCAAGGGACTGCATATCTAATTAGAGCAATTTTTAACAGAATACAAATATGCATTCTACTGACCAGTTTTGCATTCAGAGGTCTTCACCAGCGTTACGACTAGGGAAAGACTGACTTTTCTATTGTACAGCAGCTGAGAGGGCATGCTGGCGGCTGAGCCAATGAGTGTAACACACATAGAGAAGAGGCACTTCTCAAGGACAGCATCAGCTACATTATTTTTTTTTAAATGTTTCCTTACCTAGCTTGTGCCGTGTAGTGTTATGACTTTACTAGATAAAAGGTAAGTCGTTATTAAATGAATGCTACTGCAGGGATATATCACACCGTAGATGTTCGATAACCCCGTTGAAAGCACTTGACTGTACCAATGCTACACTGCATATTTCCAAAATTACGATCAGCTTAGTGCCCTTCCATTTCTGTGATTTGTAGCAATTTTAAGATTTTCTTAGTTTCTTCTTGCTCAAATGGGTGTCATTTCTGAAATGTACATGTTTCCTTCAGCTTTACTGCCTGACTTTGCTCGCTTGAAAGTGTCACTCATAGTGGTTAAAATGTCACGCATAATTACACTGAAATTATAAAAATGTCACACATAGCAATCTGAAACCTTGGCAGCTATGCGCTTCTGATTCCGCCTTTGAAATTCTCGGCTTGTGTCAGAAGCTACGCAGCTTTTTTGTGAGACTCCTCCGTTGGCGAGGCCCGAGTCCTTGTGCCTCTTGCGGAAGGAACCTTTCCCTCATTTAAGCACATGGCCAGTGTGTTTCGCGGCCCGTGGCAAAGGCCGCAGGACGAGCGGCTCTTTTTGCCCTCCCTCTCTTGGGCGTTCCTACGGTGGCTTAATTGGAGTCTGGGGTTGTAGCGGCAGGAAATATTTTAGGGCTTATTCCTCCAACAATTTTCCTCTCCGTTGGCGAGACCAAGGGTGTGTCTCATGCGGGGAGGGAGATACATGAAACTTGACATTTGGCATTGAGTTCTGGAAAGAGAGCCAGAAATATCTGCCTGTAAATATACATTTATAGTGAAATAGCATACTTTGAACAATGTGAGCTATTTAAACATTCCTCAACCTTTTTTTTTTCTTCAAATCTTTTTATTTGATTTTTAAAGGTCATAATGTACATCAGTGTCTCGCAGAACAGTACATTCAAAAAAACAAAAATAACAATATTAAACAACAGGTGATTGGCTGTTCTTGTTGTAAAGTTGAACATGTACATTTTGTATTACATTTTGTAACCTTCGCTTACCCTGCAGCAGTTTGGACGCTAAAGCGACCCACCGCCAAACCGCCGGAGTACCATAGATTCACCCCCGCCTTCCGCCGCACGACTCCCGCTGGTCCTGGGAGACTGCCGCAGAGCGGAGAGCGGGGGCCTGGGGAACTACATCCCCCAACAAGCCCTGCGCCAGCACCACCTGCAAGGAGCGCCAGGAGGCACATAAAGCCGCGCCTACCCTGCAGAGCGGGGGAAACCTTCGCTTACCCTGCAGCAGTTTGGACGCTAAAGCGACCCACCGCCAAACCGCCGGAGTACCATAGATTCACCCCCGCCTTCCGCCGCACGACTCCCGCTGGTCTTGGGAGACTGCCGCAGAGCGGAGAGCGGGGGCCTGGGGAACTACATCCCCCAACAAGCCCTGCGCCAGCACCACCTGCAAGGAGCGCCAGGAGGCGCATAAAGCCGCGCCTACCCTGCAGAGCGGGGGAAACCTTCGATTACCCTGCAGCAGTTTGGACGCTAAAGCGACCCACCGCCAAACCGCCGGAGTACCATAGATTCACCCCCGCCTTCCGCCGCACGACTCCCACTGGTCCTGGGAGACTGCCGCAGAGCGGAGAGCGGGGGCCTGGGGAACTACATCCCCCAACAAGCCCTGCGCCAGCACCACCTGCAAGGAGCGCCAGGAGGCGCATAAAGCCGCGCCTACCCTGCAGAGCGGGGGAAACCTTCGCTTACCCTGCAGCAGTTTGGACGCTAAAGCGACCCACCGCCAAACCGCCGGAGTACCATAGATTCACCCCCGCCTTCCGCCGCACGACTCCCGCTGGTCCTGGGAGACTGCCGCAGAGCGGAGAGCGGGGGCCTGGGGAACTACATCCCCCAACAAGCCCTGCGCCAGCACCACCTGCAAGGAGCGCCAGGAGGCGCATAAAGCCGCGCCTACCCTGCAGAGCGGGGGAAACCTTCGCTTACCCTGCAGCAGTTTGGACGCTAAAGCGACCCACCGCCAAACCGCCGGAGTACCATAGATTCACCCCCGCCTTCCGCCGCACGACTCCCGCTGGTCCTGGGAGACTGCCGCAGAGCGGAGAGCGGGGGCCTGGGGAACTACATCCCCCAACAAGCCCTGCGCCAGCACCACCTGCAAGGAGCGCCAGGAGGCGCATAAAGCCGCGCCTACCCTGCAGAGCGGGGGAAACCTTCGCTTACCCTGCAGCAGTTTGGACGCTAAAGCGACCCACCGCCAAACCGCCGGAGTACCATAGATTCACCCCCGCCTTCCGCCGCACGACTCCCGCTGGTCTTGGGAGACTGCCGCAGAGCGGAGAGCGGGGGCCTGGGGAACTACATCCCCCAACAAGCCCTGCGCCAGCACCACCTGCAAGGAGCGCCAGGAGGCGCATAAAGCCGCGCCTACCCTGCAGAGCGGGGGAAACCTTCGCTTACCCTGCAGCAGTTTGGACGCTAAAGCGACCCACCGCCAAACCGCCGGAGTACCATAGATTCACCCCCGCCTTCCGCCGCACGACTCCCGCTGGTCCTGGGAGACTGCCGCAGAGCGGAGAGCGGGGGCCTGGGGAACTACATCCCCCAACAAGCCCTGCGCCAGCACCACCTGCAAGGAGCGCCAGGAGGCGCATAAAGCCGCGCCTACCCTGCAGAGCGGGGGAAACCTTCGCTTACCCTGCAGCAGTTTGGACGCTAAAGCGACCCACCGCCAAACCGCCGGAGTACCATAGATTCACCCCCGCCTTCCGCCGCACGACTCCCGCTGGTCCTGGGAGACTGCCGCAGAGCGGAGAGGGGGGGCCTGGGGAACTACATCCCCCAACAAGCCCTGCGCCAGCACCACCTGCAAGGAGCGCCAGGAGGCGCATAAAGCCGCGCCTACCCTCCCTCGCGGGACGCCGGGCGAAGCCCGGGCCAAGGGCGGGCCCGTTTCAGCCCGTTCCAGACTGAGCCAGGCTGGGCTGGGCCTACCCCCTTGGTTTCATCTGTCAGTTGATCCTTACTCCTGAAAAGGTACTTTCTGTTTTGACACTTGTGATTTTGGATTCAGTCCCCCGAAATCCGTACTTCTGCTCCAATGTCTGTAACAAGGGGATCTAGAAGTAAGACTGCCCTTAGAACTGCGCAGTTTACAGGTCCTATTGACAAATTTATATCTACTACTACCGAGGCCATTAATCTTAACATTTCCCTCCTGGAGCGCAGGGTATCCCAGGACCTTGCGATTGCCAGGAGATCTTCTTTGGGCCCCATAGCCGCGGCTTTAACCCCGCTTCCAACAACTGCACCTATTCCTATTCTAATTAGGCCTGGAAATGTCACAGCGCAAGTCCACTCTATCCCTAATGCTGTTGACTTATCGGCCACGAACCTGTCACTGGATTTAGACACTACCGGGAACCTTGAAACCACACCGGATCTTGAAAAGATTGTGGCTGAAGATTCGGCGCAAGGTACTCGGGTAGAGGGGGCGAGAGAGGGTGCTGTTCCTAAGCATCGAGCACTCTTCAATAAAGGGAACAAGGCCAACAAGACCAACCAACTCTCCAAAAACAAGAAAAAGAAAGGTTCAACAACTGCTCCCATTACTAATGGCATTAATTCTGTATCATCTGTGTTGCCTAATTTACATTGCATCACTTTGGGTAGCGTTCAGGAGGGAGTCTCTTGTCAGCCAGAGTACGATCTTTTCCACCTTTTTGATAGATTCAGGGACCTCCTTAAACATCATCTCCAGCCACTGGAAAAGAGTATTATGGCAATTGAAAAACAGCTTGCCACACTTCTTGACAAAACATCTAATCAGTCGAGGGCAGGAACCGACAAACCTGGGGGGGTTTCCGCAGTGTTATGTCCGGGGGTCCCACTTGCTAGCACAGATAGCCCCTCTGTTATGCTTAACGCACGACCCAAAACTAAAGACGCTACAATTTCTACAGTATCTGCTCCCATCACCAGTGCAAATCGCATGAAACCTAAGCCCAAAGCCAAATCTGTACCCCAGACACCTCTATCCAGTCAGCAAACTTCTGTGGCGCAGACTCCCCAAGTTATGTTAACTGCTGCTAACCACACTATGACTAATGTTCAGCAATCTAATAGTAAACCTCAGGCTCCGCCTAAAAGTAACCCCTATGTAGATAATAAGGGGCCTAGATCTAAACGCCCAATCCATCTGGCTCCCGAGGTATCTCCATTTACTGTCATCTTAACAGGAGTACCCGAACTTATAGCAGGAACAGATGAACCCCATTGGTCTCTTCGGAATAAAATCCTTCAGTGGCTTAGTATTAACAGGCCCCTGAAGTCTCCGACCATTTGTAGAATATCCTCAGTACGTAGGGTACCATGGGTGGGGAAGTCCACCAAGAGTATTCCGGGGGACTGCGTCATCGTTACTTGCGATGACGCCTCAACTGTGAATCACATTTGTTCATGGCCAGACCTGGAGAAGAAAGGGGGCATCGACACCCATCGACTCTCCTTTTTCTATCCCCCCACGTTTAACTATCACTACCCAATTCCACCGCCAAACTGGGCTGTGCCCCAAGAAAATCAATGGCATTATGGTAGTTATGGCGACCCATGGCAAACTCAACAGAATAGGGGCAGGGAATGGGCACCTCGCCCCTGGTATCCCAGCAATAATCATTTTGCTGGTGGTGGGTGGCAAGGTATTCAGACATCCAACAGATTTGACTGCCTGGAGATGGTTGACTGACATCATGTCCCATCACCATCAATTCAGCCAGTCAATAGGCAGCCAGGATCTGGTTCAAGTGTACAACCTGCCCTCACCAGTACTCAAATAGTTTCTATTGCGGCCCCAGCGTCTCCTCATGGACATTTGGCTTTACAGAGGGCCTCTGCACAGGAAGGTATTTCCACCCAATCCCTTCCTCTCAGTTACCAACCCTCTAGTGCCGAATCTCCCGTTGGGAGACCAGTAACTAGTCTACCTAAAATAACTGTCCAGGCAACTAAGTCTGCCGATCTCACTTTGATTTCCTGGAATATTGCAGGTATCGCAGGAAAACTTAACACCCCTTTCTGGTCCAGGTTCATAGAAAAAGGGATTGATTTAGTCCTCCTCCAGGAGACCTGGAGTCAGGAGGATATAAATGTAGAAGGTTACTCATCCTATTGCCTTAATGCCATTAAATCTGGCCCAGGCAGGGCAAAGGGTGGACTTCTGATACTTCTTTCTAACAGACTGAGTAATTACAAAGTCAGAAGTAGCTCAAGTGTGGGAGCCCATAGCCAGGTTTTAAGGATTGAATGTGGTAACGGGAATGATTTGGTTCTTATTAACTTTTATAATAATATTTTTGATGCCACCAGAGGGAATATTCTGTACCCTCTGGAAAAAGAAATCAATAAGGTAATGGGCATCTCAAATAAGAAGACGGATATCCTATGGGCTGGGGACTTTAACTTGCAGCCATGCCTGCTATCTAAGGGGAATTCATGTGGTTTTGGGTTTGAGACGGATAATTTAGGCGGGGGGGAGGGCAGTAGTGAGGATTTTCCTCATTTTCCACATTGCCATTATGGCTCTATTTTAAACAAATTGTTATTCAAATTAGATCTTGTCCTGTTAAACTGTAATAAGAACAATCAGAATGTCATCTGCCCTACTTTTACAGGGAGGGATGCTGGGACATTCATCGATCACATTCTGTTCTCCAGTAATGGGGACTATCTAAACCTGTATGTGAGAGAAGAAAGTCTTAGTGACCATAACAGCGTCTGTGTCACCCTCCCCGGAAGGGTTGCCTCATCAGCAACCGGGGAAATCTGTACCACTAATATAGTTTCAAGCAGACCTAATGGCCCGAGGATTAAATGGACAGGGGTCAACTCTGTCGCCAAACAAAGGGAGGTCATAGTTAGCTGTAAAACTGAGATCAGTTATTGTCTAAATGATGTTATCAATCCTGATCTCTTGCTATTACAATTTATTAACATCAATATCGCTATTGAAGGTATTTTTAGCAAGAAATCAATAAACAACAAAACCATAAAATTGGGATGGTTTGATAATTCTTGTACAGTAGCTTTGCAGGAACTAAAGCTTGCCTTAGGGTCTAAACCCCGAGATGGTAACAGAATTAAACATACTAGGGCCAACTATAAAATGGCTATTTCCAACAGGAAAAAGGTCTTAATGAGAGATGCATGGGATAAGTTGAACGAAGCTGTTGAGACCAAAAATAGTAAACTCTATTGGGAAATAGTCAACAGCCCATTTTTAAATACAGAAGGTATCCCGGAAATTACTTCCTATGTCTCATGTGAGGAGTGGATTACCCACTTCACTAATATCTTTAACCCTGAAGGGTTGCTATTAACTTTACTCCCTGCAGATTCATCTACATGGTCATCAATACCTTTGGGAATAACCCTGGTAGAGGGACTTGAGGGCCTTGCAAACAGCAAGGGGGGGAAAGCCCCGGGACCCGATGGGGTGCCTATAGATTTATTAAAAGCTGAACCTAACCTATGGGCCCCCATCTTGGTTAGGACCTTTAATTGTGCAGCCGAAGGTAACATTCCCCCGTCCTGGGGTCAGTCAGTTATTATCCCCTTATTTAAAAAAGGTAGTAAATCCGAGGCCTCCAATTACCGACCTATTTCCTTGCTGGACGCCTCAGTGAAGGTTATGAGCAGAATTCTGCTCAATAGACTAGAAACCTGGGCTGAAGATATGAACATTCTAACTAAAGCGCAATATGGCTTTAGGAAAGGCATGGGTACTTTAGAGCAATGCGTTAATCTGGATCTTTTAATTAATAAATATACAGTAGCTAAAAAGGGCAATTTATTTTTATGTTTTGCTGACCTTAGCAGCGCATTTGATTTAGTTGATCACGGTATTCTTTGGCAGGTTTTACTGGAGTTAGGGGCACCGAAAGAGATAGTTCACTTTTTGGCAAGGCTCTACATGAAACTTTCTTGTAAAGTCCGATACGGTACCCTAGGTGAATGTACACCGTTTTTCAAAGTGTCAAGGGGCATCCGTCAAGGATGCGTATTAGCCCCCCTTTTATTTTCCCTTTTTATTAATTGTGTTGATCGCACCTTAGCCACTATATCGGCAGATGCTCCGCTGATTGGAGGCAAACCTGTCACAATCCTATTATATGCGGATGACGCCGTTCTTTTATCCCGTACTCAGTTAGGTTTACAGCGTCTCATTGACAGTTTTATGCAGTTTATACAAAACAGGAGACTCTGTGTAAATAAATCTAAGACTTATGTCATGTCGTGTGGTCAGTCAGCCAATAAATTGAAGTCCAGTTTCTACCTAGATAGAGACAAAATGCTACAAGTTAAAACATTTTGCTATTTAGGAATTACTTATGCCAACGATGGGTCTTGGAAATCCGAGCTTGATAATATCAGGATGAAAATGCTGCGAACTACTAGTAGCATATTTCGTTTTGCCTCCAAGCTCGGATCGAGAAGCATCCGAGATATGATTCATATCTACAACATACGCTGTGTTCCCTCGGCATTGTACGGGGCGGGTGTGTGGGGTCACATAGATGGTACCCTCCTTCAAAAAGATGAAAATAAATTTTTAAAAAGAGTGTTATGTGTCCCCCATTCTGCTTCTGCCCAATTAATCCATGATGAGGTTGGGGTCGAGTTTATTTCCGACTTAGCAGCCGTTCGCCCACTTTTATTGTGGCGCTCCATTTGGGCTAAGTCAGAGACTCGATTTACTCAAGAAATTATTCTTGACTGTATAGGATTGGACTTTTCAACACGCATCCTATGGCTGAATTACATCCACTTTTGGTACAAAACCCTGTTCAATATTGATGTTTTTCTTAACCTGACTTGGTGGTTGAAATCCCAAAAAAAGAAATCAAACAAACCTTTTTAATGTACAAAAAGAAAGGGCGTGATGAGGTTTATGGTAAGCTGGCCACTGTGAAGTTCTATAAGGAACTTAATTTACCATCGGGGTTTCAAGCTTACCTTTTAAAAGTTAGCCGCCCATCCCATCAATTTGTCTTAACTCGTGTCAGGATGGGTACTGTACATCATCTTGTAGCGTTCCCAGTACAGAAACATAAATCAGATACCCTCTGCCCCTGTGACAACATTTCACGCCAGAGTTGCTGCCATTTTTTACTTTTCTGCAAATTTTATCACTTCTTAAGATTAAGGTACTTAAAACCCATTTTTAATAAATACAATATAAGGTCTTTTAAGAATGCCCTTGTGTTACTATCAACCCTAGAAAACGTGGACATCTGCTTTTTTGTTGCTACTTTTATCTTGAAATGTACAGCTGCCAGGAAATGTATTGTATTGCCATGATTTTATATATTCCTGTCTGTACTTATTGTTTCTCTTATAGCATACAACAATTAATTACGCAAAATGCCGTTTATTGTGGGTTTAATGTACAATGTACAGCTGCTAGGATGGGCACATCGTGCGATACCTTCTTTTATCCTGTCTGTACATGTATGCTTCCCTGATTTTTAGCATCTTTAATGGTACAGCTGCCAGGAAGTGTTTAGTCCTGCTTTATTTTGACACTATCCTGTCTGTACCTATTAGTTTTTAAATTTACTTCGTAACTCATAATGTTCCGCGTTTTTGTTTTGGGTTTATTCTAAAAAACGTACAATTGTCATGATAAGTATTTTATGTGTTAATTTATATATGTCTGTTAGTACGTGTTTGAGCTTCGCACTCCTTAGTTTACTCTTATTTATGATTGATGCCTAATGCTTGCTCGTTTATGTCCCCTGCCCATATGAAATATTAAGGATCTCTTTTGTATCTCCCATGTATAACCTTGCACCTCTCAATAATTTTAATGTTATGTAATGTTTTATAAATTTTGCTTGTATGATTTGTATTTACAAGTCGAATAAAAGCTTTGAAATTGAAATTGTATTATACATTGGTAATAGGTGAGTAGAAGTCTGCATAGAGGAGAGAGAAAGAAAAAAGAAGAAAAAGCATGTCAGCATTACTCTTCGTCAGATATTGACTGCGCTTGTGCCTGTGCACAGAGGTATTGTCGCAGAGGTTGCCAAATTTCCTTGGCCTTTGAGATAGATGGAAGTTCTTCTGCATAGATTTCAAGGTTTTCTTTGCAATATACTAGATCTTTAATCCAGTGGTCTGCCCGGGGGGCTAATGCGCTTTCCCATGTCAGCGCCACATGTCGCTTAGCCTTAAGTAGAGCTATTCGAACAAACCTGCCGATTATACCCTTTAGGTGAGGCACATAACACAATAGGCAAATATGCGGTGCACATTGCAGAAGTACCCTGGCCATAGCCTATATGCGCTGTTCTACAGTCTCCCAATAAGTGTGTACCAGACTGAAATCCCACACTAAATGTAGGAAATCAGCCTCCAACTGACCACAGCGCTTGCAGGCACTGGAGTCTCAAAGACCAAATTTATGCAATTTATAAGGGTTATGGTAAACTTGATGAATATATTTGAAGTGTCTAATTCTCAAACTGCCATTTGGTGTGATGGAGCCAGTAAGTTTACAGACCTGAGCCCAATCAGTGGGGGACAGCGGAGGAGTAATCTGCTTGTTACAGCGCAAAACCAAAGGGGATGATGGACAGGGTGTTGAACATTGCAAGCACTCACCCCCAGTCAACTGATCTGGGTGTTTAATCCATCATCATTATTTAGCTCACTCCACCACTCCAGTTCAGACATGGCCATTTGCAAATCAATCTGACCCTGTGCCCCATGGGAACAGTCCAGCCCGAACTGCCAAGCCATGTCTTCCCTGGACCGGAAACAAGCATACTGGGACCGGTTTCTGGCCAATCAGCCGTCATCAGCCAGGCTAGCTTGAATCCAGTGGCAAAGTGAGTAAGGGAACCACGTCTGGGCATACCCTGGCAAGACTTTTGTCTGGGGTTGCAATTTTCTCTTTTCGCATTGTCATATACAACTTAGTTACTAGCTTACACTTTGTGGGGGTAACCAATACCAGCCGGAAGGATTTCAACGAGGGTGTCTCTGTAGGGAACGTAGTATAGTGCCCTTTGATGGCTATTTTCAATCTGTGCATAGTGAACTGAAATAGAATCGTTGGATTGGTAATGTAGCTAAGCTCTTCCGATGTGATAAAAGTTCCTTCAGGGTAAATATCACGCATGTGGTCTGTGCCAGCTTCCCTCAGAGAGCGTAGTGGGCCTTCCTCTTGAGCCACCGAAAGTGGCGCATGATGCAACAGTGGTAATGCTGGAGTATACAGCGGTAATTTGTTGGCTAGCTTACCAATGGCATGCCAGGCAGCCATAGTGGTATCCAGCATGTTAATTTCATATTTGGGAGTAATCCTCTTCGAGGGCGTGATACTGCCTGCGAGTGGGATGGGATGTGCGTCACCATCCTCCAACGCAACATGAGGAGTGAAGGCATGAGGGTTAAACCAATAAAAGGCATATTGCGCTTGTGCACACCGGTAATAAATATAAAAGTCTGGTGCACAGAAACCACTCCTGTCATAATCCAGCATCAGCGTGTCCCAACTCACCCTAGCATGCTTATTTTCCCATATGTGTCGCAGCAGTGATGAACGAAGCGTCATGAAAAAATGTTTGGTGAGTACAATTGGAATGTTACCGAGACGATATAAAAACGCGGCAGAATTATCATTTTTATTACCGCTATATGGTCCGCCAAGGACAGCAGTAACTTCGTCCACCTTTCCACTTGATGTTCCAAGGCCACACATGCTTCTCCGTAATTTTCACGAATCACACCCTCAGGATCGCGGTGTACCCAAATACCTATATATTTAATGGGGTCAGTAGACCATAGTAGTGGGTATTCAATATCTGGTGAGGTCGTTATCTCAGTCAGTGGTATTATGACTGATTTATTCCAGTTGATAGTTAGGCCCGAGAATACACCAAATCGTATGTATTCATGCTATACAGGAGCTAGATACTGCTGAAGCCTTTTGATGAACAACACCATGTCATTGGCATACATGGATATACCCACCGGGCGATGCATAAAGTTCAGAGCTGTCACTGATGAACAATGCATACCAGCGGCTCCAGCATGAGCGAAAAAAGCAGCAGGGACAAAGGGCAACCCTGACGTGTACCTCTCTCTATACGCAGGGGCTCCGAGGTCAACCCTCCTACCCGTATTCGTGCAGATGGATCAGAATAAAAAAGCCTTACCCAGCCTAGAAAAATCTCAGAGACCCCATATGTCGCAGTATGTGAAACAAGTATCTCCATTTGATAAAATCGAAGGTCTTTGCAGCGTCTTGTAGTACTGCAGCCGCAGGAAGGGTGCGGTCATGTACACGCAACATAGCAAAGATGGTGCGGAGGTTAAGTGATGTGGATCGCTCCGGTATAAACCCTGACTGGTCCGGTAAGACAAGACAGGGCATCAGGGGTTGTAACCGGTCAGCAAGAATCTTGGCCAGTATTTTAGCATCCATATTGATTAAGGATAGAGCTTGTCTTTCGTTAGTATTGTAATGATCAAGGCTTGTCTAGGCGAGGGAGGGAGACGGGCAGCTTCATGCGCCTCGGCTTAAACTTCAAGTAAATGAGGGGCCAGGAGGTCAGTATATGCTTTATAAGAACTCAGCCATTAGGCCGTCCGGTCCAGGTGCTTTTTTATTTGCCAGCGACCGTATTGCCACTTTGATATCAGATTCTTCAATCGTTGACTCAAGTATTCACGGTGACCATCTGACAACCATGCACATGCGACTTCCGATAAATACTCAGCGAGATCATGGGAATCCCCGCCACCCCTGGATGTTTACATTGTGGCATATTAAGCGCGAAATTGCTCAACTATATCTTGCGGCGTGAAGTGTTCCCTGTCTTGCTCATCGACAATTTTAGTGATGTGATGATGATCAGCTCTAAATTTTTAGCTTAGTTGCCAGGTTACGACCAGGCTGACCCACCTCCCCAAAGGCCCTGGCAACGTGTCTTTTAGAGAGGTACCGGGTTTCCGTCTCTGCCATCTTATCGTATTCTCAAATCGCTTCGTGGATAAGTGATAGTATAGTGACACAAGGGTCAGCCGTATAGTCTTTTTCTAGTTGTGTCAGAGTCTTCTCTATTTTTGCTAGCTGCCCCCTAATGTCCTTAAGAATGGCTGCTGTTGTACTAATGCATGTGCCTCTGATAGTAACCTTAAAGGCTTCCCACAAGATGGAGGCACTGTCTTCTGTGCCCATATTTAGCTAAAAAACTGTTCAATGCCGTCACTAATGGTGTCAGCATAGACAGGGTCCAATAGTGACTCCGATAGGAACCTCCAGGTAAACGAACGATGCATGTTGGTGAGTATAGTGATATTAAGTTTGACTGGATTATGATCAGACAATGTGCGTGGGAGAGATGCTATTGCCGTAACCCAATCATTTGCCACCTCACTTAGGGGCCCATTAGAATGCCGGGCGGATCGCCACCGCCTGCATGGCGGTGGCGATCTGCCCGACATTCTCTCCTGCCCGCATGTCATTTCCCCCCGCCATATTACTATGGTGGGAGGGACCCCGGCGGATGGAAAGACATATGTGCGGGATCGCCGCATGCATTGCAGGCGGTCCCATTTCCCGGGGCTATGGCGGGCATGCTAATCAGCCCCTTAGTAACCAATAGTCCAATCAGGACCAACTGCTATGTGCCTGTGTGGCATGTTTACCCTCTCTAGTGTCACAATTTTTAAGGCGCCATGCATCTAGTAAACCCGCTCAGACATAGCATCTCTTATGCATTTAGCTGCTTTAGGGGTGCGGCTACCCTGATGGCTAGATTTATCTTGCTGTGGATCCAAATGTGCATTAAAATCTCCCCCCATAATACCTTAGCAGCAGGCCAATCCTGCAGTACACTAATGATGCGCATAAACACCTCTGGTTCATCTGGGATGGGGCTGTTTACATTAACAAGTGTTAGCAATGTGGTCCCTAGCTGACCATGTACATGAGAGTACCGCCCCTCCATATCCTTGTGTGTTTTTATAGGCGTAAAGGGCAGACCATGCTTTAACAGGATAAGGACACCTCAAGCATAGGAGGAATAAGACGAGGCAAGTTTATATCCAGCTCATTTAACAGCAATCTTAGCCTCGGTTTGTTTGGTTAGCTGCGTCTCCTGAAGGAGAGCGATCTGGATCCCATGTCTGTCTAAATATGCAAAGACTTGCTGAATTTTCTTGGGGGAATTAAACCCTCGGACATTCCATGTTAAACAAGTCATCCTATCCCCTCAGTGAGTCATTGATAGAAATAGCCATAATAATAGGAAGTGTCCCTCCATATATTTCCACATTACCATATGCATACCGCCATCCAGGTATCAGGACAATCACCTTGAACAACCCCATTCGAATAACAATAAACCCCCCCACCCTCTTTAGCATACCCAATCTGCCAAAGCCATCCCTTAAACTCAAATAGAACCCCACATAGTTAAGCATAGAAAAAAATAAAAGTTGGGGATTACCCATTGTGGGGACGCTGTGACGCTTCAGCTCCCTAGGTGATAAGGGAGGTGGCCGACCACCATTTTACGTGCTCCCTCAATCCACCAGCAGTAAACCGCTACAATATTGTAGAGTGTACTCATGTTAATAAAAAGAAACATCAGAAGCACTGAAGAACTACAGAACAACCTAACGAACATGGTGCCAATAGGGGTCGTCCATATCTGTCACATATATCTTGGCAATCAGTGTACTAAATTACAATATCAATCATCAGATCAGAATTGAAAGAGATAGCTATTCACAACCTTTACATTGTAACCTTCTTCATATGAGTCGGAAGGTGCAGTCTTTTTCTTGCGGCTAAGAGCTTTTGCAAAGTCCAATGCCTGCTTCGGATTTTGCGAAAATTCTTGCTTTGTCATCTGTGCCAATGTGCAGCCGCCCTGAGTACAGCATGGCATACGGAAAATGTTCAGCAAGTAGAATCTTTTTCACTGCCTTATATTCTTTCCTGGCCGCCTGGATGGTGGCTGTGAAGTCCGGATAGAATGACAATGTATTTCCCTCATATGTAACTGTGCCTTTTTGATGAGTCACACGCAGAACGGTGTCTCAATCCCACTAATTAAGCAGCTGTGCAATTATCGGCCTGGGCAGGGCCCCTGGGTGGGGTGAACAGTCAAAGACCGATGCGCTCGCTCCACGATGAGAAGCTGGGGCAGCTGTTCAGCCCCACAGACATCACAAAGCATGTTTTCGATGTATGTCTCCAGCCTGCCTACATTGTTTGACTCCGGTAGGCCGGTGATGCGCAGGGTATTGCGACGTGACCTCGCTTCAAGGTCTCCATTCTTTGCCTGGATGACAGCCAGAATCTTTTCCATTTCCTGTGTTTTGGACGTAACCTGTTGGATGCCATCTTCCGCAACAGAGATGTGTTGTTCGGCCTCTCCTATGCACGCAGCCTGCTTGTCCAACTTAGCAGAGATGTGGTCCATGTGACCGTTCAGGGCCGCAATCTTACTGTCTATGGATTGAAGACTGGCCTGGATCGTCACTAATGTTTTTTCCATCATAGTTGACGATTCAGCTGGAGTGTCGAGCTCTGAATCCGATGTTGCACCGCGCGGCGGTTTGCCAGGCTTCCGGTGGCTTTTTTCAGGGTTCCCCATCACTGAAGGCAACCCCGACCCAGCAGCAGATAAAGTCAATGTTAGCCTTTATCAGAGATTGTTACCACACGGCCAGGTCAATACTCTATGGGTCTGCGGCCAGGTAAGTAGACAAATTACACCAATTCCATCAAGTCCACCTACCCAGCTAAGGGTCCCAGGCCTCAGTCCGCGAGACAAGGTACACGTTTCACAATTAACAGCAGTTCAAATATTAGTCGGGGTCGTTCCATACATCTATTCAAAGTGGCAGCCCGACAAGTCAAATGCTGAAAATGACCCTATTATCGTTGCCGCAACAGATCTCAATCAGTATGAGGCAGTGCCTAGCTCAAGTGCCTCTCAGACAGCAGCAGAAGATGACGAAGAGGGACAGGGGAGAAGGCCCAAATATCAGAGAAAAGAGCAGTCGTGCACCAGCCCAGCAGTTCAAGTGCGGCGGGAGAGTGTGGTGCGTGCGCAAATCTGTAGAGGCCTAACAGGCCGCAACCGGCTCCAGAAATGCAGCATTATGCACCCTCACAAACACTGGCCCAAGCGGTTCTGAATCAGCAATGCAGTGCTCGTCTCATCTCCAGCGGGAAACTTGGTTAATCCTGGGGGGGGGGGGGGGAAGTCTATATGCAGATAGTACCAAAGACCCAGTTCATAAATGTCGCACTCAGGCGTCCAGGCCTCACATGTCTCCTAGGCTCCTCCTCACTCCCCCGTCGTCTATCATGCACCTCCGCGTTGTGCGCCGAGATGGTGCAGAGGCCTGAGTGCAGGGCGCAAAAGTATCAGCCAGCAGCCAGATTTACTCCCACAGGTAATGTACGTGGACACCGCAGCCTCTAAGTGTCCTAGGCTGAGGGCCCGGGTGCCGGTTCTCTATCCTGCTGCCTTCTCAGCAGAACCCTGATCACCCGTTGTGGGCCGCTGTGCAGGGCAGCATTCCTTGCGGATTCCGTGAACTCCCCCGTCCCTATCATGCACCTCCGCGTTGTGCGCCGAGATGGTGCAGAGGCCTGAGTGCAGGGCGCAAAAGTATCAGCCAGCAGCCAGATTAACGATGTGTTGTTCGCCCGTGGATCCCCTCAGCCAGGCGCCACGCCACTATGTACACCACAGGTCACGTGCGGGAAGGAGGGAGGGCACGAAGATTTAACAAGCAGTTTCTTACCCCAATCTGCCGACTCCCACAGGTAATGTACGTGGACACCGCAGCCTCTAAGTGTCCTAGGCTGAGGGCCCGGGTGCCGGTTCTCTATCCTGCTGCCTTCTCAGCAGAACCCTTATCACCCGTTGTGGGCCGCTGTGCAGGGCAGCATTCCTTGCGGATTCCGTGAACACCAGCGGCTCTACGACTCCTCAGAAAAGACTCTCGCGCTGCGCGGCCCTGAAGTCAGCGACGGTGGGGCCCTGTCATGGCTGCCGCACTCATCCGGTCCGCCGCTTTCACAGCAGCGTGGAAGGTGTCCCAGAAGGCCTCACACCCTTATAACTGCTGCCACCGAGTGCCCCACAGCAAGAGACCGCAGTACCACTCAAGGTATGGGTTGTGGATGACAGGATAATGTAGGATTATTACAGGCTGGCCCGCGAGCTGCACTACAACGCAGCCATTTCTCCACGCGCCAAGCCATGGCCCCCAAATATTCCTCAACCTTATCCTCCAAACTCTGGCTATAGGATTTTAGAGCTACAGTAGTGATTACAAACTTGTCACTGTGGCTCTGCATTCGATTGTGCTATGAAGTGTAATATGCACAGAAATTGAATATACTTGTTTTGCTGCGCTGTTTTGTTTTGCCTTTTTAACAGGGGGTGGAAGTAGTTCCTGCATTCTTGGGTTATTCTCCCCTGTGAGTCGCGACAGCATGACTTAGAGGGTAGGTAGAATATTACGCTTGTTATAGTGGATGTATAGCCAAGTGAGAGAATGCTTTTCGATCAATGTTGGTTTTGTTTTTTTCATGTTACTGCATCAAAGGTTCAGACCTAGATAGATATAGCTTTATCAATGATTCTGAAGGTGTCTGGTTAAAGCCCCTCTTCTTATTATTTACAGGTATATATAGAGATTCAAAAGAAATTCTCCAAGCAGGTATTTTTACACTTCAGATAGTAATTATAGTTTATTTGCAATCTCCAGGTCTCCCTCCCTGCTGTTTCCTTCCTTTCCTTCCCTTGCCTGATTCCCTTCAACTGTCTGTCCTATTACAGTAGTCAGACTTTGGAGTTGTCCGGAGGTGGACCATTCAGAGCATCGATCTGATCCCAAGTATAATCTATCCTGACACTGCTCCATTGTCCTCAGCACCCCTTCTGAAACCTTACTGGTCCTCTGAAAGAATAGAATTGTCGGAGGCCCACTGCTCCAGTCTCCACGAAAGTACCATGCCTACCTTCCCATCAATATATGGACTTGATTGATCTACCGGTAAGGAAGCGCCAAGTACACACTCCCCTTCCTCCCCCCTCAGGCACTGTAATTGATCATCTTCAAAAGAACAACTGTTCTGCAAAAGAAATTGTGAAGTTACAGAATTTATCTTACCACATTCACCTGGAAATCCGGCGTCCGCACTGTACTTTGCTCTGTTCATAACATTTGGCATAGGGGCAGGTGGTAACTAACTTTGTTGATTTATAACCTATTGCAGTTGAGTAATTATCACCTCATTCCGAGTCTGTGGATGTACATTTTTATTTGGGCCGTTATTATTTTGAATATTTTTACCCTCGTTTTTCCAATGCCCCAATTTTCTGCACCCATGACAAGAACATTTCTTCTTTGCTTCCTCTCTACTCATTTTCCCTTTTAGTTTTCCTTCATTGTTTTCATTTTGTCCATATCCTTTTGCTTGATCATAAATCTGACTATTTAATTTAATCTCTTGCTGTTCTGCCAATTTTACTTGTGCCCACATTACTTTTTCTTCCAACTTTTTGCGTCTATTTTCAATATCATCTCCGCAGTACTTTGCATATTTAAGTATTTCATCTATTGGTTTTCTCTGCCAACACAACATGTGCTGCTGAATCATCTGTGAAATTTCAGGTCTTAGTCTAAATACAAAATGATACACAAAATGTCCCATACCTTCAGCTCCAATATTCTCAAATCCACTATACTGCTTGAACACCTTTAGCAGGCGTTCATAATAAGCATGTCCAGTCCCATTTATTTCTTGAGTTGTTCTGTCTATTTTTATCCAATTTGTTTCCTTTGGAGGAATTTTCCCTTTCAAGAAGGTGATCACCTGGTGATATTTCTTCATTACCTCCTCTGAGGGTGCTCCCGTTATCTCATGTCTTGGGTATTCATCACTAGTCTAATCAACTGTAATTTTACATTCAGTCCATAAATATGTAGGCACTACTATATCAAACAGAACATCTTAATCCTTCAACAAAACTTTAGAAACTTTCACAAACCTTTCAACTTGTCGATACCATTCCACTGGCTTTTCTCTTAATTTCGGGAAGTCATTAGTAAATGACAAGATATCTTGTTGAGTCTACGGGACATGTACATATCCCCCTCCTGGTACCTCTCTCATTGGGCATAATTTTTCTGTCTTTTTAGATTCTCTTAACACATATTCGGATGCGGACCTATTTGCCTGGGCTTCTTCCTTTTTCTTTGCCCACCTAGTTTTCCACCTGTCCAATTCTCCCCATTTTTGTAAAATTGTCATTAATTCCTTAATCTGTAATTTTCTTCTGGACATATTCATATTTTCCAAGTCTTTCTCAATATCATCTGCTCTGTTTGTTTTCTGTAATACCTTCGATCTCCCTATTTCAATTCCCATCTCAGAGGCAAGCTCGGTCAATTTTTCATGGAATAATTTTACATTTCTAGTTAAACTGCTGCATATGAACAACAATTCTTCTTCACTGTACATATTTAGCCTGTCTATTCCCACATTTCCAGCTATCATCTCTTCCAGTTCTACATTTAATTTAAATATGTCCAATATCCTAGGCTGTTGATTCGGTTTGTCTATTCCCTGTGCCCACCTTTCTAATTCTTCTGGCAATACTATTGTGGCACTTTTAGTTACGGTAGCTGTTTCTAATCATATTTCTTTTGAACAACTGGGAACAACTCTTTTCAGAGTTTTACTTACTTGTTCTCTTATTGGTAAATCCATTAGAGATATTACTGATTCGCATTCACTGACTTGATCTTCAATTATTATATTCTCCTTTCTAGGTTCTATTATAGGAGTGGCCATGACTGGTGGTTTTGGATAACTTCCCTTATCCCTATACAATGGGACAACATGGCCTATAGTCACTGGTATAGTTAAAGCTTCAGAGTGTGCACTTAATTGGGTTATTTTCTGTATTAATTCTTCTCTATTTTTGTTTATTGCTTCTCTTTCTTTTTCCTGAAGTATCCCTCCATTTATTGAGTCATACATTATCTGAGGAACCAATGGTGATTCTAAAGCAGGGGCACTTGGGGTAGTTCTATTAGGTTCCTCCTAGTATGGCGAAGGATTCTTTGTTAAGACATCTTCCATAAACTCACCTTCTGATTCCCCACAACCTGTCACTGTTAAATGCTTAGTTTTTCTGGTACACTTGCCTCCCGACTGTTCCTCTAACATTAATACAGGATACAGTCCTTCTGTAACCATTGCTTGTCTCCATTGTTTCATCTGACCGTCATGTGATTCACACACACGTTTAGGATAGAATCCTCTATAACTCCTAGTACTTCTAGATCTGTCTCATTTAAACGCCTCTGTTTCCCATTCTTCTAGAGCTTCATATTGAGTTAGCCTGGGTCTGGACTCTAATTCATTCATCCTTGTCCTTAAATTCTGAAGAATTCTCCCATTGAATGTGCCATTTTCTGGGAAAGCTAATATTCTGTCACCTTTACTATACTCATTCCAATTTTCTAACCACACACAGGTATGATCGCCTCTTTCCATCATCATAAATGAGGCAGGAGTCTTAGTTGGGGGAATAAGAATTCCCTCTCTAGTTTTAATGGGTTTATCTTTCTTGAAGTAATTTTTGATTTTCTGCATAAAAAACATTTTCCTTTTCTCTCCATACATTTTAGGACAAGGTCTTTTTATATACTCTTCTCTTACAAAACCTAAATATCTCCTATCTGGCCGATTCTGTATTTATGTTGGATCGTGTTTCCACATACAAGTTCCACTGTCTATTATTTTTACTGCTTCTATTTTATTAACCAATTAGTCCTTTTGTTTACGCTCAGGTTTCTCCAATCCTGTTGCAGCTTTTATTCTTTTATCCAATCCAGCTCAAATTTACAAATCTTACTCAGCCAATACTAGCACAGCTCTATTGTGATGTCAGTATCACTTCTTAATACTGACCCCTCCTTTACAAAACCTTGTAAATCACACACCTGCTGTTTCAACCAATCCCAGCGCGGCACTCTGTGATGTACGCGCAACTCTGGCAGTTGACCCTCCCTTCACAAGGTAATACGAAAGTGTATTTTCTTTTAACCTTTCATAAAATTTTCATTAATAACAATATAAAAACATTCGCTACTCTGTCTGTTTCATTGAACTAAAGAATGATAGATTGATTTTACTACTAGTAAAACCTTCCGTGTACTCTTCATATACTGTGCGTAAACCTTTCCCCTTACTCGTCACCCAAGCTCAGAGGAACCTGCTACTCCTCTCGTGTGAACCTTCTAGGTGATATAACCCCAAAGTTTCACCAGCGAACTCTTTGCTAACAATCACTCTCACTTATTCGCAAAAGTATTTAAAAAACAGATGAGTAGCTCACTGCAGTGTGTCTTCCTTTCACCACCTGCTATACACTTCCCGGGAATTTCCATAAAACAATATACAAATGGGTTTGCTAAAACATAAATTGATAACCAATAATCACCAAACTAATCAATAAAAACCATATCTCTGCTACCAGCAAACTGATCCAGCAGGCTCCCAACCTTCGAAAATCTATCACCATACATTCATATGGGCCCATATACACATTCACTCATATAGGCTGGCTAACACCGCTGGGGGGTGTCAAGGTTTATAAATACTTTAATTTAAATCAGTTACCTATCATTTCCCTAATCTTTCACTGATCATAAAGTCTTTCTTTTAGTCAATGGACCTATTTTTTTGAAATAGTAATTGGTGATATGACATAGGTTCATTTACCGCCTATTTATTAAATGACCACAATCTCAGGAAAGTTTTAAATGTTTTTATCTAATTATATCATATGAGCAAACAAATTACAGTGTTAACTTCATCTTTCCGAGGAAGTAAGATCTCTTTACTAAAATTTAGTATTCTATTTCAATGAGATTAACCCAACAAAAGTACCTCAGGAAAAAGAGGATAGAGAGAGAGAAGAACATTGACACAATACACGGAGATATATTTACTTAGGGTGGTGTGAAAATCAGACCCCTCTGGCAGAGAGTTTAATGGGTCCTCTGGGAAGGAACAGGTGACAGGGACGTCAAGACAGGATTCAGGACAGGATAGATGACCTCTTCTGGATTCGACGCCTGCGTCTCACCCCTCTCTGACACTAACTTCCGCCTCGATTCTTCTGCAATCTTCTGCTAATAATTTTCCTTCTGCGATCTTCTTCTAATAATTTGGCTTAGAATTTCTAAGTCTGCTTCTTCAAATATTCAATCAGCATTCGGACAGCATCTCGGTCTCTCAGCGTTTCTTAATGTGACTGCTCTAACTGTGCTAACTAACTACCTCAATTATACTTTCCTAATGGCATGTACCACCCCTAAATGGTTCAACTTCATGCAACTACTATTTCTGATTGGCAGGCTGAGGGGATGATCATCACACCACACTAAGTTTTAATAATTTTCTTTAGTTCATTGTTTTAAGTTCCCGCCCATTAATTTGTTCTCCCAAGCTTTATTTCCCACCCATATTTTCACTTTCATCGACAACAAGTATACAATTTACAGTTGTCCATTGATTCTTCAGGATGTTCAGCTGGTTCCCAGGACATGTACCGAGAAAGTCCTTGGATGAGTTTCAAGATTTGATTTCACTGTATCTGGTTTGCCATCTTTGCACATGCATGAGGAACCACGTGGGGTGCAGGCTTTAGCATCATTCAGAGGCCCAAATACGAACTAATAGAGAGGTCAAGAGAAAAAGAATTAATTTCAAAACAAAATGATTTCACTGTATACCACCTATCTCTACTCTAATCCCATTTACTTATAAAGAGTCTCCAAGCATTAGCATTTAGTATACATATCATTTTAATTTCAGCAAAGCAGATGCTTAGCGGCCATTTTAGATGCATTTGCGCAGAAGCAGAACATTTCCCTCCACGTGTAAAGACGTCAGCCTACGTAGATGCAGCCGACGCATGCGCAATACAGATTCCTACATTAGCAGCCATTTTAAGTCATATTCCGGTTACTCGTTTGTGGAACACATAGGCAAGCTTACTCTATCTATGAAATAAATGAAATGTGGTGCATATTAGTATCACAATACATTATTAATACTTCGTTACGGATTTATATGAGAGGATTGCGTCGAACAAGTCTCTTTTATACCAGTCCTTGCTCCTTCAATCCCCTCTCTGATGGCATTTATGCCATCATAAACTACTTATACCCAACCAAATGCCAACTACTTATACCCAACCAAATTCAATTCCCTTCCCTGTCTTTTCAATTTCCATTTTATCTTTATCTTTCATGTTTTTCATCTTCGTGTACAAATTTCCTTTCATTTCTTCAAGATTAATTTCTTCATATTTCCTTTTCTTTCTTTGTGCATTTACTTCGTACGTTCTTCTCCTTCTACAACATTTGCACCATATCATTATTATTAGAGCTATTATTGTTATTCCAAGTATAGGTAGTATTATTTGAGCTACAACTCTTTTACCTAGGTTAGCAAACCAAGACCCTATTGATGTTAGGCTATTTGTTAATTTCTTCCATACATTATCAACTTCCAGTGGTTTCAAATCTTCTTCCAATTTTCTAATATTTTTAATATACCCTCTAATTTCTACACTCTTATCCGGAATATAAGTGCAACAATGTTGCGCTTTCAGTATTTTACAGACTCCACCCTCTTTTGCCAGTATTATATCAAGGGCAAGTCGATTTTGTAAAACCATTGATCTGATCGCAATCATTTCAGTATTGATCATGAGAAATCCTCCAACAGTATCAGTCGATAAGCGATCAAGTATTGTCGATAATTGACAAATTCTTTGTGAATTCAGAATTGCTCCCACTGAAGGTATCAATGCACTAAATATGATACCTACTATTTCAGAAAAACGTATTAGTTCGTTATTGTTTTCATTGCTTCCAGTGATTCTTTTCACATGATAAACTTTAGGGAATACTATTCCAAAATAGCAACTCCCATACCATCTTGCGGGTAGCTTGAAATAAACTTTATCTCCACATACATAATAAATTCCAGGAAATACTGGATCAGTTCCCCCTTTTAGTCCCCAGCCTCCAAGAATCAGAAAGTTATGTTCACATTCACTGGAACCAATAAATACATTATTATAGTCAGTTTTAAATCTATGGAGACAGATCTTTCCTTTCTTTTCGAAGTCTAGAGCATGAATCTTGCAATGTGTATAAATCCCTTCTCTCTCATCCCATGGTGGAATATGACTTTTCTGTTCAATTGCCTTCTTCTGAAAATCCTGTCTCCTTTCTTCTACTAAATTCAAAAAGATTTTCTCTCCTCTTAATGAGAAAGTTAAATTTTTCTTATTAGCTTCTGCTAAATCTATTATCTTTTGTGTTAGGAAAAATTCACCCATAAACTGTGCAGCTTGATTACTAAGTACTGGATTCATACTCTTTCATATAGGAACCTCTGGAAATACCACATCTAAATTTGAATAATAATATTGTATCTTTCCTGTTCTATAAAACAGACTTGTTAATACACTACATGATATTCCATATGTTAGCGGCAAATGGTGATATGTAACACCTTCTGCTACTAAAGCTGGTAATTTCATACATACATAACAATCACTAATTTCCATAGTGTCTACATATTGGAACAATAACTTGGTGAATACATTTAAAGCAGTGTTATTATCTGTTACTGTGTGATGTATTTCTAACTCATCTGATGCTTCTAATTCTACTCCATCTCCTTTTATGTTAGCTAACTTTCCATTGGTGTCAATATTATTTTTCTCTTCTACTTTCATCAAATATGGTACTGCTATTGTCAGAAATAACCAAACTACATTCACTAATAAAATGCTACATCTACATAATCTACAACATTTCTTTGAGAAATTTTGTTTCGTTCTTTCAGTAACTCAATCTCTAGCCATTTTAAGAAGATTTCTCTTCTTTCTTTTACTTTATTTTCGTAATTTTACTTTTCTTTTTTCAAGGGGGTCTCACTTTTCCTTTGTCAATCTGTTCTACATTTAATTCTTCATCACTTTCTTCATTTAAATCTAAATTCTCAAATTCTTCAAGAATAACATAGGTTCATTCAGGGCCTTTGAATTTATTATTCAGTATTTTTAGTCTTGGACTTCTTCTCCGGTGTTTGTCAATTGATTGTCCTGACTGACTAGTAACTACATTCAGTTGTTCAGGTTCTTCATCTATTGTCTTTAGGTGATATTTTAATCTTTTGACATAACTAGGCCAGTTATCACCTTTTTTAACCCTTTACCTTGCACTGTACTTTCACTGTCTTCATCTCTCTAAAGAGTCCTTTTAGTTTTGTTAAGTTGCAGCACAATTTGATTTTCTTCGTCTTCTGAGTCCCTCTTTATCTGTCTTGGTTCAGGGATTATTTTTGTGGCACCAGTCACCTGAACGTGTTCTTCTTCTTCTATCTGATCCTGTTCAGGTTTTGCTTCAACCCTTTCTTCTTCTTCCTGAACTTGTTATTCTTTTCCTAACTGGTCCTTCTCCGGTCTTACTGTACTTTGCTTGTTTGCAGCCTAAACATGTTTTTCTAATCCTATCTGTCCCTTCTCAGATTTGTGAATAGTTTAGATCACCTTTGAGTATATTTTTCTTTCCTTATGTGTTCCTGCTCAGGGTCTCTAACAATCTCAAATTCAGTCTCCTGAGTTTGTTCTTCTATACCTGTCTGGTCCTCTCTAATTTCTCACTTTTCTAATCTTGTTCTATTTCTTGTTTTGATATTCACATCAGGTACGTCAACCACTGGTATCCAATACTCCTGACTTGTGCTTGGTTTTACTTGATCAGCTACTTCAGAGTCTGTTATTCTAGACTTTTCAGCTGCACAACCTTCAGCTCCCCCAACTGCTGGTATCAGTTGTGGATTTTCTTCCTCGGGAGCTGGTACTTTCTTGGCTACAAGATCTTCTGCAGAGACTGCACCAACGGAGTAGGAGTGGGAATCGCCATCATCCACAAGGACACCCTCAGTGTCTCGACCAAGACTGACGACACCCTCACCACCGCCGAGCACATGCACTTCCAGATCCACACCGACCCTAACACCACCCTCAGAGGAACACTCGTTTACAGACCACCCACAGTTCAGCGACTCCATGGCCGACCTCATCAGCACGCACCCCCTTGCCTCCATGGACTACATCCTCCTCGGGGACCTGAACTTCCACCTCGAGAATAACAACGACGCCAACTCCACTGCCCTGATCGACAACCTCGCCAACCTCGGACTCAAAGAACTCGTGACGACACCCACACACGCCGCTGGACACACACTTGACCCCATCTTCTCCGCAAGTCCTGACGTCTCCTTCAACCACACCACCGAACCCACTGGACAGACCACAGATGCGTCCACTTCACCTTCAGAAAACCCACCACATACCACCGCACCCAACAGATGCCACGCCGCTGCTGGGGCAAGGTCACCGATGATCAACTGATCACCACCCTCGCCCTGGGACCACCCGCCGACCCCACCGACACCGCTACCATCAACCTCAAACAGTGGATCAATGACTGCGTCAACACCCTCGCCCCACTCAAGACCTCCGCCACCAATCATACCAACAAGAAAGCCGCCTGGTTCACCGAAGACCTCAGGACCTCCAAGCACACATGTCGGAAGCTGGAGAAAAACTGGTTCCGCGAGCGAACACCAGACAGCTACACAGCCCACAATAACGCCACCCGCAGACACCACCAACTCATCAGGACCGCCAAGAGGGCCGCCTTCAAGACCACCTAGACAGCAACGCACACAACAGCAAAGAGCTCTTCAGCATCGTGAAAGAACTCTCCAACCCCAGCTCCAACACCTACGACATTCCACCATCACAAGACCTGTGCAACTCACTGGCCACCTTCTTTCACCGCAAGATCCCCGACATCCACGACAGCTTCGACCCCGCCACCCCCACATCCACGGCTGAGACCACCCCCCCGGTGACCGCCACCCGCACCAGTCGCCTGACCGCTTGGTCCAATGTCAGCAACGAAGACTACATCAAGACCATGAACTCCATCCACTCCGGATCCCCATCTGACCCATGCCATCACCACGTTTTCAACAAAGCCAGCACAGCCATCGCACCCCATCTCCGAAAAAAAATCAACATCTCCTTCGAGACAGCAACCTTCTGAGAGAGCTGGAAGCACGCCGAGATCAACGCCCTACTGAAGAAACCCAAGGCGGACCCCAACGACCTGAAGAAGTTCCGGCCATCTCCCTGCTCCCTTTCCCGGCAAAGGTCAGGGAGAAGATCGTCAACAGACAGCTGACCCGCTACCTCGAAGACAACAACATCCTGGACCCATCCCTGTCCGGCTCCCGCAGCGACCACAGCACCGAGACCGTCCTCATCGCTGCCACTGACGACATCAGAATCCTTATGGACAAAACAGAAACAGCCGCCCTCATCCTTCTGGACCTATTATATATATATATATATATATATATATATATATATATATATATATATATATATATATAGCCTTCGACACAGTCTGCCACAGCACCCTAACAGCACGCCTCCATGAGGCCAGAATCCAAGAGAAGGCCCTGGCCTGGACCACATCCATCCTCTCCGGCAGAACCCAGAGTGTCCGCCTCCCACCCTTCCGCTCCAAGACCACCAAGATCATCTGCGGCGTTCCACAGGGATCATCCCTCAGCCCGACGCTGTTCAATATCTATATGGCACCACTTGCCCACGTCGCAGGACAACATAGCCTCAACATCATCTCCTATGCCGACGACACCCAGCTGATCATGTCCCTCACCGAAGACCCCCACACCGCCAAAGCCAACCTCCACAGAGGAATGAAGGCCGTCGCCGAATGGATGAAGGACAGCAGGCTGAAGCTGAATTCTGACAAGACAGAGGTCCTCATCCTCGGCCCCACCCTACTCAGCCCGGGATGACTCCTGGTGGCCAACATCGCTAGGAACAGCCCCAGAACCCACGGACCATGCACACAACCTGGGGGTCATCCTCGACTCCGCCCTCTCCATGACCAAGCAGGTCAACGCCGACTCCGCTTCAACACCCTCCGAATGCTCCGCAGGATCTTCAAATGGATCCCCTCCGACACGAGAAAAACAGTCACTCAGGCCCACATCACCAGCAGACTGGACTACGGGAATGCCCTCTACGCAGGACAACAACCAAGCTCCTGAGACGGTTGCAACGCATCCAGAACGCCTCGGCACGACTGATCCTCGATGTCCCCCGACGCAGCCACATCACACCATACCTGAGAGGCCTGCATTGGCTCCCCGTCAACAACAGGATCACTTTCAAGCTCCTCATACACGCACACAAAGCCCTACACAACGCCGGACCAGCATACCTCAACGACCGACTCAGCTTCTACACCCCCACCCGCAGCCTCCACTCTACCAACCTCGCCCCCGCCACAGTCCACACATCTGGAAAACCACCGCCGGCGGCAGATCCTTCTCCTACCTTGCCGCCAAGACTTGGAACACTCTCCTTACCAGCCTGCGACAGACCCAGGACCTGCTTGCCTTCAGAAGACTTCTCAAGACCTGGCTTTTCGATCAGTAGCAGCCCCCCTCGTCCCACCCACCCAGCGCCTTGAGACCCCCACAGGTATGTAGCGTGCTTTACAAATGATTGATTGATTGATTGATTGGTATGACTGGCGTGTATCCAGTTAGGCAAACCTGCACATTTCACTGCTGTTGTTGGAACCAGTATGACCTGTTTTGGTGTATCCCACCTGGGTGCTAGGCACGTCTCTCGGGTGTGATTCTTCACCACCACCCAGTCTCCAGGAATGAGATCATGTGCTTGATCCGGCTGCCTGGCAACTGCGTCTTCTCCAACCTGATGAGAGGCAGAACGCACCAGGTTAGTCAATCTTTTACAATAGCCTAATACCAGATCATCAGTTATACTTAACAGTTTATGTCCTGGTATAAAGGCTAATCTCATTGTTCTTCCCATGAGTATTTCATGGGAACTCAATCCAGTGTTTCTGTCAGGATTGTTTCCGAGTCTCATCAGAACAAGAGGTAGGGCATCTGGACAACACAGTGATGTAGATGTGCACACCCTTGCCAATCTTAATTTATTAGTGTCATTCAATTGTTCTACCACCGCAGAAGCCTGTTGACAGTAAGCGTAGTGCAATTTTGTTCAATTTTAAATGCTTCACAGATCAAACAAATTATTTCATTATTAAAGTGAGATCCTCTATCTGATTCCACAGTAACTGGAAAACTGAAATGTGGAATCAGTTTTCTCACCAGTAATTGCAACTGTTATGCTGTCATTACGTCTAGTAGGATATGCCTCCACCCATCATGAGAACAAACATACTATGACAAGAATGTACTTTAATCCTCTACATGGTGGTAACTGAATAAAATCAATCAGCAACCTCACAAATGGTCCCTCTGCCTTTCCAATTCTTCCCCAACTGACCACTGTTTTCCGGCCTGGGTTATTAAGTTAACAAATTAAAAATCTCTGGCAAAGATTCTCTACGACAGTCCTAAACTTCGGATTATACCAGTTTTATCTAAGGAGTCTGATCATGGCATCTCTCCCTATATGTGTATCTCCATGGTACATCCTGGCCATTTGTGAGAGCAAGCAGTCTGGCATAACCGGTCTACCATCAGGATAAATCCAGACATTATCTTCTGCTTTCCTTTGACATCCCGTTTTTATCCAACCTTCCTTTTCACTCACTTCCACCTCATCCTATAAATGTCTGACTTCATCCCATGTTCCTAATGCTGAGATTAGCATCAGCTGGCATCTGATTCCACTCGTTTCAATTTTATTGTTTACTGCCATTTTGGGTTTGGCACAATACTGGGCAACTTGGTCAGCGTATCGATTACCAGCAGTCACATAGTCATCTCCAGACTGATGTGCATGCCACTTGACCACTGCCACTTCTTTCAGCAATTGTATTGCTTCTAAAAGCTCTTTCACAAAATTTCCATTTTTTTTAGGGATTCCTGAAGAAGTCATGAAATCCCTCTGCATCCAAAGTTGGCCAAAGTCTTGCACAACCCTGCAACCATACTATCAGTGTAAATGGTTACTCTCCAATTTTTCCCAATTTTACATGCCTTAATCAAGGCTATTAATTTGGCTACTTGTGCAGACTTGACTCCTGGTAAATAGAATGCTTCAACTATTCCAGCCAATGTACAGACAGCATAAGCAGCACTTAATCCTCCTTTCTCATGCCTCATGTACGATCCATCTACAAACAGCTCGTTTTCGCATTCTTTCAGGGGCTTTTCCTGTATGTCTGGGCGAGGTTTGGCACAATATTCAGTAACATCTAGACAGTCATGCTCAACTTCATCTCTCACTTCTTCCCCATGTACATCAGGCAATAGAGTAGCCGGGTTTAAGATAGTACACCTGATCACTGTCACATTTTCCGCTCCCCAAATTATTCTTTTGTACTTAGTCATTTGACTTGGAGTAAGGTACTGAGTTCTTGTTCTGGTTAAAAAAAATTCCACTGAATGTGGGACATACACCTTTACGGAGTGTCCCATCACAATGGACTCACTTTGTTCATGCACGCAGCAGCTACTGCTTTTAAGCAGCTAGGTAATGCTGACTGACTGACTTGGCCCTTTTTGGCAGGTTCACCCCTGAACTTTTTGCCTTAAACTCTGACATGGTGGTAGTGGTTTTAGGCCTCTGGGCACTTTAGCACTATGGTCCAGTGTAAAGTGTGTGTGCTCTCTGTGTATTTGTGGTGAGATTGGCCTGTCCTCCCGTAGGAATGCATTGGGGATAAGTGTTGTAGTTCTGAAAATTCTGGACTCGTGAATAAAACTTCGTCGTAGCATGACGATTTTTATATCAAAAGACCGAGAATGGCTAGTACACTATGTACAAGTATTTTCGTCTTGCTCAAGTGACAATTTCACCTCGAAATCGTCATTTTCGTCTTGAAACCCTTGGCTTCCATTTTGTGTACGGCAGCCATTTTGTGAGTTGCCCTCACATAGGCAGACGAATGAAGCCAAATTCGATTCCAAAGGACACGTACACCTTAATTGACTTTTCTCTGACCTGGGCAAGCTGGAACCATTGCCCCAGGCCAAACCTGTTTGGTCAGTTCCTCTCCCAGTGGCCGAACGAGATAGCATCAAGGCACAACAGGCCATAAACCCTTTTCATCGCACACACACCCTGCCGAATCTTGCTCACACCTGTCCCTGCTCTTTTCTCTCTCACTTGCTTTATGATGGGGAGGTGCCCGTTTTTATTGGGGGTCCACCGGTATCTGATGGAAATGCTGGGCCTTGCCGGATGATTTATTGTGGGCTGAACGAACTGAAATGTGAGCTTGTCATCATGACTCTGCTTTTCCTTTGTAGTGAAAATATTTGAATGGTATACTGTAAATCCAAGAATGTTTGCCTAAAGCACAATATTTCGTATAAAAAGAGAAGCCTGACTCTGTAAGATTGAGCAGTCTCCTGAGAATATACATCCCGTTTTGTTGTACTTCTAGGACGCCTGTTACTTGGTTGCAGCCAATAAAATCGATCCTTGACTTCACCTAGAAGACTCTGAGTTTCTGTGGTCTGAATCAGGAAAGTACTCGAGGTCTTTGGGTGTGTACCCTGACACCACTGGGTTACCGGTTCGGTACCGGTTCTGAAAAACCCAGTACCTCAGTTGGCGCCCAACGTGGGGCGATACCAGCGGTACCGGTCCAGCCAGAGGTTCGTGAGGAGCTTCGTGTGAAAATCCTGGAGGAAGGCCAACCACTTCATCGACCCCTGCATGTCGACGTGGTCCGAAAGTCTTTGCTGCGAGGTTCCCTGCTTCCCGACGGCTACGAAGGACTGCTGCCCTGGCTATCGCCCTGATTTGGACCCTTGAAGTTTGGTAGAGCGAAACGATAGACGAGTCTTCTGGTGACGTCATCTATATCTCAGTTAAGTATAAGTGGAGCGTCTCCCAGTCCTTAGTTGGTCTTAGTTTGGGTATCCCCTTGGGATCACTTTGTTTGGAACTTGCAAGTGCCAAAACCGAAGGACTCGTGTATTCACGAGAAATATCGTAATCGATAATCCTTTGAAGTTTGGAGCTAGACTAGAGAGCGAAGATGCCTGGTCTTAGCAGACTTGGAAATTTGTTTTGTCTTGGTTGTAATAATAGGGACTCCCGATTGGAGGACTCGTGTCCAATTCCTCCGGTTGGAACTCCAACTTATGAACTGTATGTGCCCATCACATATAATGAAGTGTGGATCAAATACACCAGAAAAGATGGTGTTTTAAAATGGCCCCAATACGGTAGCTTTTACATGGAAATCTTAGATAATCTTGAAGTTAAACTTTTTAAGAAGAAAGCCCGGCCGGCGATGTTTGACTCTTTCCGCCTATGGCGTAAGGAGGCCAAACAGAAGGAAATTAAATTAGCGAAAAAAAATAAGAGAGAAAGGGGTATTTCGATAATGCAAGCTGCTATGCAGTTTAAAGACAATGAAGAAGAACAGATGAGTGAGCAGTTGCACAGGCAACGTAAAATGGTAATAGATAAATGTTATCCAGTTTTGCCGCCTCTTCTGGAAGATGCAGCAAAAGAGCTTGAAAAAGATCCGTTAATGGCGCATTTGTTAAGTTCGCCACCCCCCTATGCGCAAAACGCTACGGCACCTCCGCAACCTTTAGTTGCGCAACCTGTGATTGCATTGCCTCCTGCTCCTCTACAGCACCCACCAGCTACTCTTCAGCTGGCTCCAGCTCCTCCGGCGCAGCCTCCCCAAGGGCCACCGACTTTTACATCTGCTCTGCCTTTACCTCTTACAACTTTAACTATTATATCGACTACCACTCCTGGAACTTCTCCTGACACTGCCTCTACATCTGCCTCGCCTCACTCTGCCTTCCCTCTTGTCTTTTCATCGACTTCTCCTTCTGTTCGTCAGAGAGTGGCTAGTACTGTTACTAGTATTCTGTATCCTTTCTTTGGTGCAACGAGTGTAAGTCCTGACACAGAGCGCAAGCAGTTGCGTAGTCAACTGCCTGATTCTAGGGAGAAGGAGACGTTGAATTGTTTGGCACATAAATGGGTTGCTGACCCGGAAAAATATGATTTAGAATGTGTTATGGATGTCTTTAACCAGTGGGAAACATCGAAGCAGAGATACGTTTTTGAGAAAATGTGTGATTTTCTGTGTGAAGATTTAGAGGAAAATGATTTGGACTCTAATCCGCCTGAGTTGAGCCATGTACGGTTTGAGTTTTCAAAAGGCGCAATTGTGGGCTCAGATGTTAAGAAGGCAGTTGCGACGTTGTTGTCGCTTAGGACTGAGGGTGTTTCTAAATCGTTGTTTGAGTCAGATTCTTCTGTTAAGAAGAAGGGGAGACAATATCCCATGAGAGAAGTTCCCCCACAATGGAGGGAAGGGGACCTACAAGCTAACCCACCTATTCAGCCTCATTTTCAGCGTGTGTGGGTACATGTCCCATGGAAGCGAGCAGAAGTTTTAGCCCTTAAACAGACATTGCCTGATTCGTCATGCAGATCATGATCAGGAATTAGGTGACTCATGGGCTAATATTACTGCTGCAGATGCCCTACAAATTGGTGGTGCTAAACCCGAACCTTTAGTAGCAGACCTCCCTGGTAGGATTATTAATTACATGAAAACTTTAATGCCTGCGATGCGAGTAAATTGGGATAAGTAGTCTGCGTGTAAGCAGAAGAAAGATGAAATGGTCTCAGATTTCTTCACCAGGTTTGAGGAAACGTTTGTCGACCACAGTGGTCAAGATATGAGCACAGAAGGTGGTCAGCGATTGTTCGTCGATAAATTTGTGCACAATCTGCTTCCCGAGTTATGTAAAAAGTTGAAAGATTCAGAGAGTTCTTGGGCAGTTTCCTCTTCAGCACAGATATTGGCTACTGCACAGTACTACGAAATCGAGACAAAGATGAGAAAGATAGAGCAGAAAAGAAAACTAAAGAGTTGAAAACGAAGGTCCTGTTACAGCAAGCATATCCGCCACGTGGTGGTGGTGGCCAGAATAATGGTGGTCAGAGTAACTATCAGAGTAATTATCAGCAGCCTCAACAGTATCAGAGGAACTCGCAAAGAGTCGAGTATACTCAACCACGTGTCCCTGTAGGCCCCAATCAGTGTTCATATTGTAAGGAAGAGGGTCATTTTAAATATAGTTGCCCTGTCTTGTTACAGCTCGCAAATGGTGTTTCTGGCTCCAGAGGTCGAGGTGTTCAAAAAGCACCTAGAGGTAGAGGACGTGGAAATTTCCCCCAGAATGCTCGTTCCCTTCCACCTCAGAATTCAATGAATAGGTTTGATCAACAGAATAACGCATCTGGTAGGACAGCTCAGTACTATGCTGATGATTACTATGCAGAAGATGAGCATATGGAAGGTAATGATTGCTAGGACAGCCATAGACAAAGAGAGGGAGTTGTTTCAGTTCCAGTAGATCAGAGTGGACCATACGTTGAGGTGATTACATCAGGTGTGTCAGAGCCTTTTCTGTTGGATACTGGTGCTACAAAGAGTTCTATTATGCACTCCAAACTCCCTGGCGCACCTTTGTCTGGCGAAATGAATGTTTCAGTAGGTTTTTCTGGCGCCCCGGTTAGAAATGCGATTTCTGACCCTTTGTCTCTTTCTGTTGGTCCTTGTGAATTCGAAGCACCCCTTATTCTGACAACAGGTTGTGGTGAAAACTTGTTAGGATTAGATCTGTTAAAAAGATTGTATGCGACTTTGTACTGTTCTCCTTCGGGAGTACAACTTACACTGGGTAAGAAAGTGGTTTCTCCAATGTATTTGTCAAGGGATAAACTTCCAACAGAATTGTCGTTTCTTCCTCATATTCTTTGGGCTACTGGTCCTAATGATGTGGGTGTTTTGGAAATACCGCCATATGTTGTAACATTAAAAGCCAATGTTAAAATGCCACGCATTCCCCAATATAAAATTTCTAGTGAAGGTGAAAGAGCTTTACTAGCGATCATTTACGATCTGATTGAAAAAGATGTGATTGAAGAAACAAGAGGCAACGTTTGCAATAGTCCTGTTCTGCCTGTTTTGAAGCGAACTGACCCTTCCCAGCCACCTGTTTACAGATTTGTAATTGATCTTAGAGAGGTGAATAAAATAGTTGTGCCACAATTTCCAGTTGTTCCTGACATTACTGCCCTATTGACTATGATTCCTGCTTCTGCCACCTGGTTTTCGGTGATTGACTTGAAGAATGCTTTCTTCAGCATCCCGATTGCTGAGGAGAGTAGGGATATTTTTGGCTTCAGTTTAGGAGGTCGAAGCTTCCGCTTTAAATGCGCTCCCCAGGGCTACTGTGAAAGTCCATCAATATATAGTCAAGCTCTAAAATCACTGCTTGATACGATTGTTTTACCTGATGGCGCTACCCTCATTCAGTATGTTGATGATTTGCTTGTTGCTGCAGATACTGAGGAAATATGTAAGAAAGCCACGTTGTCATTGTTGCGTCATCTGTGTGATTTGCATCACAAAGTGTCACTTTCCAAATTGCAATATTATCGACAAGAAGTGACCTACTTAGGTCATCTCTTATCGAAGGAGGGAAGGAAACTGACCCCAGAAAGAATTCAGGCAATAGCAAAATTGAGTGTGCCAAGAACACAGAGAGAAGTGCGTGCTTTCTTGGGTATTACATCGTACTGTAGACAGTGGATTCCAAATTTTTCTTTACTGGCCAAACCTTTGGTGGCATTAACGTGTAAAGATACACCCAATCCCGTTTCTTGGTCTGAAGAGTGTCAGAAAAGTTTTTCTGAATTGCGCACAGCATTGTGTTCAGCTCCTGTGTTGGGTACCCCCAACTACAGTAAGCCCTTTACATTGTATGTCCATGAGAAAGAAGGTTGCGCATTATCAGTGTTGACACAGTTGTTTGGAGACAAGCAGCGTCCATGTGCGTATTTTTCATCAACTTTGGATCCGGTAGCTAAAGCGTTGCCAAGTTGTTTAAGAGCCACAGCGGCAGCAGCTGTTTCTATTCGACAGTCTGCTGGTTTGGTGATGAATAACACGCTAGTTGTGATGGTTCCACAAGCAGTGGACACGTTGTTAAACAGAACCAAGACACAGCACTTAACTAGTGCTCGATTGTCAGGTTACGAATTAACCTTGTTAGCAAGTCATGTGCACATAAAAAGGTGCAACACTCTCAACCCAGCTACGTTGTTGCCGATTGTAGAGGAGTTAGATGCTTCTGAACAGCATGATTGTTTTCTTAGAACAGAAGAAGAAACAAAAGGGAGAATAGACCTCCAGGACACTCCTCTTGCTGAATGTGACGGTACATTGTGGGTGGATGGTTCATGCTTCAAGCTTCCGAATGGTGACACGACTGCAGCATATGCTGACACGACTTTGCATACAATTGTTGAAGCTGCACGTATTCCACATTATTCAGCTCAAGCAGCAGAATTGATTGCACTTACAAGAGCATGTGTGTTGTCAAAAGGAATGAAAGTGACTATCTATACTGACAGTCAGTATGCATTTGGTGTGGCTCACAGTTTTGGACGATTGTGGAAAGAACGTGGGTTCCTGACTTCGCATGGAGCTAAGATTCAGCATGGTCAGTTGGTGAATGAGCTTCTTGAATCACTGACCTTGCCTATGCAAGTTGCGATTGTGAAATGTAGTGCTCACAAGAAGGTGACTGATGATGTTGGTCGTGGAAATGCATTTGCTGACGAGATCGCACTGCAAGGAATGTGATGAGCCGAATGTATGTTGCAGGCCCTGCAAGATGGGTTGGTGATGTTGGAATGTGTGAAGACACGATAGAGAGTGTAAAGTCTATTCAAGCTGAGGCTACAGAAAAAGAATTGAACATGTGGAGAGAAAGTACGGGTAGGATGGATGCAAATGGTTGTTGGATTGAATTGTCAGAGCATCAGAGATGGTTGCTACCCGATGCGTACGTGCTTGCAGTGGTTACAATGGCTCATGGAATGGCTCATATCACCGTGAAAGGGATTTGCAAGTTGTTGGCTCCAGTGTGGCAAAATTCAGGAATTCCCAAGTGTGCAGAGAATGTGGTCAAGAATTGCATGGTGTGTCTGAAACACAATCCTGGTAGGGGAACCCCAACTCCAGCTGGTCATTTTGCACCTCCTACGTATCCGTTTGAGGTTTTGCAGCTAGATTTCATCCACATGGAGAGGTGCAACAATTTAAAATACGTACTCGTTGTTGTTTGTGCCTTTTCAAGATGGGTGGAAGCCTATCCCCTAAAAGACAACACTGCCTTATCCACAGCTAAAGCCCTTGTGAAAGAGTTCTTCCCCAGGTTCGGAATGCCTAGAATGGTCTGGAGTGACAATGGGAGTGAATTTGTGGGTCATGTGATGAAGAAAGTATGTGAAGGGCTAGGCATTCAGCAAAAGTTCCATGCTGCAAATAACCCCCAATCAGCTGGACTAGTAGAATGTTACAATGGCACGCTTAAGTTAAAATTGGCCAAAATACAAGCGAGCACAGGTCTTAAATGGCCTGACGCTCTACCCTTAGCACTCCTATCCACCAGAATGACTGTGCATTCGCGAGTGAAACTTAGTCCCTATGAAATAGTTTTTGGCCGCCCGGCCAACATATGGGGAGTGCCAAGGCCCACCAAGTTCAGTGAAATAGAACACCCTGTTTTGCTTGACTATTTGTACGAATTGACGGCTAAATTGCGTGTTTTGCATCAACAGGTCCATGACACCCTGCCTCCGGTCTCTGAAACTCCAGGTCACCCCATCGACCCTGGAAGCTGGGTCCTCGTAAAGAATTTCCAGCGAACCAAGAACGACCAGCCCAGGTGGACCGGACCGCACCTCGTCCTTCTTTCCACGAGATCAGCTGTTCGAGTGGAAGGGATGAAGTACTGGATCCACGGAGTCCACTGCAAGAGGGTACCTTTACCTCTGCCCTATGACCGGTGGGTCCAGAAGGGTGTCGCCGACTCAGCAACTGAAACTGTGCCACGTTTTCTGCCTTTCAGTGATGCACGTGTAAAAGGAACAATTACTGAACAAGAGAGTGATAACATTTTGCAACCAGCTGTATCACCATCAGTTCGATTGGACACTACAGAGCCTGAACTCCTGTTTCAGGACCAGACAGTACCTGGAAAGAAGCGCTATAATTTGAGGCCGAGACCTATGGACAAATAAAATCTTTTTTCTTCCCCAGTACTATTTTTGAAAGCGCAGCTCTCCCATCTGAGAAACTTGCTTATTTTTGTTTTTCGAACCGCCATCCGGGTTCCGCTGCTAGGACCGCGATTGCCCAAAGTCTTTGGGGTGCAGCTGGCGACGTTAGGTCGGCAGTTCTGGTTGGTCCAAGGGAGTTGCCCTAGACTGACAGAAGCATCCCTTAGCAGAAACAACCTCCCATCGCGGGCAGCACTTTAGAGAGGATGGAGTTTTTCGAGATGGAGAGACCTGCCAAAACCATGAACTTTAAAGCCAGAATATGTAAAATGATGACAAAGAAAAGCTTTTTGATATTGTGCATTTTCATGTTATTCAGTATGATAATGTTTTTAATAGGATATGTTTTATTCTCTTTTCGAGTAACATTTGCACCCACTACATCACCTATACCTCCTCTTTCTACTGTTTCCCCTCATTCTTTTCAACCCCTTCCTGAACATGAATCCGCTAGGAGATTAGAGTTTATTAATAACTCCTTTGTTCAGCTCTTGCACCAACACCAACTAGTAATGAACACGACTAACTGTTGGGTGTGTGGTCTTATGCCTCACACAACGGATAAAGGTATCCCTTATCTGGTCCTGCCTTTCAGCCACAATGGTTCTGCTTGGGCATACAGAACAATGTTCATATATACACATGAAATCTAACCCCTACGTTCTGTGGAAGACAATCCTAAGAATAGTGCTCTAGTTAAGGGTATAGTAGACATGATTAAGGAAGATATTTCCTACGAGACTATCCCTAGAGATGAGACACTAGTATACATAGGATGGAACGTGACCGGATATGGAGCTACTCTGAGTGAGAAACAGCAGGAACAGAGATCTTCCCCGATTTGGATTGTACCCCATTAAGGTCACCTGTGTCTGCAAGGTATTGGCAAGAATCCCAGAGCTCAGCTAGGGAAAAGCATTCGCACTGAAACATATGTTTTTGCATCTCAGACTTCCCCTCCGTTTCTAGCAGCTAAGGGTACCTATTTCATCTGCCATGATAGAGCCTATACATGGTTGCCCCCTGACTTTTCGGGCACATGTTTTGTTTCGTTCCTGTTGCCTCCCACCTACACAGCAGCGGCAGATTACCACAAGACAAAGATAGTTAGAGGTGTCTTGAGCAAAGAAGACACTGCAGGACAAGAATTTGGGGACTTCGTAAAGGGTTTTCTGCCGTTCTGGGGACCGATGGCTAACAGCAGGAACATAAGGCAATTGACAAGGGTGGTTGAATCCACCGTGATTGAAACTGCTGGTGCCCTTAGTAACTTGACTGCTTAGCTCCAGTCGGATCGTCTTATGACCCTTCAGAACAGGGTCGCATTAGATGTCATACTTGGAGACCGAGGTGGGGTATGTAAATTGATCCAATCGAGTTGCTGTGTTTACATTCCAGATAACGCTCCAACAGTGTACCAGGCCATCTCTAAACTGCATAAGATTTCCGAATCTATTCATGTAGATAAAGGAGATTGGTCATTAATGGGATGGTTCTGGGAACTGATATCCACCTGGGGATGGAAAATTCTGATGGTCATTGGGATGGTCGTAGCCATTCTTTTCCTGTTCTGTCTGTGCGTGCAGTGTGCTCCTGCAATATGTGGCCTCTATGCTACATCATGTGTAAGGAAACCTGTATCAAAGGACGAACTAAGTAATAGAATGATGTTACAGCAACATCTCAGTGACTTTAGGAATATAGACCTGGACTCAGATTAGCATGAGATTAGGTTAAATTGCCTATGTAAGGGCAAAAGGAGGGTTTGTAGTTCTGAAAATTCTGGACTCTTGAATAAAACTTCGTCGTAGCATGACGATTTTTATATCAAAAGACCTAGAATGGCTAGTACACTATGTACAAGTATTTTCGTCTTGCTCAAGTGACGATTTCACCTCAAAATCGTCATTTTCGTCTTGAACCCTTGGCTTCCATTTTGTGTACGGCATCCATTTTGTGAGTTGCCCTCACATAGGCAGACGAATGAAGCCAAATTCGATTCCAAAGGACACGTACACCTTAATTGACTTTTCTCTGACCTGGGCAAGCTGGAACCATTGCCCCAGGCCAAACCTGTTTGGTCAGTTCCTCTCCCAGTGGCCGAACGAGATAGCATCAAGGCACAACAGGCCATAAACCCTTTTCATCGCACACACACCCTGCCGAATCTTGCTCACACCTGTCCCTGCTCTTTTCTCTCTCACTTGCTTTATGATGGGGAGGTGCCCGTTTTTATTGGGAGTCCACCGGTATCTGATGGAAATGCTGGGCCTTGCCGGATGATTTATTGTGGGCTGAACGAACTGAAATGTGAGCTTGTCATCATGACTCTGCTTTTCCTTTGTAGTGAAAATATTTGAATGGTATACTGTATATCCAAGAATGTTTGCCTAAAGCATAATATTTCGTATAAAAAGAGAAGCCTGACTTTGTAAGATTGAGCAGTCTCCTGAGAATATACATCCTGTGTTGTTGTACTTCTAGGACGCCTGTTACTTGGTTGCAGCCAATAAAATCGATCCTTGACTTCACCTAGAAGACTCTGAGTTTCTGTGGTCTGAATCAGGAAAGTACTCGAGGTCTTTGGGTGTGTACCCTGACACCACTGGGTTACCGGTTCGGTACCGGTTCTGAAAAACCCAGTACCTCAGTGTGTCTATGGTAATTCCTGGTATGAGGGGAGTGCAGGGTTGAGTTTAGTATGTATGAACTTGTGAGGATAAATGCTGCACAATGGTGTGCACAGATTTATGAAGAGGTGGGAAAATTCCCCTTTTAGAAGTTGGCATTTCTGTGTGCTATGTGTCTGCCTGCCTGATGTGAATTGCATGTCTGGATTGTAATTGACAGGAGCTGAGAGGTGTGGGTGGCTCCAGGAGGGGCAGAGAGGCTCGAGTAAGAGTAGTGGGAGGGGTAATCTCCAGACTCTGAATAGGATATTGCCTGCCCTAGTGAATGCTGGCTCCGCCCCCTGTGGTGTGTCTGATGGCGAGCCCCCACCTGTTGAAGGGGAAGAGTAGCTTGGCAAACAAAGTGCTCCAAATCCGCCCTAAACCAGTTCTGACTGGTATCCCCAAGCCCTGTGCTGTGACACAAAGAAGAAAGGGTGTATAAAAGAAGGGGATGTGACCCCCATAAGGTTGTTCAGTTCTATACTTGGGAGCTCTTCCTGACTTGCTGGGGGGCTGACTTCTGCTGGGGCCCAGGAGGAACTGCCATGAGGGCTTGCCTACCTGAGCCGAGCCTTTGCCCCCTGAACTTTTGCTTTAGCGCCTTGGGAGCGCTGAAATCTTATGTGGTGGAGCGATATCTTTTGAATTACCTGCCAAGGGGAGAGCCGGTGCCTAGCAGCATGCTGCTGCAGAGAGGGACGTAGGGATCCCCCCGAGTTTTCTGAGAGGAGAGGGTACCTACCCCGCATAGTGGATACTTGGCAGCAGAGCGGTAGCCCACCCGCCCTGCCGAGAAGAGTGGGAGGCCACCCCACTTTATGCCTAGTGAAACGGGGGGTCCCACCCTAGGCCTGAGATAGTGGATGCCCACCCCACTTCTTGTTTTAATTAAGAGCGGGAGCCCACCACCCATCACTGCCGCAGCCCGAGACACAAGAAAATCACTGCCGCAGCCATACGCGGATGTCAGGAGGCCCTGCCTGGTTGTGGGTGGGCCGCAGAACGGAAGTCCGGGCCCCGCGGACTCCACTTGGAAGTCCCAGTCCCAGAAGAGGGACCGGGTGAAGAGCGGAGTTGCTGAGGCCCAGGTGAAGTGAGGAGGGAGACCGGGTGAAGAGCAGCATTGCCCCCAAGGCGGTTGGAGTCCTGAGCAGCCCCGGTGAGTAGGGGCTTAGCGGAGCAGCATTGGTGGCACCGGGGTGTCACAGCTGATGTAGTTCTGGGGCGATTTTGGTTCTCCGCCAGGCTGTGTTAACAAAGTCCCGGAGTGGGCCTTGGGGGCCACTTGTTGATAGTCCCGGAGTGGTGCCAGGCCCCTTTTCTCACAGCTGCCCTGCTGGTCAGTGGCAGCTGCAACATGAGAGCCAGTGGTAATGCAAAGCCCCAGAGGGGACTTCCAGAGCACAGTTGGCGTCAGCGCTGTTCCGGCCCTCTGTGTGTGCCATTCTCTCTACTACCCCATGGCACGGTGGTGCCGGTGTTGGTTCTTTTTGGGCGCAATAGTTGGTGAAACCCCAGTGGGGCTAACGAGACAGAGTGAGTGCCCGTTCCTACAATCATTTTTATAGCTGCACCGCAGTTAGTGGCAGCTGCACCGATTAGGCCATTTGTTGCAACACAGTCCCAGTGGAGGACCCAGGAGGGACCATAGTGCCAGCGCCACTATGTCTTTGGGGCATTTTTGTTCCTTGTGGCGGGAGAGGAGTTAAGAAAACTCCTGCCCTGCCCCAGCGCATTTGCGCACTTTTGGGATTCTGCTACATTGGCAGCCAGTTGTGACATTTTGGGACAGAGGGCATTGGAGCCCCAGCGACAGGCTAGTTGGCTTGGGGGTCCTGTTGTGCACCTTGCGTTATTGCACACTGTGTTTATGATGGCAATGCCTGATATGATTATTGCATAATGTCTTTATGCTTGTGAAAGTTATTGCCACATGTGATGTATGCACCTGGTCAGTGGGCTATGGTGCACTGCGTTCTAGTGCATAATGTGGTTATGCTGATGCCTAATGTCATCCTATGATGTTTTGGGGTAGTACCTATTTGCGTAATGTGTTTATGCTTAGGAGGGTGCCTAATGCTAATAGGATAATGCTTAGGTCATTATGGTACCAGTAGTTACTGGTTGTGTTTTATATTTGCATTTTATCTACCTGTTCTGATGGTTCTGACAGTGGCCCGATTGGCCCTGTCAGTTGTAAATAGGCCCCTGTGAATATTGCCTAGTGCCATTTGGCACAATGTATATTATGTGATTACTATTATAATGTGTTATGAGAATTCAAAGGCTATTTTAATATAACCTTGTGTGGAGTTCCTTTTGTAGTGTGCCTGGTATGTTGTTGCAGTGTGCGTGTTGCACAAACGCTTTACACATTGCCTCCGGGATAAGCCTGACTGCTCGTGCCAAGCTACCAAGGGGGTGAGCAGGGGTTATCTTCGGCGTGTTACTCCCTCGCCCTGATTAGAGTGGTGGTTTCTGCCTGGCTTAGGCGCAAGCCCTAGCCAACCAGAAATCCCATTTCTAACACTGACGCTACAGGGTCCAAAGTAGCAGAAAAATATGCTACCAGACGTCGCATCAAACCATGTTGCTGAGTTAATACTGATAAATCACAATTTTCTCGTTCACAACAAAATACTGCAAATTCTTTTGTATAGACTGGTATACCTAGGGCAGGAGCTTCACATAAACAATTTTGTAATTTCACAAAGCCTCCATGCTTTCATCATCCCAGACTATTGGGTCCTTTGCTCGCTTGTGGTTTGGCCAGTAAGGAAATACCTACAATCCATTGTCTACAAAACCCTACCACACTAAGAAACATTCTGATTTCTCTCTGGGTTGATGGTCACTGCATTTGTTTTAATCTTTTTATTCTTTTAGGTGTCATTCTTCTCGCTCCTCGTTCTAATTGATGTCCCAACTATTTAACTCTAGTCTGACAAAACTGTTATTTCTCTGGTGACACCTTGTGTCCTCCATCCGCCAAATGATTTAATAAAGCAATGGATTCAATGACACAATCATCTTGTGACTTTGATGCAACAAGCAAATTGTCTATATATTGCACCAAAATTGAATTCCTGGGCATTACTAGTGTTTCTAAACACTTTTTAAAAATCTGATTAAATATTGAAGGGCTTTCTGTGTACCCTTGAGGAACCCGATTCCACACAAAAATATGATTTTCGAATTTGAATGGAAAAAGATACTGGCTATCTGGGTGCAATGGGATGGAGAAAAATGCATGACATGAATCAATTACGGTAAACCATCCTGCATTCCATGGTATTTGATACAGGATTACTGCTGGGTTTGGTACTACAGGGCAACAAGGCACCACAATTTTATAAATTTTTCTTACATCTTGCTCTATCTGATATTTCCCGTTAGGTTTCTTAATGCCAATTATAGGTGAATTACAACGACTGCTTGTTATTTCTTTTAGAATGCCCTTCAATCATTCGTTCTATTTCTGTCATGACACCTGCTTTAATATAGGGGCTTATTTTGTATTGTCTCATGTTTGGGTAGACATCACCTTCCTTTACAGTCACTTTCACTGGATCTACATCTGCCATTAACCCTACTTCTTTCCAGTGAAGTCCCACACTTCTGGATTTACTGTTAATTTTAATTCATCAGGTAAGTCATCTTTTGTCATCATTGAATACATCTCATCTACTTCTGTACCTTGTTTTGCTAGGATTATTTTGTAAATACCATCTTCATCAGGGGTCTGAATCGCAACACCATCCGGTGTGCAATAAATTGTACAATTCATCCTGCACAATAAGTCTCTTCCTAACAAATTTACTGGACTTGAATCTCACACTACAAATTTGTGCATTTCCCTAAAATTTCCAATGCGTACCTCCATGGGTTCTGTGATTGGAGTTCTAATCTGTTTGTTTGAAAACGTCTACTACTTAGATGGCTTCTCCCGAGAGGGGTCGGTTTGGGACCTCTGCTGTTCTCACAGTAGAGCGGGTAGCACCATTATCCAATAAAAAGGTAATATCTTTTCCTTCTACCTTCTCATCAATATATGGACTTGATTGATCTACCAGTAAGGAAGCGCCAAGTACACTCTCCCCTTCCTCACCCCTCAGGCACTGTCATTGATCATCTTCAAAAGAACAACTGTTCTGCAAAAGAAATTGTGAAGTTACAGAATTTATCTTACCACATTCACCTGGAAATCCGGCGTCCTCACTGTACTTTGCTCTGTTCATACCATTTGGCATAGGGGCAGGTGGTAACTAACTTTGTTGATTTATCACCTGTTGCAGTTGACTCATTATCACCTCATTCTGAGTCTGGATATACATTTTTATTTGGGCCATTATTATTTTGAATATTTTTACTCTCGTTTTTCCAATGCCCCAATTTTCTGCACCCATGACAAGAAAATGTCTTCTTTGCTTCCTTTCTACTCATTTTCCCTTTTGGTTACCCCCCTTGTTTTCATTTTGTCCATATCCTTTTGCTTGATCATTAGTCTGACTATTTAATTTAATCTCTTGCTGTTCTGCCAATTTTATTTTCAATATCATCTCCGCAGTACTTTGCATATTTAACCCCTTCGATGCTTGTGACGGAACCGTTCCGTCATCAGTCATGGCTGAGCTGTGCTGATGACGGAACGGTTCCGTCACGACCGCACCCTGTTCTGGAATGTCCAGCACAGGGGCGGAATCGGCGCCGCACGGAAGCGGTTAAGTATTTCATCTATTGGTTTTCTCTGCCAACACAACATGTGCTGCTGAATCGTCTGTGAAATTTCAGGTCTTAGTCTAGATGCAAAATGATACACAAAATGTCCCATACCTTTATCTCCAATATTCTCAAATCCACTATACTACTTGAACACCTGTATCAGGCGTTCATAATAAGCATGTCCAGTCTCATTTATTTCTTGAGTTGTTCTGTCTATTTTTATCCAATTTGTTTCCTTTGGAGGAATTTTCCCTTTCCAGAAGGTGATCACCTGGTGATATTTCTTCATTACCACCTCTGAGGGTGCTCCCGTTTTCTCATCTCTTGGGTATTCATCACTAGTCCAATAAACTGTAATTTTATATTCAGTCCATAAATCTGTAGGCACTACTATATCAAACAGAACATCTAAATCCTTCAACAAAACTTTAGAAACTTTCACAAACCTTTCAACCTGTCGATACCATTCCACTGGCTTTTCTCCTAATTTCGGGAAGTCATTAGTAAATGACAAAATATCTTGTTGAGTCTATGGGACATGTACATATCCCCCTCCTGGTACCTCTCTCATTGGGCATAATTTTTCTTTCTTTTTAGATTCTCTTAATACATATTAGGATGCGGTCCTATTTGCCTGTGCTTCTTCCTTTTTCTTTGCCCACCTAGTTTTCCACCTGTCCAATTCTCCCCATTTCTGTAAAATTTTCATTAATACCTTAATCTGTAATTTTCTTCTGGACATATTCATATTATCCAAGTCTTTCTCAGTATAATCTGCTCCGTATGGTTTCTGTAATACCTTCGATCTCCCTAATTCAATTCCCATCTCAGAGGCAAGCTCGGTCAATTTTTCATGGAATAATTTTACGCTTCTAGTTATACTCCTGCATATGAACAACAATTCTTCTTCACTGTACATATTTAGCCTGTCTATTCCCACATTTCCAGCTATCATCTCTTCCAGTTCTACTTTTAATTTAAAGATGTCCAATATCCTATGCTGTTGATTCGGTTTGTCTATTCCCTGTGCCCACCTTTCTAATTCTTTTAGCAATACTATTGTGGCAATTTTAGTTACGGTAGCTGTTTCTAATCATATTTCTTTTGAACAACTGGGAACAACTCTTTTCTGAGTTTCACTTACTTGTTCTCTTATTGGTAAATCCATTAGAGATATTACCGATTCGCATTCACTGACTTGATCTTCAATTATTATTTTCTCCTTTCTAGGTTCTATTATAGGAGTGGCCATGACTGGTGGTTTTGGATAACTTCCCTTATGCCTATACAGTGGGACAACAGGACCTATAGTCACTGGTATTGTTAAAGCTTCAGGGTGTGCACTTAATTGGGTTATTTTTTCTATTAATTCTTCTCTATTTTTGTTTATTGCTTCTCTTTCTTTTTCCTGAAGTATCCTTCCATTTATTGAGTCATGCATAATATGAGGAATTAATGATGTTTCTAAAGCAGGGGCACTTGGGGTAGTTCTAGTAGGTTCCTCCTGGTATGGCGGAGGATTTTTTGTTAAGATATCTTCCATGAACTCATCTTCTGATTCCCCACAACCTGTCACTGTTAAATGCTTAGTTTTTCCGGTACACTTGCCTCCCAACTGTTCCTCTAACATTAATACAGGATACAGTCCTTCTGTAACCATTGCTTGTCTCCATTGTTTCATCTGATCGTCATGTGATTCACACATTTGTTTACGATAGAATCCTCTATAACTCCTAGTACTTCTAGATCTGTCTCATTCAAATGCCTCTGTTTCCCATTCTTCTAGAGCTTCATATTGAGTTAGCCTGGGTCTGGACTCTAATTCATTCATCCATGTCCTAACATTCTGAAGAATTCTCCCATTGAATGTGCCATTTTCCGGAAGAGCTAATATTCTTTCACCTTTACTATAGTCAATCCAATTTTCTAACCACACACAGGTATGATCACCTCTTTTCATCATCATAAATGAGGCAGGAGTCTTAGGTGGGGGAATAAGAATTCCCTCTCTAGTTTTAATGGGTTTTTCTTTCTTGAAGTAATTTTTGATATTCTGCATAAACAACTCTTTTCTCTCCATACATTTTAGGACAAGGTCTTTTTATATACTCTTCTCCTACAAAACCTAAATATCTCCTATCTGGGTGATTACCTATTAATGTTGGATCGTGTTTCCACATACAAGTTCCACTGTCTATTATTTTTACTGCTTCTATTTTATTAACCAATTAGTCCTTTTGTTTACGCTCAGGTTTCTCTAATCCTGTTGCAGCTTTTATTCTTTTATCCAATCCAGCTCAAATTTACAAATCTTACTCATCCAAAACTAGCGCAGCTTTATTGTGACGTCAGTATCACTCCTTAATACTGACCCCTCCTTTACAAAACCTTGTAAATCACACACCTGCTGTTTCAACCAATCCCAGCGCGGCACTCTGTGACGTCCACGCAACTTCGGCAGCTGACCCTCCCTTCACAAGGTAATACGAAAACATATTTTCTTTTAACCTTTCATCAAATTTTCATTAATAACAATATAAAAACATTCGCTACTCTGTCTGTTTCATTGAACTAAAGAATGGTAGATTTATTTTACTACTAGTAAAACCTTCCGCATACTCTTCATACACTGCGAGTAAACATTTCCCCTTACTCTTCACCCAAGCTCAGAAGAACCTGCTACTCCTCTAGTGTTACCCTTCTAGGTGATATAACCCCAAAGTTTCACCAGCGAACTCTTTGCTAACAATCACTCTCACTTATTCACAAAACTATTTAAAAAACAGACGAGTAACCTCACTGCAGTGTGGCTTCCTTTCACCACCCGCTATACACTTCCCGGTAATTTCCAGACACCATAAAACGGTAAGTAAGTAAGTAACGGTAAGTAATGTTTATTATTTAGTTAGTTAAAACCATAACAATTTAAAACAAGTAGCAAAAGCACAATATTACGATAAGCAGTTAAAAGTAGAAATTTAAGTATAAAATCATTTTGTTTCTTAAAAGTTCAATGCAGAAAGTTAGACCTCGTTTGCCCAGCTTTCGACCCTCTTAACAAAGCTTTTTAAAGGCTTTAAGAAATGTTATCCGTCTGCCATGCAGTGGGGGGTCTGAGGGGCTTAGGCACGCCATTATTGCGGCTCTGCAGGATCTAACACCTCTTTCGTTGAAACTTGTCTTTAGGAAGATTGCACGTTCAGCCCGCAGTTTTTTACATGTGCAAATTATATGGATAAAGTCTTCTTTGTGATGATTGCACAGCCGGCACGATTTAGGGCCTGTGTGCAGCCAAACTGGCTGCTCAGCCTGGGATGGTAGTGTTCCAAAACGCAGTGCCATAAATTGTTTTCTTACGTTAATTGAGTAAGTTTCGGATAAATAAGCCGCCGGTGCAAAGGACTTATAGTGGTTTATCACCATCCAGGCGTGCGACCTTGATCTTAGGATATTTTTGTCCAGTAGCAGTGAATGGGTTTTTAATGCTATATTTATAACTTGTTTAAACGATTGGTACGGCAAGTTTTTGTTCCATATTTCCGTCGTACATGTGGCCGAAAGGGATTTGCAAAGGTATTGATTGAAAGGAGAAGATTTGTCTTGGTTTAGTTCAGACCAAATGGCCTCGTTGATTTTTGATGTAGCAGCGTTTAGCTTGAAGCAATACCAGGTTTTCACCGTCGTGTACATTCTGCCAACTTCTTCATTTGTAAGACCGAATTCCAGGCAAACCTGGGCTGGGGAAGCTGACCTTGGAATCTGGAATACTTTTTTGTAGATGGAAGCTATTAGTTGGTTTAGGAGCTCTCCATCCTCGCCATAGAAGGCCGCGCTGGCATATGTTAGAGTTGGCAGGATTTTTGCCTTCATTACGGCGAGCAAAGGTTTGTAGGAGAGGCCCTTCAGCTTTTTAGCTAATAGGCTGAAAGCAAATGTTAGTGCACTTGATCTCTGAGACATATATTTTTTATGCTCCGTAAGATTTCTTGAGTTGTCGATATAAAGGCCTAAGTATTTGTATTTTTTTACCTCCTCGAGTTGGATTCCATTAAGCCAGATTGTCTGTTTTCTTAACTGTTTTTTTCCAATCACCATAGTTTTTGTTTTGGATGTGTTTATTTCAAGTTTGTTTTCTGAAATGTAAACTGACATTTCATTCAGGCATCTTTGCAGGCCGATCTTTGTTTGGCTCATTAGTACCACGTCATCCGCGTATGAGAGATGCGAAAGTCTCAGTTCGCCAAACTTTGGTGGATGGGAGTTGGTACAGTCCAGCCTTTGAGAGAGGTCAGATGAAAACAAATTAAAAAGATGGGCGGCCAGAACACACCCTTGTTTTAAGCCTCTGGTGGTTGTCAGCTTCCTTGATAGTCTGGACCCATCACCTATCTTAATCCTTAGCCAGGTGTTTGAATAGAATAACAGGATGCCTTTTAAGAGCCTTTCAGGGATACCCCAGGCTCGCAGCTTTTTCCACAAAAGATGGCGATGAACACTGTCGAAGGCTGCTTTTAGGTCAATAAAGCAGAGGTAACGTTGCAGTTTCCTCTGCTTACACTTGTTTGTAATTAGCGAAAGACCTAAAATGTTCGTCATCGTTCCAAGGCCTTGTCTAAAGCCCGTCTGGTTTTCCAGAATCAGGTTAAGGTCGTCAGACCAAGCCTTAAGCTCTTCTAATACCAGGGAGGCATAATATTTGGCCTCTACGTCCAGCAGGGCCAACAATCTGTAGTGCGCCGGATTTGCTCTGTCTCCTCCTTTAAATAAAGGTGTCAGAATCGAACCTTGCCAGTTTACTGGTATGATGTTTAGTTTCTCTATTTCTTGATATAAGTTGGAAAGGTGTTTGCCCCAAAACGGAATATCATATTTGAAGATTGCTTGGGGGATTCCGTTGGGGCCTGGTGCACCGTCGTTTCTGCCTTTCTTAATTATACGTCTAACTCCTTCAATCGAAGGGGACGAGTAACTTATGGCTGGAATCGGGGAGACATTTTCCTCCATTGGATTTTTCTTATTTTTTTTTTTATTTTTTTTTATTGCAGATTCACAGTGGTTCAGTGGCTAACACTCAGATACTTCTGACGAGAGACACACACAGTGCCTCTCACTGTCAGCAGGTGGACACACGGCCATTCAGCCCACATCCCGGAGGTTGGGCGGCAAGGTTTGATAGGGTGCCATTGACGTATCCAACACACATTTCTCTGAGCAATCAAAGAGTATTCCAAGCCTCTGCATTTTTACTTTTGCTGAACTCCCCCCCCCCCCATGAACAGTAAAAAAACACAGGTTATTTTCATCCATTAGATTACTTACAAAAAACACTGCAGCAGCCACACTTTCCCACCCGCTCCCCCCTCACCAGCGCCAGGGGCACACTTCATAGTTTCGAGTCACCAATCGCAGTTGCCCCATGCCAGCCCATTAGCACGGTAGCGATTTACATCCTTTCAATATCAGTATCCCATTCACCCCGGCAGCCCATCCCGCGCCCGGTAAGGGAAGCCCACCCTCACAACCCCCCGTCCAGCCCATGGTATTGTCTCCACTTGGACCAAACTCTGCGGAACTTTTTGGGACATCCCCTGGCCTTATAAGTCACCCTTTCAGCTGCCATGTAGAGATCAAGCCCTCTTCTCCATTCCTCCAGGGCCGGGGGGTCCGGCGCCCCCCAGTGCTTTGCAATGTCCCTTTTCGCCACAACCAGTGCTAGGACCAAAAATATAAGAAGGGGACGTGTCAGATCTACTTCATTGGTCATGCCCAATAACGCTAGCTTGGGATCTGATAGGATCGAGGCCTCTAGGACCTCCTCCATTTCTTTGAATATCTGTGTCCAATATGCCTGTATGACACCGCAGGACCATATCGTGTGGAAAAAGTCGCCCACCCCTTGATGACACTAAGGCAACCTGAGTCCTCTATTTTCCCCATTCTACAAAGCCGCTGTCTGTCATAGTAGGTTCTATGGAGTACATTGAACTGAATCAGTCGCAGTCGGGACTTGACCGCCACCTCCCGGGGATGCATCAGTACCGTGTCCCAGTCCAAATCCTCCATCACACCCACCTCCGCCTCCCACGTGGCCCGTAGCTTTGCCAGGTCACCCAGCATATGGTTGGTGAACGTTTTATATGTCAGGGAGACAGCCTTTCTCGTCATCTGCTCCTGAAGGAGCCGCCCCTCCAGAGGAGCATACTCGGCAATATCCGTGAGTGTAATGTTTTGGACCTTCCAGGCATGACGTAGTTGTATATATTTAAAGTGTTGTGTGTTATGGAGCCCGAAGTCTGACTTAAGTACCTGGAACGATTTGAGCTCTCCCTTGGCAGTTATATCCCCTATCGTGGAGATGGCTATGTCGTTCCACCTCTGAAAGCCTCGCAGTTTGTGGAGTTCCACCAACCACTGACAGTGCCACAATGGCGTCTGTCGTGTAGGTCTTTTATCCCATCCCATACGACGGTTGGCCTTCGTCCATGCATCTACTGTTATGGCTGTCGCCGGGAGGAGGGAAGTCCTTCGAGAGGGTCCATAAAGATAGTATAGCAAGTTTTTGGACGACATTTTTGCTCTTTCCAAAACGTATGTCGGGTGATCTGCCGGGGCATGGAGCCAGTCATTGATAGGTGTTAGATGTTCAGCCCAGTAGTAGGCCTCTAGGTTAGGAAGTGAGATCCCACCACTATATTGATGTCTCTGGAGCATTGACAGAGCCACCCTGGCATGCTTGCCCAGCCAGAGGAAGGATCGCAGGTCCGCATGGATCCTGTGGAAGACCGATGCTGATATCGGATAATACTCATTTTGTAGAGCATATAGGTATTTCGGCAGTGTGACCATTTTAAACATGGCCGCCCTGCCTAAGAGCGTCAGCGGGAGCTGCCTCCACCGGTTCATATCTGCCACCGCGTTAAGTATAATTTGTTCTAAATTCTTACCGAAGGAGAGAGTCTTATTCGCGGTAATATAGACCCCGAGATATTGGAAGCCCTCGGAGGTTGTCAGGAGATCGTCTGGTATATCACCCCATTGATACCGACCCCTAGGGTCGTAAAGTACCGATTTGTGCCAGTTTATTTTGTGTCCGGCCATCCTGCCATATCTTTCTATTTCACGGAAGAGCTCTGGGATCGAGGTGTCCGGCTCGGTTACATAAAGCAGGACATCGTCTGCATATAATGAGATTTTTTCAGACAGCGGGCCCGTGGCACTGCTCATAAAACGGTGAATGTCAATGTTCTGTCGGATCCTAGCGGCGAGCACCTCTATCGTGAGCGTAAACAAGAGAGGGGACAGGGGGCACCCTTGTCGAGTACCTCTCTTAATTTGGAACTCGCGCGATAGAGTCCCGTTCACCCGTACCCTGGCTTTCGGGGCAGTGTAGAGGAGCCGCAACCACTGGATGAAATTCGGCCCAAAACCGAACTTACATAAAACTGCAAAGAGAAAGGGCCAGTGCACTGCATCGAACGCCTTTTCAGCGTCCAGGGAGAGGAACCAATGGGGGTCGCTGCGGTCCCGAACTTCTTGCAGCCAATTATGGGTTCTTCTAAGATTCAGTTTAGTGACTCTGTCTGGTAAAAAACCCGACTGGTCCAGATGCACCAGACCTGTAACAACTGTTCTCAAGCGGGCTGCCAAGATGGTAGCTAGCACTTTCACTTCCGTGTTCAGTAGGGAGATGGGTCGGTATGAGGCGCAATCCTCTCGGGGTCTGCCCTCTTTGTATATTGGGACAATCGTGGCCTTAGCCAAGTCTGGTGGTAGCTCCCCCTCTCCAAGGGCACCGGTAAAGAGGCCCTGAAGGTGCCGCGACAGTAGGTCCCCTGTTCGCTTAAAGAGCTCCGCCGGGAAGCCGTTAGGACCCGGCGTTTTGCCTGGTCTCAAGCTAGCAATGGCCTCAGTGATGTCATCTACCGATACGTCCGCTTCTAGGGCTTCCATAGATTCCGGCGGCAAGGTCGGTAGGACTGTTGCATCTAAATACTGTAACGCCTCTTCTGGTGTGGCAAGGTCGCGGGCTGCATAGAAAGCCTCAAAATGCGTAGCGAAAGTTTCGGCTATCTCCGCATCGGTGTTGACGTATCGCCTCCGATGGCTTTAATACTGTCAATCCACCTCGCCGCCCATTCTTTCCTGCTGAGCCACGCCAGTAGCTTCCCTGACTTGTCCCCCACATCGTATAGCCTGTGTAGGGTGGCAAGGGATTGGGTCTTCGCTTTGTCCGTTACCAGTTCCCTGTATTGTTTCTGAGTATCTAGAAGCCTTCTAAGGGTCTCGGTGTTTGCCTGGGCCAAATAGTCCCTTTCCCTCTCTAGGATACCCTGTTCCAGGGTGGCTACGTCAGCCTGGAGTTTCCGTCTTTCCTCACCTAACCTGGAGTTTATCCTGTCCCTAAGTACCGGCTTCATGGCTTCCCAGAGAGTAACGCTTGAGGCAACCGTGCCCTCATTTTCGGCCAGGTACACTTTAATGTCAGCCCGGATGCCTCTAAGTATGGTCGTGTTTTGTAAGTCCCAGGCTGCCAGGCGCCACGACCCGGGGTGCCTACCCTGAGCCTGCCCTACCCTAACATACAGTGGCGAGTGGTCTGATATGCCCCTGGCTTTGTATTCTGCAACATCGTCTGCCTTCAAGTATTGACGGGACATAAAAATTTAGTCGAGTCGCGAAAACACCCCATGTGCCTCAGAATAGTATGAGTACGCCTGGTGTGTCGGGTGAAGCCATCGCCAGATGTCTGTAAGACCTATGGCGGACATCGTACTGCAGAGTGTGGTCTGGTGTCCGCTTCTCGCCACGCCTCCAGATCTGTCGCGGCCGGTGTGCATGACATCGTTAAAGTCCCCTCCCACTACTTGTATCGTATCAGAGGTCTCTAAGAGTATATGGGTAAGGGCTGTGAGTGTACGGGATTGTAGTTTGGGCGGTGCATAGACCGAGACAAGCGTGTAGGTGCATCTGTTTCAGGTGCCCTGCACTCCAGCGTATGTTCCTTGAGGGTCTAGCCAAGTGCGTGTGATGCAGAATGGGGATGTTTTTTTAACAATGACTGCCACCCCTCTAGAGTTCGAGGTGTATCCCGCATGCGCTAAAACCCTGTGTCTCCCCCGAGCGATAAAGGCGCACAGAGTACCCTTGAGGTGTGTTTCTTGCAAGAAGGTAAAGTCTGGGTCCACCCTCTTAATGTAGGCATTTACCAGGCCTCTTTTGATTTAAGAGACCAAACCATTGACGTTCCACGTCAGGATACTCAATCTCCTATCTCCCCATTGTGGAGTGACTACGGTACCTGCCATTGGAGAACATGGTATCTGCCTTCGTCCTGGCCCCGGCATGTGTGGGTGAAGCGCGAGTTCAGTGTGTGCTGCCGCATGAGTTCAGTGAAATCGTATCCCCCCCAACTTTCCCTCTCTGGACCGTCGTCCGAACAAACTGGAGAACTCCCTCTCCCCCCCCTCCCCACCTCCCTCCCCTTCCAGTATTATCCTTACATAGGACATAACTTTCCGCAGGAGTAGGCCTGTCGCCCACCCACAAACACCCTCCCTGTCAAGCACCCAGGTAACAAAAATTCAAAGAACAATCAAACTTGTGAAACAAGGAAGCATGTCAACTTACGTGCTCTCCACTCCTCTGTCTGGCTGCCATTCCCATGGCCCATGTACACCATCGTTCAAAGAGCGTGTCGTAGAGGGGACCTCTGCGCCTCACTAATGACATTCAGTGGTCCATGTCCCTACGGGTTATGATTTGGAGTCTTGTGTCTCTGATTCCGGCGCACTCAGTTGTCCCGAGAAGTCCTGCTCCATCACCCGAATCTCTTCCACGGGTGCACAGATTGGCTTCCTTCCCCTAATTCCTCTTCTCCAGATGTGCGGCCCGTCAGGTCATCCCCATCTCCGTCCTCCGAGCGAGCATGCGATCGTAGTCTAGCAGATCGGGAGCCTGTTCCAGCTGTTCCCGTCGGCGAGGCCGAACGTCCTTTCCGCGTGGGTCCTAGATCACGGCCGTGGTAGGGTGTCGCCCGGAATTGTCTCCTCGACCTCCTCGAAGTTCACTGCCTTTGTGCCTTCGGAAGGTCCCAGTGGGTTGCGCTATGTAGGGATCTCTCCAATGTGTCTCTACTGGTTCTTTCCCTGCTGTTCAGGATCGGGCGTTCCTCCAGCCATTGCCAAGCGTCCTCTGGGTGGGTGAAGAAAAGTGACTGGTCTTTATAGATCACCTTGAGCTTGGCTGGGAAAAGGAGCATATATGTGATCTTTAAGTCTCTGAGCTTCGCTTTAACGGAGTCCAAGGCGCGGCGTTGTTTTTGCACCTCCTGGCTGTAGTCCGGAAAGACCATGATATGAGCATTTTCCAGTCGTATCTCGCCCAACTTCCTTGCCTCCCTGAGGATGAGGTCCCTGTCGGCGAAATTGAGAAAGCGTGCGATGACTGGTCGTGGTCTAGCTCCCTCCGGAGGTTTCGCCAGGAGAGCCCTATGCGCCCTCTCAATGATGAAGCAGGGGGAGAAGTACACCACAGGGAAGGTCTCCAGGAGCCACGTGCGTAGGAAGGACACCATGTCCATTTTCTCGATTCCCTCCCGAAAGCCAACAAAGCGGAGGTTGTTCCGTCACGCTCTATTTTCAGCATCGTCGACCTTCCATAGAAGTTGGCGGTAAGATGCCTGCAGTTCCGCCATGTCCTTGCGTAGGGTGGTGATCGAGTCTTCCGCCTCACCCATTCATGTCTCTGCAGAGTTGACCCTGTCGGAGAGGTTCCGAAAGTCCTGCCGCAGAAGTGTCACCTCCGAACATACTTCTCCTATTTTCACTTCCAAGGCAGCCCTGGACTCCTGGATGTCTGTTTGGGACGCCTGAATGGCTTCCATCAGTAGTGCGGTGTCCGAGCGCGCACCAGACGTGTCGTTGGGGCCAACTGTGACCGTGCGCGGAGCTGTGAAGTTGTCCATTGTCCCCTGCTTGGGCACTTTAGGCGGGATGTCTCTTTTCCCCATGATTTGCCGGGTCCGATCAAATATCTCGGGCGGATCACGAGGCACCACTAGTCTCGGGTCCCACTCGCAATCCGGAGGATGGATTTTCGGTTCCTAGTCCCCCCAAGGGTATCAGGTGGGGGAGCCTCAGCCCGTCGCTCACATGGAACGCTGGGTCTCCTGCTCGTCTTCTGGGTCAGCTAAGTCTCCGGCTAATTGCGGCCTGAAGGACTGGCCGTCTTTTTGATGTTCCATTCCTATGAATTCTACTGCCAATAGATTCGCCGATGTTAAGTATTTTAACGCCGGAATGTTTGATGTTAGCTGCAATATGTTCCTTCTATTCAATATATCATGGGCCCTTTTGAATCGTATTCTGGGATTAACAATAATTTCCATTCTGTTGGTGCGTTGCAATGGCCTGCCTGGGGCGTTGGGTGTTGTTCCTTATTTCCGAGTATAATTTGCTTTAAGCCACCTGTGATTTCGATTTTTATGTTGACCTGGTGGGTCTTGAGATTCATCGCAGACTGATCGACCAGAAGGTCGTCCACACGGCGTCCTGCGCATGAGGCAGTTTCTGCTTCCAGTGCCGTACTCCTTAAGATTGAGTTGGCTTCTTGTTTCGGTTGTGGTCTCTTTTGGTTTTCCACCAATCCATTGGTTCCCCCCAGACTAAGCATTTGGAACTTTGGAATTTCCGTTTTCTGGGCAGCTTTCATGCTGTCACCGTACTTTCAGTTCCCCATGTTTGGAGTTTCTTGATTGTCAGGGAGTTTCCATGTTTCTCTTCGTCCATCTGCACAATCTCTATTGGTGTCATGGTCCGATTCTGATTTGTGTTGTCCTTGATTATTTGCAACTTTGTTTCCACAGCATTTTTCTTCAGGGCAATTTTGAGCTCTCAGGTTACTAGTCGTAGCTCGTTGTTCGCCGTGACTTCTCGCGTCTTCAATGATGGTTTCCATTCCTTTCCCTTTTTTTTTGTTTTTTGAGCACTTGCTCTTCATTATTTGTTGGGTTCCTATAAAGTCCCCAACTCGGGTCACCTCTTTATTTGGGCCTTGTTTATTATCTCCCTTTCCTTCTGCTTGTTTTTCAATTGCTGCTGGATCTAAGCAAATAACACTATCGGTGAGATCATCTGTTGAACTAACCAAGGCTGTTGTTGTATAACCAATCTCTGGTAAGCGAAACATTGGATAGATCTTTGTTGTATGCTGCTCTAAAGGCAGGGACAATTTATTGCGTGCTTTCCTATCGCGTTTTTTTTGTTTACGTGATAATTTTCGATCTTTGTTGCTTGATCTTTCCTGACCTTTATTGCTTGATCTGTCCTGATTGTCTGTCTGTTTGTCTGTTTTTTTGTCGTTGTGATGCTCTGGGCTTGAAACAACTTGATTGTTTTCTGTTTTAATTTTTGTCGATTCCTTTTCTTTTGTTATGTCCTTCACGCCCAAGCTGGATTTATTGATTTGAATTATATGATCTAGGAGTGTTGGCAACAGGCTTAGTTTGTCTATTATTGGGCTGCATGTGCACTGGACGGAGAATTTTGCCTGGGCTCTAAAAATAAGATTGTTCATACTCTCCAGTTTGGTATTGATCCCTGCTATTTGTGTTGCTATAATGTTCATCAGGTCTATTCGGATATCCATCTTATCGTTTTGCATGGTAAACGCTGTTATTGTTGTCTGTAGTGTATTCAATAAAGATTTAGATGTCTCCGAAAAAAAACTATGGTTACTGGCTGTTTCTCCTTGTTGGAGCTGTGATTTTAAATTTTTGGACTCCTTTGGGTTTTGATCTTGGTTAAGCTGGTGGGTTTTGGCATCAATCTCCCTACTGAAGCTATTGTTGGTATACCTTTGATAGCTTTTATTTTCCAGGGTGAATTCCTGTGGCGTTGTATTTTTTGGGGAATTAGCATGATGATTTCCGCTCGCTTGAGCAGGCATTTCGGACACAGTTATTTGCATAATGTCTTTGTTTGGTGGTGACATTCTTACAATTTGACGGAAATTATCAATACCTTCTTGATCGTCTTGGTCCAGCTGGTGCACCTGAGAGGCTATGTGAAGCCTTGTTGGTCTGGCGTTGTTTATTACGGGCTTCGGGGTGGACGATGACAGGTCACCTTGGGTTGTTTTGAGTATTGTTGTTGGTGAGTAGGATTTTTCACTGAGACTTAGTGCCCTTTGGTCGGAGATTGTTAAGCCTACTGTCTGATTCAGGCGGTCTGTGGGGTTAGTTAGTTCTGTGTTGTATTCAGTGATATTGTATATAGTGCCCTCATTATTTGTCCTGCATGCCTGTGCTGTGTCAGAGCTCAGGCTTAAATCCTCTTTAAGTGCCGTTCCTGTGCTGGTACCGTTTATCAACTCCTCCCTTTCTGACGCTGACTGAACGATCTTTTCCTCTTCCAGGCTTGGTTTTCGTAGAAGCCACTGTTTGATGGTACGGGTTGAGTTTTGTCCCGCTTCCTTTTGTGGCTTGTTTTTTCCATTCCAAGGCAAAGAAAGTGTCTGAGGAGCTAGAGGAGTCATAAGGCCTGGGATCTCCGCTGTAGTTGAGTTAATGGCTGCACCAGGATCTTTCAACATTAGCAATCTGGCGCCTTCCTTTCTGTTTCTAAACATTGTACCAATCGGTGATATTAGAGGGCTTTTTTGCTTGGTGACACAGCTGTCTGCTTCTGATTTTGCGCCTTGTTTTTTCTTTTTCTTATTCTGCCTGTCACTCTTGGTTTTCTGAGTGGGGGTCTGTCTTACTCTCCCCGATCTCATCTCCCTGAGTTGTCTGCCCTCGTCGGTCTGGCTACTTGCCACCAGGTAGAGCCAAGTACGCAGGCTTCCTTTATCTCCTTACCATATACCCCATTATGCCACCATTTTGCCCTTACCTTTGCCCACAACTACGCCTTTCCCGGCCAATGAAGACAGGAGGGGTCACGCAGGGTTAGCAGCCCCTCAACTCGTGGAGGCTCATCGCGGTCTCTTTCTGCTGTTTCAAAGGGTTTTTTGTCAAAAATAGCAGATTAAAACTGGAAAGCTTGTAAAGTCATGCAGAAAGCATTTAAGGCCTAACTCCTAATTGGTGCGCCCAGAATTCTCGTAGTAGCCGGTATTGTCCGTTTATCAGTTCTGTTGGATTTATCAGGCTACTGCGATTTTTTGCCGTTTTTTCCTGCAGTTTTTCTATACTTTTCCTTGCTTTTCTGTTATTCCTGTTGACTGCAAGGGCGGGATGCAGTAAGGTGGGGCACAGGTGATGAACCTCCGGACTGTGTCTCTGAGGCTGGCCAAAACTGGCCATGGATGTGAATGAGGTGAGGGAGAAAGGGGCAGTCTGGGAACCTGTACCCCCACAGCTGCTGACGGAGTGGGCAGTCGGCGGTCAGCGGTGGGTGGAGCTCACGGGGGGACTGGCTGCGAGCGGAGCACACAGGGGGGGATGCAGGTCAATCAGACCTAGTCGGACTGCCTGTCGGTCAACCCCCCGGGCTCTTACTTCGCGGCCGCCTCTAGCGTCTCTCCGCCCTCCGCGCCTTGTGTCTTACTCCGGTGCTGTCCGTTCGGAATAATTATCCAGTGATGGCAGCTGGGACAACTTCGTTCATAAGATGCCACAGTGATTACCACTTATCTCCATCTAAAAGATCCAATCTGGCAGTGGTAGAATGGTAAATGCTGAATGTTTAGAATGATTAAAATGGTTTCTTGAAGTAATTAATTGGGGCAGGAGCAGGAGCAGAAGCAGAGCTGTTGATGGGATTCCTTAGCACAGCCCAGCCTTACTGCTCGTTAATCACCCACCCCCCTCCGCCTCCTCCTTCATTCACCTTTCTCTGCGGTCAGGGGGTGGGGGGGCTGGTTGCGCTGGCCGAGGGGGGTTACTGCTTGCGAGCTTGGCGAAGCAAAAGTGAGGCGAGTCGGGGCAGTGCGGTGTGGCGGGGCGGAGGGGTGGCTTCCCTTGCCGCTCTCACCTGGAGCCTCTGCGGCGGTGACACGACCGATGCCGAGTCAAAGTCCGGGTCCGAGTGAGCCGACCGTCCTGCAAGTGCCGCTACTCAGCAGATGCCACGGCACCGGCACCAGCACCGCAGCGCCCAACAACTCTCCTCTCTGTGCGGACACCACTCGAATGCCGCACTCCCCTCCGGCTCCAAGCACCAAACGCACCAAACGCCAAACTCGCGCTCGTGCTCCGCCCACTAACTTAGTGATTGTACACCATAAAACAATATACAAATGGGTCGCTAAAACATAAATCGATAACCAATAATCACCAAACTAATAAAAAAAAAACATATCCGTGCTACCAGCAAACTGATCCAGCGGGCTACCAACCTTCGAAAATTGACCATACATTCATCTGGGCCCATATACACATTCACTCATATAGGCTGGCTAACACCGCTGGGGGGGTCAAGGTTTATAAATGCTTTAATTTAAATCAGTTACCTATCATTTCCCTAATTTTTCACTGATCATAAAGCCTTTCTTTTAGTCAATGGACCTATTTAGTTGAAATAGTAATTGGTGATATGACATAGGTTCATTTACCGCCTATTTATTAAATGACCACAGACTCGAGAAAGTTTTAAATGTTTTATCTAATTATATCATATGAGCAAACGAATTACAGTGTTAACTTCATCTTTCCGAGAAAGTAAGATCTCTTTACCAAAATTTAGTATTCTATTTCAATGAGAATAACCCAACAAAAAAGTACCTCAGGAAAAAGAGGATAGAGAGAGAGAAGTACATTGACACAATACACGGAGATATATATTTACCTAGGGTGGTGTGAAAATCAGACCCCTCTGGCAGAGAGTTTAATGGGTCCTCTGGGAAGGAACAGGTGACATGGACGCCAGGACAGGATTCAGGACAGGATAGATGACCTCTTCTGGATTCGACGCCTGCATCTCACCCCTCTCTGACACTAACCTCCTCCTCGATTCTTCCACAATCTTCTGCTAATAATTTGGCTTAGAATTTCTAAGTATGCTTCTTCAAATATTCAATCAGCATTCGGACAGCATCTTGGTCTCTCTGCATTTTTTAATGCAACTGCTCTAACTGTGCTAAAGAACTACCTCTATTATACTTTCCAAATGGCATGTACCACCCCTAAATATTTCTACTTTATACAACTACTATTTCTGATTGGCAGGCTGAGGGGATGATCATCACACCACACTAAGTTTTAATAATTTTCTTTAGTTCATTGTTTTAAGTTCCCGCCCATTAATTTGTTCTCCCAAGCTTTATTTCCCACCCATATTTTCAATTTCATCGACAACAATGTATACAATTTACAGTTGCCCATTGATTCTTCAGGATGTTCAGCTGGTTCCCAGGACATTTACCGAGAAAGTCCTTGGATGAGTTTCAAGATTTGATATCACTGTTTCTGGTTTGCCATCTTTGCGCATGCATGAGGAACCACGTGGGGTGCAGGCTTTAGCATCATTCAGAGGCCCAAATACGAACTAATAGAGAGGTCAAGAGAAAAAGTATTAATTTCAAAACAAAATGATTTCACTGTATACCACCTATCTCTACTCTAATCCCATTTACTTATAAAGAGTCTCCAAGCATTAGCATTTAGTATATATCTCATTTTAGTTTCAGCAAAGCAGATGCTTAGCATGCGAGTTTCCAAGCGGCCATTTTAGATGCATTTGTGCAGAAGCAGAAAATTGTAAAGACATCATTCTGCGTAGATGCAGCCGACGCATGCGCAATATAGATTCCCGCGTTAGCAGCCATTTTAAGTCACACTCCGGTTACTCATTTGTAGAACACATAGGTAAGCTTCCTCTATCTATGAAATATATGAAATGTGGTGCATATTAGTATCACAATACATTATTATTACTTCGTTACGGATTTATATGAGAGGATTGCGTCCGAACAAGTCTCTTTTATACCAGTCCTTGCTCCTTCAATCCCCTCTCTGATGGCATTTATGCCATCATAAACTACTTATACCCAACCAAATGCCAACTTTAGCACATCTCAATTCCCTTCCCTGTCTTTTCAATTTCCATTTCATCTTTATCTTTCATGTTTTTCACCTTCCTGTACAAATCTCCTTACATTTCTTCAAGTTTAATTTCTTCATATTTCCTTTTCTTTCTTTGTGCATTTATTTAATACTTTCTTCTCCTTCTACAACATTTGCACCATATCATTATTATTAGAGCTATTATTGTTATTCCAAGTATAGGTAGTATTATTTGAGCTACAACTCTTTTACCTAGGTTAGCAAACCAAGACCCTATTGATGTTAGGCTATTTGTTAATTTCTTCCATACATTATCAACTTCCAGTGATTTCAAATCTTCTTCCAATTTTCTAATATTTTTAATATACCCTCTAATTTCTACACTCTTATCCGGAATATAAGTGCAACAATGTTGCGATTTCAGCATTTTACAGACTCCACCCTCTTTTGCCAGTAATATATCAAGGGCAAGTTGATTTTGTAAAGCCAATGATCTGATCGCAATCATTTCAGTATTGATCAGGAGAAATCCTCCTGTAGTATCAGTCGATAAGCGATCAACTACTGTCGATAATTGACAAATTATTTGTGAATTCAGAATTACTCCCACTGAAGGTATCAATGCACTAAATATGTCACCTACTATTTCAGAAAAACTGGCTCTTTTATTACGTATTAGTTCGTTATTGTTTTCATTGCTTCCAGTGATTCTTTTCACATGATAAACTTTAGGGAATACTATTCCAAAATAGCAACACCCATACCATCTTGCGGGTAGCTCGAAATAAACTTCATCTCCACATGCATAATAAATTCGAGGAAATACTGGATCAGTTCCCCCTTTTAGTCCCCAACCTCCAAGAATCAGGAAGTTATGTTCACATTCACTGGAACCAATAAATACATTATTATAGTCAGTTTTTAATCTATGGAGACTGATCTTTTCTTTCTTTTCGAAGTCTAGAGCATGAATCTTGCAATGTGTATAAATCCCTTCTCTCTCATCCCATGGTGGAATATGACTTTTCTGTTCAATTGCCTTCTTCTGAAAATCCTGTCTCCTTTCTTCTACTAAATTCAAAAAGATTTTCTCTCCTCTTAATGAGAAAGTTAAATTTTTCTTATTAGCTTCTGCTAAATCTATTATCTTTTGTGTTAGGAAAAATTCACCCATAAACTGTGCAGCTTGATTACTAAGTACTGGATTCATACTCTTTCATATAGGAACCTCTGGAAATACCACATCTAAATTTGAATAATAATATTGTATCTTTCCTGTTCTATAAAACAGACTTGTTAATACACTACATGATATTCCATATGTTAGCGGCAAATGGTGATATGTAACACCTTCTGCAACTAAAGCTGGTAATTTCATACATACATAACAATCACTAATTTCCATAGTGTCTACATATTGGAACAATAACTTGGTGAATACATTTAAAGCAGTGTTATTATCTGTTACTGTGTGATGTATTTCTAACTCATCTGATGCTTCTAATTCTACTCCATCTCCTTTTATGTTAGCTAACTTTCCATTGGTGTCAATATTATTTTTCTCTTCTACTTTCATCAAATATGGTACTGCTATTGTCAGAAATAACCAAACTACATTCACTAATAAAATGCTACATCTACATAATCTACAACATTTCTTTGAGAAATTTTGTTTCGGTCTTTCAGTAACTCAATCTCTAGCCATTTTGAGAAGATTTCTCTTCTTTCTTTTACTTTATTTTCGTCATTTTACTTTTCTTTTGTTAGTTCTAAGGGGTCTCACTTCTCCTTTGTCAATCTGTTCTACATTTAATTCTTCATCACTTTCTTCATTTAAATCTAAATTCTCAAGTTCTTCAATAATCACATAGGTTCATTCAGGGCCTTTGAATTTATTATTCAGTATTTTTAGTCTTGGACTTCTTCTCCGGGGTTTCTCATTTGATTGTCCTGACTTACTAGTAACTACATTCAGTTTTTCAGGTTCTTCATCTATTGTCTTTAGGTGATATTTTAATCTTTTGACATAACTAGGCCAGTGTAGGAACTGGGGTCTCCAATCCCACAGGGGGTAGCTTGGCGCGAGCAGGTAGGCACCCGAAAGCTTAGGTGTAAAATGACCATACAGCACACACATCCACTGATCCACACAATGACTGACACCACACCAGTTAGGGTGATTAAAATCAATAAGCTTTATCTAGAAGAGTTCAGGTTTGGCAAGTCATTCAGGGCAATTACTAATCAAGGGAGCAAGGGAAACATTTCATTGCATACTAAAGCATTTCAGGGAACACTGCATTAGGCCAGAGCATCAGACACTTCACTAGGCAGGAGCAAAACAGTTCATGATAGATCAGGCAACATCTCATTCGGTAAAGCAACCATGACATCATAAAACTGTAGGCATTTAGTTAACCTTTCCATATGCAGGGACAAGCAGTGTGTTACCCGTATTAATCAAGCATAACCATATCATCAGGTAGAGGTAAACCATTTCCTTAGGCATATAAAACCTTGCTTAGGCATAGAACACTTCTCTGTAGGCATATAAAACTTTGCTTAGGCATAGAACACTTCTCTGAAGGCATATAAAACTTTGCTTAGGCATAGAAAACTTCTCTGTAGGCATATACAACTGTGCTTAGGCATAGAATACTTCTCTGTAGGCATATAAAACTTTGCTTAGGCATAGAACACTTCTCTGTAGGTATATAAAACTGTGGGCCTTGGGACCACTAAATCAGCCCAATACCAGTGCTACCTTATAAGTCCTGCCTAGGGGCAGGTAAGAACAACCAGACCCCCAATGGGGGGTTAAGTCTCTGATAGGCTCCGGCCCAGTTCCAGTACATTAACAGGCCAATTGGGGCCAACGGGGCCCAGTAACAGTCTTCCCCAGGGGAGGAGCGAACTCAGGCCTCCTCCGGCCTTCCGCCCTCTTCCCCAGGGGTTACCTTGGTCTTCGGGCCGCTCCGGGCCCCTTGCGACGGCGTCTCCTGGTGGGGAGGGCTCTCGGTCTTCCCCGAACCCTCCGGTGATGTGGTGTCCTGTTCTCGGGCCCGTGATGATGTGGGCGGCCAGGGAACCAATCAGGTGCGAGGCGCAAAAGGGGGCTCAGCCACAGCGGCCAATTAGCGGGCAGTTCTGGTGGGCGCGGCAGCCTCAGCCTATCGCTGCGCGGCGCCGGATGGGGGGCCGGGCCGGGGACGCCGCATCCCCCGTCACGTGATGCGGGCAAGACTTCGGCGGCCTAGCGAGGCCTAGTGGGGCCTACCTTGGATTCCGGCAGCCCTCTCCTGACACCGGGGGCCGCCGCGGGGGCACGAGCAGCAGCTGGGCCCACTTGGGGGGAAAAGCGCCAAGGTCGCGACGACGAGGCCCCGAACCCCTCAGAGGCCCCGTGGGTGACAGCGGCACTCCTCTCCAGCGGCGCCGGGCCGCGACGGTGTGTTGTCGGGGACAGCAGCTCTTCAGCGGCCACAGCGCGGGGCGGTCAACAGCGCTCCCACGCACAGCGCTTCTTGGGGGCAGGCATGGGAGCAAAAGCGGCCCTTCGGGCCCAACAGTCTCTGGGGCTCCCGCGCGAAGTGGCAGTCAGCGCGTGGGAGCCATGGGCAATGCAGGGGCTCAGTAAGCTCGAGGAGCCTGGCGCCTGGGTGAAAGTCACAGCGCTAGCAAGAGCACCACGGTGCTGGGGCCAACAGCACTTCTCTAGGCACAGTAGGAGGGCGCTGGGTAGCAGGGCAGGCAGTTCCAGCAACACAGGCCACTCGACTGTGGCAGATCAGCAAAGTGGACCCAGGTGGAGCCAGGGGGCACAGGGGGTGACACAGTGCGGATACCTGGTTGATCCACAGTGGTCCTGGTGGCACAGGAAAGTGGTCTTCTTGGCGCTTGGTGGTTCTAGCGCCCTTGGTAGGTTGTTTCTTGAAAAAGGAGGGGGGGTTGAGTTGGAGGCTGGAGGCAGGATAGTCTCAGCAGGTCACTGCAGGTGGTCCCTGGGTTCCCCTCCCACCGGGCCAGATCAGTGGGCTAGATCAGTGTTCCTCACTCAGCTTGGAAGGCAGCACCTAAGCCCTGTCACTCCCAGTGGTATAGGTCCCTGACTAGGCCCTACCGCCTAAGTCTCCTGTGTAGGTTCCCCCAGGTCAGTGTTGTACCAACTGACTAAAAAGTTTCCCTCCTTTCCTTATTTCTGCCCAGGTCAGGTGACCACGCTCTAAGGTGGCAAACAGCAGACTCCTCCCCTGTTCTGGAAGGTTCCATGAGCTTCCCTACTTTAGCTATGGGTGAAAAAGGCGGGCTGGAGTTGCAGCAATGTTTAAGGGTCCCAGCCAGCTCCTGGCAACTAGGGTGCTACTAAAAAGACCACTCTGCAGTAGCAGGGGCCTGTGGCAGCCATGTTGGAAGAAGAGAGCACCTGCACCTTAGCATTGATTAGCAATAGGAAAACGCTCGGAGACCTAAGGCCAACGAAAAAGAGGGTGGGAAAAATGAGTCAAGGGCGAAAAAAAGAGGGAAAGGCCACCCTAGGGCTGACAGGTCTAATAGCCAGTTATCACCTTTTTTAACCCTTTACCTTGCACTGTACTTTCACTGTCTTCATCTCTCTAAAGAGTCCTTTTATTTTTGTTAAGTTTTGGCACAATTTGATTTTCTTCGTCTTCTGAGTCCCTCTCTATCTATCCTGGTTCAGGGATTATTTTTGTGGCACCATTCACCTGAACGTGTTCTTCCTCTTCTATCTGATCATTTTCAGGTTTTGCTTCAACCCTTTCTTCTTCTGGTCTAACACGCGTCCCCCCCCAGCCGAAAGTGGGGAGAGCTACCCAACCTCTAGGGAGTTCTCGTCACTAAGGCGTAAAAATCTGGAGAGACCGTCAGCATTGGCGTGGTCAACTCCGGGCCGATGTTCCACCTGAAAGTCCATCGCCTGTAGGGAAATGGACTAATTTAGTAACTTGGGATTTTCGCCTCTCATCTGCATGAGCCAGCGAAGGGGTCGGTGGTCTGTCTGAATCAGTAAGTGAGAGCCAAAAAAGGTATGGCCTCAACTTCTTCAGAGCCCAGACCACAGCGAAGGCTTCTCGCTTGATGGTACTCCACTGTTGTTCCCGAGGGAGGAGTCTTCTAGAGATAAAGGCCACAGGTTCGTCTTGGCCGTCGTTGTTCAGTTACGAAAGCACAGCGCCTATACCGTGCTCAGATGCATCCATCTGTACGATGAATTCTTTCGTAAAGTCAGGTGTTGCAAGCACCGTAGCGGTGCACATTGCGTGCTTCAGTGTCTCGAATGCCTCTTGGCAAGCAGCTGTCCAGATCACTTTTCGTGGTTGCTTTTTGGACGTCAACTCAGTCAAGGCAAACCGGTGGTAATATCCAGTGAGGCAGAGGAAAGCTCGGACCTCAGTTTGGGTTTTGGGGGACTCCCAGGCCATGATGGTCTCAATTTTGACCTGGAGGGGTTGCACCTTAGCCCCGCCCACCAGGTGTCCCAGGTAGACGACAGATCCCTGTCCAATCTGGCACTTACTGGCCTTGATGGTGAGGCCAGTGCATTGCAGGGCCTGCAGCACCTCCTGGAGATGCTGCAGAGGGTCCTCCCAGGTGCTACTGAAGACAGCTATGTCGTCCAGGTACGCCACTGAGAAGGACTCCAGGCCAGACAGCACCTGGTTCACCAACCGCTGGAAAGGGCCAGAGCATTCTTGAGCCCGAAGGGCACCACCCTAAATTGAGTGGCCCTCGGGATGGAGAATGCTGTTTTCTCCTTTGTTCAATCCCTGATAGTCCACACAGAACCGAAGTTCTGGTGTGGTGCCCGGTGGGGCTGCTTTCGGCACCAACACGACCGGACTAGCCCAAGGGCTGCTGGAAGGCTCGATCACCCCCAGTTCCAGCATTTTGGCCACCTCACCCTGGATGCTGTTCTTGAATTTATCGATCAGCTGGTAAGACTTGGTTTTTACAGGTGGGTTGTCCCCTGTGTCCACATCATGGGTACACAGATGTGTGATTCCAGGCGTGAGGGAGTACAACGAGGCGTACTGCTCCAACACCTGGCGGCAGTCCCTCTGTTGCTCTGGCATCAAGGATGGGGGTAGGACCACTCCCCCCACCGATCCATCCTTCTCCTGGGCCGCCAGAAGGTCAGGAAGAGGCTCACTCTCCTCCTCCTCGCTCCCATCCGTCACCATGAGGAGAGCAAGCTCAGATCGCTCATGGTGTGGCTTCAGGCGGTTGACGTGGAGCACCCGATGGGGCTGTCGGGGGTCTTCAAATCAACGACATAGGTGGTCTGGTCTCATCGCTCCACAATTTCGTATGGACCAGTCCACCGGTCCTGGAGGGTACTAAGCTCCCCAGGCTCCATGACCCACACCTTCTGTCCAGCGTCCAACTCCACCATCCGAGCGTTGCGGTCATACCACTCCTTCATGATGGCTTGACTAGCCTCCAGGTTGTCTGAGGCTTCCTTCCACAGCTTGGCCATCTGGCTGTGGAATGCCAGCATGTAGCTGATGACATCTTGGGGAAGCTTATTCAAAGTCTTCTCCCACCCCTCCTTCACCAGGCTGAGGGGCCCCCTAATGGGGTGGCCATAGAGCAGCTCGAAAGGGCTGAACCCGACTCCCTTCTGTGGCACCTCGCGGTATGAAAACAGCAGGCAAGGGAGGAGGACATCCCACTTCCGCCTCAAGTCCTCTGGCAGGCTCCGGATCATCCCCTTCAGAGTCTTATTAAAGCGCTCTAAGAGCCTGTTAGTCTGAGGGTGGTAAGGAGTGGAGAACCGATAGGTCACTCCGCACTCCTTCCACATGGCCTGTATGTAGGCCGACATTAAGTTCGTGCCCCTATCTGACATCACGACCTTGGGGAATCCCACTCGGGTAAAAATCCCCATCATAACCCGCGCCACCACAGGTGCAGTGATGGTCCTCAGAGGAATAGCCTCCGGGTACCGAGTGGCGTGGTCCACTAACACCAAAATGAACCGGTGTCCCGAAGAGGTCGGAGGGTCCAACGGCCCAACAATGCCAATTCCTACCCGCTCAAAAGTGTTCCTGACAACCGGGAGCGGTTCCAGAGGGACCCTCACCTTATTCCCAGTCTTGCCACTCACCTGGCAAGACTTGCAGGTCTTGCAATAGGTGTCAGAGGCAACTCTCATCCTGGGCCAATAGAAATGCATAACTAGCCGCGCAAAGGTCTTGTACTGGCCCAAGTGTCCAGCCAATGGTATTTCATGCGCCAATTCCGGTAGGAAGGCCCGGTAGCATTGGGGGACCACTAAGGCCCTTGAGGATCCATGCACCAGAACCTTAGGCTCACTGTAGAGGAGGCCATCCTCCCAGTACACATGATAACTGCCGGTCTCTTGGTTGGTCGCTTGGGCTGCTGCCTGCCGCCGCATGCCTTCAAGCGTGGGGCACTCTCTCTGCGCCCGACAGAATTCCTCCCGGGTAGGCCCTCCTTCCACATGCCACTCGGCAAGGGTCGGCAAGTCCTCCACGGGAACAACCTCCACCTCCGCGGACTCCGGGGTTACATCCGCGGGCTCCCCATCCATCTCAAGGGGTGTGTCCTCCACAACATCCTCTTCTTCACGACCAGCATGGGGTTGGGCCATAGTCAGTCAGTCAGTCAGTCAAATTTCTTTATTCGATTAATAAAAATCAAAAAAGGTGGACACATAATACATTTCATCATTTCACGCACAGTACATCATCTATTAGTTGCAAATTTATAAAAAAGTTTCCACATAAAAAAAGATCATACAGTCACATTTCATGTAATTAATACATATAAAATGTATCTAAAAATTATAAAAAATTATAAAAACACCATATATGCTAAAAATGGTCAGATATTAGTTGGTGTAAACTATAAGTTTAGGCGATTCTTATTAATGCGAACTCCTGCGACTAAAACATTTGCTACGTGAAATGTTACTCTTGCGCTAGGTAAAAGTTGCAAGAACCTGAGTGCTGGCCTAACCTGTATAAAGCCTGCCTCACGCAAAATTGGTAGCAAATATTTTTTCCTGATCTCGGTGTAGTGATCGCAGAACATGATAAAATGTAACGTGTCCTGGGTAGAAAAATGATCACAGTCACAGGGTTTTGCATTTTCTGGTATATCCCAATTAAGATAATGACCAAGCATTAGATGGATAAGGTTAAAACGAAATCTGATTAAAAGGAATCGATGAAATGGTCTGGTTACTAAGATAAGGTAAGGTTCGATGCACGGGACAGTCATTAGCGTGTAGTTCTTTCTGACAAGTGGCTTCTTTAATTCAATTTCTTACCTTTCTGATATATACATATTAGCCAGGGTACATTTTACTGTGTTAACATCCTCTTTTGTAATACGTTCTGGGGTGAGAAAAAGCTCAGGGCGTCCCGCTTGTGTAAGCTGTGACTTAACATATCTCACCCAAGGGATATTTAAGGCTCTATCCAGGGCTAAACATTCTTTAAGGATTATATGATTTAATGATATCTCCTTATTGAGCCAGGTTTTTAGCCAACAAATGACTGGGGCTAACTTTAATGCATCTGTTACATAGCCCAAGCCCAGTTCTACGTGTAGTGAGTATGTAGGGGTGGATTGGGGAACAGAGAGCAAAGATCTTAAAAATGTATTTTCCACCTTTTGAATCTTGTCATGGTTCATGTGACCCCAGATGGCAGAGCCATAGTAGGCTATAGCCAAACACTTGGCTTTATATACTTTTAAAATAGCCTCCATGGGCCGTGCTCCCAGCCTTTTTGTAAATCCAAGTAATGCTGCAGCCGCTCTTGCTGCAGCATTACTTTTTGAAGTTTGCTGGGGACCCCAGGTTTCTCTGTCATCAAAGATGACCCCTAAGTATGGGAAGAATGGCACTCTCTTTATCTCCTGCCCAGTGCAAAAAAAGTTTTTGTTTTCTTTTTCCTGCTTGCAGCTCCTGCGATCATAATCTGTGATTTCTGAGTGTTAATTTTCAGGTCTAGAGAGGCTATAAATTTACCAAAGGAAGCCAATAATCGGTTAAGAGCCACCCCAGAACGTACCAATAGGACAGCATCGTCCGCGTACAGGAGGACAGGGATCTTTGTCTCTCCTGCACGCGGGATGTCCAAAGATGAATCAGCCAGAGCTGGCTCAAGGGCGTTAATATAAAGTGTGAAGAGGAGGGGAGCAAGGATACAACCTTGCCTACCCCCCCTCTCTGATTTAAAGTGACAGGTACACCTCCCCTCCTTGGTGACTCTAACCGAGGCCGAAAGATCGCGGTGAAGTTCAGCCATGTAGCTAACCAGTTGGGGATCAAAGTCCATGTCCAAAAGGACCCCCCACAGCCTCGCCCTGTTAACAAGGTCGAAGGCTGAGGAGAGGTCCATAAAGGCCATGTACAGTGACCCCCCCTTGGCAATTGAATACTTATTTATAAGGAGTTTGAGGTTAAGACACTGATCCAGTGTGCTCCTGTTAGCCCTGAAACCATATTGTGCATTTGACATAATCCCTTTCCCATCAAGCCATGTTGTCAATCTCCCCAATAATACTCTGCCCAGGATTTTTACACTGGAGTCTATTAGCGAGATCGGCCTGTAACAGGCCGGATCTCCTCTCACACCTTTTTTAAAAATTGGGATAATTATAGACTTTGCCCAAGACTCGGGGAAGTTATTGTCTTTTGTGGCATTAAAAACGTTACTGGGGATTTTAGCCCAAAAAATCAGTGCGCACTTGAAGAAATCAGCGGGGACCCCATCTGGGCCCGGGGCTTTATTCTTTAGTGTGTCATTTATGGCTTTCTCCACTTCCTCAACCCTGAAAGCCGGGACCATTGCTACATTTCGGGGTGGCGTTATCTCATGTATGGTAGTGTGGGCTGGATGACTGTATATGATTCCAAAATGAGCCACCCACTGTTCATCCGGAATAATACATTCTACTCCATGGTTCTCTACGCCCAAGAAATAGGGATGGTTTATGATTCACCAGAATTTGGCACTATCCCGCTGAGCCTCAACTGATAGCAAATCATTCCAGGCCTCATCTTTGATCTTTGATTTACGGCCTGGGTGGCCTGTTTATATTGTTTTCTAAGAGATGCAATAAGTACACTGTCCCTAGGTTTTTCCTTTAGCGCTTTAAGGAGAACTGAGTGGGCTTTTGAACAATTGGAGTCAAACCATTTTGGCCCCAAATTCCTACCTGGTTTTGTTTTGACCATTAACTCGGTATTAACTTGATGGCATATAGCATTAAAAGCCTCAACTATTATTGCATTCGGAGCAATGTTATCCAGGCAGATGCCCACCTCTACCTCGACCTTAGCCAGGGTGTCTTGTAGGAAGGTCATTGGGATTACTTTGCCCCATTTTAGCCTCCGATTCTGGTCTTTAGGGGCCAGCTCAGTGGCGCAAAGAGCCTGGGTCTCAATACATCCCAGTAATCCCCCTCGGGTGACCTCCAGGATTACGGGATTATGGTCGCTAAAAACAGAATATTCTACCCTGTAGTTTATGACTTGCGACAAAACATAGGAGGATAGAAAAATAAAATCAATAAATGTGCCTGTGTGATTTCCTACATATGTGTTCGACCTGGGCCCAATCTCGCAGCATCCAGATTCATAGAGATTCATTGATGCCAGGAGAAGCTCCAAAGCCTCCCCCAGTTTTGTATGTTCAAAATGCATCGGGAGCGAGTGGGGGAAGCCCTCACTATCTTCCCGAAGGCACTCTAAACTACATGGGTGAATATTAAAGTCTCCCAGGAGTATGACCTCGAACCCATAATTACTGGACTCCCTGTACTTGTCCAAAAACTCCCCTAGGGAGTCTAGATGCTCGTTCGGGGTATGACTGACTGCAGAATTATAAAAATTTATAAGCAATAGGGTGGGGGAGTTAGTTATCTTCAGTTCAACGACTAAACAATTTTTAGAACCAGATTGAATCTGTTTTGTTATGCCTTTTATGTTTAATGAAATAAGTGTGGCTAGTCCTCCCTTCGCCCTTCCAGCCGTACTTGATTCAGCTGGAATGCTAAAATGGGTATAACCGTCCACTGCCAGGCTATTTCTCGTATCCCAAGTTTCTTGCAGTGCTAGAATTTCATGGGCTCTAATCATGCCCAACCAATTTTCATCCTTACTTTTTGATCTGATACAGGCTATGTTCCAGCTCAGAATACTACATGTGTTTTTTTAAAGTGACTTAGCAACAATCAAATCTTTTTTGCCACAATGGTTTGGTTGTCAATCTAGCTCCTCCATCCCAACAAGTGGCAAAAAGCGGTTTGATAGAGGTATACCCCCACATGGTGTGTTAACCTTATTTTTGGGGACCTTGGATAATATGATAAGTTGCTGAGGAGGGGTACAAGATGCCCTAGATCTAGGGATTCCATCATAAGTAAGTATTCCCGGGCGGGGTTGGCTGTGTGATAATAATAGGGGCCGCCTACCGTTCTGGGCATTTAAAGATTGATAGAAAAAGCCCAATGGAAATGGTCTAACCCCAGATGTAGTAATCTCAGAACCGTCCCAAAACCGTCTTTCAGCGACGTTTTTCCCGCGGAAATTTACAACAATGCAGTCCCCTTGAATTGACTTTAGACCTTTACCTACCCACCCCACTCTCCTAACCATACTAATGGAGGCGGGTAAGTCATAATCCCCGCTAGAGTAGTGTCTACACCAATCTCTAGTTTTTCCTAAAAGTTCCACTGTAGACTCTGTGGCCTCTTGTGCTAAGGGTGGAATCCCAGTTAATACAGCCACGAAAGGGGCGGCATCGGGGGGAAGATGCAACCTAAAGTTGCTAGGTTTATGGCTGGTAGTAGTGATGTTTGACTGTGATGTATTATGCTTCTGAGTGTCGGTATTTATGGCGGGTGCACCGGTATGTGTGAAGGTGTTTTCTTTGCTAAGGGTCAATTTGTTAAGTTCACCTACTTGTTTGTCATTAGCTTTTACACGTGTGTCAGGTGTAATTACACTTGGCCCTGAACATTCCATAGCCTCCGAAACTATGGGGGGTGCGAGCTTAAGGACGGTCTTCCCTTCCCGAGAGTGCGATAGGTAATCTTTTATGAAATCGTCTATGATTTCGCACCTTTGTAATAGACCAGCTACACAAGCATTTAGTGAGTCCACGATATCTTTTGCAATGCCCACGAGTAATGGTTCTATTCGTGAGTTAATTAATTCCTCCAGTTTATCCCCCAAAAAAGGAGTCGTAATTTGGTCTTGATCTTGTTGCGAATGTTTTGTTTTGTGAGCGCATTTCTTGGGTTTTGACTGTTCCAGGGCTAAAGGATTCCCATGACTGGTCTCCTCCTCCGGTAGCGATACACGTGTATTGATAACAATGTCTTGGGGTGTGTCGGGAACAGGGATTGTGTGCTCACGTAGAGGCTTCGACAGTACAGAAGAGGTAGGAGTTTTGTTGGCAGTGCCATTTGTCCTTTCCAGTTCCAAAACCTTCTCAGCATTTGCAATCTTTTCGTTTATAGCCCCCACTGCTGAGGTTAGATAGGATATAATGGTGTCAGCCTTGCGTGGGACTTTAGCGTTTTTAATACCATCACCCTCAGAACCCATCTGTTTTCGCTCACCCATACTTGCAAGTTATGGAAGTGGCCTGGCCTCCTCTGGCCCCGGACCCCGGCGCCGCCGCGCGCGTCCGCGAGGCGGAGGGAGCCTCCTCCTTATCAGCGCCTCCGGGCGCATGGTGGCAGGAAATGGTTGGACGGAGGGTCCCTCGGCCTGCTGGGAGCTGTAGTTCCTCCCCACAGCGGCCGTGCAGGTGGTGAGCACCGGCGGCGGGAGGAACAAACAACGTAAGAGGCCCAGCGGTGATGGTGTCAGCAGCAGCTTTTCCCCTGGTACTGCGTGTCAGGTAGGTCCTCGTGGTTGGGCCATAGTTTCAGGCTCCAACCCGGGTTGAGTTCCTTGCCGGGCAGCCATGGACCTCGTGACCATGCAAGTCCACCCTGGTAACTCCAGCATCTCAGTGTGGGCCTTAAACTTCACTTCCTTCCAGGCGGTATGTTCCAGATCGTTTCCTAGCAGACACTTTACAGGCAAGGCAGGGCTCACAGCAACTCTCAACAGGCCTTTAACTCCTCCCCATTCAAAGGGAACCTGAGCCACAGGATAGTGATTCAGGCTGCCGTCAGCCAACACGGCCGGATGGAATACGTCAGGGATCACTTGCTCAGGGGACACCAGCAGCCTCACCACAGTGGTCATGCTGGCACCTGTGTCCCTCAGAGCCTCCACCTCCTCCCCGTTAACCTTCACCCTCTGCTGATACTTAGCAGTGTTCGATGGTAAGGTCGTCACTGGGGCCATCTCTCTATCCCCGAGTGAAGCCAGGGTCAGGCCTGTCCACTCCCTTTCCCTATCTAGGGGCAGCTCCATCCCAAGCGCTACACTAGCCACCCCGGGACTTTTGCCTCCTGTGGGGGCTGGGGGTCTCTTGGGACACTGGGTACCCCCCTTGTAGTATCCAACCTCCCCACATTCGTAGCACCGGACAGTTCTTGGCTGCTGACTATTGTCAGGGTAAGTGGGCTTTGGGGAACTGGACTGAGGTGGGGTACCTACTCCTCTCCCAAACTGTCTAGTTTGTGGACCTCGTGAGAACTCCTTCTTTTTATCTCCCCCCTCTCTCCTTCTCCGGGACAGCAGCGCTTTAGCAGCCACAGCGCGGGGCGGTCAACAGCCCTCCCACGCACAGCACTTCTCGGGGCACGCAGGGGAGCACAAGCGGCACTTCGGGCCCAACAGTCCTTGGAGCTCCCGCGCGAAGCGGCAGTCAGCGCGTGGGAGCCAGGGGCAATGCAGGGGCTCAGTTAGCTCGAGGAGCCTGGCGCCTGGGTGAAAGTCACAACTCTAGCAAGGGCACCACGGCGCTGGGGCCAACAGCGCTTCTCTAGGCACAGTAGGAGGGCGCTGGGTAGGCAGGGCAGGCAGTTCCAGCAGGAGAGGCCACTCGACTGTGGCAGATCAGCAAAGAGGACCCAGGTGGAGCGAGGGGGCGCAGGGGGTGACACCGCGCTGATACCTGGTTGATCCCCAGTGGTCCTGGTGGCACAGGAAAGTGGTCTTCTCAGCGCTTGGTGGTTCTAGCACCCTTGGTAGGTGGTTTCTTGAAAAAGGCAGGGGTATGGTTGGAGGCTGGAGACAGGATAGTTTCAGCAGGTCACTGCAGGTGGTCCCTGGGTTCCCCTCCCGCCGGGCCAGATCAGTGGGCTAGATCAGTGTTCCTCACTCAGCTTGGAAGGCAGCACCTAAGCCCTGTCACTCCCAGTGGTATATGTCCCTGACTAGGCCCTACCCCCTAAGTCTCCTGCGTAGGTTCCCTCAGGTCAGTGTTGTCCCAACTGACTAAAAAGTTTCCCTCCTTTCCTTATATCTGCCCAGGTCAGGTGACCACGCTCTAAGGCGGCAAACAGCAAACCCCTCCCCTGTTCTGGAAGGTGCCAGGAGCTTCCCTACTTTAGCTGTGGGAGAAAAAGGCGGGCTGGTGTTGCAACAATGTTTAAGGGTCCCAGCCAGCTCCTGGCAACTAGGGTGCTACTAAAAGACCACTCTGCAGTAGCAGGGGCCTGTGGCAGCCATGTTGGAAGAAGAGAGCACCTGCACCTTAGCATTGATTAGCAATGGGAAGGCGCTCGGAGACCTAAGGCCAACGAAAAAGAGGGTGGGAAAAATGAGGCAAGGGCGAAAAAAACAGGGAAAGACCACCCTAGGGCTGACAGGTCTAATAGCCAGTTATCACCTTTTTTAACCCTTTACCTTGCACTGTACTTTCACTGTCTTCATCTCTCTAAAGAGTCCTTTTATTTTTGTTAAGTTGTGGCACAATTTGATTTTCTTCGTCTTCTGAGTCCCTCTCTATCTATCCTGGTTCAGGGATTATTTTTGTGGCACCATTCACCTGAACGTGTTCTTCCTCTTCTATCTGATCATTTTCAGGTTTTGCTTCAACCCTTTCTTCTTCTTCCTGAACTTGTTCTTCTTTTCCTAACTGGTCCTGCTCAGGTCTTACTGCACTTTGCTTGTTTGCAGCCTAAACGTGTTTTTCTAATCATATCTGTCCCTTCTCAGATTTGTGAATATTTTAGTTCACCTCTGAGTATATTTCTCTTTCCTTATGCATTCTTGCTCATGGTCTCCAACAATCTCAAATTCAATTTCCCGAGCTTGTTCTTCTATACCTGTCTGGTCCTCTCTAATTTCTCACTTTTCTAATCTTGTTCTATTTCTTGTTTTGATATTCACATCAGGTACGTCAATCACTGGTATCCAATCCTCCTGACTTGTGCTTGGTTGTACTTGATCAGCTACTTCAGAGTCTGTTATTCTAGACTATTCAGCTGCACAACCTTCAGCCCCCCAAACTGCTGGTATCTGTTGTGGATTTTCTTCTTCAGGAGCTGGTACTCTCTTGGTATGACTGGCGTGTATCCAGTTAGGCAAACCTGCAAATTTCACTGCTGTTGTTGTAACCAGTATGACCTGTTTTGGTGTATCCCACCTGGGTGCTCGGCACGCCTCTCGGGTGTGATTCTTCACCACCACCCAGTCTCCAGGATTGAGATCATGTGCTTGATCCGGCTGCCTGGCAACTGCCTCTTCTCCAACCTGATGAGAGGCAGAACGCACCAGGTCAGCCAATCTTTTACAATAGCCTAATACCAGATCATCAGTTATACTTAACAGTTTATGTCCTGGTATAAAGGCTAATCTCATTGTTCTTCCCATGAGTATTTCATGAAAACTCAATCCAGTGTTTCTGTCGGGATTGTTTCTGAGTCTCATCAGAACAAGAGGTAGTGCATCTGGCCAACACAGTGATGTAGATGAGTACACCCTTGCCAATCTTAATTTATTTGTGCCATTCAATTGTTCTACAACCCCAGAAGCCTCTTGACGGTAAGCATAGTGCAATTTCTGTTCAATTTTAAATGCTTCACAGATCAAACAAATTATTTCATTATTAAAGTGAAATCCTCTATCTGATTCTACAGTAACTGGAAAACTGAAACGTGGAATCAGTTCTCTCACCAGTAATTTGGCAACTGTTATGCTGTAATTACTTCTAGGAGGATATGCCTCCACCCATCGTGAGAACAAACATACTATGACAAGAATGTACTTTAATCCTCTACATGGTGGTGACTGAATAAAATCAATCAGCAACCTCATAAATGGTCCCTCTGCCTTTCCAATTCTTCCCCAACTGACCACTGTTTTCCTGCCTGGGTTATTCAGTTGACAAATTAAAAATCTCTGGCAAAGATTCTCTACGACAGTCCTAAACTTCGGATTATACCAATTTTGTTAAAAGAGTCTGATCATGGCATCTCTCCCTATATGTGTATCTCCATGGTACATCCTGGCCATTTGTGAGAGCAAGCAGTCTGGCATAACCGGTCTACCATCAGGATAAATCCAGACATTATCTTCTGCTTTACTTTGACATCCCGTTTTTATCCAACCTTCCTTTTCACTCACTTCCACCTCATCCTGTAAATGTCTGACTTCATCCCATGTTCCTAATGCTGAGATTAGCATAAATTGGCATCTGATTCCACTCGTTTGAATTTTATTGTTTACTGCCATTTTGGTTTTGGCACAGTACTGGGCAACTTGGTCAGCGTATCGATTACCAGCAGTCACATTGTCATCTCCAGACTGATGTTCATACCACTTGACCACTGACACTTCTTTCAGCAATTTTATTTCTTCTAAAAGCTCTTTCACAAAATTTCCATTTTTATTAGGGGTTCCTGCAGAAGTCATGAAATCCCTCTGCATCCAAAGTTGGCCAAAGTCTTGCTCAACCCTGTAACCATACTATCAGTGTAAATGGTTACTCTCCAATTTTTCCCAATTTTACATGCCTTAATCAAGGCTCTTCATTTGGCTACTTGTGCAGACCTGACTCCTGGTAAATAGAATGCTTCGACTATTCCAGCCAATGTACAGACAGCATAAGCATTACTTAATCCTCCTTTCTTATGCCTCATGCACGAGCCATCTACAAACAGCTCATTTTCGCATTCCTTCAGGGGCTCTTCCTGTATGTCTGGGTGAGGTTTGGTACAATATTCAGTAACATCTAGACAGTCATGCTCAACTTCATCTCTCACTTCTTCCCCATGTACATCAGGTAATAGAGTAGCCGGGTTTAAGATAGTACACCTGATCACTGTCACATTTTCTGCTCCCAAAATTATTCTTTTGTGCTTAGTCATTTGACTTGGAGTAAGGTACTGAGTTCTTGTTCTAGTTAATAGAATTTCCACTGAATGTGGGACATACACCTTTACGGAGTGTCCCATCACAATGGACTCACTTTGTTCAAGACTCATGCACGCAGCAGCTACTGCTTTTAAGCAGCCAGGTAATGCTGACTGTTGGACTTGGCCCTTTTTGGCAGGTTCACCCCTGAACTTTTTGCCTTAAGCTCTGACATGGTGGTACTGGTTTTAGGCCTCTGGGCACTTTAGCACTATGGTCCAGTGTAAAGTGTGTGCACTCTCTGTGTACTTGTGGTGAGATTGGCCTGCCCTCCCATAGGAATGCATTGGGGATAAGTGTGTCCATGGTAATTCCTGGTATGAGGGGAGTGCAGGGTCGAGTTTAGTATGTATGAACTTGTGAGGATAAATGCTGCACAATGGTGTGCGCAGATGAATGGTGACTGGTGGGGAAATGCCCCTTTTAGAAGTTGGCATTTCTGTGTGCTATGTGTCTGCCTGCCTGATGTGAATTGCATGTCTGGCTTGTAATTGACAGGAGCTGGGAGGTGTGGGTGGCTCCAGGAGGGGAAGAGTGAGTCAGCGCTAGGCTGAATGGGACACCTGGAGTAAGAGTAGTGGGAGGGGTAATCCCCTGACTCTGAATAGGATAGTGCCTGCCCTCGTGAATGCTGGCTCCGCCCCCTGTGGAGTGTCTGATGGCGAGCCCACATCTGTCAAAGGGGAAGAGGAGCTTGGCAAACATAGTGCTCCAAATGCCCCCTAAACCAGTTTTGACTGGTATCCCCAAGCCCTGTGCTGTGATTAAAAGAAGAAAGGGTGTATAAAAGAAGGGTATGTGACCCCCCATAAGGTTGTTCAGTTCTGTACTTGGGAGCTGTTCTTGACTTGCTGGGGGGCTGACTTCTGCTGGGGCCCAGGAGGAACCGACATGAGGGCTTGCCTCTCTGAGCCCAGCCTTTGCCCCCTGAACATTTGCTTTAGCGCCTTGGGAGCGCTGGAATCTTATGTGCTGGAGTGATATCTTTTGAATTACCTGCCAAGGGGAGCGCCGGTGCCTAGCAGCATGCTGCTGCAGAGAGGGACGTAGGGATTCCCCCGAGTTTCCTGAGAGGAGCGGGTACCTACCCCTCATAGAGGATACTTTGGCAGCAGAGCGGATGCCCACATATGCTGCTGAGACGAGCAGGAGGCCACCCCGCTTTATGCCTAGTGAAACAGGGGGTGCCCACCCTAGGCCTGAGATAGCGGGTACCCACCCCACTTCTTGTTTTAATTAAGAGCGGGAGCCCACCACGCATCACCGCCGCAGCCCGAGACACAAGAAAATCACCGCCACAGCCCAACGCAGAAGTCAGGCGGCCCTGCCTGGTTGTGGGCAGGGCCGTAGAACGGAAGTCCGGACCCTGTGGACTCCACTTGGAAGTCTCAGTCCCAGAAGAGGGACCGGGTGAAGAGCGGAATTGCTGAGGCCCAGGTGAAGTGAGGAGTGAGACCAGGTGAAGAGCAGCATGGCCCCCAAGGCGGTAGGAGGCCTGAGCAGCCCCGGTGAGTAGGGGCTTAGCAGAGCAGCGTTGGCGCTCCAGGTGGCACCGGGGTGTCACAGCTGATGTAGTTCTGGGGCGATTTTGGTTCTCCGCCAGGTTGTGTTAACAAAGTCCCGGAGTGGGGCTTGGGGGCCACTTGTTGATAGTCCCGGAGTGGTGCCAGGCCCTTTTTCTTACAGCTGCCCTGCCAGCCAGTGGGCAGCTGCAAGTTGGGAGCCAGTGGTTATGCAAAGCCCCAGAGGGGACTTCCAGAGCACAGTTGGCGTCAGCGCTGTTCCGGCCCTCCGTGTGTGCTATTCTCTCTACTACCCCATGGCACGGTGGTCCCGGTGTTGGTTCTTTTTGGGCACAATGATTGGTGAAGCCCCAGTGGGGCTAACGAGACAGAGTGAGTGCCAGTGCCTACAATCATTTTTATAGCTGCACCGCAGTTAGTGGCAGCTGCACCGTTTAGGCCATTTGTTGCGACACAGTCCCAGTGGAGGACCCAGAAGGCACCATAGTGCCAGCATCACTATATCTTTGGGGGCATTGTTGTTCCTGTGATGAGAAAGGAGTTAGGAAAACTCCTGCCCTGCCCCCACGCATTTGCACACTTTTGGGATTATGCTACATTGGCAGCCAGTTGTGACATTTTGGGTCAGAGGGCATTGGAGCCACAGTGACAGGCTAGTTGACTCGGGGGTCCTGTTGTGCACCTTGAGTTATTGCACACTGTGTTTATGATGGTAATGCCTGATATGATTATTGCATAATGTCTTTATGCTTGTGAAAGTTATTGCCACATGTGATGTATGCACCTCTTCAGTGGGCTATGGTGCACTGCGTTCTAGTGCATAATGTGGTTATGCTGATGCCTAATGTCATGCTATGATGTTTTGGGGTAGTACCTATTTGCGTAATGTATTTATGCTTTGGAGGGTGTCTAATGCTAACAGGATAATGCTTAGGTCTTTATGGTACCAGTAGTTACTGGTTGTGTTTTATATTTGCATTTTACCTACCTGTTCTGATGGTTCTGACAGTGGCCCGATTGGCCCTGTCAGGTGTAAATAGTCCCCTGTGTATATTGCCTAGTGCCATTTGGCACAATTTATATTATGTAATTACTATTCTAATGTGTTATGAGAATTCAAAGGCTATTTTTAATATAACCTTGTGTGGAGTTCCTTTTGTAGTGTGCCTGGTATGTTGTTGCAGTGTGCGTGTTGCGCAAACGCTTTACACATTGCCTCCGGGATAAGCCTGACTGCTCGTGCCAAGCTACCAAGGGGGTGGGCAGGGGTTATCTTCGGCATGTAACTCCCTCGCCCTGACTAGAGTGGTGGTTTCTGCCTGGCTTAGGCGCAAGCCCTAGCCAACCAGAAATCCCATGTCTAACACTGTCGCTACAGGGTCCAAAGTAGCAGAGAAATATGCTACCGGATGTCGCATCAAACCATGTTGCTGAAAAATAATGCAAATTCTTTTGTATAGACTGGCATACCTAGGGCAGTAGCTTCACGTAAACAATTTTTGTTATTTCACAAAAGCCCCCATGCCTTCATCATCCCAGACTTTCGGGTCCTTTGCTCGCTTGTGGTTTGGCCAGTGAGGAAATACCTACAATCCACTGTCTACAAAACCTTACCACACTAAGAAACATTCTGATTTCTCTCTGGGTTTGTGGTAACTGCATTTGTTTTAATATTTTTATTCTTACAGGTGTCATTCTTCTCGCTCCTGTTTCTAATTGATGTCCCAAATATTTAACTCTAGTCTGACAAAATTGTAATTTCTCTGGTGACACCTTGTGTTCTCCATCCGCCAAATGATTTAATAAAGCAATGGAGTCAATGATACAATCATCTTGTGACTTTGATGCAACAAGCAAATTGTCTATATATTGTACCAAAACTGAATTCCTGGGCATTACTAGTGTTTCTAAACACTTTTTTAAAAATCTGATTAAATATTGAAGGGCTTTCTGTGTACCCTTGAGGAACCCGATTCCACACAAAAATACGATTTTCGAATTTGAATGAAAAAAGATCCTGGCTGTCTGGGTGCAATGGGATGGAGAAAAATGCATGACATAAATCAATTACGGTAAACCATCCTGCATTCCATGGTATTTGATACAGGATTACTGCTGGGTTCGGTACTACAGGGCAACAAGGCACCACAATTTTATACATTTTTATTACCTCTTGCTCTATCCGATATTTCCCGTTAGGTTTCTTAATGCCAATTATAGGTGAATTACAAAGACTGTTCGTTATTTCTTTCAAAATGCCCTTCAATCATTCGTTCTATTTCTGTCATGACACCTGCTTTAATTTCGGGGCTCATTTTGTATTGTCTCATGTTTGGGTAGACAGCACCTTCCTTTACAGTCACTTTCACTGGATCTACATCTGCCATTAACCCTACTTCTTTCCAGTGAAGTCCCACACTTCTGGATTTACTGTTAATTTCAATTCATCAGGTAAGTCATCTTTTGTCATCATTGAATACATCTCATCTACTTCTGTACCTTGTTTTGCTAGCATTATTTTGTAAATACCATCTTCATCAGGGGTCTGAATCACAACACCATCCGGTGTGCAATAAATTGTACAATTCATCCTGCACAATAAGTCTCTTCCTAACAAATTTACTGGCTTTTATCGCACACTACAAATTTGTGCATTTCCCTAAAATTTCCAATGCGTTCCTCCATGGGTTCTGTTATTGGAGTTCTAATCTGTTTGTTTGAAAACATCTACTACTTGGCTGGCTTCTCCCGAGAGGGGTCGGTTTGGGACCTCTGCTGTTCTCACAGTAGAGCGGGTAGCACCAGTATTCAATAAAAAGGTGATATCTTTTCCTTCTACCTTCCCATCAATATATGGACTTGATTGATCTACCGGTAACGGAGCGCCAAGTACACACTCCCCTTCCCCCCCCTCAGGCACTGTCATTGATCATCTTCAAAAGAACAACTGTTCTGCAAAAGAAATTGTGAAGTTACAGAAATCCGGCGTCCGCACTGTAATTTGCTCTGTTCATAACATTTGGCATAGGGGCAGGTGGTAACTAACTTTGTTGATTTATAACCTGTTGCAGTTGACTCATTATCACCTCATTCTGAGTCTGTGGATGTACATTTTTATTTGGGCCATTATTATTTGAATATTTTTACACTCGTTTTTCCAATGCCCCAATTTTCTGCACCCATGACAAGAAAATGTCTTCTTTGCTTCCTTTCTACTCATTTTCCCTTTTGGTTTTCCCCCATTGTTTTCATTTTGTCCATATCCTTTTGCTTGATCATTAGTCTGACTATTTAATTTAATCTCTTGCTGTTCTGCCAATTTTACTTGTGCCCACATTACTTTTTCTTCCAACTTTTTGTGTCTATTTTCAATATCATCTCCACAATACTTTTCATAATTAAGTATTTCATCTATTGGTTTTCTCTGCCAACACAACATGTGCTGCTGAATCATCTGTGAAATTTCAGGTCTTAGTCTAGATACAAAATGATACACAAAATGTCCCATACCTTTATCGCCAATATTCTCAAATCCACTATACTGCTTGAACACCTGTAGCAGGCGTTCATAATAAGCATGTCCAGTCTCATTTATTTCTTGAGTTGTTCTGTCTATTTGTATCCAATTTGTTTCCTTTGGAGGAATTTTCCCTTTCAAGAAGGTGATCACCTGGTGATATTTCATCATTACCTCCTCTGAGGGTGCTCATGTTTTCTCATCTCTTGGGTATTCATCACTAGTCCAATCAACTGTAATTTTACATTCAGTCCATAAATCTGTAGCCACTACTATATCAAACAGAACATCTAAATCCTTCAACAAAACTTTAGAAACTTTCACAAACCTTTCAACCCGTCGATACCATTCCACTGGCTTTTCTCTTAATGTCGGGAAGTCATTAGTAAATGACAAAATATCTTGTTGAGTCTATGGGACATGTACATATCCCCCTCCTGGTACTTCTCTCATTGGGCATAATTTTTCTGTCTTTTTAGATTCTATTAACACATATTTGGATGCGGTCCTATTTGCCTGTGCTTCTTCCTTTTTCTTTACCCACCTAGTTTCCCACCTTTCCAATTTTCTCCATTTCTGTAAAAGTGTCATTAATTCCTTAATCTGTAATTTTCTTCTGGACATATTCATATTTTCCAAGTCTTTCTCATTATAATCTGCTCTGTATGGTTTCTGTAATACCTTCGATCTCCCTATTTCAATTCTCATCTCAGAGGCAAGCTCGGTCAATTTTTCATGGAATAATTTTACGTTTCTAGTTATACTCCTGCATATGAACAACAATTCTTCTTCACTGTACATATTTAGCCTGTCTATTACCACATTTCCAGCTATCATCTCTTCCAGTTCTACTTTTAATTTAAAGATGTCCAATATCCTAGGCTGTGGATTCGGTTTGTTTATTCCCTGTGCCCACCTTTCTAATTCTTCTGGTGATACTATTGTGGCACTTTTAGTTACGGTTGCTGTTTCTAATCATATTTCTTTTGAACAACTGGGAACAAATCTTTTCGGAGTTTCACTTACTTGTTCACTTATTGGTAAATCCATTAGAGATATTATCGATTCGCATTCACTGACTTGATCTTCAATTATTATATTCGCCTTTCTAGGTTCTATTATAGGAGTGGCCATGACTGGTGGTTTTGGATAACTCCCCGTATCCCTATACAATGGGACAACAGGACCTATAGTCACTGGTATAGTTAAATCTTCAGGGTGTGCACCTAATTGGGTTATTTTCTGTATTAATTCTTCTCTATGTTTGTTTATTGCTTCTCCTTCTTTTTCCTGAAGTATCCTTCCATTTAATAAACTACGATGAAGGGCAGAGGTTAAAACTGACTGCACGGTTAGATTTTTCTATGGCAGAATTGGAATTGGCAATTTTGGGGCTAACTAAAAATAAAGCACCTGGACCTGACGGCATACCCCCTGATCTCTATTTAAGTAATATGCATAATCTGAGGAACCAATGGTGTTTCTAAAGCAGGTGCACTTGGGGTAGTTCTATTAGGTTCCTCCTGGTATGGCGGAGAATTCTTTGTTAAGATATCTTCCATAAACTCATCTTCTGATTCCCCACAACCTGTCACTGTTAAATGCTTAGTTTTTCCGGTACACTTGCCTCCCGACTGTTCCTCTAACATTGATACAGGATACAGTCCTTCTGTAACCATTGCTTGTCTCCACTGTTTCATCTGATCATCATGTGATTCACTCACTCGTTTAGGATAGAATCCTCTATAACTCCTAGTACTTCTAGATCTGTCTCATTCAAATGCCTCTGTTTCCCATTCTTCTAGAGCTTCATATTGAGTTAGCCTGGGTCTGGACTCTAATTCATTCATCCTTGTCCTTAAATTCTGAAGAATTCTCCCATTGAATGTGCCATTTCATTTTCTGGGAAAGCTAATATTCCGTCACCTTTACTATACTCCATCCAATTTTCTAACCACACACAGGTATGATCGCCTCTTTCCATCATCATAAATGAGGCAGGAGTCTTAGGTGGGGGAATAAGAATTCCTTCTCTAGTTTTAATGAGTTTATCTTTCTTGAAGTAGTTTTGATTTTCTGCATAAACAACATTTTCCTTTTCTCTCCGTACATTTTAGGACAAGGTCTTTTTTATATACTCTTCTCTTACAAAACCTAAATATCTCCTATCTGGGCGATTCCCTATTAATGTAGCATCGTGTTTCCACATACAAGTTCCAATGTCTAATATTTTTACTGCTTCTATTTTATTAACCAATTAGTCCTTTTGTTTACGCTCAGGTTTCTCCAATCCTGTTGCAGCTTTTATTCCTTTATACAATCCAGCTCAAATTTACAAATCTTACTCAGCCAATACTAGCGCAGCTCTATTGTGATGTCAGTATCACTCCTTAATACTGACCCCTCCTTTACAAACCCTTGTGAATCACACACCTGCTGTTTCAACCAATCCCAGCCCGGCACTCTGTGATGTCTGTGCAACTCCGGCAGCTGACCCTCCCTTCACAATGTAATACGAAAACGTATTTTCTTTTAACCTTTCATCAAATTTTCATTAATAACAATATGAAAACATTTGCTACTCTGTCTGTTTCATTGAACTAAAGAATGGTAGATTTATTTTACTACTAGTAAAACCTTCCGTGTACTCTTCATACACTGCGAGTAAATCTTTCCCCTTACTCTTCACCCAAGCTCAGAAGAACCTGCTACTCCTCTAGTGTTACCCTTCTAGGTGATATAACCCCAAAGTTTCACCAGCGAACTCTTTGCTAACAATCACTCTCACTTATTCACAAAACTATTTAAAAAACAGACGAGTAACCTCACTGCAGTGTGGCTTCCTTTCACCACCCGCTATACACTTCCCGGGAATTTCCAGACACCATAAAACAATATACAAACATAAATGGATAACCAATAATCACCAAACTAATCAATAAAAACAATATCTCTGCTACCAGCAAACTGATTCAGCGGGCTACCAACCTTCGGAAATCTATCAACATACATTCATCTGGGCCCATATACACATTCACTCATATAGGCTGGCTAACACCGCTGGGGGGGTCAAGGTTTATAAATGCTTTAATTTAAATCAGTTACCTATCAATTCCCTAATCTTTCACCGATCATAAAGCCTTTCTTTTAGTCAATGGACCTATTTAGTTGAAATAGTAAATGGTGATGTGACATAGGTTCATTTTCCGCCTATTTATTAAATGACCACAGTCTCATCTTTCCGAGGAAGTAAGATCTCTTTATCAAAATTTAGTAGTCTATTTCAATGAGATTAACCCAACAAAAGTACCTCAGGAAAAAGAGGATAGAGAGAGAGAAGTACATTGACACAATACATGGAGATATATTTACCTAGGGTGGTGTGAAAATCAAACCCCTCTGTCAGAGAGTTTAATGGGTCCTCTTGGAAGGAACAGGTGACAGGGACGTCAGGACAGGATTCAGGAAAGGATAGATGACCTCTTCTGGATTCGACACCTGCGTCTCACCCCTGTCTGACACTAACTTCCTCCTCGATTCTTCCGCAATCTTCTGCTAATAATTTACCTCCTCGATTCTTCTGCGATCTTCTTCTAATAATTTGGCTTAGAATTTCCAAGTCTGCTTCTTCAAATAGGCAATCAGGATTCGGACAGCATCTTGGTTTCTCAGCGTTTCTTAATGCGACTGCTCTAACTGTGCTAACTAACTACTTCAATTATACTTTCTTAATGGCATGTACCACCCCAAAATGTTTCAACTTTATACAACTACTATTTCTGATTGCCAGGCTGAGGGGATGATCATCACACCACAGTAAGTTTTAATAATTTTTCTTAGTTCATTGTTTTAAGTTCCCGCCCACTAATTTGTTCTCCCAAGCTTTATTTCCCACCCATATTTTCAATTTAATCGACAACAATGTATACAATTTACAGTTGTCCACTGATTCTTCAGGATGTTCAGCTGGTTCCCAGGACATGTACCGAGAAAGTCCTTGGATGAGTTTCAAGATTTGATATAACTGTTTCTGGTTTGCCATCTTTGCGCATGCATGAGGAACCACGTGGGGTGCAGGCTTTAGCATCATTCAGAGGCCCAAATACAAACTAATAGAGAGGTCAAGAGAAAAAGTATTAATTTCAAAACAAAATGATTTGACTGTATACCACCTATCTCTACTCTAATCCCATTTACTTATAAAGAGTCTCCAAGCATTAGCATTTAGTATATATCTAATTTTAGTTTCAGCAAAGCAGATGCTTAGCATGCGAGTTTCCAAGCGGCCATTTTAGATGCATTTTCGCAGAAGCAGATAATTTCCCTCCAAGTGTAAAGACGCCATTCTGCATAAATGCAGCCGACGCATGCGCAATACAGATTCCTACGTTAGCAGCCATTTTAAGTCATACTCCGGTTACTCGTTTGTAGAACACATAGGCAATCTTCCTCTATCTATGAAATATATGAAATGTGTTGCATATTAGTATCACAATACATTATTAATACTTCGCTACGGGTTTATATGAGAGGATTATTTCCAAACAAGTCTCATTTATATGAGTCCTTGCTCCATCGCCCCAAAACCAGTCCCAGTATGCTTGTTTCTGGTCCAGGGAAGACCCGGCTTGGCAGTTTGGGCTGGACTATTCCCATGAGGAATAGAGTTAAGATTGATTTGCTTATGAGTTGGCAAGGTATGCCCAGATGTGGGTCCCTTGGTCATTCTGCCACTGGATTCAAGCTAGCCTGGTTGATGAGTGGCATTACCCCGGAACCAGTCCCAGGATGCTTGTTTTCGGTCCGGGGAAGACCTGGCTTGGCAGTTCAGGCTGGGCTGTTCCCAAGAGACACAGGATCAAGATTGATTTGCATATGGCTAGGTCTGAACTTTGGTGGCGAACTGAGCCAAAGAAAGATGATGGATTTAACCCAGATCTGTGACTGGGGCTGAGTGTCTGAAAAGTTCAGCGCTCCGTCCATCTCTCCTTGTGTTTGCTTTGTTCGCCCTAATTTGGCAGTGTATGCCCAGACGTGGGTCCCTTCCTCACTTCGCCACTGCATTCAAGCTACCCTAGCTGATGAGGGGTATTACCCCGAAACCGGTCCCTGGATGCTTGTTTCCGGTCCAGGGAAGACCTGGCTTGGCAGTTCAGGCTGAACCTTTCCCATGAGGAATAGAGTCAAGACTGATTTGCATATAGCTGGGTCTTAACTGGGGTGGTGAAGTGAGCTAAAGAACGATGATGGATTCAACCCAGATCTGTGACTGGGGGTGAGTGTTTGAAAAGTTTCAGCGCTCTGTCACCATCTCCTTGTGCTTGCTTTGTTTGCCCTAAGTTGGCATGGTATGCCCAGATATGGGTCCCTTCCTGACTTTGCCACTGGATCCAAGCTAGCCTGAATGATGAGGGGTGTTACCCCGAAACCAGTCCCAGGATGCTTGTTTCCGGTCCAGTGAAGACCTGGCTTGGCAGTTCGAGCTGGACTGGTTCCATGAGGAAAATGGTCAAGACTGATTTGCATATGGCTGGCTCTGAACTGGGGTGGCGTAGTAAGCTGAAGAATGATGATGGATTCAACCCAGATCTGTGACGGGGGTTAGTGTCTGAAAAGTTTCAGCTCTCCATCCACCATCTCCTTGTGTTTGCTTTGCATATATTGTCAAGCCAATTGTAAAGGGTAGAGGCCTTACCAATACACTGGGAAAAGTTATGTCAGATTCCTTAGGAGTAATCTGTATATAATGAGAAGTCATGACAAAGCAAGGAGGCCTAACTTACTTTGTATGAAAAGTATTCCTTAATGGCAAACAGATTCTTATGGTGAATTGTTATGACACTGTATGAAAGCATGTATTTGTTTTTAAACACACTATATGGATTTTCTTGGTTTCACAAAGCATGCATTATGTTATGGCCTTTGGTAGGCACAGATGCAGTATTTTATCATTCACTAGAAGCCCGTCCCGACCTTGTCCGGGTGCAACCGGCTTCCCTGACCCCCGCCCACCCCGACATTGTGCAGCAGCCCGGGACCCCGCCCGGCCCGGCCCCCGCCTGCCCCGACCCCCGCCTGCCCCGACATGGGTCCCCTTACTTGAGCCGCCGCTCCTCTCGTCTGTCAGCAACTCGCACCGCCGCTGACCTGTCCCCTGTGTCCGCAGCTCGCACCGCCGCTGGCCTGTCCGCTGCTCCTCACGTCACCGCTCCTCCCCCGCGCCATGTCCGCTGCTCCTCGTCGTGCTCCTGGACGCTCCTCCCCGCGCTCCTGACGTGAGCATGCACGTCGCGGCCGGCGCTACTTCGGAGGGACTACTTTTTTTTTTACTGTAAAGTTTTTAAATAAAGTTTTTTTATTTATTTATATAGCCTATAACCATCTACACACCCTGACGATTCCAACGGTGTATCGGGTGTGTGGATTGGCGCTGTGGTTCTGGAGTTTACCCGCCTCAAAGGCTGAAAGTTCTTCCTTTATTATAGTAGTATAGATAACGTCAGGTGTAATCCGCAGTATTGCAGTGTTTACAAGTATTTCGTACCAGTTTTTATAATATACTTTAAAGAAACCTTATTTAGATGATACCAAGGTAGTAACAGGATACTCTTACAAGTGCACTTAGAATAACTTTTCCAAAATTGCGAACCCCCCCCCCCTTCTTTGGCTCCGCTGTGGTTAGTGCCTATGGTGCCCGGTTCCCTTCTGGTTCCTACTTCCATTTATGTTGGCATATTTAATATGTTGTTTGCATATGGCAGCGTTACGCATGTAGCATTTTTGGGTCGAAGTCGTACCATCGGGGGACTGTTTGCAATTGTACCTCTATATGTCATTTACCACTGGGATAGGCGCAGTCTATAGTGCTTTAAATGCTTCCAGCATCAAGTCCCAGTCCATTGAAATCAAGGTTTTGCGCCTAATAGCAGCACTCTCTGCACTGCCCCATCGTACCATCTCCCTGTTCCACAGATACATTGACGGACCCCTTGCTGATTTCCACCTCATGGTTCTTGCACGCTTTGCAAGTAGAAGTGCTAGATCAGTGAACCGCGAGTGTTGCTTCTGCGACTTTGATCGCCGATGCATCCCAAGTATGAAGTTTCCAGTTGTCTCCTCTGTAGGAATGCCCGTCACCGTTCTGCCGCTCTAGACGACACCCACCCAAAAGTCCGCTAGCACAGGGCAGGACCACAACATGTGTAGAATGTCACCATCCTCCATCTTACATCTGGGGCAATATTGTTGTGTGTGCGGAAACATACCCTGCAATCAGTGTGGAGTGAGATAAGCTCTGTGGGGGATCATATACTGGATACATTTAAATTTGACATTACGTGATACCTTTTTAGGGCACTCTAGCAGGGCGTCCATTCCCTATCTGGTAGATCACTTTCCAGGTCCACAGGCCATCTGTTACTTAAATCAGTGAGTGAAATTCCAGCATGTGCCCTCAGGGTTTGCCTTTGGTGCGCCCCATTCGGTAGTAGTGTACAATATGCTGTTAGCATACAGTTGGGCATTCTAACTGGGCAAGGGTTGTGCCCCAGACCCGAAGAAGTTACTGTCGCAAGGCAGGATCTTCTACAGGGTCCAGGAGGATCAGTATATGGGCTCATATATTTGCCTGCTGCCAGTTCACTTCAGAGCAGGGGAACTGTACCGCCTCTAGTTCATAGCTGGGAGCCCCAGGGCAGCATGGGGAAAGTGTTACTGGTGTTTGCCCCACAGTGCGGCAACAGGGATGCAAGCCAGCCAGGCAGAGGCAGGCGGGGATCAGATGCATAGAATCTTCCCTGCGTACGTTTCGTCCGCCTCAGTCTCCCCAGGCCCCTCCACAAACCTCAGCAGTGAGCTTTGCCATGCCAGTAATATATCCCCACTACTCCAGCACCTCTTCGAGAGCTATTCCTGACTGACAGTGCTTTGCCACTCATTGTTCATGTCTGAGGGGTCAGGGATGGCTTCACAGTCCCGGCCGGCAATTTAGCGGTCAGCCTGTAATTTCTCTGGTGTCAGATTTTTAGTGGCCTTACCGACGGGTGTTCTCCTTAACTGCCAGTGTGTTAGAGGGCTTGAGATGCTTCCCAGACTCTATACACTGCTGTCTGGCTCCCAGCATACACCAAGGAGGGGAGGAAAGTCCATGCCTGGGTCCGTAGGCCTGTATCCCAAGGATCACGCTTTGTGCCCGCCCCTTCCCACAGTCAGGGAGGTCTCATTGATTCCCCAGAGGCCTCCAGTATTTTATTCATCTCTACAGCACTGGCTTCTTCAAAGTAGGAAGGGGAGCCCCAGGATGCAGGCACAGCAGTCTGATATTCATAGGCCAGGGCCCTCCACCGCTCACCTCAGTTCCTGGTGTGTCTTGTAGGGCTTGGAACTCTCCAGCTGCCTCGTACTTCACTGTAGGCCTCCGCTTCTCACGCAGGCCGGGTCACTCACAATCGCACAGTTTCTTAGCACAAGGGGAGGGGGGGCTTCGGCTCCTCACCAGCACAGGCCCTGAGGAAGGCAGCAGGCCAGACCGGTCATTTGTTGTTCGGGCTGCTGCCCTCGGCAGCACCCTCAGGCAGCCCCTCCGCACCCATGGGGGAAGAGATCCCAGGGCCTCTGCCACCGAGATCACAGGAGGCGGAAAGATCCTCTCCCCGCAGCCTGCCATCGCTGCACCTCACCCCCAGAGGAGCCTGTTTCCTTGACAAGTGTATTGTGTACATATTTGAAAAGGTTAATATGCTTTAACTGATGGTTGACTTGTATAAAGGCTTCTAAACCAACACAGTATGTCTGAGTTGCGTTCGGTAAGCCAATGATTATTGTTGTAGGATTGATTGACCATAAAATTAGTAGGCCTGATGTATTGATTTTGAAAAGCATATGTTAGAGTGAATACATATTCAAGTTAGTTTATTATTAAAGCTTAAAGATAGGTATTTTGTTACTTGGAATCTCACAGATTCCCATAGTAGGCAAGCATGTTCGTGCTGGTTACCCCCTCTGACAAACTGTGGGTATAGAAGATTTGTACTGTCAGAATTCTTGTTAGGCTTCTCAAGAGTGATAGGATTTTGCCAATTTTGTATACTATGTAATTTGATGACTGTATGCTTGATGGTTGCTTTGTGGGAAAGCTTATATAGGACATCTCAGTTGGTTATGAAGATAAGCTAAAGGCATGATTGGTTTGCTAGGAAAAATATTTCTGTTGCCTTAGGTCTGATCTGTATATTATTTGTATTTATTTTATTTGAAAAGTTTTATAGAGCGCAAACAAGACCTGGCTGGGTATCAGAGCGCTGTACAACGAAGCCAGCTGGTAGGCTGGTACAGGAGGACATAATAGATAGCTAAACTTATCAACGCCATTAGTTTGCAAGGCTAAGGAACTAATGTCACAAGTAACTATTCTAGAGCAAACCTTTGACTTCTTTTTTAAATGCATAGGTCGAGGGGTTCATTCTGAATTCTGGCAGGAGAGCATTTCAAATTCTCGGAGCAAGACCTGAGAAGGCACGGCTGTAAGCTCTCTTCTTTTTGAACTTGGGTGGTTCAGGCGGTAGAGTGTGTGAACTTCTTAGTGCGCGATTCCCACCCGATAACTCAAGTTTATTTGCCAGGTAAGCGGGTGTGTTCTGATGGAGCACTTTGTGCGTTAGGCAGGCTAACTCATACCTGATCCTTATATCGATGAAGAGCCAGTTGAGATGGAGTGGGTCTGGTGTGATGTGGTCATGCTTTCTTGAGCCGGTGATGAGTCTGGCAGCAGAGTTCGAGGTGGCCCTTAAAGGTGCCAGTTTAGCTTTGGGGAGCCTTGCCAGAGTAGCAATTTAGTAATTTAAACAGGAGATAACTAGGGATTGGACAGCTTGTTTCAGGTCAGTAGGCAGCAGGAACGGTTTGATTTTCCTTAGTGCCCATAGTTGGTGATTGGCTCCTCTTGTTGCACTGATGTGATCTTGCATATTCAGGCATTTGTCCAGGATTAAGCCAAGTGATCTAGTGGAGACATGAGGGGTGCAATCGAGGGCTGTTAATTGTTTGAGCCAGTACTGAATGGGTGCAGTGTTACTGTGGGGGGCCAATCAGGAGGGATTCTGTTTTGAGTGTATTTAACATAAGGTGGTTGTGAGATAACCACTGTCGAGTTTTCAAAAGAACATGGTTGAGAGTAGTTATGACATCCGGTGAGGAGATTTTCATATACAGTTGAGTATCATCCACGTACATGTGATATTGAATGTGAGATTGTTTCAGACTCTCGGTGAGAGGTTCCAATTAGAGGTTGAAGAGAGTGGGTGAGAGTGCAGGTCCGTGTGGAACTCCAATAGAGACCGGCTTACTGTTGAAAGTTATGATGAACATATTAGGCTTGACATATAGATTGTGAAAAGCATATTTTGAAATCAACAGGCATTTAAGGGTAGATTGAAATTGCTCAGTATTGGTGTCTACAGATAGGCATTTTGATAAACTAAATGCCAGATTTCACTTGTAGGGATTTCACTTATGGTGTTGGTTAGTGCCCCTGACAAACCCTAGGGGATGAATATCTAAACTGTAATAATTCTAGAATATTTTCTTCGATGTCTGCCACAAGCTTGTAAAAAAATAATAAATAATACATCCATCCATATGTCTGTGTATATCTATATCTATATCTATAGCTATATCTATATATAAAAGGGAATATATCTTTATATACCAACAAATCCCCTCCGTAAGCTGGACCATGTTGTTGGTGATGAGTGTTCTGTATATATTTTCACAAAAAAAACAGGTTTCCCACATGTTATAGTTAGGAATTAGCATTTAAAAAACCTTAGAAATTCACTGAAAAAACCATAGGTTTCACACATGTTATAGTTAGCTGGACATTTCACTCATACAAAACCTTTGAAATTCCCCTGTTATTGTTAGTTCAGCTAACTATAACTTGCGCGCCTGCAATGCACTGCTGATGACGTCACATATTACATCACTCATGACATGGTCAGTGACATCACTCATGACATCACTGATTACATCTCAAATTATATCACTGATGACATCACTGATGACATCATCCAGTGAATGTGTGTTTTTCTGAAAATTAAATATGTTTTATATATGTATATCTCAAGGTCGATGGAAGAATAAATGGGTATATAAATGTCCAAACACATGATTTTTTTGTGTAAAGTTGATTGTATAACTGACTTATTAAGTGTATCTTAGTGAATACATGTATTAATGAGTAATGTTTAAATATTTAAATATCTGTATCAGTGTCTTACTTTGTGTATAAGTGGCTGCATGGCTTGGTGAGTAGCTTCATGAGTGTCTATATAGGTTATTAGTTGTTTTTTTTGAGTATCAGTATGAGTGTCTGAGTGTCTGTATGGTTCGTGGGGAATATTACTTAGCACATAGATGCATGAATGAGTGACTCGCTGTTTGTATGTGCTTTGAAGACAGCATGTGTACAGGACTGTATAGGTGGATGAGTGTGTGTATGGGTGTGTTAGTGAGTGAATGACTGTCTCAATAGTGTCTTTATGAGTAAGTACATATGCTTTAATCTCGTATATGTGAGTATGGATGTATGTAAGTGAGTATATGTGAGAGTGAGTGATTGGAAGATTTCCTGTATAAATAAGTATGTGTTTCTATAAGTGATTGTTTAAGAGAGTAAGTATGTGTATGTTTCTGTAAAAGTAAGTGTAGTGGTTTGTGTATAGCTGTATATGCAAGCAAATGGATGTTTGATAGTTTATTTGCATGTGTGAGTATGTGTGTGAGTAATTCTATGGATGAGTGTCGGTGTGTAACAGCATGTATAGGTGTATGATTACATATGATGAGTGATTACATGTATGAGTGACTATATAGAAGTGTTGGTGAATGAGTGGATGTGTATGTAGAAGGTAGAATTACTGTATAGGTTGTTGTAAGTAGTATTGGTATCTCCTTTTTTTTCTTAATTTTAGTTTCTGTTTTAGAATGTGTGTATCAACGGTTATATTACGCTGAGAGCGGTCTGCCACTCTGTCACAAGGATGATGTTATCAGTGATGTCATCAGTGATATCATTATCAGTGATGTCATGTCATGAGCTGAACTAACTATAACGGGGGAATTTCAAAGGTTTTGTATGAGTGAAATGTCCAGCTAACTATAACATGTGTGAAACCTATGTTTTTTTCAGTGAATTCCTAGGGTTTTTTAAATGCTATTTCCTAACTATAACGTGTGTGAAACCTCTGTTTGTTTTCAGTGAATTTGCAAGGTTTTTTAAATGCTAATTCCTAACTATAACGTGTGTGAAACCTGTGTTTTTTTTAGTGAATTTCAAAGGTTTTGTGAATGATAATTCTTAAATGCATTAATTATTATATTTCTTTCTTTTTATACTAATTTCCTAAATTTGTATTATAAATATTGATACTTATTTTATTTTTTACATTATATTTCATATTCTTAATGTAAAATAATAACAAAACTAAATTAAAAAAGAATTTTTTCATTAATTAATTTTTTTCCCAATATATTAAAATTCAATTCTATATAATTCCTTTTTCATTCTTTTTTTCCCAGTATTTGTACCATACGCATACAATGATCGCACCGTCCATTGTACAATAAATCGTCCTCTGCACATACGCGCGCACACGTTACAGATGCGCTTTGACGTTAAACTCTCCTTGCAGAATTGTAATCATTCAGCCCCTACCCAAGTACTCATGGTGAAAGTGTGCCTTAGGGCATGAACTACTTCAAACACCTATAGACTATGCATCCAGTGTTCTATGCACCCACAAACTTGTCTTTTATACCTTCAATTACCCAATCTGTATTCTTACACTTCAAGTAAACACTATCATACTTCTGTTTCAGTATTGTAGTGACCATACAACACTATGTGTTTATCTATACATTGTTCTAAAAGAACCCATTTACTACATTAAAACACTAATCAGCAGATGTACAATAAGTGCTACATCCCCAGAGATATGCCAGTTATTGTATACTGTGACATCACCTCCTTGTAGCGCAGGGCTTTATAATGTGATGCACCTTCCAGATGTGTTACATTGTAAATACCACATATCATGGCACATCTTTTACACCACCAGTGCGTCACAAAAGTGACGCAACAGCTGTGTAAAAGAGACATAAGGGGGTTGTAAATCCACCCCTAACACATACAAATTTATCCAGACAGTTTCACCAGCAGTGCAAATTGAAGCATAGACTTGTAACATATTTATGTGCATATGTTACATTCAAGTGTTTCGGACGTACTACAGTATACTATAGGTAAACAGCTTATAGATTTATGCTGTAGCACTTCCTTATAGCTCTGCAGTTTCACATTCACCATACACTAGCAATGTATTATTTCATTCATTTATAAACTTCACATTCATTCTGAGAAACTTTTATACACTAACATAGAAATATAGTTCTTTCTTTGACCAGTGAAGGTAGTTCTAAAAAGAACTGTTTTTTTGTGTTTTTAGTTTTCAATTTTTTTTGTGTTTTCTCAACAAGTTTTTTTGGAAACCAAAAAAATGGAACTGAAACTCAAAAAGTATCCAACACGAACAAAAGAATAAAAAAAAAAAAAAGAACTAATGTCGAGGACAGCGATGCTCCTGCATCCTGCGTTTCATCAGGTCAATAGACTGTTCCCCATAACACAAAAGTTTATCACAATAAATGCATAGAATTTTAACATTAGCAAAATCAAGATCAATTTTGGGTGTGGACTGCTTGCTGGAAATGCTGCTGCAGCAGTTGATGTGCTTGGTGCAGTAGCAGGTTGGTTGTCCTGCAAGCTCCGTCTTACAGCTCGAGCAAAGTTGTTTGGATGCAAGTTCTTCACGTGTCGCACCATATTTGCTGTGCCAAAGGAGTATTTTTTAGATGCATATATCAAAATTAGACTAGGACACTTGTAACTACGTTACTATAGGTTCTCTAGATAACCCTCATAAACGCTATGTGTAGTATTGTGCGGTTTATGTTGATTTTCCGCCCCACATAGACGTTGTGGCATTTATCATTGGGTGATCTAGTGTGCTACATGCCAGCCTCAAGCCTGAGGCAACCTCTGGAGTAGCATAGTAGTGTCCAGAGATGTGTGTAGGTACCACCACAAAAAGAAGGTTATTCTTAAAAAGCAAATCACCATCCAAGCAACTATTTTAATTATAAACGGATGTGATTCGTTATTAAAAGAAACAGACCGGTATACTTTTGGATCAAGTCACTGGATCCTCGCATATCACTTTAAACAAACAGTCAACATGTTTCAGCTCCTTGTTGCCCAGCCGGGTCTATGGAGCATTTGTCAGGACAAACAGGTTAAAATGTTATACTCACACCTTTTGTGTCGTATTTTGGGGTCTTAAATTTACCCACTGTAGTTTTATTGCAAGGTTCAATTTACCTGTAATAAAAATCAAATATTATAACAATTCTAAATGTACCTCTGCATGTACACACTTTTCTATCATGGCACCATTTGGTGGGCCATTGTTCACAATTATTCTTACAGATACTATTTATCTGTGACACTTAGTATAGCATTCTGGGTAGACTTTTCTGGCGAATCACAATGAAGAATCTCTCAGTGAGGTCAAGGGGGCGCGTTAATCAATAATGGTATGGGACTGGAGTTATTGTCCATGTGTCAAGGACCCTGTTTTGGTAAGGTCAAAAGAGCGTGTTATTCAATAATGGTGTGGGACTGGAGTTATAGTCCCTGTGTCTAGGGCCCTGTTTTCGTTTGGTAGTAAAAGATACATCACTAATAATCACGATATACCTTGAAACAATACCACGAGTAGAGGGACCAATATTATGTCACAAGGAGTTCCCTCTATTGTAAACAAACATCTCTCATGTTCAGAAAAAGCACAATATAGGCTTACTGTTTGTACAAATGTTCTTCATGTTGACGCTAGAAACCCTGTAGATTTACCGAAAGCAACATGTATTATAAGACACCACATGAAAAAGGGTTCACAGCGTTTACCTTATCAGTAGGCGATGTGTACGTCCTCGGGGGTATTGGACAGAATAGTCCCAGGCTGCAAACAGGGGTTACAAAACGTTACCATTAATCAGGCCTTCGTTCCTTACAGCGTAATGTGGAGTTTTTACCGTGTTCAGTTTCTCACCCGCAGTATGAGGCGAATTCCACGTCTGGTGCTGGCTCTGCCCCCGGACGCAGAAACGTCATCAAAATGCTGCATTTCTAGTATTAGAATCATGGTGGTAGAAAGCGGACAGCGTTAGGGTGTCGATGGGACGCTGCATTAAAGTTTTAAATCGGACAAATGGCGATTGTGTATTATTATCTCCCAATATTACCTGCCACATTAATAACCACTAATTATAGTTAACATTTGTGTAGTCAATTATTTTGTTGTGGTATGATATGCTTACACATAATCTAAATATGAATTAAAAGGGTGGGAGTACATGTAACTCACGTGACAATATCTCAACAATGATATTCAGCATTCCTGCAAGTGTTGTGATGAAATATCACCGATTGTTTGTAAACTATTGTTTACAACTCTCTATAGATCGTTCATCAAAACAATGACTCCTACACAGAATTATTGAACGTAGTTCATGTTATTAACAATTGAATTTACCTGGGTCTCTATATGTCAAGGATATGGTGTTCAGGGTTTATTGTGCAAAATGGTGCTATGGAATATTATCATTCAGACCATATTGGTAGGTTTTGAGTCTGTCTACCCATCTTTGTTCCTTCTCATATAGAACTTGTTCAGCATTACCTGTCTTGTATCTTAACATTTCAATTACTGTCCATTTCAAATCTTCTGCTCTATGGCCAGTTTCCACAAAATGGGTACAGAGTTTCGTGTTGTTATTACTTAATGTAGCAATCTATTCATGTTATGAGTGTTTAAAGTATAGGAATACATTAGTCCTTTCTGCTGCAAATTTACTGGGTGCCTTTTGCGTTTTTTGAGAATGCGCATATGTACCTATTTATCTTAGGCCACATGTAGCATTTGGTGATCCACCTTCCAAAAAACATACTGGAGCCATCGCTAGCATGATAGGGTCCACCACTGGCATAAAGGTGATACTTCTTGGCTTAATGTGCATGTTTGTGGTGCGATTGTGCCAAACCCTATCATAATGATAGCAGTTCTGGTTATACCATGGATATCTCACCCACTTGTGGTGTAGTGCTGGTCCATGTGTAATGGTGATAACTGTGGCATAATTGTGATAATTTTTGGCATATGTGGACATCCATGGCATAATGGTGATCATTCCAAGCATTATGTTGGCCGCGACTTAAAAAAGCTAATTTTTTGCATACTGTGGATACTCATGGTATGAGGGTACCAACTTTTGCCATAATTTTTAGCTGGTTTTACAGTGGTAATTCTAGGCAAAATATGGGCATCCATGGTTTGATGATACTCTAGCTAATGCTGGTTCTATTTAAATGTAATTTTCCTTTGAATGTTGTTGCTATCATCGACGTGATGATTTCCACCCATTATATAATGGCAGTAATTCTTAGCATTACCCAGACATACATGGTATAATACCAGCATAATGCTAAGAATTGCATGCATGTTGGTATAATCTATGGAATGACAATGCCTACCCCTTGCATAATCCTGCCCTGGCTCAATGTTGGTAACTCTTTGCTTACTGTGGGCGTACAAGACATGATGTTGCCTACCCTTGAGTTATAATTGGCACATGATGGATAATCTTGTCATTTTATGGTGATACATGGGCTTTTAAGAAGGAATATCTTCCTGCATTTAAGTACTTAATGAAACACAGAAGTTTGAGGGCAAAAGGTGTATATCCAACTATTAAAAGTTGGTGTGACATGCCAAAAATATTTTTCCATGATAATTGCTTTCTTTTGTTTGAAGGCATTTGAATGTATTCAGCTAAACGGTTAAGCTTGGTATTGTTTCCCAAAATAGCTATATTTCCAAAAACGGGAATTATTTTGCTGAGAGACAAAATTATTGTAGTCCATGCATTTGAATTTTAAAAAAATCAACATTTGTAGCAAGAATTTTCAATTCTATGAAGGACACGGAGGCGAGGATTGCAGAGGACACAATAAATATATTTGTAATCCTAAATACAACCCAGGTCAGTCCACAGAACAGAGATCACTGTGGGCCAGTCTCCCACCAGTATACTTCTGGTGGGAGACTGCCCCACAGTGATGTCTGTTCTCTGGACTGACCTGGGTTGTGTTTAGGATTACAGATATAATGATAGAGTGTGCTCTGGTGTAGCTGTAATAATTTTGCGTTCTGGGCCTTCTTTGGTCTTGAATATTAGCGTTACCCTGGTGGGTGGACACGTAAACACCATCTTTTGAGCACCTCCAACCAATAGGATTATACACTGGATATATAGACTTAGAATGTCCCAAGATGTGGAGACCATACAGCAAACCCACAACTTGTGTCATATTATTGTTTAAAGTCAAACGTGATGACTCCATTAGGTTCATTGCAATTTTCAGTCCATAATTCTTCAGAAATATTACATTAGTAAAAATATGGGCTACTGGCTGCTGAGTTGGGTAGTATTCTGCAAACTGAGAACATAATAACAAATGTATATGTTGAGCAACAGTCGAACCTGACTGTTAAACCAATCATAGGTTTCAGAGTAGAGAATTTCTGTACATCCATTTTTGGGAAATTATTACTTAAAAATAAGTAACTGTAATAGGAATAAATATATACATATATTTGGTGCTGAGAGACATATGTTTGAGAGGAAGGCATCGATTAGTTGTAAAAATATGTGAAAGCACACAAGCTTCCAAAGAGGAACCAATATGTACATCATGCGCTATTAGCTATAGTATACACAATGTACAAGTAGCAGAACGTGGTGTACCTGGTACAGGTTGTGAAGATTGATCACATTGTGAAGATGGATCACGTTGTGAAGATTGATCAGTTGCTGGTGAATTATCACTGGTCATGCTTCCTGCAAATTAATTTTGAAGAAGTAACATTTGTTAAAGAAGAAATTAGTTTAACTACCTAACACAATCGTTTCTTAAACACAAAAAGTTAATGCAAAATAACCTTTTATATGAATGTAGTTTGAAAAATATGTGGTGTGCAAAAAGTTTAAGCGAGGGATATAGAGTACAGTCTACACAAATACAGAGGTAAGGCCTGTGAAATGGATGCAGTTTCAAAACATAACAGTTTAACAAAGGGCGCTCAGGCCGTGCAGTGATAGGCGTGATTTTTATATTTAGAGTTTCTTGTGTGGCTGGCACAATTACTGCTGTAGGCCCAGTAGTGGCATTTACATGAGCAGCCTTGGTATACGCAACTATCAAGATTAACATTTGAATCATAGAGAAACAATTACCGTTACAGTTTCAAAAAAGGGAGCAATTGCACTTAAAGACTGATCATGAAGTGGTGAAGTGTCGAAAACATGTATTTTGGAGAAAACATGTCATGAAAGATGTATGATAGAGGGAAATATGGTTAGGTAACCTAAGCCAAATAAAGGGCTAGTACAAGACTGTAGTGTCAAAGTTATAAATCCAACAATTATTATGAATTAAATGTATGCTAGTCTGAGGAGGCAAAACTTTCGTAGGCCAACTAGAGCACAGAAAAAAACAACTATAGGTCACGTGAGGAAGCAAGAAATTTTAAGTCTGGGGAGGATTAAAAGGAAGCAAATATGATGATTAAGAGAGAGTACATATGTTGAAACACAAAGCATGTGGGGTAGCACAAAAATGGAACATACATATTTATGAAAGTACAATAAGAAAACAGGCTTGGGAAGGCCATGTGAGACAGTAATAAATATTAAAAATCATGGGAGAAAAAAAAGGAAAATAGAGCTGGGAGGGCCACGTGACGCAGTAAAAAAATAATACCAATATGAATGCACAAATTCGACCAATACAGGCTAAAACACGGGGCACAATTCAAAAATACAACACAGAAATTCATGCACGCACAATTTATTTAACCATTGATGCTGCCGTCGGCCGCTGAACATTCGGAGCACTACCTGGCTGGTGCTGCAAACGTTCAACATCCGACGCGGCCCTGCCCATTCTTCAGAACGCCCGCACTGCACCGAAAGAACGGTCGCAGTAAACGGGTTAATCATGATAAACGATATATGATCAATAAGAATAGAGGCCTGGGAAGGCCACGTGAGGTAGCAATAAACATTAAAAGTCACGGACGAGTAGGAGGGAGCAAATACAATGAAGCACAGAGCATGTGCCGCAGAAAAGTAAAGCAAAACGGCTGGGAGGGGCACGTGACGCAGTAAAAAACATAATACTAATATGAATGCACAATTTGGACCAATACAGGCTAAAGCACGGGGCACAATTCAAAAATACGACACAGAAATTCATGCACACATAATTTATTTAGAAAAGGCCTAGTTGGGCCCCGTGATCAGCCATATACGATCAATAACAATAGAGGCGTTGGAAGCCCACGTGAGGCAGCAATAAATATTAAAAGTGATGGGAGGATTAGGAGGGAGCAAGTACGATGATGCACAAAGCATGTGCTGCAGAAAAGTAAAGCAAAGCAGAGCTTGGTGGGCCACGTGACAGTAAAAAAACATATATATATATATATATGATGCAGGTACAATTTACAGAGGAGGCTGATGTTATGACGGCTTCTGCTACCTTTGCTTCTGTTCTCTCTTGACTTGTCTTCAAAGGCTGGGGCTTTGGGTGGGCCTGGGTGGGTGGGCGCGGGCGACGCCGTCACTGCAGCTATGGTGGCCTGGCTGGACCGCAGCAGCAGTGACACCACGTCGAGTGTCATGAGTCGTTCTGCTCTCGAGCAAACAGTTCATAGTACAATCGATGACGATGAGAGTCTGTCTGTCACTGCAGCGCAGGCAAAAGAGAGCGTGCTTACGTCAGTATCCTCTTTATATGGGAACCGCAGGGGCTGACCAAACTAAGTCCAGGGTCGTCAATGGTGGCGTTTTCACGGTCTAGAAGAATGACGACCCTGGGGGACCTCCTATGGGCTAATGTATTGGCTTCCAGGCTTAGTAATAGCAAGAAAGCTACGTGGTGATATCTGGGAAAGTGTGGGCAGGACTGCATCGCGCATGTGCAAGTGTGAGTGTGTGCACCAATAATTAACAACAGAGAGAGACATGGGAGGGGTTTTCATGTGCGCAGAGGCAATGCCAGTATCGGATCACCAATGAGTGACCACTTGTAACTATTCTCGTAGCGCGCCCTGTGCTCTGATTTGACAGTGAGAGAGTGATCGCACCATAGTTTGTACTGGTAATCATTCTCAGCGCGTACCCGAGCATTCGCTACGAATACGGTTGGACGTTACGTGTTGCATCAAAGTTTCTGTGTGATGTCATGTACGGCGCCCCGTACGCGAAAGGCACAAATGTTTTTAATTGTTTAAAAAGATATATTTATATATTTAATGAACATACTAATAGAATATATTATCTAGAGTAGTTATGAAAATTGTTTTTTTAAACTTTGGACAATCGTGTATTACTGTTAAAAGCAATTATACAAATCGTGGTGGAACGTTATGCATACTCGCATCGTAAGAGCACAGTAAGCTCAGCGCAAGCATACGGAAAGCCAAGTTCCATCCCATTTTAATCATTTTACTTTGACTTTTTAAGAACAAGGATTTCTTCTGAGAATCCTGTAAAATACAAGGAAGATCACCATAATATCGGCAATGGATTCATATTCCAGCCATTCTTCAGATGGAGATTTCATTCCTGAAGAACCTCCAAAGAAGAGGAAAGAAGCTGTAATTTGAAAGTTTTTTTACTTTTCCAGAAGGGGAAACAAAGGTTAATGCTCCAAAAGTAACCTGTAAAATTTGCCAAACAAATCTTTCAAGGGGTGATCATCTAAAAAATACATTATTAATCAAAGTAGGGAGGAGGAATTGGTGTCCAGTCATTTCCCCAGGTTAGATGCGTATATCAAAATTAGACTAGGACACTTGTAACTACGTTACTATAGGTTCTCTAGATAACCCTCATAAACGCTATGTTTAGTATTGTACGATTTATGTTGATTTTCCGCCCCACATAGACGTTGTGACATTTATCATTGGGTGATCTAGTGTGCTACATGCCAGCCTCAAGCCTGAGGCAACCTCTGGAGTAAGGAGAATCAATTACACTTCTTGTACATAATGAAAACACTGGCTATAAATTTACAGTGAGACCAGCTTTTCTTCGGAGCCTGACCTTGCAATCTGTTGTCTTTGTTGTTTATGATTTTTTTTAAATGGTGCACAGAGATATGTCATCTGTGGGTTGGACAGGGTGGGGGTGGTACTGGGTGCAGGCCCACTGGGGGAAAGAATGTCGATGTTTCGAACCTAGTATATCGAGGGTAGTTCGCGTCCTCAACTCACAGGTCTTCCTCAGGACAGGAGTAAGGGGAGACAACCTAAAAGTAACCATATAATCAGAAACAGGTGCCTCATAAATTCATAAATTAAGTAAACAGCTAATTAATGCTACCGGTACTGACCTATGCGTGGGTGTCAGTTGAATTAATCCGGTCAATGCCCCCACTTGGTGGGTAGTCTGTGGAGGACAAGTGCGCATCATGAGTCTATACGTCTCTTAAATAGGAGACCTGAGTCCAAAAATGGGAGAAATGAGTCTAAAACTTACCCACATAAAAGTTGCGGTGTAGCGCAGTAAGTAAATGGATGCAGTCAACACATGTTCCAAAAATACATCATCACAGGGTGAATGCATCGCCCAATTAATCTGGAGTAATAAAAGGTATTTTAACATTAATTAAAGTTGTTGTCTGAAATGGGAAGGAGTCAGCGGCCCTTCAAAGAGAATAAGTACCTTGATTTACAGATTGTTGACTGCTGATCAGCATCGTCCGTACTCGCTCAGTTGAGACAAGACAGACACTGGTTTTCCCTCAGCTCCGTAAGGGAAAGAAGACGCCGGGAGGCGCATGCACGTTGCCGCAAGACGCGCTGCGGCTGGCGGACGCTTGTGTGCTTACCGGCAATGGAGGAAAGACTAAGTTGGGCAATGAGTAATGAATACTGGACTTTTAAAGACAGTGTACATGCAATGTTGCAAACAAACAATTATGCACTAAAAGACCAATAAATAAGGACAATATTGCAGACACTACAAACAATTATACAGTAATACAAGACAGTGCATCATCATCAATTAAGTTGAGATTCAGGAGTTCTATATCCAAACTCATGCCTAAATATAGGTTTTTGAAAAGACAAAGACCATACTGTTCGAATGTAAAAATAAAAAGAAAGCAGATTCATACAGTATGTACAGGAATAAAATAAATAAATGTAAATGCCAGCATTTGTAAAGCCCACAGCTATCTCTGGAGAGGTATCCCGGTGCTGGGGGTCATCGGGAAGATTAAGCAAGCTATTGCCCAGAGTCACATGGTGCTGGGCTAACCTGCCTCCAGAGCTGGGGATCGAACTGTGAACCCTGTGGTCCGAAAACAGGAACCCTGGCCGCTGCGCCACATCTCTTATACATGTATAGTGGAAGAGTGACTTGCAGTGAGTTTCTTAAAAAGTAAATTACACAATTACTTGAATGAGGCTTACATGGTGGAGTGTCTAGCCAATGTTCAATTTTGCGATTGTTTTGGTGATTTCCTCATATTCAATCAGGCCCTTCACCACAGTGTCAAAGATATGTATCTATTTACAGTCACAGATACTCAAGATGTTGGCAAAGTTACCGCCCCTTGGGTTGACTCACACTTTTTCGATTACCCACCACCTCAGACTCTCAGCCGAGTGTCCTAATGTGGTGAAATGTTCCACAAGGGGTGCTCCCTGCACATTGCAACGTATTCGGCTGCAATGTTGTAGGATGCAAGCCTTAACCTTTTGTAGTGTTTGGCCAATGTACATGAAGTCGCATGGACAAATTATGACATAGATGACTCCCATGGAGTTCCAGTTGGTGTGTTCCTGTAGTGTGTGTGTGTAGTTGTTATAGGTGCATTGTTTGGGTGCCTTTGTCAGGGGACATGCCTTGCATTGCCCGCATTTGTAATGCCGCTTGATGGGTGGAATGTTACAGAGTGTTTGTTTGTTGTTTCTGGATTTGGCAGGTAGTAAGGATTTAACCACGTAGTCCCTCACATTCCTGACTTTCTTAAAGGTATGCATAGGGGGTTCCAATACTCCTATCTCATCCGCCACTAGATGCCAGTGGCGATTAACGATTGGGTTCAGGGGCAGGGGCCGAGCGAAGAAGCAGGGACACTTCCCACAGGAAACACATGGAGAAATCCAGACCAGACGGCGACACTGCAGGTGGGAAAACAACCTCCGGTGAGGCCGGATAGCCCCTTGATTAATGTATCTGACTATGTCTTAAAATCAGAGGAGATAATGGTGCTGGAAAAAGGTTTATCATTCGTGCCCACCACTCTACCTAACAGCTTCAATCTGAAGATTGAGTTACACCAGTTTTTCAGGCAGGTACGCCTTAAGCATTATTTCAACAAGGTACCTTATAAACCCACTTTCTCTAGCACAGGGCTATGACCACCTTCGACCTTTACACCTCCATCCCAACTCATGTCATAGGATTTTGGCCTCTGAGTAGGTGGTCATGAGGGATGTCAATAAAATCTTAAAAGAAAGACAGTACGTCAAGTACAACACTTCCAGGCAAGAAGGCCTAGCGTTGGAATCCCTGAAAAATAATGCAGACATAGCAATCAAACCAGCCGATAAGGGTGGGGCAATTGTCATCCAGAGCTTGAATGACTTTAAGATTCTACCATACCCCAGCTCCACCTCCACAACCACAGACACCAGTACAACACACCTCAGCACAAACCCAAAAACATCCCACACACCCAAACAACCTTCAGAATCCATACTCTCATCCAAGCAAGGAGCCTAAAGCACTCCCTCCCCAAGCATACAGCCTAAAAACACTCTAAACCCACACAAACATCAAAGCAAAAGACACACAACAAGCCACTATCACACACAGACGCACACACAAACAAAACAAAGTATCAGCACCACCATTGAGCACAGCACATCACATAAACACCCTCACAACAAAACACACAACCACCACAACCAACCACACCCATCCCAACACCCAGTACTTCCCACACAACACCATCACCCACCCAATCTGCCCTTACACCTACCCCAGACTCTTCCACTCCTAAACCCATCAGAAAAGACCCACCCCTTTCCCTCTTAAATTCTTTGAGGTACCTCAGCAACAACAGCGTTATAAGTGTGACAATCCCCTTTATGAGAAATACTTTTAGCACAATGCTTTAAAGGAGGCAAAAAGAAGAGTGTAACAATTCTTGTAAATAGTTATCTTTTATGCTACCTTTTATTAAGAACCATTTTATTTTGTTACCAGATTGGTAAGCAAGTTAGGTTGTTTCTCCTTATAAAAGTATGACAAATAGACATTGTAAACCTTGCTTCAATACTCTTGGTTTCTTTTATATTTTTAGATGCAAAATAACTTTTACAAAATACTAAATAATTTATTATGAGGCCAAGCTTTTTGAAATATGAAAATTAGTTTAAAAGAATAAGTATGTGCATGTGCTTTAAACGTATTTCAATCCGTATGATGACAAAAAACAAAAATACTAAAGAAAAAATAAATTTAAAGTTAAGTTAAGGAGACAATCTTGAAGAAAGTAGTTTACCATAATATTTTGATATATAACTAAATAAACATATGCTTCTATATTCTAAGATAGTCTGAGTAAACCTGAGAATGTTTTTTTTTATTTGGTAAATTTTGTTCCTATCACGTACACTTGTCTGCAAAGGGATCCTACATTTTTATAAAGTATGGTGTCAATTTTATTTACGGGATAAGCAAAAACTAATTTTAAAAAGTAAAGATTGCTTGTTTGACATGTGCTTCCGTCATATTGATGGAGACATATGTCAAAGTGACAACTGATTTTAAAAGGGGGCAAACAAGGGATATTGATTGCTGTTTCAAAAACTATTTTCATTATAAAGCCTATTCTTAATGAAATTTGAGCGACTAAAAGAGACAAGATTTATGTTTCATTACATTTTTTACTTAAAAATAAATAAATATATCACACATATTATAAAAGGAAAACAAAAGTATAAATTATGTTGTGCTGTCAATTAGTTATGTTTGAACAACACAATGACATTTGGAAATGGGTAAGCATAAGAAATTTAAATTATAAAATATCAACCCTGACTTTTTGTCATCGAAGTTGTGACTGGTCTTCCATATCAAGTATCAGGTAACCTTAGGCAAGCAGCATAAGATCCATGATGAAAGAGCGAGTGGAAAAGGTAAGAGGGGGTTGTTTCAAACATTTATAAATGCAAGACTGCCAGTTCGGGTGTGGAGGGTTTGCTGCCATGGATATGCTGACTGTAAGGAAAATTGTAATTCGGTGGGGGGGATATCTGCCAAAAAAGGCTTCATCAGCTCTATTAGGCCAATACTCTATTGATGGAGGTGTTGGAAGCCAACGGAAATGGAGGAAGTTTGATGGAGTTTCGCTCCTCATATGGCGTTTCGCTCTTCGTACTGCTATCATCTCAATCTAGCGGGGAGACAGGTACGATGGTGAACAGCTAAACCTTCGATTTTCAATCATCCGCCAAGATATAAATTGGGCCCTAAGTCATCTAAGAGCTCATTTCATGTGTTGACTTCCGATTTTGGTGATTACGATCTATAATCAGTTATTTATTAGTCAAACAGCACAAAATGTTATTTTGAGGACCACTTTGGACAGTATAATGGCACAAGTGCAACTAAAGTAAACTTGATGACAGTAAAAAGGGAGACCTAGCAGTTCTAATAATATGTAAATCTTGAAAGTAATCTAATAGACCTCACAGTCCTTAGAGATTGGAGTAGCCGAGGGTGAGGTCTCTCAAAATTAAAGCACAACTGAGAATTTGAGGATGGGATGGAAATAACTGTGGCGTATTGTTAATAGGCTCAGAAATCAGTTTGATATGTTTGACAGCATATGCCATAAGTTATTACCAAGTATAAGGTGGTAAAGCATGTCGTTTCTAGTTAAAAGAAGGTTTGACGTGGTAGAGATGAGGTACTTACCCTAGTTTGAGGAGTTTTCTAAATGTGATTTCCAGATTGCATTCTGATCTGCCGATTTGCCAAAATGTCTATTACAAAAGAACAAGATGATCCTTGTATAACCACGTGCTTGTGGATTAAATGAACTAGGAAATAGATGCGATGGGAGACAAAATGTGTATGAATAATCATATACATTTATTGAACTTTGCAATTTGTTTCAGACTTACCCCAGACGAAGCGCAGCTTAGCTCAAAATGCATCGGAAAGTGATAAAGAATGAATGTAGAAATTATCTGATTTAATAAACTTCAAAATATTGGAAGATAACAAACAAATACAATGTACATAAAAATGTGACACAGAAGAAAAAAGTTGAAAAAGGACAGAACATTTCGGAGTAATAGATAAAACTTTTCATAAAATATTCATAAAACAAACTCAACGAATTAGCTTGCAATTTGATCATAAAAAATGTTGTCATATATCTGTGCCAGGCAGCTGTACGAGTGCAACAAAGATTGCTGTGCAAAAGAATACACAGATTTGATGATGCTGTTTATTATCCGTGTAATCCCCTAGTGCACTGAAAAATAGTCGGTAATAATCATCAAATATATACATCAAGTTTTAAAGTAACAATTAAACAGCATCATAAACTACAAATTGCTTAGTGGATCATCTAAGGCAATCAGGCCTGCCAAATATATTCCAGCAAGAAGCACACATTTACAGTTATTAAAACAATATAAAAGCCCTCCTAATAGAGCATAATAACCTTTTACCCCATGGTTTGCTCTGGTTGGTTACCAATACTAAAACTCTTGCTTACTTCAGTAATCTGTGAGATTCCATGGAACAAAGCACATGCCTATAGGCTTTACCACAGTGTAATAAATATCAACTATTAAAAGCACATTGCCTTTAACTTATGCTTTTCACAATTAATCAGGCCTACTTCCTTTGTCATAACTATTCAGTATGAAAAGGTTGCATGTAAGAATTTGACAAAAGTTTACCCCTGTTAGCCGATTGTCTTTACCATTGGTTTGACACTATAACCAACATTGGCCTACTGAAGTGTGTGTAAATTGGCAGCTATCATGCATAGAGTTATAACATTGAAAATATGTAGATAATTACAGTTGGCAAAACAATATACAAACCCTCTCAACAGGGCCTAATAAAAGTAATCACAATGAAAATCTTCTGCTCCCAGGGTTCATCAGATTGGGTGACCAACACCAAAATCCTAACCTAATATGGTAATCTGTGAGATTACATGTAACAAAATATCTGTCTACCACCATACCATAGTGTGGTAACAAGGCACTGTTGGAGGCCTATAGGCTGTAACAAATATTTTTCGCAATAAATAATATATGCCTAGATTCTTTATCATGACTTTTCATAATAAATAGAACAGATTTATGGCATCTGACATAAATTTTCCCAGCGCACCAATTAGTCCAGTAGCTGTTATTGTTAGCTTGTCACTATAACCAACTCAGGGACTGAGTTATACTGAGCTCAAGCTTTTCCACAAGGCAACCGTGAGGCATACTGTCATAAAATGTCATGAATTAAAAAAGATATTTGGCAAAGCTAAATATTTTCTCTCCTAAGAGCCTAAGAGAGCCTAACAAATATTTTCACAGTGCAAATCTTCTATTCCACAATCATCAACAGACGCCCCACTGAAAACCTCAAAAACTATCAGCTCCTCAATACCATTTAGTTGGGATTCAGACCCAACCACAGTACAGGAACTGACCTCATTGCTACCACAGACAAAATCTGCATAATCCTAGACAGAGGAGACATGGCGACCCTTATTCTCCTGGATTTCTCCTACAACTTTTGACACTCTCTCCCAGTCTATCCTCATCCAACGCCTGCACAACATCACAGTCCAAGGACCCGCACTCTGATGGATCTGCACCTTCATGACTGGCAGGACCCAGTCAGTCAGCCTGGCACCTTTCACCTCGGACCCTTTCACCACGGACCCTCGAGGTCTCATCTGCATATTCGCACAAGGAATCTTCCAAAACCCAACTCTCTTCAATGCTTAAATAATACCCCTCGTTGACATCATCACCTTACACAACATCACAACATGCAGGTTATTCTCTTCCTCATGTTGAAAAAGCCAGAACCCAAAACAAGTTCACTACATGCATGACCAAAATAATTGACTGGGTGCAACCAACTGTCTGAAACTGCACACCAACAAGACTGAAGTCATAATCTTCAGCAAAGGCCCATCTCCTTGGTACTCCACCTGGTAGCTGACAGAGCTAGGACCAACACCCACTACCCACCCCAAGAACCTTGAGATCATCATTGACAGCAAACTTGACATGACAGCCAAGTCAATACTGTCACTGTCTTATGCTATTGTCCCTCCTAACCCGCGGCTGATCCTGATATAGTCCCACTTCCAAACTTTGTACTCGGCCTGAGCTCTCCCAAAGTCTCAATATGGTCCCACTACTAACTTTTGTCCTCGGACTGTGCTGTCTCAAACTCTATTCGATGATGGACTATCACTAGAATTATTTTAACCTGTGTTGATATGTATGTTGATGTGCTATCACTATGACAATTGTAATCTGTGCTTAATTTGAGTGTTGATGTTCAACTACAAATCTTTGAGTCGCAACAGAACTTAGCTCTACTGCGGTTCTATTATGGTAACTATGGCAACCTAGGTTTTGATTTGACTACTTTGTTGCTACCTGGCTTTTTCACGCTCTTCATCCTATATTCAGACTCTCTTACCCCCTTCTTCCCACCCCTCATTTCTCATATATCTCCTTATGCTCTCGCTCAATAATATTCACCCACCCCATGTTATTTCCCATCTCTTCATTTTTAATTGATTTTCAAACCCATTTTATGCAAGGAATACAGAGTATAGATTACACATTATACAAACATTGCACCAAAAGAAAGTCAATTCATAAAGAAAAAAAGAAAAAAAATATATAGAATCTGTAGCATTTCCTAAATCCAATCCGTTATACGTGCCCATATCTTCACTCCCATAGCCCTCTTCCTGCTTCCTTTAGTTTTGTAAATAGCAAGTTCAAAATCATACATTATTAAAAGTCTTTCACGCCAACTAAAAAAAGAGGGCGGATCGGGATTGATCCAGTCTTTTGTAATATATGCTCGCACTACAGCCATACAAATAAAGATAAAGCATATCGTAGCCTTAGATCTTATTTGCCCAGATATTGCCAGACTTAGACCAGTCAGGACTAGTTCACCGGTTATACTAATCGATCATCCCAGAATTAGATTAAAAAACTGTTCAAGTGATAAAAAAAATTCTGAAAGTTTGGGGCAAGAAAAGAACATATGCACAGCATCAGCAGCAAATTGTCCACAGCGATTGCATTTGGTCCCTGTAGTTGTACTCCATTTAGAGATCTTCCTAGGAGTATAGTATAGATCATGGATAGTCATAAAATGCTGTGAGCGCATCATTCCAGTAATCAAAACCCGGCTAGCCAACATAAAAGTTTCGGTAATGTTAATTTCAGCTATCTCCAGCTTGGTTACCCATTTCGCTTGACAGCTTTCCAAATCGTCTGGGAATTTATTAACGAGATAAGAATAAAATTGCCCTATTGATGTTTTTTCCCCATGCACTCAATGAGAGAAAATTTCAACAATTGATGCTGTATCCCAGGGCCTAAGGTCTGCAGAAAGCTGCAAATTTGAAGATATTTAAAAAATTCATTTTTTGGTAACCCAAAATTATTTTGCAGCTCTTTAAAAGAAGCTAAATGTCCCTCTTGGATCAGGTCCCCTAAACAATAAATTCCTCTGATACCCCACCTATTGGCAATTTGATCACGAAAAATAAAGGGTAATAAATCAGAAGCTGTAAACGGTGTATACACATTTATTTTTGGTATTCCCATCTGACGCTTAACTAATTTCCACACCATATATGCGGCTTTTAAAATTTAAAATGTTGTCTTTTTGTAATAGTGGGTTCAACAACTCTGACCAGGCAACCCTTTATCTCTTCACCCATTCCAAGCTCATAAATAGAGGGGGTGTTGTACTGCAAAATCCGTGCTCTATCCCCAACTACCAATGGACTAATATATTGTAAAGTTGCGGCAACATAATAAAAAAAGAAATGGGGAATTCCCCAGCCCCCTGTTCTTTAGGCAACACCATCTTTTTATGAGCTCTTCGTTGTCGTGTGTAGCCCCACAAAAATCTGGAGGAGATCCTCTCTAATCTTTTAAAATAATCAGCCGGGAATTCAATCAGGATGGTGCGGAACATATATAAAAGTTTAGGTAAAATCAGCATTTTTAGGACGTTGGATCTACCATACAAAGACAGATGAAGGTGATCTAGCCTCTCTAAAATTACATTTATTTTAGTCAAAGCAGGATTGATGTTTGATTCTGGGATGTTAGAGACTGGTAACGAGATCTTAATTCCTAAATAACCGTGACTATATTTAAGGGGGGGTCTCCTCCAACATAAAGAACCTGAGTTTTGGAAATATTCAACTTATAACCAGAAACTAATCCAAACTGGGCAGCTAATTCATTAATAGCAGGCATTGTGGTACCGATATCGGTTGTGACCACGACTATATCGTCCGCATAGGCAAGGGCGCAATAATCTATATGACCGAAGCGGAAAGGTTTGATATTTTCAGCAGAATTTAACGTATTCAAAAAGGGTCAATATAACAGGCAAACAAAAGTGGTGAACACGCGCACCCTTGCCATGTTCCGCGAGAAATTGAAAACGAAGAGGTTGTTTGGCCAGCCAAACGTATACAGGCAGTAGGGGAACGATAGAGAGCTTTTTAAGCGGTTACAATACCTAGGCCAAAACCTTTTCTAGCTAAAGACTCCCACATATAGGGCCGAGAAACCCTGTTGAATGCTTTTTCAGCATCCAACAGGGTTACTCCCATTGTGGAGCCAGTTGCTTGTGCCCAATCCAGAAATGCAATTAGCCGCCGGACATGGTCGGCCGTGTCACGTCCAGGAAGAAAACCATGCTGAAATTTTGAAACAAGAGGTGCAATTATACGAGAAAGACGTGACGGTAAGATCTTAGAACATAGCTTACTATCAGCGTTAATAAGCGATATAGGCCTGTATGAAGAAGGCTTGTCCTTTTTAAGAAAAATAGTAATTATTGAATTCCTCCAAGAGAGAGGTGCATTCCCCTTTTGAGCTTCTAAAAAAACTGCTGTTAGTTCTTTTTTTAAAGCTGATCGAAAGGTCCTAAAAAATTTCAGAGGAATAGCATCCGGGCCAACTGCTTTGCCCAATGCTAATGATGTCAATGATAACTCAATCTCTTTCCATGTGATTGGTGTATCTAATTCCTCGATCTGGTCTTTTTATGTAATGACATGACTGAATTTCTTACTAACTCTGGTCTAATTCATTTTAAGAATGGGTAAATTAACGATATGTTCGTGGAATATCTGTGGGCTAAATGATAGAAGTAAAAGGGGAATAATGTCTCAATGCTTAAATCTATGAAAATAGATGTATTATGCATACAATAGACTCATATACCATGGAATAACAGGAACTGGCTTAAAGATCTAGGCCTTGAACTAGTAGACTGTACGCGGCAGGGTACAACTACAAGAGGTGTGGCGGTGTTGAAAAGATTTGGGTCAGGGGCATGTAAGCGGGTGAAAGAAGATCCCTTTGGTCGCTGGGTAATTTGTGAAGTGTTTATGGAAGGCTTATCTTTGACTCTCTGCACTATTTACGGTCCTAATTTGGATGATCCTGATATGTTGAATCAGCTTAGTGTAGAGTTAGCAATGTGGCATTCCCCTCTAGTCTTGTGTGGGGATTTTAATCTTCATTTGGATGGAAAGGATGATATAGCTGGTAATTATCTTTATCGGGGAAAGAAAAACAAAGTCCTCAGGGCTACCAAAGGGATCATTTAAGATTTTGGGCTAGTAGATGTAGGCTATTTAAAGGGATTGGGTGCCCCAGGGCATACTTATTATTCTGCCCCCCATCAAAAACACTTTTGCCTAGATTATTTCTTTATAACTGCTGTATTCTTTATTAATGCTAATGATGTTAGGTTTGATATTGTTCCCAAAATAATTTCTGACCACAACCCTATTATCTTAGAGCTAGACACGAATTACAGATCCTCCCCGAGAACCTGGACCTTCGAATGTAAACTATTATTTGATCCTCTTTATGTCGAGCAGATGGGGAAATGGATATCTGAGTTCTTTAAGACTAATCATGGATCTGCATCGGTTCTGGTGGTATGGGATGCATTTAAATCGGGAGTTCAGGGAGAAACATTAAGTTTTACAATTAACAAACAGCGCGAAATGTGGAAGGCATATGATACTGAGATGGGAAAATTAAGAGATATTGAAATCCAACTGATGACAGCATGTGGTAGAGGGGCGAGCACTGATCAAATCCTAAAAGACCTAGCTATGTAGAAAGCGATATTGTATCCGAATTTTGCTACAAAATTAGCTCTACAGTTTGCAGCGTACAGATCTGAGATGTATGAGGTGAGAGAAAATGCAGGACGTATATTGGCCAAAAGACTTCGGCAGAAGGAGGTTCAAGTTCAAGTTCAAGATCAAAATTTGTATAGCACACTACTCACCCAGAGGGTCTCAAGGCGCTTGAGAGAGGGGGGGCACTTTACTTATCGAATATCCAAGTTTTTAGTTGCTTTCTGAAGGAGAGGTGGTTTTGTGTGAGGCGGAGGTGGGTGGGGAGAGAATTCCACGTTTTCGCCGCTAAGTAGGAGAAGGATCTTCCCCCCATGGTGGATCTTTGGATGTCCGGAATTGCGGCGAGGGCTTGGTTGGACGATCGTAGTTGGCGGGTGGGGGTGGTAAAGGACAGGCGCGTGTTGAGGCATTCGGGTCCTAGGTCGTAGAGGGCTTTGTGTGCGTGGGTGAGGAGACGGAACGTTATTCTCTTGTTGACGGGGAGCCAGTGGAGGTCTTTCAGGTGACCGGAAATGTGGGCTTGGCGGGGGATGTCTAGTATGAGCCTGGCTGAGGCGTTTTGGATGCGTTGGAGTTTTTTCTGTAGTTTGGCTGTAGTTCCGGCGTAAAGGGTGTTTCCGTAATCCAGTCTGCTTGTGACCAGTGCGTGGGTGACCGTTTTTCTTGTTTCGGTGGGGATCCAACGGAAGATTTTTTTGAGCATGCGTAGGATGTTGAAGCATGATGATGAGACGGCGTTGACTTGTCTGGTCATCGAGAGGGAGGAGTCCAGTATGAAGCCTAGGTTGCGTGCGTGGTCCGTTGGTATGGGTGCGGTTCCCAGGGCCGGTGGCCACCATGAGTCGTCCCAAGCAGAGGGGGATGAGCCTAAGATGAGGACTTCCGTTTTATCCGAGTTCAGTTTTAGGCGGCTGTTCTTCATCCACTCGGCTACATCTTTCATTCCTTCGTGTAAGTTGGTTTTGGCGGTGTTTGGGTCTTTGGTGAGGGAGAGGATCAGCTGGGTGTCGTCTGCGTAGGAGATGATGTTTTGGAGTTTTTTCTGTAGTTTGGCTGTGGTTCCGGCGTAAAGCGTGTTTCCGTAATCCAGTCTGCTTGTGACCAGTGCGTGGGTGACCGTTTTTCTTGTTTCGGTGGGGATCCAACGGAAGATTTTTTTGAGCATGCGTAGGATGTTGAAGCATGATGATGAGACGGCGTTGACTTGTCTGGTCATCGAGTGGGAGGAGTCCAGGATGAAGCCTAGGTTGCGTGCGTGGTCCGTTGGTATGGGTGCGGTTCCCAGGGCCGGTGGCCACCATGAGTCGTCCCAAGCAGAGGGGGATGAGCCTAAGATGAGGACTTCCGTTTTATCCGAGTTCAGTTTTAGGCGGCTGTTCTTCATCCACTCGGCTACATCTTTCATTCCTTCGTGTAAGTTGGTTTTGGCGGTGTTTGGGTCTTTGGTGAGGGAGAGGATCAGCTGGGTGTCGTCTGCGTAGGAGATGATGTTGAGGTTGTGTTTGCGCGCGATGAATGCGAGGGGACTCATGTATATGTTGAAGAGGGTGGGACTGAGTGATGATCCTTGTGGTACGCCGCAGATGACTTCGGTGGCCTCTGATCTAAAAGGGGGGAGGCGGACTCTCTGGGTTCTTCCGGCGAGGAATGAGATGATCCAGTCCAATGCTTTTCCTTGTATTCCGACGTTGCTGAGGCGTTGTATGAGGGTGCTATGACAGACTGTGTCGAAGGCTGCGGAGAGGTAAAGTAGTATGTGGGCAACTGTTTCTCCGTTGTCCAGTAATGTTCGAATGTCGTCTGTTGCTGCGATGAGGGCGGTTTCGGTGCTGTGTTTGGCTCAGAAGCCGGACTGTGAGGGGTCGAGGGATTTGTTGGATTCGAGGAAGGCGGCGAGCTGACTGTTGACGGCTTTCTCAATGACTTTGGCAGGGAATGGGAGGAGCGAGATGGGGCGGTAGTTCTTAAGTTCAGTGCGGCAAGGATAGATAGTATTATGGATGAGTCGGGGCAATTGCATGATAAACCTGCTGAAATATTAGAGATTTTTTGTGAATTGTATAGTAAACTATATACAGAGGATATTACCTATGAAATTGCGGAAAAAGTAGCAGATTTTAGTATTAACATTGTTTTTTCCATCTCAATTACTTCTCCTCACTACCTCTCCCCAATTTTCATATACCTCTACTCTACCTCTACCACCCCTAAAACCTCTGACATTTCTCCCCCTCTGATATATTTTTGTTATCTACATATACTCTGTCATACCCTGACACCCTCTCTACTCAACTTCTACGCTATCTCTAACACCCTTAACACCTCTTACATTTCTCCCCTCTGGTTAACAACACCCCTTCTTACCACTTACCCCCCTCTCTCTCTTGGGATTCTCCCCTATGGTTTCCAGCTCCCGCTGCCTATTTCTCATCTCTTTCTGGTCCCTCCCCCCTCCTATCTCTCCAGCGCTAGCCCCCTTCTCACGACCTATAATGTTCCCCACATATCACATCCAGATCCTGCCCCCCCCCAGATCCTGCCCACTCCAGCATGGTCCCAATTCCTGGAACATCATATACCCATCCAATCTGTCCAAAAATGCCAAGAAAACTTTAAACATAAATTATTGACTCGCCACCCTAAAACTCTCATAGTTGATACCTACCATGGCCTCACCTCTCCTATAAAAACCAACCTTATTTTCTATTCCAAAACGCCCCTCCAAATGGAAAAGTATCTTCCTAGGCCATCTTACAGTCACTAAATCCAGGAATATCCCATATGGTTTCAAATGATCTACCTTCCCATCCCCAGCCTTTCTCAGAGAAATTAACATCTCCATATTCAAAACCGGTAACATTCTCATCCAAGCTAGCGAACTACACCTCAACATCTTCGACCGCCACTTCAGTATCCTGGCAACCCACCTATCCAAATCTGACCCCTACCCCTCTTCCTCCCAATTGTCGGACACCATCATGATTCCACCCCCCAGCGCTGAGCCCACTTCCCCAAGACTCCCCTAATGTGCATACCACCACCCAAACCCTCACCTTATCTAAAGACCAACACCCTCAAACCCATCTTTCCCCCCTAGCCGCTCTACTACTCCCGGACCCCTTCACCCTGGACTTCCACCCTCACCCCCCCTTGTGCCTATATCTCCCTCTCTGAACTACACTCTCCCCACGCAAGTTGTTGAATTTAAATCCCAGTCCCTCCAACTAGTGCTTCCGGCCCTTTCCACCCCTACACCCATCTCTCCACCGCTGACTTTCTCTCCCCCCTCATAGTGCTGTAACTTCCCCCTCATCCCTCTCGCCATCATAACTTCTCCTATGACCTTTCAACCTATCTTCATGACTGACCCCGTCTCCCTCACGTCCAATATCCATAACTCTCCTCCAACTCCACCCCAGCGGCACCTCCCCCACACCCATCAGGCTATCATCGCTGGTCAACACTGAACCCTCGTTCTCCTCACCCTCCCCGTCGCCCGAGCCAACGCTCAGACACTTTCTAACATTGAACTTAAGCTCTCAACCATGCAGACAGAACTTATAAGACCCAGAAAAGATTTTAACACCCTGAACACAAAGACCCCCATCAATCATAAGAACTCCACCTGCCCGTACCTCACTTACACTGCCCAACTTAACCACTGGAAATCTACTCCTCTTCGCAACAGATCGTTTAGGCCACGCAACGCTAGGAACAGCCTCTCCTCTTCTGCCATCAAGGACTTATGCAACTCTTACCTTCCCAAACCTCTAATCCCTAATCATTCCCTCCATTATGCCTACATCCCAGTGGATTTGGGAACGAACAGAACCCCCTCCTCTCCCATCTCACCTAGACCCCCAGTCCAACTTACCACCATACACTTGTGCCCCACCACCAAAGCCAACCCTAAGCCCCTCTCATGCATGCTCGTTAATTGCCGCTCAGCTGTCAGACACGCTACGGAAACTTCTGAAACCAACCTCAGTGAAACAATCGACATTGCCTATCTTACATAAGCCTGGTTTAAGAACCGCTCGGCGGCCATCCTTGACTTGCTGACCCCCCTGGCTACTCTAGCATCAGTAAAGACAGACCAGACAGAATAGGAGGCTTCTTAGTTATCATCTATAAAAATAAACTCCAACTTTCCTGTGTTAAAAATTCTGAACACCTAACGTTTTAATATCGTGGCGCGGAACTCACAATACAGGGCACTCCCACAATTCACCTACATTACATCTACCACCCCCGGGTGATCCTATACCCTTCGCTGAGGAACTATCTGACCTTCTCTCCCAAATATCACTCTCCAACTCCAAAAATCTCTTCCTAGGAGATTTTAACATCCCCTGGAACAATGTTACTGACCCCACAGTCAGCCATCTCATCAATCTCCTAGAGATCAATGGCCAGGTTCAACTATGCCACTCACCCACCCACACCAAAGGTGCCACTATTGATGCCATCATTTCCAACAACGACTTGGCCTCCCTCTCCAGCATCCTCCTTATTGACTGATCTGACCATCACCTCATCATGTTCAAGATCGAATCCTCTCCCGTGCCCCCTCCTATCAAAACCGTCAAACCCATGAAATGGCCCAGAAATCTTAATGAAATCCCTCTTGGTGAACTCGAGTCTCAGCTCCAAGCTCAACTCCTTCTCACCCCTCTCTCCCAAGACTCCAATGAGCTTACTGAGCTTTTCAACAAGGCCTTCAAGGAGGTCGTAGACCATCTAGCCCCTCCCAAACTAAAGAAACAAAGAACCATTCCATCCAAAATGTGGTTTACCTCTGACCTCAATTACGAATTACGTTCACTTCGACTGACTGAAAGAACATGGAGGCAACACCCCTCCCCTGCAAACCTTGCTTGTCTTCGGGCTGCTAGGGCCACTTAGAAAAAGCACATTTTCAAAGAAAAGGCCCCCTTCTTCAGAACTCAACTAGACCGGGCCAAAAATAGATCCAGAGAACTATTTAACATTGTTCGCAACTAAACATCCACAGCCCCCCTTAAACTGTCCGCCTCAACTAATAGATGCAAAGAAATTGCCAACTTCTTCTCAGAGAAGATCGCCAAAATGGATCAGTCCTTCCATCTAACTCAGACCCCACCGAATCCACCATTAGCTGCAGATACTTCATTAGATGATCCTTCCCTCTCGACTCTGCCTCCTTCCTCTTCCACTCTCCCTCACGCTACAACCCACACAGATTCCAGCCTTCCACTCATGCAACTCAAAAACAATGCATCCTGGACTAACTCCACCCGGTGACTGAGTCTTCAACGTCATCTCCAAACTTAAACCATCCTCACACACCAAAGTTCTTCTCCCATCTAGTCTTAGCTAGAATCTTAACCACATTTTTGTCCCTTATTGGACCATGATCATCAACACCTCCCTCTCCACAGGATGTGCCCCAAACTCCCTTCAACTCAGTCAAATCATGCCTAGTCCTAAAAATCTCACATCTGACCCTAATGACCCAAACAATCTTCGCCCTATCTTGAACCTACCACTTCTCTCCAAAGCCCTTCAAAAATGTGTCTTGCTTCAATTGGATAATCACATTAACAATTGCAACCTCATGGACCCCTTACAATCCGGTTTCAGGAAAGGCTGCACCACTGAAACCGCCATGCTAAAGATAGTTGACGACATCCATTCTAGCCTTGACAACTGTGAATCCTGCCTTCTAATTCTCCTTGACCTCTCAGTGGCCTTCGATACAGTCAACCACAATTCCTTACTCAACTCGATCAAGACCCGCTTTGGCCTTAGCGGTCAGGTCCTTAACTGGTTTACCTCTTTTCTTCAACACAGAACTCAACAAATCAAAATTAATGACTGCGTGTCTCACCCCTCACCTGTAACCCTAGGTGTCCCACAAGGCTCTATTCTCTCCCCCTCTCTCTTTAACCTCTTCATGGAACCCCTTACCCTCATTCTGAAACAAGCTGGAAGAAGGATCCAAGATGGCCACGGGACAGGAGCTCCACCAGTGAGCTCCGGGTTGGGGATAGCCGAATCGGTTGATATCCCTAGTCAACCCTGTCATCCATCGCCCTACTGCCTACTGCCATTCACACACAGCAGTCCCAGAGCCACCGACATTCGTGTACTGACCCTACTCACCTTACACGGGACCGCTGGCCATTAGACTGCTGGGCTGACTGCTTGCCTCTTGCTGAACCCGTTGATCGCAGCGCTTCAGCTGACTGCCAAGATACTGTCGAAGCTCCCATCGAACACTACTGGCTCCGTTCGCCTAAATCCATGCGCCAACCCTGGCTTGTCCGGGTGCTCCCCTATCACTGCCCGCAGAGAACCAAGACCCTGGTGAGGCTGCAGATCACAGTCTACATGCCGCCTAGTCTCCAGCGTAGGTGTGCGTTGAGGGTTAGTTCCTGAGCCCGAAATCCTGGCGCTGGGCTTACGCCGGGATCTCTGAGACCCCGGTGAGTCCTCTGATTGCAGACCACACGATGCCTGGTCTCCCGCATTGGTGTGCGTAGGGGACTGGCTCCTGTACCCGAAGACCTGACGCTGGGCTTAGCGTCCCTGGCTTGCTTCTGCCGCGACCCTCGTGGTCACCCGCATTGCTACCCGATGGGTGGTGGCTCCTGAGTCCGATGCAAAAACGCTAAGCTTTACAGCGGGGTCACCGGGTTCGAGCCGCGTCCCTGGCTTGCTTTCAAACGACCGCTGCTTCCAACCTGCTGGGGAGGAGCCGTTCTTCCCTTGCATCCCGGGAGCGGATGGGCTCTTCACCCCGAGTGCTGCCACTAGAGACGATAAAAAACGGAGGAATCATCTGTCCCGAGACATCCCGAACCCGTTTTGCTACCTTTCTGCTGTGACCCTGCAAGGGGGAGGCCTCTCATCCCCTTCAGTCCGGATGCAGCTGCACTCCTCCCCCTGGGGCCCTCCAACTGCATTGGAACTGCAGACATCAACAGCCCTTTACCGCTAACATCCACTGCCTGATTGTCCGCGTCCTTTCCTTTTCCTGCAGGCAGGCAGACCGCATGAGCGGGGATCACTCAGCACACACAAGGAGCATATGGCAGTTGCCGCACACCGTAGTTGCATTCACGGACTGGCATTTACATTTTACTGGATTGTTACATACTGTACTATATGTGTACATAATTTTTTACTTATATTACTGTACTTTATTTTTAACACTCTCGGTCATCGAAACTGCATCAAAACAGACTGATTGAGGCATCTGGGGGGGCATTGGAAGAGTGTCTCATATTCATTCTGCGTGCCTGACCTTAAACTGGAAGCCACACCGTGACTAAAGTGACTCATACACTCGGCGTACCTGACCTCAACATGGCTTCCACACACGGGTCATGGAATTCTATTTTTATTTAGCATGGTTTATCCCCAAAATGCCCGCTATTGATCTTTGAAGCAATTGATTTTATTATTTTTCTTTATTCAAGTATTTATCAAAGACTTTATAACATCATTACAGTAAACAGTGAAACAGGACTGAGTAGTTAAAGGACCCCTCACTTCAAGACCTTTTCTGGACTATGAACAGAAAGGTAGGTCACTTCACTGGCAATATGGTGGGGCGGCCATTTTGGAACTGTCTAACTACAATAGGGCATTCCTAGTCTCCTTTCAGTCTGTGAAGAGTAGGAAATGTGGGTTTTCCCCCTTGCACACTAGGATCTTGGCCTGCTTGGAATCTACCTGGATGTCCTCCTGGATTGGGCCAAATAAGGATTATTGTAAATAACATGGTTGGTGGGTCCCTGACTTCTTGTGAGTTTAGATATACACTGCTATACATGTTTTATACTGAAGTTAATATGGCCCTTTAGAGTTTATTGTATATACTGCATATAATTGTATGATAACTACCACCCTTCCTTCTGCTTTATTCCGGACTGTGACTCGGCATTTCTTCTTCGGCTTGAGTCCTGATTGTGTCTCGGAATTTCTACCATTCAACCATGCGCCCACCTAACCCCACCCGGAACTCAAATCTAGTGTGCTACGGACCCAACTCCTGGTCCATTACCTATCCAGACAAAATGACCAGTAATGCAAAAAAGAACTTCAAGCATAGTACTCTAAAACAACACCAGGAAACACTGATTGTAGATAACTACCACACAGCGGCCAATGGCAACACGAAAACTAACTTCATTTTCTACACTAATCACCCGACTAAATGGAAAACCACCTTCTCTCTTCACCTTCAAGTCGCCAAGTCAGTAATCATTCCCTATGGTGAAAAAATCTCCATTACCATCTCCCCAACCTTCAAAGGGGAACTCACCATTTCCATCTATAGAACTGGAACCATTCTCATACAGGCCACCGACTCGCACCTCACCACTTTTGACTGCCACTTCCCCACACTTCTCTCCTCGTTAACTCAACTGAGTCATCAAACCATATCTCCCCTACCCCCATCACCCTCACTAATAAGGTAGAACTGATCCAATCTCCCTGCCCTGAAGATCCTCTCTTCAACTCATGGACATCCACCATCACTCACTACAATCACACTACCCCTATCATTACTCTCCGCCGCCAAACACCCACCATATTACATCAACTGATCATATCAGGAACAACAAACTCACAATTAACAAACACCGCAAAGCCGATCTCGATCTTGACAGCTCGGACTCTAACCTCTGCCCTCCTGTGACTGAAATCCCTACAGGTACTCCCCGCTCGACCCCTGATGATCTGAACCCTTCCTCACAAACTACCTCTTCCCCAACACAGACCCTTTTTCCCCGACCCTTACTTCCCCCTTGTCCAACGTCATCTCGAATCCAGTGGTCACTCTCCCCCTACTACCACTGCACACTCCATTTCTGATGTCCCACATCCACAGGCACAACCGGTCTCCACCGCTTACCTCACTGACAACCCCGTGACATCCCCATGTCCAACGTCATCACCAATCCAGCAGACACGTTCCCTCCATAATCACTGCACACTCCCCCTCCACCGTTGCACACCCACATACACAACCTGCCTACATCGCTAATCTCATTGACATTCCCCAGAACTCTGACTTCCTACCTAGAATTTCTCTCCCTCCTCACTTGGACAGTAGACCCTCTACTCCTGCTCTAACCTCCTTGAATGGGAGCATTACTAATCCGGCTCCCCGCGTCCAACCTCTCCCCTCTCCTCCCACTGATTCCGTCCAATCCCTGACCCCGGTTCATTCTCCATTTATAGACTCAAGTCATTCTCGGTCCCTGCCTAAAACCGTAACCTTTTTCAGCTCAATAGCACAGCAACTTAACAGAATGGAGCTGAAAATTAACTCCCTTGCTGCTGATTTCCTATACTTAAAATAAGACCTTCTCACAGGACCATGCCACCGTGCTCCCTCTCCCCGGGTAAATTTGCTCCCCCCCACTCAATACCTCTCACTTGGCCCCACAGAGCACCCCTCGACCCTCCAGTCAATCAGCGAGTCAGGCACTTCCACCCAACCAGGATCGCCAAAACTTTTCAATACCGAAACCTGATGAGATCAACAACTCTTACCTCGCTTTGAGCCAGAAGTCAGCCTCTTTCCCCATCCCTATTATTATCGGCACTAACAGAATCCCTAAAACTGTCCACTTGCCCAGACCTTCTGCTCAATACTCCTCTATCCACCTAACTCCCCCATCATCGAGGCTCCCCGTCCTCCCTCTTGCATGCTCCTCAACTGCAGATCAGCAGCACAACACACCACAGACATTGCTGAAGCTGTACTCGCGAAAGAAATTGACATCGCTTTCCTCATGAATCCTGGCTCAATGTCCACTCCACCCCCATTGTTGAGATTCTCGCTGTTCCAGGGTACACCATCATCAGACAAGACAGACCGATTAAAACTGAGGGGGGACTAGCCATCATTCACAAAGCTGGAATACAGATTACCAAACTTAAACCTTCAGAATACCTATTGTTTGAATACATATTCTGTTCAAGATTGATGCACTTCTCAGCTATCAACCTATTCGTGAAAACAAACCTGAACACTGGACCAGAAACATCAAAGAAGTCCCTTTATCCAAACTTGAATCCAGGATTCATGCCCATCTTCAACTCCAACCCTCATCATGGACGGCCGATGACTTCACTACACCCTTTAACTCAAAAATGACAGAGGGTTTAGACCAAGTAGCTCCACTCAAACTCAAACAATTGAGGCGAACCAAATCTAAACCCTGGTTTAACGTGGATTCGAATGATGAAAGGCATCAACTTAGACAAATGGAAAGGTCTTGGAGACTAAACCCCTCAACCTTACACCTAGCGCAACTTAGATCTGCTCGGCAGGCATATGAAAAACACATTTTCAGTGAAAAGGCGTCTTTCTTCCACAGCCAACTAGATCTGGCGAAAACAGACCGAGAGAACTCTTCAACATTGTCAAAAGCCAAACAAACCGCACTCCCTCTCAAGAAATCAAAGCCACCAATGAACGATGTGAAGAAATTGCCACCTTCTTCACTAATAAAGTCTCAAAAATTGATCAATCCTTCATCCAAACTGCTAACCCTCCTTCCCTAACCCTCCTTCCCTCTTAACCTGCCCCCCTTTAACCACCCTTGACCATTCAGAAAGAGTTCTTAACAAGGACAATCAGGCCGGCCTCCAGCTAAAAAACAATGCACATTGGTCCGACTTTGAGCTAATGTCGGAAAATTAGGTCTTCAGTATAATTTCTAACCTAGAACCTTCCTCCCACACTATGGACCCCATCCACAATTATAAAATAACTCAACCACACCATTTCACCTTTCTGGACAAAAATCATCAACGCCTCTCTCACCTCAGGCTATGTCCCAGACTCCCTTCAACTAGGACAAATCACACCCATTCTCAATAAACCAGGGGCCGACCCTAATGATCTTAACAACCTCAGACCTATCTCCAACCTCCCATTCCTTGCAAAAACAATGGAGAAATGCATTCTCCACCAACTCAACAAACACATTGATGAGTTCAACCTCCTCGACACCTTTTAATCAGGATTCAAGAAAGGCTGCAGCACGGAAACAGCTATGCTCAACGTCTCTGACGATATTCACAAGGCTTTAGATGAAAGTGATGCCTGCCTACTCATCCTTATTGACCTATCTGCGGCATTCGACACAGTAAATCATCCAGCGCTTCTGGAGACCTTGTCAAAACGGCATCAATGGCACAGTACTAAAATGGTTCACCTACTTCCTTCAACACCGCTCGCAACAAATTAAAATCAACTCCTGTCTCTCGAAGTCAACAAAAGTCACACTTGGGGTCCCGCAAGGCCTAATCATCTCCCAGTCCCTCTTCAATCTCTTCATGGAGCCCCTCACAATCATCATGAAAACTGGAGTGAATTACCACCTTTACTCTGATGACACCCAAATTTATTTCAAAATCAAGTCTCCCAGTGACATCCGACACCTCAATGCTACTCTAACTGAGATCCAAACTTGAATCAACGCTAACCACTTAAAGCTCAACCCAGATAAAACGGAACGAATCCTATTGTCTCCAAAAAGCAACCATCGTCCAATCCAAGAGTGGCTCAAGAATCTGGTTGCCCTAAACTGCCCTATCGTCCTATCCGACTCAGTTAAGTCTCTAGGCATCACCCTTGACAAGAACTTATCTATGGAGGCCCACATCAAAAACTCTGCAAAAAGTGCTCTTTTTTCTCTAAAACACCTCAAGAAATTGAACCCTTTTCTTCCCCATGAAAACGTCAAGACAGTAGTCCAATCCCTAGTTCTCTCTAAACTCGACTATGGGAACACCATCCTAACAGGGACCCCAAAAGCTCACCTAGCCCCTCTAAGGGCAGGGCTGAACATGGCCGCTCGATTCGTATCTGGAGTAAAAAGATTTGGACACATCACTCCAGTTCTCAACTCCCTCAACTGGCTTCCCATGGAAGGGAGGTGTATTTACAAGCTGGCCTGCATCACACACAAAACCCTCCACTCTCCGGCCCCCAACTACCTGAACAACAAACTGGTAAGAGCAGGTCAATCCAGAACTCTGAGAAGCTCCAACTCACTCCTTCTTATTCCTCCGAAACTGAAAAAGAAAACCACACAATACCGATCGTTTTCTGGCAACGCTCCCAGGTTGTGGAACGCTCTCCCTAGAGTCCTCAATGCAACCCCTTCTTCTCCTGTTGCAAAAGGGACCTGAAACTCCATCTCCTTAACAAATACTTTCCTGACCAACGTCAACTAACCTAGACTTCAATATCCGAGTTTACTCCTCTCTCTTGACATTCAAGGATAGTTGGTGACCGGACTGTGTTAACCACCTTATTTTTCATGCTGTATTTTTTTGTCTCTGGTTTGCTTCCTTACTGCCTGCCTACTATGTAATGCAATTTCCGTAGTTTTTTTTCTTTACAGTGTGTATGTAAAGCACTCCGATACCTACGGGTCAAGCTACCGGTATATAAAACTTTTAAAATAAAAATAAATGAATAAACTATCACCTCTATGCGGATGACACCCAACTTTACTATAAGATTAGGTCCCCTTGAACAAGATCCAATCCTGGTTCTATACCAACCATCTCAAAGTTAACCTTACGAAAAACTGGAGTAATCCTCTTCTCACCTAAAAACAACGGGCCACCGATCCAATCCTGGATCTCTGATCTCAATTCTCTCAACTGTTCGCTCTCTTTGTCCAATTCAGTGAAATCACTTGGTTTCATCATCGACAAAAACCTAACCCTTAACAAACACATAAAAAACTCTGCTAAAGAAGCTCTCCTCACTGAAGGATTCAAATTAATTACCGATGGACTATACTCACCAATAGCCCATACACCAATATAAGTAATAATAATTCAGTCGACAATGGAGAAAGTTCAATCGTTTATTCTTCAAATACAAGCCCTGACAGGGGAGCCTCAGTCTACACGACCCTCAGAGGTGCGCAGAGGAGACTGACTACGTGCATAAGATACAAAGCATATATACGTTTCATACATCCCACAATGCCACCTTACAAGGAAAGATACAACTTGTCAGTGAACCAAAAGGAATACCCATATATGGCACAATTGATTGCGAATAGCCTAGGCCTTAGCTATTCCGGGGCAGGTCAGTAAGGTGCGTCCCTGTCTATCTGTAGCCCGGGGACTACAGGAACGGGCTCTGCTAGAATGTGCGCATCCCACAAGAAAGGCAGGTGTGACCTTGGGTTTCCTTGAGCTACAAGCTAATGAATAGAGTAGACGGCTTGACTGGCCATCGTGGTTTCGAGCGAAAGCGTGATCACGTGATTTCAGGGAAACGGTACTCGTACACAGAGAAACGAAACAAAATGGCTCCGGTCATACCAATAGGAGCAGTCGAGCTAAAAGTGAATCAATTGTTACTATGCTACTACAATGAACTCTAATCATATAATTATACAGACACGAGGTTATATTGTGTATACTAGGCCAATAATATATTGTTTATCGAATTTAGATCCCATCAGATGGCCCTTTTGGCCTATCATAGCCAATATAACTACATTCATTCTACAAAGACTCCCTCATCGATCTGCTTAAGATCTGAAACCTCCTTCTGAATCATTTGCTTTTCGACTTTGGTCTGACGAGAAAAGTTTAAAGCAGACGTTATCCGTGTAGCACAGAAATAGCAGCAAGCCGGGCCACATTGGAGACATAGGCAACAGGTAAATATTACTCCAAAAGCTCCAGCAAGCACCATAAATACTTTCCAACCCCAAGTAGCTAAAAGACCCCAAAACCAACTAGTAAGGGACCAGGTACCGTTATCCACATGTGCTTCGCTGGCTAATCGATGAAGTTTCTGTATTGCAAGATGAATGGTAGGGGCCGAATCAGGAATAAACACACAGCAAGAGCTGCCGATCACATGACAAGCTCCGCCCCTATCTGCGAGGATGACGTCAAGAACCATCCGGTTCTGAAGCGAAACAAGCCTCGTCGCCTGAAGCTCCACAGTAATGTTCATTAAGATCCCAGGTGTGGTCTGGACCACGTTCTCGACTATTCTAGATAAGCTTCTTATACTACGGCTATTGAATATAGGTCCCCAAAAGGGGGTGAGACCTTTGGCAAAATCCTCAAATTGCTGCAGGGAGGTATCTGTTTGACAGGTACTGTCAGTATCAAAACTCCTAATATTTCAGTTAACCACTACCCCCCTCCGGACCAACTGATGTGTTCTATGATAGTCAGGTGGGGCAATATAAACTGGGGGGTAGAGGAACGAAAGACAGCAACGTCCTGCCCATCTACGTGGGAGCCATGTATACGCATTCCCACCACATACAAAATACACGTCTGGAGGGGTAATCATAGGTGGTGTACTATATACCTGCAGGGTGTAAGTGTAATTACATCTACTCTTTCCTACCATGACATGGCCCCGACCTTGTATGCAAAAGGGGGAGGTGGTATTAATAATGGGGATCGGCAAGGCTTAGTCATTCGTGACATTGCGTTCTTTAAAATGCTGAAAATACCTAGTATAATTGAAAAGTTCAAAATCCTGCATTTCCTCTGGTAACCAAGTCATATTCTTATAATCTGTATACACATTTATGCAAGCCTTGGGATCTAGAGATCCTTCTCCTTCATTTCCTTCTGCATCAAATCCTTGATGTTGTTCTATATACTTCAGAATGGCTCATAATCTCTTTCAGTATATATCTTTGGTTCAGCTACATAATGAGAATACATCAATGATAATAATTGAAACCAGGCTTCACAGCTAGCTAAATAAGACATTGGCAAGGAAATGAATAATTCATGCTGGTGCATTACAGAGGGAAGTAACCCACATACCCAACAATGTGTATTGTTTGTGGTACTGTGAGTTTGATGTAACATTTCAATAAAAGCATTTTTCATATAGGTTTCTCTATGTCTCGCCTTATGAGGGGGCATAGAATAAAAGAGGTGTTCTTTCGGAGCAACAGTAGTTCCTAATAATTTCTGTACAGGATGCTGAAATTCTAAATATACGAATACACACATTAAAATTACTGTGATTATCATAATGAAAACAACGAATGCCACCTTCACTCTGGTGGGCCATCCGGAAAACAAATGCATATTATCCACATATCGTCGAGGAGCTAGTGGCCTTTCATCCTCCATTGCAAATCGGGCAAAAGGAACCATGCTCTCTATAAGTCCAAATCTAACTCGGTCCCTTGCTATAAGTCCAAATCTATCTTTGTATCCACAAAGCACGCACACCACCAGAGGGGTTCTTCTTCCCACTAGGGGATCTTCTTCCCTGTGTCCGTTTTAGAGCCTCACAGGTAGACTCCTATTTATTCATCCAAAAAGAAACAATTCTTCTCCTGTTATAGAACGACCGCAGCCCTTATCTCAGTCTTTCTTTCTGAACAGAGCTACTTAGCACAATGTCCCAAGCTCTCAACGTGTTCAGTCCAGTGTCTCGCTCAGTATCCCAGCAAATCTATCCGATGTGTCTCAACTCAAGTCTTTCCCTATCTCCTACCAGTTGAATCTGGGGTACCGCACCATTTTCGGGGCCGCAGGTCGTATTTACAACGTCCAGGCTGCTCTTGATCAGAAAACAACTCTGTTGCAAGGACATCAGATGCATTCGAATCCTGTGACGCACCTGAAACAACGGCCTCCGCTGGTTGAGCCGGTACCCTTTCACCTGGGGGCAACACTTCGCTCGGCTGCCCCTTTTCTTGGGTGTCTGAAAAGGGAACAAAGCTTTGCAGCAATTCTCCTTCTTGGCTCGGGATTCCTTCGTGGTTTCGCAAATCAAAGAGCAAAGGGAGCGGCAGGCGTTTCAGGTGGCTGATGTGGATCCAGTGCTTGCGTCCATGCACTTTCACCGCCGACCTCGTTGCAAGGATGATCTGGTAGGGTTCGGACCACTTCGGTTCCAAACTCGATTTCCGTTGATAATTATTCACCAGGACCCACTGACCTGGTTTCAACCGATGTCTAGGACCCTCTGGTAGCGGCCGCAATGTCTCGGATACCTGTTGATGAATAGAACGCAGATCTTTAGTCAAAGTATACCAATAATCTGTCATCAAAGAATAATCAATATCTCTGGAAGACCTGGGTCTGGGGACTCCCCACACATTGGCAGGACGGCCAAAAATTACTTCATAAGGGGATAACCCAGTTCTCGTGTGGGGCGTTGTTCTTCAAGACAATAACGCTAGAGGGAGTGCACCAGGCCATTTCAATCCAGTACTCGCACAAATCTTGGCCATCTTTAATTTCAAGGTGCCGTTGTATTTTTCAACTAGACCCGCTGACTGGGGGTGCCTAGCTGCATGAAATTTTTGCTTGATCTGTAAACCATCACAAACACTCTGAACCAACAAAGAGTTAAAGTGTGTCCCATTATCAGACCAGATAATCCGGGGCAAACAATAACGTGGGAAATATTCTTTAACCAGGGCCTTGGCAGTTGCAACCGCAGTCGCTTCTTTGGTGGGGTAGGCTTCAACCCATTTACTGAAAGCGCAAACCACCACCAGCACATTTTCAAATTATTCACTTGCTCCATTTGTATATAATCGATTTGTATAACTTCCAAAGGCAGGGACGGTGGTGCAAAATTTCCACTCAGGACAGATTCTCTACCCCCGGGGTTGTAACGTAAACACACAGGACAATATTTGACTACATGTCCCGCAGTCTTAGCAATATTGGGATTATTCCAGACTGGGTCCAACACGGCACAAATACCTTTTGCTCCTATGTGGGCTGGGCCATGAGCCATGGTCACTACTGCATATACCAATGCATTAGGGAGTAACCATCGCTGCTTCTCAGTTCGATCTATCCAACACTCATTTTTGTCTAATCTCCCTACTTCCTGCTCCCATCTCTGCATCTCATCTATTGTAGCTTCTTTTTGCAATTCTTTTACACTTTCAATGGTATTATCGAACACAGATGTTTCCGCCACCCACCGAGCTGAAGCACTAGGAAACATGGGAGTCATTTTAGTTTGAGCTGTTTCTTTAGCTATTGAGTCAGCAAAAGCATTTCCCTCCCCAGTAGAATCAATGACTTTTTTGTGAGCACTGCATTTAATGATGGCTACCTTTTCTGGTAGTGTCAAGGCAAACAACAGTCGATCAATTAAAGGAACATGTTGAATTTTCTGACCATGTGTGGTAAAGAAACCCCTCTCCCTCCACAGCCTCGAGAAATTATGGGCAACGCCAAAGGCGTACTGGCTGTCTGTGAAAATATTTACCCTTAGTCCTTCGCTCAATTCACATGCTCGTAACAAGGCTATTAGTTCAGCTGCTTGGGCTGAGTGATGGGTAATCCTAGCGGTTTCCACCACTGTTTTCAACGTTGTAATTGCATATGCAGCTGTTGCAGTACCATCTGGCAATTTAAAACAAGAACCATCTACATACAGCTCTCCTTGGGGTTCTGGTAAAGGGGTGTCAGTGAGATCTACACGCCCTTTGGTCTCTTCTTCAGTTCTAAATATACAATCATGGGTGTCATCCTTTTTATCATTAGAAGGGAGAGGCAGTAAAGTTGCTGGATTCAATGTAGCGCATCTTTTAATCGTAATATGTGGTGCAAACAATGTTAACTCATATCCCGTCAAACGAGCACTCGTAAGGTGTTGGGTTTTAGTTCTATTTAACAAAATATCCACAGCATGCGGTACCATGACTGTGAGATCCGTGTTCAAGACTATACCCTCCGATTGTCGGATGGCCACCACTACTGCCGCAGTGGCCCTCAGACAACTTGGTAGGGCTCGTGCAACGTTATCCAGGACCGATGAAAAGAATGCACAGGGTCTCTGTTTTCCGCCGAAACCCTGTGTTAATACTGAAAGCGAACAACCGTCCACCTCGTGCACGGAAAGTGAAAAAGGCTTCCGGTAATCCGGGGTACCCAAGACAGGTGCAGAACATAAAGCAGCTTTCAAAGAGTCAAAGGCTTCCTGACACTCATCTGTCCAGGGTAGGGGTTCATGCACATCTTTGGTAGTCAAATACAACAAGGGTTTAGAGAGGAGTGAATAGTTAGGAATCCATTGGCGACAGTAAGAGGTTATGCCAAAAAAAGCACAAACATCACGTTGGGTCCAAGGTACAGACATATTAGTAATTACAGATATTCTCTCTGGAGTCAATCTTCTCCCCGCTTTCGACAGTAAGAGGCCAAGGTAGGTCACTTCCTGTCGACGATATTGAAATTTAGAAAGGGAGACTTTATTCCCTTTATCAGCCAAATGATTCAACAACATAACTGTTGCTTTTTTACAACCCTCCTCCGTATCGGAGGCTACCAAAATGTCATCCACATACTGGATAATCGAATTTCCTGCTGGCAAAATTAATTAATCAAGGACTGCTTTTAAGTCCTGACTATATATGCTAGGACTTTCTGTATAGCCTTGGGGAGCACGCGTAAATCTGAAGCTTCGGCTTCCTAATGAGAATCCGAAGATATGTCTGCTATCAGGATGAATCGGAATGCTGAAAAAAGCATTCTTCAGGTCAATCACTGAAAAGTACTTTGCTGTGGGAGGAATCATTGTAAGAATCGCCGTAATATCTGGTACCACTGGATACTGTGGGACCACTATTTTGTTGACCTCTCGAAGGTCAATTACAAAACGATATGCAGTTTTATAATCTGGGGCACCATCAATCGGTGTCTTTTTCAGAATCGGCAAAATTGGGCTATTACAAACATTAGCTGCTGTTTCTTTCACCACCCCTCTTTCAACGAGGTCACGAATAATGTGCATCAAGGCCTGTTCACCTTCTGGTGAAATCTTATACTACGGAATGCGAGGCAGCTGGGCATTTGGTTTCAAGGTTATTGACACAGGGGCTATTCTTAACAGACCAACATCAGTGTCCCCTGTAGCCCACAGGGGAATCGTAGAAAACTCAGGGGGTAGTGTTTCATTTTTAGCAAAGTACTGAGCAATTTTCACAGGTGGTTTCTGCATAGTCAGAAAAACACCATCAGGGGAACAATAAATGCGTGCATGTAATTTCTTCAAAATATCTAAACCCAAAAGGTTTTCACCACAATTAGAGGTCAAGAGAAAAGGCGTATGCATAGAAATAGGGCCTATGGTAAAAGGCAGAGGTTTCGAAACGGGGCTTACCACCGGTATTCCAGAGAATCCTACTGATACATTGTTTTGGCCAGACAAGCAGCCCCTGGGACCAGTGTGTGGGCAACCGAACTATTCATCGCCCCAGTATCCACTAAAAACGTTCCCGATGTACCCAACAATTCCCCTTCTACATATGGTCCTTCTTGGTCAACTGGTACTGTAATATGGCCCCCGCTCTGTCCTTGGCTGTCTCATGCATAATCCTGTCCATCATACCTGTCTTCCTGATAAGTCTCATTGTAGTACTGTCTGTTCTGGGGGTCATCGAAATAATTCTTCCGCGGACCCTCATACTGCGAGTCCTCTCGTCGCATACTATTTCGGTCTATGTTCCCTCGACCCCTTCCTCGTCCTCTACTGGATCCGTTCCTTGCCTGCAACAGAGGGCAATCCGCCCTCCAGTGTCCTTCCTGTTTACAATAGGAATATTGATTTATCCCAATATACGGAGGACCTCCTCTACCTCTACCCGCCATTGTACCTCTCTGAAAGGAGCCTCGCACTCCTCGCCCTGAATTTTGCCCTCGGCTTACTTGCTGAAGTAGCACTCTCGTTTTTAGATCCTTAGTCTTCTTTTCTGACTTTTCCTTACTCTCATTTTCACGATGCTCATAATATTGGGCCATGCTGAGGATGACGGAAGGAGCCGTCGTAGTCCAGGTACTCTCAGCCGACTGGAGACGGGACATAACTTCCGGGAGTAAATTTGTACCAAATCTATTCACAAATAAGCGTACTCCTCCCTCGGTAGAGAGGTCCTGGACGCTAAAATCTATGAAAACTTTCTCGAACTTAGTAAAGAAATCTGACACACTCTCGTCCTTTTTCTGTTTACATGCAGTCAGTGTATCCCAATCTACTTTTCTAGGAGGGAGAAGAGTCTTCATGGAGGTGACAATTTTTTCCGGTACTCCTAATATTTCATCCCGGGGTTTTTCACCTGGCTTTCATTCCTTATCCCAATTTTTCAATTGATCCCATGTTCCTTCTAATTCGGGGACATGGTCCGTATCATGTATCTGTCTCCAAATATCTACCGGAATCAGGACACCAAAAAATAGCTCGAAATCAGCAATAGTCATGATGGCGGAATTGGTGGCTTCGGTCAATTCTTTATAATAAGCTGTAGGATTTTTACGGGGGTCAGGGAGCTGGGCTTTTAACGTAAGGACCTCGCTTCGTTTCCAAGGGGTGTAAACCCATTGTTCCTGACGTCTAGCGTCCACTCGTGCTCTTGTGACATTGCCCCCGTTATCCCTTATTTCAGGTAGTTCCGGGAAAAAGAGAGGATGCACCTCTCTCATGGGGTGCTGCGCTCCCCATTCGGCACTCTTTCGGTGCATCCGTTCCCGATAATGCAAAAGCGTTATCACATTCTGATATACTGCCTCAATTTGGAGATGAAATTTATGAGCATGATCCCTGATATCACGCAGTATTTGAGGAGGCAATCCTTCCTCAAAGCACTGTTCCCATAATGAAATCAATAGGATCGCCATGCTCTCTAGAGCCAGCTGCTGTGCAACGGGTTCAAAATCCTTCATGGTACTCCAAATATCCTCCAAAGTATAAATAGGATTCCGCATCCACTGGGGTGCCTGGATTATAATAGCCCTCCTCTCCTCCAGTCCCAACAGCGACCAAGTGAAAGCTCGTTGATCACTCAAGTCAGACAATGGTCGTTTGGGCGTGGCACCTGGACTAATTGTATTTCGGAGATCTAAAGTAGTCTGAGTCGGAGGGGAGAGAAACACAGGGTGCAAGGGAGAAGGGACAGCCGCGTCCGGCTGAAGGGATATTAAGGGTGAGGTAGTTTGTCGTAGAGAAGGAGGGATAAGCGGGGCGTCCTGTCTCGATCCGCCAGTGGGGGCCGTGGTGACCGCCCCTATCGGTGCTTTGACGGCCGATGCGGCCCCCAGCTGGTCAGCTCGTATCAAGGGTACGGCTGGGTACAAGCCCTAAGGGGCATAAGGTGGTGGTGGACGGGCTTCTAACAGATCCTCTAATTCATCACCGGTCTCTGGTCTCGCCACATAGCTTTTATCTGTTTGTAACCGAAACTGTCTATCCATTCGTTCAATATTTTCCTCCACCTTTCCCTTATCATATGCCACTGCTTTCTGAGTAATGGTTTGCCCCGATTTCAATTTACCCAACTTCTCCTCTCTAATTCGTCGTCTTTTTGCTTCCTTCAACCATAAGTTCAAGGAATCAAACATCGACTGATGGCTTTTCTTCATAAACAATTTATTTTGTATATAATTAATCTTTTTCTTCTCAAAAGCCCCCGTAAGAGACCATTGTAAATCCAAATTATCTTTAGTATACTTGTTCCAAAGGGTATTAAATAAAATTGGCTGTAGACCATGTTTGACATACATATCGATACTGGGACTGCCCTCGGGAGGGGCCGGCTGTCTTCCTTCACGAAAATTTCAAAACGCACACACACTCAGACGCGTCTTTTTTCATCAGCCACTCATACACTCTTCATTCAATTGTCACAATAAAGTGCTGTAAAACAGTGCAAGGTAAATACTTCTCAGAATCTATTCTATGCAAATGACGTCTTCAAATACGAACAGAGCCCGTCGACTCCTGTTTGGGGAATCGATTCAAAAGAATTCCAGACCAACAAAATCTCACCAAAGGGAACAGTCGTCAGACTGTTCTGAGAGCACCTGATAGGCGAACCACAAACCCTCTCACAGGCCATCCCATGGTCCTGTGCTGGTTGGGCCGGGCATCTGGGCACGCAGCTCCAGAACCCTCGCTTACCCAGTTGCTCCCAGGGCTTTCCCGGACAGGGTTCGGCCAAGCGAGTAACGCCGTACACCGCTAAGGCATCAGGTGTAATCTCAAATATTCACCAAACAAGTCCGTGAGGTATCCACCCGTGCAGCCCCTTCGCCACAACGGTAGATCCTCAGATTCCCTCGTGGTCCGGCTTCCCACCTTCAAAAACAGTTAACTGTCGTCAAAAGGGAAACACTTCCTTTGAGCGTTCCTTATCCAATCCAATTACAAATGTCACTCACCTGGTGCACTCAGGTCGATTGCGAATTCTCCACTGCCGACACCTAGACAGACCGACACAGTCTGTTCTTCTCTCGGGTTAAGCCCGTAGGACTCCAGCGTAGGGTCTTCGATAGCTGGGAGGGATACTGGACTCGAGAGTGGAACGGCTTGTTTTCTTACCACAAACAGGCGTTTCAAATCAGGATCCTCTTTCTGTCCACCCACTCGGCCAGAACTCCTCCTTGTCCCGTCGCCCCTGTTTACAGGGGGGGGGGGACGACCCTATTGCGGAGTCCCGGCGGAGTCGCCAACTGAAGGATTCAAATTTATTACCGATGGACTATACTCACCAATAGCCCATACACCAATATAAGTAATAATAATTCAGTCGGCAATGGAGAAGGTTCAGTCGTTTATTCTTCAAATACAAGCCCTGACAGGGGAGCCTCAGTCTACACGACCCTCAGAGGTGCGCAGAGGAGACTGACTACGTGCATAAGATACAAAGCATATATATGTTTTATACATCCCACAATGCCACCTTACAAGGAAAGATACAACTTGTCAGTGAACCAAAAGGAATACCCATATATGGCACAATTGATTGCGAATAGCCTAGGCCTTAGCTATTCCGGGGGCAGGTCAGTCTATCTGTAGCCCGGGGAGTACAGGAACGGGCTCTGCTAGAATGTGCGCATCCCACAAGAAAGGCAGGTGTGACCTTGGGTTTCCTTGAGCTACAAGCTAATGAATAGAGTAGACGGCTTGACTGGCCATCGTGGTTTCGAGCAGAAAGCGTGATCACGTGATTTCAGGGAAACGGTACTCGTACACAGAGAAACGAAACAAAATGGCTCCGGTCATACCAATAGGAGCAGTCGAGCTAAAAGTGAATCAATTGTTACTATGCTACTACAATGAACTCTAATCATATAATTATACAGACATGAGGTTATATTGTGTATACTAGGCCAATAATTTAGATCCCATCATCACTCTCCGCCATCTGAAGAAAATCAAACCATTCATCCCACCTGAAGACTTCAAATGGGTTGTCCAATTACTGGTCCAATCATTGGTTCTCTCCAAAATTGACTATGGCAACGCTATCCTCACAGGAACCCCCAAAGTGCACTTAGCCTCTCTCAGATCCATGCTCCACTTAGCAGCCAGGCTCATCACTAACTATAAGCATTTTGACCACATCTGGCCAGCCCTTAAGTCCCTTAACTGGCTTCCTGTAGAAGGTAGATCCTTCTACAAGACAGCATGCATTACGCATTAAGCTTTACACCAGAATACCCCGCTGGACATCACAAACAAACTCAAAAAAGCTGGTGGCTCTAGAGCGATAAGGAGCACAAACACTTTCCTCCTCGTCCCCCCCTTAAGCAAAAAGAAAACCCCTCAATCTCGCTCCTTCTCAGGCAACGCCCTGAACATCTTGAAAGCCCTCCCCAAGGAATTGCGTTGTAACACCTCCTACCTCGGCTTTAAAAAAGAACTCAAACTGCACCTTCTCAATAAATACTGGGGTCTCTAATCTGGTCTTTGACCCCTCACTTGGCCTCCCCTGTACTTACCATCTGTTAGATTTGGGGGTCTCTAGTTGGCACAGATAGGTACTTGTGACAAATAGGGACCCTTGCCTCTGGTCAGGGTAAGGGGTACACTCCTAAAATAACCCCTGCTCACCCCCTTGGTAGCTTGGCACGAGCAGACAGGCTTATCTCAGAGGCAGTATGCAAAGCATTTGTGACCACATACAGTAATCAAGTGACAACACTACAGATGGACACCACACAGGTTTTATATCAAAAATAAGTATTCTTATATAGACTTATCACAAGACCACAAATGACAAACATCCACAATACTGTACTTATAAAATGGTAGTTTTAGTTTAGCTCTGTTCAGTTCTTAAAATGCGACACTTTAAGTCAATGTACCTTGCGATGCGTTACGCTTCCACAACAAAAGTGTTGCAGCGATGGAAATGCGGCAAAGTTCCAGTGCAAAGAAATCAAGATGTGAAGATCTTCCAGATGCGGCACGCCTCTCCGATGATGCGAGAAGTCTCGGCTCGATGCGTCAGCTACAGCTGTGGCACCCTTGTCCAGTGATACAACGACAGCGGCTTTGGCTGCGACACTCTTCTCCGATGTTGCGAGACGCTTCCACACAATGCGACAACTACAGCGGCGACATCCAAGATGCAACCGCAGCAGCTCCGACGGCAGCACGCTTCTCCGTGGATGCGAGGCACTTTTCTTGATGAGGTGCAATACGACAGCTACAGCGGCGACATTCAAGATGCGACGGCAGCAGCAGCGACGGCGACACGCTTCCTCTTCATTGCGAGACACTTCTCTCGATGCGGTGCAATACGACAGCTACAGCGGCGACATTCAAGATGCAACGGCAGCAGCAGCGATGGTGAAACGCTTCTTCTTCGTTGCGAGACGCTTCTCTCGATGCGGTGCAATACGACAGCTACAGTGGCAACATTCAAGATGCGACGGCAGCAGCAGTGACGGCGACGCACTTCCTCTTCGTTGCGAGACGCTTCTCTCGATAAGGTGCAATACAACAGCTACAGCGGCGACATTCAAGATGCGACAGCAGCAGCAGCTACGGCGACACGCTTCTTCTTCGTTGCGAGACGCTTCTCTTGATGCAGTGCAATACGACAGCTACAGAGGGGACATCCAAGATGCGACGGCAGCAGCAGCGACGGCGACATGCTTCTTCCTCTTGAGTTGCGCTTCCAGCTCATTGCGACACGCAGTCCCTCAGAAAGCCCAAAACAGCAGCAGGCACTTCCCAAGAAACTCTGGGGAGCTGGGGGTTGAAGTCTGTTGTCCCTGAGACTTCAGCAGAAGGCAAGCTCTGTTCCAAGCCCATGGAGATCCTTAAAAGTTGATGAAAGTACACAAAGTCCCTTTCTCCTCCCTTTGGCAGTCAAGCAACCACTGCAGGGCAATCCCCCAAGCAGCATTTCAGCTTAGGGATAGTCTATCCTCAGTTTCTTCAGGTTCCTCTCCTCAGCAAACGTTTCTTCTTGTTTGTCTAAAAGTGATCTAAAGTTCTTGGGTATGGGTCCCAATATTTATACTACTTTTCTCTTTGTTCTCTGAAGGCAGAGAGGCCTTTGCCTAGTCCAAACCAGATTGTGGTCAGTCCTGGAGCACTTTGTTTACATGACTCCTTCTTTCCTTTCACAGTGCAGGGCAGAGACATCAGATGCACCACAGGAGGTGGAGCCAGCATTGTGGAGGGAAGGCACAGCCCTATTCAGGTCCCAGATGCAACTCCTCCCTCCCATCTAGATGCAGATTTCTCTATTCACCACTTGGCTGACTCACCCTGTCTCCTGGAATCCCCCAGCCCCTGTCACTCAAACTTCAGACAAGGAATACACAACCTAGCAGAGGCAGGCTTGGATAGTTAGGCAAGAAAATACCTACTTTCTAAAAGTGGTATTTTCAAACACAGAATGTTAAAACCAACTTCACTAAAAAACGGTATTTTATCATTCTGAGTTCAGCCATACTAAACTTGAATTTCTACCATGTTACCTGAGTCAGTTAGGATATAAGCTGTAATAATCAAACTGCCTATTCTGGCCTATGGAGAACAGCTAGCCTTGCAATAGTGAAAAATGAAAATGTCTGTAATTCACTATTAGGACATGCCACACACTCCAGGGCATGTCCTACCTTATACTTACAATGCATCCTGCCCTTGGGGTGTAAGGGGTAGATATTTTTTTATAATTTTTTATATTATTTTTTTTATATATATTTTTATTATATATTATATTTTTTATATATATATATTATATAATTTATATTATATATATATATATAATAATATATATATATAATAAAAAAAAAAACCCATAGGGGTGTCTGATATGAAGAAAAGGGAAGGTTTAGGGACTAGCAGGTGGGTGCACTTGCCCAGTCAGCATGGCAGTACCAGACTGCTCACAGGCTCTGCAATGACAGACCTGAGACACACTTTTACAAGCTGCTTCTGTGGGTGGCACAACCAGTGCTTCAAGCCCACCAGCAGCATTTGGTTTACAAGCCCTGGGCACACTCAGCGCACTGTACTAGGGTCTGACAAGTAAACCAAACCAGCCAATCATGGAGTCGCTAATCCATACATCAATTTACCATAGGGAGAGCATAGGCACTTTAGCACTGATCAGCAGTGGTAAAGTGCCCAAAGTCATAAAACAGGCAACAACAGGTCAGAAAACATATAGGAGGAAGGCAAAAAGTTCAGGGATGACCCTGCAAAAAGGGCCAAGTCCAACACCATCCCAGACCCCACTTTCTTTCTCCCTCTGTCTCTCCCTATGTAAATTTATCTGCTACTGTTGTTTCTATGTTTATAGACATCCGTGGATTACCTTTTCATGTATATTGCCCTCGGTTCATTTTAGTTTTGATTTAACTTGCTTTCATACTCTGCTATTGAACAATCCTTTCTTTGTCCTGTTGTACTGTTATCTTGTTTTTTGCACATGTAAAGTACTATGATACCCCCGGGTCCAGCCCGCGCTATATAAAACCTTCCAAATAAATAAATAAAATAAATAAATAAATGGTTCCACACCCTGAAGGTACTGAGAAAGATTTTCAAACGGCTCCCAATAAACACCCATAAAATCTTCACCCACGTCCTACTCACAAGCAAACTGAACTACGGAAACACCCTTTATGCCGGGCATCAACAAGCAACTCACGAGGAGGCTGCACACCATTCAGAATTCAGCAGCCAGAATCACTGTATGCCGCAAACACATCTCAGCTCACCTCAACAGCATACACTGGCAACCCATACATAAACAAACACATTCCCAACTCCTCGCCCACATTTTCAAATAACTACATAAACCTGGCCCAGCATCCCTCAAAAATTGCATCTACTTTAACAAACTTTCCAAACACTTTCATTTGGCTGCCGGACTCTTACTTGCACACATCCCACGCCCTTAGAAAAACAGATCTGGGAGTTGAGCCTTCTCCTACGTTGATCCTAAAGTTTGCAACCTGTAACTTGAACCTGCAGCTACACATCTGAGACTCATCCTCAGTTCTTAAATTCTGCAAGAAGCTGAAGACCTGGTTTTTCGAATGGTTACTCTTAGCCCTAGGCTGACTAGACTCCCACCTGCTGAGTGCAAGGATACCCTCCCTGGTAATAGTGCACTTTACAAATCACCTTAACATATCATGGTTATATCTTTAATGATTAAGAGTCACTAAGAAGGCCTAAAAAGGGTCTAACAAATTTTCTACATCTACAGTTTGCCACACTCCTCTTGCTCACTACAGCAATCTGGGAGATTCTCTGTATGCTTTCATTACAGAGTAATGACAATCCACACTTAAATGGAATGATGTCAACATTTGATTTTCAAACTACATAAATCAGACCTATTGACTTTATCACAACATTTTATGATAAACAGATCAGGCCTATAGCCATGACCATTGTTATGCCATAATAACCAACTCGGTCTTACAATATTGAGTGTAAGCTTTGCTAAAAACCCAAAATTGAAATACAAACGCTCTTTTTAGTGGAAGTGCACAACTTCGGCTGAATCCTGTACTCAGGGTAACCAACATGCGGGTGGCACCTAAGCCCCTCTCTCAATAGAGCTCTGATAGCTTTTTTAGTTGATTACATAAGATGTATTGACAAGTTTGTAGGAGCAACTGCAAATAGGGGTAGAGTCTGAGTTAAAATTTCCCAGCTGACACGCACAATTTGTGGCAGTATCTCCACTGCACATATGACATTCCTGATGATGGAGCCAATAGCAAGCTCTGCCCCCTGAAAGACTGACTTCTGCCGACCTCAAGATGGGGGGAGCACTAAGATGTGTGGATGAGACTCCCTCTGATTTTTGACAGAAGTCCCATTACTGTCCTTTTAATCAGCCCCAAATAAGGGACTCAGTGCACTTATAGTAATGCATAGAATTTGGAAACTAAACATTTGAAAACTATATTTTTAAATTTTTCTTTCCATAAAAAGCCTTTTCTGCCCTCATACCTCTTGTGAAAACGAGGACAGGGACCGTGCTCGGCCAGGCTGAACCAACTGACAAGCGGTGCCAAATTACAAGAAAGTGCCTGAAAAAGTCCCCGATTTAGAAAGAAACAGGGAATGCTCCAATGTCAAAACATTTTTTTGCCTAGTGCGCTGAAAATCCGTGGACAAATCCTGATTGTAGAACGTTGCTTTCAGTCAGTCAGTCAGTCAGTCAAATTTACTTTATTCGGTTTATGTGCAAACTGTGGAAAAGTAAATTTTGCCATGTTCTGTGTCCCTACGCCTCATCCATCATATGTTATGTGTGCATGACCAATATGCATATGTTATTCCCCATGTCTGATTAATGACGCAATTACAGTTGTGTCCACCTCTGGTATGTCAGTTTCCAGTCCTCGTGAATACTACGAATATCAGGCCTATGTAAAGTTATATTGCCACGTTTCTCAGTGTGCACGTTATTTCATTATAAAGTCCCCGTTTCCAGGCCTCAAAAGGGCCCGGACAACAGATTCAGCTCCTGTCTCCTGAAAGCCTCGCTGAGGAGCGATACAGCCCCCACCTGTATCCTCGACCCTTCACTTACTTCCTGCCTCGCAGTGCCCGGTGCAGCTTGGCTCTGCCTCTGAGTCTGCCAAGAGTATGTTATGATTCCAGCTATCAGTTCAGTCCTTCTTCTCTGCATTCCTAAGCTACTGAACTGCATCAATAGTTTCCGTCATTGTCTAGCCTATTCGGCTCCACGTTAGAGAAATACTGTATTAATGGTCATTTAATATTCTTCATCACGCACTACATGTAGAATAATGCATGGTCCAGTCTTAGAATCAAGTTAGCTTTTCCCCTCATGACTTCTAGTTTATATCAACATGTTCCCTAAACATCAGATACCAGATAGGGTTCAGGCACATGTCGCTCCGACCCTCCAGACTCAAGTCTCTGCTCCTAGCACAGAGTTCGTAGCCCCCAGCTTCTCCTAGTAACACGTCATTGCCAGTTTACGCGCACCATTAGGTTAGAGGTCCCGGCTCCTTAGGTAGCCCCCTCCAATGATTCCGCCCATTCATGACATATTCTGTTACGTTTGCATCACATGTCCATGTATACTCCCAGTTACACCTACTTTTACTGTTATCTCTCGCGACTGCTACGCGTCACGCCTTCTGCTCCACCCACTGTTACGCCTACTGCAATGTAATGCTATGTGTTTGCGCTATGTATATAAGTTGATGTATTGTTATTAAAAGTTAGCGCGCTCATCCCAGACCCGGCCCCAGCAGCTGCTGGGTCATCCTATGCAGGTTGTCCCGATCCTGTCCTTATGCTGTAATAAACCTGCAGAAACTCCTACTACCTCGAATCTTGACTCTTATTTTATTGAGCTATCTGTTATTCATTCATTCATTCAAAAATAGATCCGGTATTATTTATTTATCTACCACATAATGGCGCCCGAATAGGGACTTGCCCTTTCCCCACGCGTCGGTGAAGCCACGCCGACCCCCTGACCCTCTGCAGCCGTGACGGAACCATACCGGCCACGTGCAGATATTTCTGCCTCAAGTATCCCTCAGGCCCACGGAGGAGACGGAGGAGGCGGTCCAGCATCCGAACGAGACGGTGGAGGAACGCGGCGAGTCCCGACCAGAGCCCAAGCCAAGAGTCCAAGGTCCGAGGTATCCGGAGGCCCACCCGTAACTGAAGTCCGAAGTTCGTCGTCCGTCGTCCAGTCCAGTCCGAGGCCTTTCCGTTCTTGCTGCCCGGTGAGTACCATTGCTGGGGTAGTATCTAGACAGGACCAATCTAAATTGACTCCTGGTCCGTGGGTTGGTGGTGCCCAGACTCACAAACGAAGTGTTCACCTAGGTGGATACGGGTCTTGATGCGTCCCTTTATGGGACCGGTATGTTCCGTACTGTTATAGCAGTGCATCCAGTAACTCTAGTCTGTTCCGTTCTCGAGAAATTCTTGTGTTTCTGTTCTCAGTATTCCAGGTAATATTTCTGTCCGAACTGTAATGTTATGATGTTGTTCAATGTATTTCCAATGTCGTGGTATGCCTGAATTGTTTTCCCAATTGTTATTGTTCCTCGTCTATTGTATTGTGTTCCGATTCAAGTTTACAATGTCTCTCTTTTCGAGATTACGTCAGTTAAAAACTAGAAAGGGTTTGTTAGAAGAAGCAGTTCCTGTTCCGCCTAGGGACAGTCCAGGTCACTTTATGTATCAGAAACATGGCATAAGTGCCATATTGTATCTAGATTTATGGGTAGATTACACCAAACAGTTAGAAGAAAAGTATAGATGGCCCGTATCGGGTACATGGGATGCCGAATGTATCATGCGAGTAGAAGAAGCATTATGGAAAAAGAAAGCCAGACAGTCACAGAAAGATGCCATCGAGTTATGGCGCAAAGAAGCTCATAAAAGAACCGAAAAAGAAATCAGAAAGTCAGAGCTAAGTAGAGAATCCCAAGAACGAGCCCTAGAAAGAGAATTAATCGAGATAGGTGAACGAGTTAGAACTGAGCAATCAGACAGACAGAGGCATGCCCTTAATAAGGGTATGTATCCTCTTCTTGCCGAAGGTTTGCCAAAAGCGACCCCAGAGGCATCTAGTAATTTCCCGCCACCATTAGTTCCGACCAAGCTACGTCACAAACCGACCGCAGCTGATATTTTTATTTCGTCCTATCTGGACGACACAGTCCCCGAATATGCAAATCCTGTTCGCGCTCCGCCAGTCCCTGTAAACCAGGTAGTTCATGCTCCTCCAGACACCGGGGTGCCCTTAACAGCTTCCCCGGTCCAGCCCGCCATACAAGTCCAGCCCACGTTACAATTACCGACCCTGCCAGGACGAAGAATGTCAGTCGACGATTCTAGTCTAGGGGCCGCAGGAGGAGGTCTTCCTCAAACCCCGCCGCCACACAAGCGTTTAACATTACTCGAATTACATGCTCAAGCGTTACAGCGCACGCCTAAACATCAGTCTGTTACAGAAATCAGGCAAACCCTTAACGAATGTGTCTATGATCCAGTTCCAGGCGAATATAATATGGTTTTATATTCCTTACGTGTAAGGAGAGTGACCGAGTATCTAGTCACCTTACCGAATATGAAAGAAGATCTAGACAGAATATATCGTTTCATCCGTACAGGGGATGATCCAGAAAGTATTGGCGAGATTATGTCTCAAAGGAAAGCCGAGATCCAGCTCATGATATTAAAGTTCCTGATCAATTGTCTAATAAGAGAACAAGATTACCCGTCTAAAGATTCCGCCGAGATGAAAATTCTGACAAGGTGGAGTGATAATATAGCCGAGGGTAAGCACAAGACCGTCAGTGCTATGGAGAGTATGTACAAGAAAATCCGTAAAGAAATAATAAAGATACACGAACAGCGTAAAGCAGCACTAGTAAGCGAGAAAGAAAGTATCTCTGATCCTGAAGAGGAAGAGAACGAGAATCCCGCCAGAATAGCGTATGTAGGAAAATCTAGATTTCCAGATCGCCATTTACGTCTAGAACACAAGTCTATTGTTCATCATCCAGCACCAGAACAAGGTTCTCTAGAACAAGTATTCCAAGCTACCGATCACATTCTGAAATCACGAGTCGGTTACAGTGAATTAAGTACTATGCACGAACAAGAACTAGCCCGATCAGCAGTCCGATGGATTACTGATTCTACCACTTTTCCAGACGAAATAGTGGCACAAATGTTTCTGAAACTGCCCCCAGCCGAGCAACGACTGGTGGGTATGTATATGATCCAGTACCTCATTACTCTGTATGAGGGTCAACACTCTGATCCAGGTCCGTTACACGATATCCTGAACGAGTTACTCCAGTATAGATGGAGAGGTCTAGGTACCGATTTAGTTAGTGTCATTCTAGAACAGCGTCACAAGTATAGAACGTTTCTGAATCCGCATTTTGTTCATGTTTCACCCCCAGAAAGCAAATCATTCTACATAGACAGACAGAATCCGTTACGAGAAGTCCACCCAGTCCAAGGGGCGGGTGGCGAAATGCAACGAGTGTTTGTATACACTCCGATTTCAAAGATGGAACTTCTTGAAATGAAGAAGTTAATTCCCTGTCATGACAAAGATCCAGCAGGGTTCCATAGAGAATTAAAAGACATGCTCCGTATGGGAGAATACACTTATCCAGATATCGTTAAAATGTTAAAGGTCCTGCTACCCGCAGGGGTGTATGAAAAGCTAAAGGAAAAGGAATGGGAGGTGGGAGAGAAAAAGATCGATTGGGCAGTTCTAGAAGCTGAAGACAAGGCACGAGTACCAGGTACCGGTCTTGGAGATAAATGTAAAGAATTACCAGAATTACTGATTCAAGTTTTACCCAGATTATTGACAACTAGGAAGGAAGACTGGGATGCAATCTCAGCCTGTAAACAGAAACAAGATGAAGATATTAGTGATTTTTATTCTAGATTTGAGAAATGTTTCAGTATTAACAGTGGTCTCAAGACAAGTAGTGAGTCATACCCTCACCTTTTTGTTACCAAATTAGTCGAGAATTCAAGTCCACAAATTAAAAACCGAGTTCTGAAAGTCGAAAGCACCTGGCAAGCAAACACCCCGTCCCAGATGCTCCAGATGCTCCAGTATCACCAGAATAGAATCAGGGAAGAGCAAGAACACGAAAGAAAACGTATGAAAGACACGAAAATGAAAGTGCTAGTTGCACAATCTATTCCTCAAGACAGTCAGAAGAGGGGTCCGAATCAAGCCAGTCATCCTGCCGCTCCCGTTAAAGGGAACTGCAATTATTGTAAACAGCCAGGTCATTTTATAAACGAGTGTGCAGTTCTGAAACATAACATAGCTACTGGTAAGACTAAAGAAAGACCACGTCCGCCTAGACAAGAACAAGTTTCACAGATTCCTCAGTCACAGAATGCACCACAGACAGTTACAGTACCGCAGCCTATTGCTGCAACACAGCACGTTACATCGCAGATGTACCAGTATGCACAGTCTGAGTATCCAGAGTACCAGCCATATTCATGAAACAGCCTAGAGAGGGAGGTAGGCTTGCCTCTCATCGAGATACCTGTAGATCAAGAAGGTCCCTATGTTCACAGTCAAGTATTAGGGAAAGACAGAAAGTTTTTGATTGATACAGGGGCAAGTAGGACCACAATTAGTCATGCCGAAGTTCCAGGGGCTCCGCTCTCAGGCTCAAGAAATGTTTCCCTTGGATTTTCAGGAAAACCTATCGTTAACGAGATATCAAAGCCAGTTACTCTAGAAGTAGGTCCATTGTCCCGTACTACTGATCTGTTACTTACTAAGTCATGTCCAGAAAATCTATTAGGCATTAAGACACTGAAAGAATTAGGTGCAGTTATTTGCTGTTCCCCAGAGGGAATACGTCTGTTCCTACGTGACTTCAAGGGTCACTATGTATTACGAGATTTTGATTCAAGATTGTCTAAAGTTCCGCAGCATTTATGGGCGCAAGGTCCAACTGATGTAGGTTACATGCAAATCACACCCCATCGTGTGACTCTCAAACCAGGTGTAGTGTTACCCCGAATCAGACAGTACAGATTGCCACCTGAGGCTGTAGCAGCCTTATCCAAAATTATTGACGAGCTCATGGCTCAAGGAGTAGTTGTAGAAACTGACTCCAATGTATGCAATTCTCCGATCATTCCAGTCATGAAACGTACTGATCCTAATGCACCTCCAGTATATCGATTAGTGATTGATTTACGAGAGCTTAACAAATGTATTATTCCTCAGTACCCAGTTGTCCCAGACATTTCTTCCCTGTTAACAGCTATTGATTCCGAAGCCACGTTTTTCACTGTCATAGACCTCAAGAATGCATTTTTCAGTGTTCCAATTCATCCAGACAGCCAGTTTCTTTTCGGATTTTGTTTAAATGGAAGGAGCTATATGTTCACACGCGCTCCTCAAGGTTTCACAGAAAGCCCTAGTATTTACAGTCAAGCACTCAAGAGACAACTAGACAACATTCACATGCCAACTGACACTGCCCTACTCCAGTATGTCGATGATCTACTGATCACAGCCCGTTCTGAACGTGACTGCGAGCGAGCATCACTTACAGTTTTGTATTTCCTAGCCGAGATGGGGCACAAGGTGTCACCTTCGAAGCTTCAATTCTGTGTCCAGCGAGTGGTATACTTAGGACACTTGCTGTCCAAGAGGGGTAGGCAGTTGACACCAGACCGTATCCAGTTAATAGCGAGTCTTCCCCAGCCCAGAACCCAGAAGGAGGTACGTGCCTTTATCGGCCTTACTTCTTATTGCAGACAATGGATTCCCCAGTATGCATTTCTAGCCAAGCCACTGATACAGTTAACGACACAGGAGGCAGCCGTATCGACTGTCCTCCCTTGGACATCTGAACATACACTGAGTTTCAACGAGTTAAAGAAAGCTTTATGCCAAGCTCCAGTTCTAGCTACACCGAACTACAGTAAGCCTTTTACACTTTTTGTTACTGAACGCGAAGGTACAGCATTATCTGTTCTCACACAAGATCAAGCAGGACAATACAAGCCCTGTGCTTATTTTTCGAGCACATTAGATCCAGTCGCCCAGGCGTTGCCTGCGTGCCTCAAGTCAGTTGCAGCCACAGCACTAGCTATCAGACAAAGTGATTCCATAGTTTTAGGACACTCCCTGACAGTACAAGTTCCACACTCCGTAGAAGTTCTTTTAAACCGAACACAAACTCAGCACTTGACAATTGCACGTTTAACAGGTTATGAATTGACACTGTTCCAGCCACACATAGAAATTAGACGCTGCAACGTCCTGAATCCTGCTACACTGTTACCATCAGTTAATTCAAATCCAGCCACACATGACTGTGTGGAAGTAGTTAACATTACGACAAAGCCAAGACAAGACCTGACAGACATTCCGTTACCAGACCCCGACCTGACACTTTATGTGGATGGTTCATGTATGAGAACTAGTACAGGAGAACTAGTCGCCGCGTATGCAGTGACTACTGACACTGAAGTTATTGAAACACACCGTATTGATACCCTGTCCGCTCAAGCAGCAGAGCTAGTCGCTCTGACACAAGCCTGTATACATGCCAAGAACCTGAAAGTTAATGTTTACACAGATTCACGTTACGCATTCGGAGTTGTACACGACTTCGGAGTGCTCTGGCAGGAGAGAGGTTTTATGACTTCTCATGGAACCAAGATTCAGCATGGTCTCCTTATTCAAGCCCTGTTAGATGCCATACATTTACCGACATCCATTGCCATCATGAAATGCAAAGCACATACGAAAGTTACTGACATTATTTCCCAAGGTAATGATCTAGCAGATCGCACAGCCAAGCTTACAGCACAGAATCCAGACATTCCAGTTAACATAATACATACTCCAGATCCGATTACATGCATGACAGTTAAGGACCCTACACAAGATGTCATAGATATCCAGTTACGTGCTACTCCCGACGAAATCAAGAAATGGTCTGAACAAGGAGGGGTCCAGACAGATCAAGGATGGTTAACGAAGGGTAGAGCCACATGGTTTCTCCCCGATTCTATGGTTCAAGTCATTATCAATACCGCACATAGTCCAGCACATTTAGGAGAAAAAGCTATGTTAGACAGTATCCAGAACATTTGGTTCAACAAACATTTACGAGCTGCAGCCAAGCAGAAAGTCCGTACCTGTATGATATGTTGTCAGTTTAATCCAGGTAAAAGTGTCCCGGTGGAACAAGGTGGTTTCCAGCCCCCTGACCACCCTTTTGAGGTCCTCCAGATGGATTATATTCAAATGGAGCGATGTCGAGGTTTCAAGTATGTCCTTGTAGTTGTATGCGCTTTGTCCAGGTGGACAGAAGCATATCCAGTCCCAGATTACACAGCCGCGACCACTGCCAAGCAGTTGGTTCGTGAATTCTTCCCTAGATACGGACTCCCTAGAGTCGTGTATTCTGATAACGGCCAGCCATTCTCCTCTGAATTGATGAAGCACGTTTCCCTGTTGTTAGGGTACCAGTGGAAGTTCCATTGTGTACGCCATCCTGAAGCAGCCGGTCTAGTCGAGAGACATAATCAAACCCTGAAAATCCGTATTGCCAAAGTTTGTAAAGAAAAAGGTGTGGACTGGCTAGTAGCTCTGCCAGTTGCTTTGTTTTATATGCGCATGGTCGCACATTCCAGATCAGGTCTGTCCCCGTATGAGGTCGTATTCGGCCGCCCCCCTAATATGTGGGGTACTCCTAGACCCCGAAGTATTACCGATGTTTCATGTAATATGCTGACAGATTACCTAGCTTCCTTGATGTCTGCCCTCAACTCATGTCGTTCACAGGTTGCTGCCGCATTTCCAGACAATACCGAGGTGGCACCGCATGAAATCGTTCCAGGTTCCCTAGTGATGGTCCGGAATTTTGACCGATCAAGTCCGCTGGAGCCTCGTTGGAAGGAGCCCCGTCAGGTCCTCCTCACCACCCGTACAGCCGTCAAGTTGGAAGGCAGAAAAGGATGGATCCACCTTTCTCATATTAAACTTTTTAAAGGATTGAAATCCGTTTCTAAAAACATTTCCCAGGATTCGAAAGATTGCCAGAACATTGTGTTAAAGGACTGTCCTGCAAAAGACATTACTACAACCCCTCCCTGGTTAGAGAAAACTCCGCAGCAGGAGTATAAGCAAAAGCTCAGGTCTAATAAGTCAGTCAGTTTGATTGTATAAGTCCTCCCCTAGGTGAAACGGTTAGACTGTTTCTGACATGTATAAAATAGACCCCCATAGTGAGAGAGTCAGTCGAAGTTCAATTCAATGTATCGTTTTTCTGAGTTTCGTATTATTCATTAGCATCTTGATTTCCTGCACCAGCTATGCGTTCTATCTGTATTTTCCAGTTCCTCATGTAAATATGTCTGCTAATACTACAGTAGAGCACACGTTTAGTGATCTGCCTCCTCACGAATATTCATACCGCCTCGCTATGCGCAACAACACATTTATCCGTATGTTACATTACTCACACCAGACCAGCAATGCCACTAATTGTTGGGTGTGTGGTCGACTCCCCCCTTTCCAGACACCGAAGGGAGTTCTGCCACTCTTTCCTTATCCATTCTCACATAATGGTTCGTGTGGAGCATGGTCCACGTTAACGCCATCCTCAACAGATATGTCTTTTCTTAACAGTACATGTTTTTCAGACAAGCAAGGTTTCCCCCACAGAACAGGTTTAGATCTAGAAAATGAAGTATATAATTTAGGTAATTATTCGTCGAATTTTATGGTCCTGAATGTTCAGTCTGATACTACTCCAGGCTTACCTGCTATTTCAGTACTACCTGTCAAAGGCGAATTATGTGTCCGTAGTCATGGTTCTGTACATGTAGGACATAGTGAATGTACTACTGTTATCCAGTATAGTGACAGTGGGAAATCTGTTTTCAAAGCTTCACGTCATTCTTATTTTATTTGTGGTCAGACCGCATATGTCCGTCTGCCCCTCGATTGGGAGGGAACCTGTTACATTGCCTTCCTACTGCCACCTGTTTTCCTAGCCCCATCTGATTATCACAGAAACACACATCTAGTACACATTAGACATAGAAGGGAGTCCCCAATTGTCGATTATACTGAAACTACTCTAGAACAGTATACAGATTTCAATAAAGGCTTCTTCTTCTTTGTAGGACCTGTCCAGAATAGTAAACTGATCCGTAGGTTAACAAGAACCCTTGAAGCTGTAGTAAATGAGACTGCCTCTGCTCTAGGTAACCTAACCGAAGAACAATCTGCTATGAGATTTGTCGTTTTGCAAAATCGTCTCGTCCTTGACGTCATACTGGCCGATAGGGGCGGGGCCTGTAGAGTCATCGGATCTAGTTGCTGCATTTTCATTCCAAATAACGCGCCGTCTGTTTATTCAGCTATAACCAGACTCCATAAAATTGCCCATCTGTTACACCAAGATCCAGGCACCTGGACATGGTCCGGTTGGTTCTGGAATATAATTTCCGCATGGGGATGGAAAGTCCTGTCCTTTCTAGGTATTGCAGTAGCGATCATATTCAGCTGCTGCCTCTGTATACAATGTGGCCCTGCGATTTGCAGCATGTGTGCTACCTCTTGTATTCCTAGTCCCAAGCCCCGTTCTAAATCCCGTTCCAAGACAATTCGAGACGAGCAAATGGTACTGTATGAAATGATAGATGGTATCATGAATATTGATGTTTCCTGATGGAAACGTAGTGACAAGGAGGGAATGTGGAAAAGTAAATTTTGCCATGTTCTGTGTCCCTACGCCTCATCCATCATATGTTATGTGTGCATGACCAATATGCATATGTTATTCCCCATGTCTGATTAATGACGCAATTACAGTTGTGTCCACCTCTGGTATGTCAGTTTCCAGTCCTCGTGAATACTACGAATATCAGGCCTATGTAAAGTTATATTGCCACGTTTCTCAGTGTGCACGTTATTTCATTATAAAGTCCCCGTTTCCAGGCCTCAAAAGGGCCCGGACAACAGATTCAGCTCCTGTCTCCTGAAAGCCTCGCTGAGGAGCGATACAGCCCCCACCTGTATCCTCGACCCTTCACTTACTTCCTGCCTCGCAGTGCCCGGTGCAGCTTGGCTCTGCCTCTGAGTCTGCCAAGAGTATGTTATGATTCCAGCTATCAGTTCAGTCCTTCTTCTCTGCATTCCTAAGCTACTGAACTGCATCAATAGTTTCCGTCATTGTCTAGCCTATTCGGCTCCACGTTAGAGAAATACTGTATTAATGGTCATTTAATATTCTTCATCACGCACTACATGTAGAATAATGCATGGTCCAGTCTTAGAATCAAGTTAGCTTTTCCCCTCATGACTTCTAGTTTATATCAACATGTTCCCTAAACATCAGATACCAGATAGGGTTCAGGCACATGTCGCTCCGACCCTCCAGACTCAAGTCTCTGCTCCTAGCACAGAGTTCGTAGCCCCCAGCTTCTCCTAGTAACACGTCATTGCCAGTTTACGCGCACCATTAGGTTAGAGGTCCCGGCTCCTTAGGTAGCCCCCTCCAATGATTCCGCCCATTCATGACATATTCTGTTACGTTTGCATCACATGTCCATGTATACTCCCAGTTACACCTACTTTTACTGTTATCTCTCGCGACTGCTACGCGTCACGCCTTCTGCTCCACCCACTGTTACGCCTACTGCAATGTAATGCTATGTGTTTGCGCTATGTATATAAGTTGATGTATTGTTATTAAAAGTTAGCGCGCTCATCCCAGACCCGGCCCCAGCAGCTGCTGGGTCATCCTATGCAGGTTGTCCCGATCCTGTCCTTATGCTGTAATAAACCTGCAGAAACTCCTACTACCTCGAATCTTGACTCTTATTTTATTGAGCTATCTGTTATTCATTCATTCATTCAAAAATAGATCCGGTATTATTTATTTATATACCACAAAACCATAAAAGCATACTAAAAAGACATGTAATGTCGGAAAGAGATATAAAACTACAATTTTACAAATAAAAGATTAGTTAAAAATTATGCAGATATTTACATACATAAAAAACAGCCGGAAAATGCAGTTTGGGTAGATTACATCAGGACACGACAATGAGCTAATACATATATAATTTGAGCTTAACTTGTTCTCCTTATGATGCTAACAGCTGCAGAGAGGAAGTTAGCAATGTTAAAAATTTCCCATACATTTGTAAGCATTTGCAAATATAGTAGTGCTGGCATGACTTGCACAATACCCTTATTACCGAAAATCAGGAGAATAAAGGGCTTCCGTATACCAGTAAGATGTTCACAGAAAAACATAAAGTGCGTAATGTCCTGGCCAGAGAAATTGTCACAGGTACAAACTCCAAGGTCTTCAACCCTGTTCCAACCTGGGGAATCACCAAGGAGAAAATGAAATTGATCTAATCTAAATCTAATCAATAAAAAACGGTGATTTGGATTAGTGACAATGTCCAGATATGGTTCCATGGACAGGGTAGTTTTTTGTAATAGGTGAGCCCTTACTGTCGCCTTTTCCAACTCCCTTTCTTCTCTACCCATAAAGGGTATTTACAGATAAGTTTCTTTCGTCCATTTTTCAGGCCTGCCCAACTTTTCCGATAGACTTTGGACATATTTAAGCCAAGGGATACAGTGCGCATGATCAAGTGCCATACAATCTTTCAGAATTTCATGGTTTAGCACTAGTTCAGGGTTCAGCCAAGTCACAATCCATTTTAACAAAGGTGCCACAGCAATTGAGTCTTCAACAAAGCCAATTCCACATTCCTGATGGACAATGTAATTGGCTGTTGATTGCGGGATAGATAAAATATTCCTGAGGAACCTGTCTTCGACCATTTGTACGATCTTCACATTCTTGATGCCCCATAGATCTGCCCCATACATTGCAAGGGAAACACATTTGGCTCTGTATATTTGAAGAAGGGCCTTCATAGGCCTAGCTCCCAATGTGCGAGCAAAACCTAAAACAGCCGATGTAGCTCTGATCAAAACAGTTTTTTAGCTAGAATTTTAGATCCCCAGGATCCCTGGTCATCAAATAGAACTTCTAGATATGGAAATGTCGAGACCCGGGTTAAAATATTCCCCTCACAATGAAGAGTTTTGACCCTTGCGGTTCTCTGGCCAATGGCCATTACATGAGATTTGGAGAAATGAACACTCAGGTCTAATGATCTCATGAACGCCGCAAAGGAGTTTAAAAGTAATTGGAGTGCTACCGCAGTTCTAGCTAAGAGAGCGGCATCATCCGCATAGAGGAGTGCCGGGATCATACGTTTCCCAGCACAGGGAATATCTTTACATGAGGCACATAAAGTGGAATCCAAATTGTTAATGTAAAGTGTGAAGAGCAGGTGCACCAAAATACACCCCTGCCTATAACCATTAACAATAGGTATTCCTTCTGTACAATTGCCCAGTTTATCATACCTCACATTAGCAGTTGGATCCCTATGCAAATCCGCTAGGAAGTGGACAATGTTTTTATCAACTCCTAAGGTCAGAAGTATAGTCCACAGTTTTGACCTGTTCACTCGGTCAAAGGCCGAGGACAGGTCCATAAAAGCCAGAAAAAGTGCACCCTTCTTTGCAACTGTATATTTCCCAATCAATAATGGCAGATTAAGGCATTGGTCTATTGTGCCCATCCCCTTTCTGAAGCCATACTGCATAACAGAGAGTGTTCCCGTCTCCTCCAGCCAGCCGGTTAGTTGACTTAAAACTACCCTTCCTAAGACCTTAACTGAAGAATCAATAAGAGATATCGGGCGGTTGCAGCTAGGATCCTCTCTGTTGCCTTTTTTAAAAACTGGGACTATGACGGATTTTGCCCATGTATTAGGCAGACCCAATTGACAGGCATTGACAAAGACATTATACAATATCTTTGACCATGTCTTAATGTCAGATTTAAAAAGGTCTGCTGGCACTCCGTCCAGTCTAGGGGCCTTATTGCTCGTCATTTGGATTATTGCCTCCGATACCTCTGAATCAGTAAGGGATACGTTGTATTGTTCGATATTAAGTTCCAGGTTGGCACGCATGTCTTCCCCCCCCATAAACTTGTTTAAAATTACTATGCCAACCCTGTTCCTGAATACCACAGTCAAGTTCGCTGTTGTGTGTTTCGTGGAAAAAGGGCCTATTGACCACCGCCCAAAATTTGGCACTATTTCTGACAAAATCGATGGAGAAGAGCTCATTCCATTACTCCTCCCTGATTTCCCTCTTCCTGTTCCTTAGGGCCATCTTATATGTGTGCCTTAGCCGGCTATAGCTGGTTTATCCGGAGGGGTAGATTTCAATGCTCTGTGGGCCTTATATCCAAATTACCCACTGTTTTATTACTTTTTTCCTTTTTCTTTAAGTCATCTATCAAAGTCAGTGTGACAGGGTTGTAATCACTAAAGGTAGACCACGAAACACTATATCCACTTACTCTATTGGCCACTGTCGAGCTAACAAAAATGTAGTCAATGGTTGATCCAAGACCCTTGCCTTTAAATGTGGGTACTTCCCCCTCATTATGATTTGGGTAAGTCAGATCATTTTCTGCCAGCAGTTCCTCCAGATAGGATCCCTGTGGCGAGTGCTCAAAATGTGTATTCTCTAGATCAATCGGTCCTAGACTGTCCAAAACATAACAGTTTCCCTTACAACAGTGAAGGTTAAAATCGCCCAGCACAATAACCGAATAGCAATCTATGATTTTTTTACTATAAGATTCCAAAAAATCATATAGCCTGACTAAATATTCATTAAGAAAATCTTTATCAAAAGAATTATAAAAATTGACAATAAGCCAAATACCAGCATCCTTGGATTGAATTTGCACAGCTAAACAATAAGGGGTACTAGTCTCCACTTTGGTATAAGTACCCTCAATTCTTAGAGAGATCAAGGTCAGTAACCCTCCCTTTGCCCTCCCCATTGAGGAAGCAATAGCAGGTGACCAGAATGCTGCATAACCATCCAGGAGAAATGTGTTTTTAATGTCCCAAGTTTCCTGCAGCCCAATAATGTCGCACTCAATGAGACAATCCCTCCATTTGGTATCATTAGCCTTGTTACTTAGCCGAGCGATGTTCCAGCTAAGTATCCTAGTCCCTATCTCGATATTCCTCCTCGGAGCACTTAATACAGGAGACATATTAATTACTGGTGCCCCGCTAGGCGTTACTTTCTCTTTCCAGGGCTGGCTTGGCCACTCTGCCACTCTGACATGTTTCCAGTGGGCTACTAGTAGGGGGCTGCTTTCAGAGCAGGATGTTATGTTATGTTAGCAGTTTTTTAAGGGGCTCAGATTACTCTAGCTAGACCGTCCCTGCACTAGGATTGCTACCCTATAGGAATAGGAAACAACAATGCAAGAAGCTAGCAGAGACCCTAAAAGGAATAAGGCATCCAAGGCATAAAACCGATGCCAAACCACAGTGAGAAATATAGGGATTTAACTCCGTCTATACAGCCATGTTTTTCTTTTTTTTCTGAAGGTTGTCTCAGCAAGTTCTAGTCCCAGGTAGGGGGAAGGGTGTTCCAGAGCTCAGAGGCTCGGAACCCAAAGAAACAACCTCTTATAGGGGCTTTCTTAGCACAAGGAACCACTGAAAGTGCTGTTCTAGAGGATCTGAGGCTGTGGCCAGGTGAGTAGGGTTTCACCAAGCTGGAAAGATAGTGTGGCCCTCTAAGAATTAAGAGTTTAGAATTTTTTGACAGAGGACATAGCCCTAAATATGATACGTTTTTCCATGCACATTTACTGAGGCACACAAAATGTAACCCATATTGTAACAATAGGCTGTAACCAATGCAGTAATCACAGGGAGACCGTGCAGACATTTTCTTTTTCTTTATTCTCTTATTCTTTTTTTCGCGATTCATATAAAAAAACACACCTGCAGCCAACACGTGTTTCGCCCAACTGACTTTTTCAAGGCTAGGAGGTATAGGCAAAGAAACCTGGCACCCCAAAGCACAGCATACTGGTAGTAAATGCGTAAGCGAAGATTCTGAATGTCTGTATAAGTCATCAAATATTGAGAAAGCAGTCATACATTCCTTCCCAATATATGCCGGATCACACAAATTGTGTTTGGAATACTCTCCAACCATTCACAAATAGGTCTGTGGCCCGTTGTTCCAACAAAGAAAACCTGTACCTGCAGATAAACACAATGTAGCGTGAAGATCGGACGTTGAGTCAATCTCTGACTTGTAGCTCCAACAAAAGATGACCGTACCTGCAGGAAATCACAATGTAACGTAGACATCCCTCACAGAATAAAGTTTGACGAGCACTGTGTCCTGTAATCACCTGGTGGGAATGTATATCCCAAACCTGTTATATTTAAATACCGTAGGCAGTAGAAACATGCCTGAGTGCAGACAACCAAATATATTGTCGGTGCCACCGGTGAAATATCACAGTGGCCGACCGATCACAAAGCCCTGATAAGCCTGAAGAGTGAGAGAACCGGCATGTGTTCAGTGTTCTGTGAGCCAGTGGGAGCCAGAGTAGTTCAGCTAAGGCCGGAGACACATGTGCCTGTCTCAGGAGCTTCAAAAGAAGTCAGGCAGTTCTATTTTGCATTTTTTGAAGCTTCTAGATCCTGTCCTGGGTGGCTCTGATGTAGAGGCTGTTACAGTAATCTTGTTTTGAGATCACAAGGGCCTGCACTACAGATTTTGTAGCTGCCAAGGGAAAAAGATCACAGATCTTGACTGACATCTTAAGAATGGTGAAACATCTTCCGGCCAGGCAGGCTATTTGGCCATCGAAAGAGGTTTGCATCAAACTATATTCCTGCATTTTTTACCTTAGGCTTTGAGCTAGGAGTGGGGTCTAATGCCCTCTACCACCACGCTGAGGACCACACAGAGGGTTGCTTGCCAACTATGGGAACCTCTGTTTTGTTGGCATCAAGCTTTAGGCAGCTAGAGTTCATCCACTGAGCCAATTCTACCAGGCAGGACCTAAAATGCGTTGCCGCTGTTTCTTCGTCCTGATCAAGAGTGATGATCAACAGAGTCATAGACATAAGACACCATGGTGACATTGTGTTTGTCAATGACATTTGCCAGGAGGCGCATATAGAAGTTAAATAGCTTGGGGCTTAGTTTTGAGCTCTGGTGCACCCCCTGGGACAGTAGCAACATTTCCAAAGCAAAATGTGTCTGAACTACTTGGAAAGTGTGTTCAATGAAGAGAAGCGCACACCCCCATTACAGAGCCGCTGCAGGAGTAGGCCGTGGGAGATGGTATCAAATGCTGCTCTTAAGTCCAACATGATCAGTGTAGCCCTGGTCCGCAGCAGATCTAAGAGACTCTGAGGCCAGCAATAATGCTGACTTGGTGCTGTATGGGCCAGGAAACTGGATTGGGACTCGTGAAGGAAGTTATTAGATTCTATAAAGCATATCAATTGGGCATTGACATGTTTCTCTGCTACTTTGGCAAAGGAAGGAAGCAGTGAGATAGGTCTAAAATTTTCCGTTGAGGCAGGGTAGGTTTTTTGAGAAGTGGCTATCGATATCATGTTTCCACTTTTTATGTTACAGCAAACAAATGATGGACGGAATGCTGACAATGCAAACATTATCCCCCAGTCAAAAGATCTGGGTTAAATCATCCACTTTTTATGTAGCAGGACAAAGGAGAATGAGGTACTCATAAGATTTCCCAGACCACACATAATGGATTCCATGACCTGCCTCAAGATAGATTCTGGGGGAGCAGGTTCCTCTGGAGATCCAGATTTTACTCTAGTGACCAAAACCTGCAGTTCCTCCGGAAAGGGACAGGTGAAGCTAGAAAGATACTAGGGACCCAGTGATCCACATATCCCAAAACTGGTTAGCTGATGACTAGCCTTGCCAAACACAAGTTCTTTGGTCTGCATTGCCTCATCAAGAGACTCTGGGGTGACCTTTACCCATTTCCTGATCTTATAATTTATGCATAACTTGCGAGCCATGGGCTGACTATAAAGCCCAAGCTAGAAAGGGCCAATGTAGTGGTCTGACCGCAAAATGGGGATTGGTGTGCCAACAATTAAAGCTGGTGAATTGGAAAAGACTGGGTCGAGCAAATATCCTAAAATGTGCTTTGGGCACATAACCCGTTGAGATAATTAGAGGATGTCATGGTCCTCTACAAGTGTAGAGGCCATGCGAAAAGCGACATCCTCAAGGTGAATATTAAAATCCCCAGTGACCACCAGGTTGTGGACTGCCATGGCACATGGACCCGTTTTAATTGTGTAATCCTACAGTTTGGGGCTGGTTTGAACCTTTATGGTCGGGATGATTTTATTTCCAGTCCGACTCTGTCTCTTTCCCATGACTTCTACTCTAGAACCTCACAGATATTTGAGGTTAGGAATTGCAGGAACCTGGAGTCTTCTGGGTGAGGCCAAGAGATTCGGTGGGTTATTCTCAGAAAGTAAATAGAAAATCCAAAAAATCCTAAAACTCCTAAAATCAACAGACACTGAACACTGACATAGATAATGCATTATATCAGAAGAGGAGACACCAGTGACTGCCTAGAGATAATTAATACATCGCCTCAGCACAACTAGGTCAGTTAAGAGAAGTATCTATTGCCCTGAAAGGCCAGCTTAAAGCAACACTCGGGGAATACGAGCTGCTCTAACACGCTTCCCATCGATGACCAGTTATTCCTGCGCCCCCAGTCGTCCTAGCAATAAAAGGTTCAGTTTACAAAAAATATTCAATACACTCATAATCTGGAACACTACACAACTTCTAAAGTCCACCTAGAGATAAAATCTATTTTCCAATAAACTGAAGGTCTGCAGAAATGTACATGTCACAGTGGTGGCAGGCAAGACAATCAGTTCAGAAATATAAATTAGCTGGGCCACTGGAATTGTGAGGCACAGTAGGTCCAAATTATACAACATTGTTGACTAAATTGTGCGGCAAGAAATCGCAAATTATGCAACGTAATGCAGCACATATTCTGATAATTGATAATATTACTTTTTAATTTTCCTATTTTTACACATTAACACTGTCTGCCCATAGGCTTTACTTGGTCAGCACCAGTTTAAGATCCAAATCAAATACAGGAATAAGCAACTGAAAAGTAGTCAGTCAGCCTTTGCATATGGCCTTCCACTGCACATCAAAACGTGTCTCTGTGATTTTAGTAACTTTTGTTCCATTTGAACTAGAAACAACTTGTTTTGTTCAAATCTGCAGATTGTGCAGCAGATGATAAATCATGTGGCAAGTGTGGCAAATCTACAACTATGCGGAAAATGTGGCAACTGCAGAAACACACAATTTCAGTGGCCTTGAATATAAGGGACTGATTAAATAAATACTATGTCACTAAACTGTCAGTGTAACAAGTCACAAAAAAGCCAATCTAAAAAATATCTGAGGAACTTAAGGGGCAACATAAAGAAATACCCCTCAAACTTAAGGTCAAAGTCTGGAAACACACTGCCCCAACTGAAAAGGACAAATATAGAGTAACCCCCTACAATGCTCAAGTACCAGTCTAGCACATCGTCACCAGTGCTAATGAGGAGGTGCAGAGAAATTACTCAGCACAGACGAAACAGTTAAAAAAAAATACCTACCTCATGCTTCTCTAACAAGTAGCTCACGAGCTACTAGTAGCTCTCCATCTACCTGCAAGTAGCTCTCCTGTGTGCACCTTAGCCTGCTATATCAGAAGCACTCGTTTTGTTCAATTAATATGTATACCAACACTGAGAGTGTGAATTGGAGACAAGAATGTTTGTATTTTTAAACTTCATACGTTATAGAAAATTACTATTTCTAAAATATATTTAAAACCGATTTTGGAGTGGTAAATCATGTGGTATTTGGAAGATTTATTACCAATATTATTACTTTGGTGCCGGGGCCTTTGTGGCTCGGGATGTCATGTATTACTCATGTAGAAGCACTCTAAATTGACAAATCTTTGCTGCTGACAACCCTTCCTAACAGGGGCACTGGCATGGCTCGCAGGTGTGGGGGCGGGCAGGCAAAAAACGTAACTTGCCACTGCTTCCGTCTTCTCTTCTGCTTACCTGTGCCCCACTCCAGGGGGAGCAGACAGCCAGGCACCCCTAAGCCAATCACAACACTGCAAAGCAGCATTGTGATTAGTCTGAGCGCCATAACATTGCGCTCAGCCAGGGGCTGGAGGGGTGGGCATATTCTCCATGCAGGCTGTGATGCAGCCTGCAAGAGAACAGGGAGGTGTGCATGATTGCCGCTAGTGTAATTATATGTTGTCACTATGACAATACTATTAATATTAGTAGCTAGGGATGATTTTCATTGAAAATAAGTAACTCCTTTTCAGAAAAGGTTGCAGGTCCCTGATTGGAGGATCAAAAGTAGAACTAGAGGACAGATCTAGCACCCCCCCTGGGTTGAGTTATGAGCAGGCCCCACTCTTGTTCATTACACATAAAACCACAGTTTCCCCTTTCACATCGCCTCCTTCCTGTGAAAAGAACCTGACTCATGCCGGAGGCTGTTTGTACTAATGGCTGTTTACAAGACTGAAGGAGTGGGGGCGTGGTACACGGTATGGGAGGGACAGGTGGCCTGGGGCCGGGCACTGTAGAGCATGTGTAGGATATCGGGCTGGAGGATTAGCACACAGGCTGAATATGAAGTAAATCTGGCACAGAGTATGGAAGAGTCGGAACGGTTTGGCAGGGGCAGATGCCTGTAGCATTAGGTTAGCAAAGTTACAGGTTTCTCGCACATTACATTGAGTGTGGGCGGAATCCTGAAGTCCACCTGCACAGTGGCGCAGTATAGTTGTAAGTGCACACTGGGTACATCTAACATCTTTGTGCGTGACTCAAGTTCCCCTACGCCCACAGGTCGCGCTCTGTGGTCACTTCTGACGAACTCACCACTTCCCATCCAGTGCCGAGCGGTGAGAAGCAGAAGGAACCACCGGCCTCGCCGAGAACGACCAAGCAGAGGGGACAAGAAGACCCCGAAAAGCCCCGGGTGGGTTCACAGCCACTGACCTCGTGAACCCAGGCCGGTAGGAGCTACCAACGCCTGTCTTCCTAAGTACCGGGGTCATGGACCTCCTACAGCGCCGTCTCCCCCGCGTCTTCGAGGCACTGCAGAGCGCCTTGGTGAGTCAAATATCGAAGTCAGGAGGGCTCATTTGGATATACAAGGAGCTAGGGTTAGTACCCCCAACCTACCTCAACCAGGCCAGGTTAGAGAATAACCAGAACGCCAAAGAGCCAATCTAGGGAAACAGTTCGACCATAAAAAGGACAATTTGGCATGCGTTGTACTGTAATTGTATCTAAACAACTATTTATGCCCCCCCCCCCCCCCCCCCCCAGAACCAGGTCTAGAGCACGCGAGGCAGGCCTTTCCCCTCGAGACCTAGCCTTGCGGATCGTGTAATTGTTCTCTTGTTACATAGTCCGGAAATAAGGTTATTCCGCGGGATGGGGTTTTACAAATGAACCCCCAGCAGAGTTAGTTTTGGGCAATGAAAAGGCACCCAAACGATCTCCAATAGAGTGCAGCCATTCCAGTGGCGTAGTAAGTTATGATGCTAGGAAGGAAATGGGTCCCCTGACTGCTGTTCGAATTGTAAAATACAGCAACAGCCAGGAGGGGTGAGGCCCTCAAGTCTCTGGGCTCCTGTGCACTGCACCTGGTGCACCAATGGAAGCTACGCCCCTGACACATCCTCGAGATGAGCTACCGAAAAGTGTGTTCACCAACAAAGTGTATTCGGAGGGCTGGTGCTCTGCCGTGAAGCAGCGTAGGAGAGCACCTACTTGCTGGACAACTGCCTCTCATTAAGTGTATTCCTGCAGAGTGGTCCCCAACGGAATGTTTTCTGGGAAACTATTCCCTGCTTAAGGGTCAACAATATAGCGCCTGTGGGGATGCATTCCTGCTAGCAGGCAAATTATCCTCAGATGTAGTGCCTCTTCAGGGTCTACTGCTGCAAAGCACTTTATAACAATGTGCACTCTATAGTATGCATTTTAGAGAAACAATCTCTTATAAAGTGCAGGGATTGGAATGATGTAAAATGGTTTCCGGCAGTGTGTGTAGGTGAATTTAAAGTGTAAGGGAGCAAATACCTTACTTGAAAAGGAGCGAGCAAAATGGGAAAGTGCGACCTCCCGATGGGTGTTTCTTTCGGCCGCCCCACTACAAGAATTTAAAAAATATTTATTTCCAAACCACAATTATTTGTCACTTCCTTTACGCACTCATAAATGATATACTCACACGTGTACAGATTATGCTTTTCATGTTCATTTCGCATAATCAAGTACCAGATATGACCATGATATTTAGGGAGTTCACACTATTCTGCCAGGGCTAGCTAGTCGCAAAAATGTCACGAAATCAAAGATGGGTTGCTGTTATGGCAGAGAGAAAGAGTAACAATTTTGCCACAGATCTTTTGCAACATGTCACTGCTGGGCCACCATTATGCCTGGGGTAGCCACCATGTTGTTTAAAAGCTCAAAATATGCACTAATGTGTCACAAGAAGGGCTAGCAAGGTCATTAATAATGACCACAATTTGTCACTATTGGGGCTCTATAACGCCTGGGCAAGCAAGGATGTAATTAAGAATTCCCACACAGTGTCTGCCTCCTTGCCATGACCAAAAACACACACCCGCACACAGAGGATCACTCAATCACACATTCACATGTGCCACATATACTCTCACTCGCTCAGACATGCAGATACCTTCATCTTCAGACATACCCTGCCCCTACTTACCTTCTGGGAGACAATATTGATCCAGATTCCACAGTGGTCCTCTAGAATCCTCTTAGACCTGTGAGACTTAGGGTGGTCTTCCTCCATACTTCTTGCCTTCCTCCTCCATTTTTGCTGATCTCATTTTTGCTGGCCTTAGGACTCTATGCACTATACCACTGCTAACCGGTTGTACGACTTTACAATGCATGCCTTTACCACACATTTTTCACAATACATGCCTTTACCGGTTGTATGTGATTTCAGAGAAAAAACTATTTCATGGAGTACCATTACCGAGAAACCATTTAATCTAAACTGTTTAAGGGAAATTTTGTCTTAAGTTTGTCTTAAGACAGACTTAAGACTGACTTAAGTTAGGATTTTGTCTTAAGTCTGTTTTAAGACAAACTTAAGACAAAATCCTAACTTCTGTGAATACCAAAAGTAGTAAGTTTAGGATTTTGTCTTAAGTTAGTTCTGTGAATCGGGCCCAGAGTGTACTCTGAAGCGGACGATGTGAACTCTTGGAAAACTAACCCAACGGAGTGCATTCTGGGAAAATTCCCATAAAATGATCATTACAAAGGACATTCTGGTACATGCACGAATTTGAAACCCTCCCAAAAACACAATGGCCAATGCAATCTGAAAAACTACCTCCAGTAGAGTGCTTTCTTTGAGACACACTTTTTAAGACCTACCCTCAACAGACCTCATTGTGAATCTCCATGGTTTTGGTAACTCTCTATACGTTTCTAATTCCTTGCTAGATGGTCCGAAAAGAGAACCACGTACACTCACTGTGCAGGTACTTCAATAAGAGTCTTTACCCCTTTATTACCCGCATACTGCCCAGGGATCCCCACAAGCTCTATAATGGGACATCACTTTCAGGTACACTTTTACCCACTTTACATAATGCACCACTCAATGTCGTTTGCACTGCTGTCACAGCAAGGGAGTCTTAGACATTCTTTCCCTATGACTCGCTCATTGGTTCCTCACATCTTCTTACCTCATTTCCTTTCACTAGGAATATCTTGGTGCTGTGGCCAACCTGGTTTTTGGTGACACACCACCACCATCACCAGATCAGGATGCTGGCTCATCAACTTTGCCCAGAGCTGGAGACCTCACTGAAAACAGGTAGGTAACATGGGGGTATTATGTAAGTAGTAATGACATCTCCCCACCCTATCTAATTTACCACCCAACACATGTCTTGTCTACCTGACCAGCCTCCAGAGGCTGCCACCTTGAACCCTTTCTTGCCAGACCTTTACCCACAGGCCTATCACCACTCTCTGTGCACCGCTGCATCCTCCCAAGCTCTGACTAACCATAATAGCCCTGTGACAGCTTTACTAATCACTAACCTCTATAGTAAAGTCTTTCTCACCATTGCAGGCTTTAATCCATCCACATTAATCTCCCTTGCCTCACCTGCCAGGCTACTAATCATCTTTCCAGGTTCTCGTCCATACTACCAGACTGGTATCTACTTTAGTAATTTCTTTTACTCCCTACACGTTGCTTGGCACCTCTCCAGACTTCTACTGGCCCTATCACATCATCTCCCTCTTCACTAGCCTCATAACCACATAATCACCCTCTCTTCCTAAAATACCAGCCTCTCATACCTGGCATCCCACCAACCTGTCAGGTACCCAACTAGAACATGACCTCATTTGTCAAGTTGTTGACCTGCCTCTCATTCAAGTTACCTGCCTTCACTCTAGTGACAAGCCTCTCTCCCACTATGGCAATCTTTTCACAGGAAACATCTTTTCACTCACCATACAATTCTCCATTCACACTACTGTTTTCTTGCCTTCTTGACACAGTACGATCCCTACCATGTTTGTGTTTTACCCAAGCTGTTAGCCTTTAAGCTACTACCCCCCCTCTCTAGTCCAGTGTGCATCACTGTTGTGTGTCCATGCATGCTATAAATGCATAACTGCAATGTCCCAAATGTGGCATAACTCAAGGTGCCACACATCCCATTGGCCCATCTTCTATGTACATCAAGTCGGGTCTCTGAGGAGTCTGGTTCATCCTTGGTGATGTGCTTCAATGAGAAGGTTAACATTGCTGGGGTGGAATGAGATACATTATAACACAGTAGCATACTATCAAATCAAAAGGCGTAAAAATGCAGTATTTTTATTTGCAAAGATATTGTTGTTAATTTCCTTTACAACTATTGTGTTTTAAAAAATAATACATAAAAGGGCCGAATTTAATCTACATCCCAATAGCTGGAAACTGATGTGGGAGCACACTGCTTCACCTCCCAGCAGGTTCGCCCCTAGGCATCATGGTAGATGCAGTTCGCCATGTGTGTATACTTGCAAAGTCTCTCGAGTGTTTCAACAGGTGGGTGCAGATTAATGCTGGCCATCTCTGGACACGTATTTCTGGATTATTATCCGTCATCAGCAGAGATTAGGCATAAGATTATTTGCAGTTGCTGAGCAGGCTGCCGTATTCTTGGGTCACAGTACCTCTCCAGGCGCACAGGTGCCTCTCCACGAGCTCGTCAGCTCAAAGCGGCTCGAGGGAGCCTTTAAACAGAAAACTGATGTGGGAGCACACTGCTTCACCTCCCAGCAGGTTCGCCCATAGGCATCATGGTAGATGCAGTTCGCCAAGTGTGTATACTTGCAAAGTCTCTCGAGTGTTTCACCAGGTGGGTGCAGATTAATGCTGCCCATCTCTGGACACGTGTTTCTGGATTATTATCCGTCATCAGCAGAGATTAGGCATAAGATTATTTGGGGTTGCTGAGCAGGCTGTCGTATTCTCGGGTCACAGTACCTCTCCAGGCTCGCAGGTGCCTCTCCACAAGCTCGTCAGCTCAAAGCGGCTCGAGGGAGCCTTTAAACAGGAAACTGATGTGGGAGCACACTGCTTCACCTCCCAGCAGGTTGCCCCTAGGCATCATGGTAGATGCAGTTCGCCAAGTGTGTATACTTGCAAAGTCTCTCGAGTGTTTCACCAGGTGTGTGCAGATTAGTGCTGGCCATCTCTGGACACGTGTTTCTGGATTATTATCCGTCATCAGCAGAGATTAGGCATAAGATTATTTGGGGTTGCTGAGCAGGCTGCCGTATTCTTGGGTCACAGTACCTCTCCAGGTGCGCAGGTGCCTCTCCACGAGCTTGTCAGCTCAAAGCGGCTCGAGGGAGCCTTTAAACAGGAAACTGATGTGGGAGCACACTGCTTCACCTCCCAGCAGGTTCGCCCCTGGGCATCATGGTAGATGCAGTTTGCCAAGTGTGTATACTTGCAAAGTCTCTCAAGTGTTTCACCAGGTGGGTGCAGATTAGTGCTGGCCATCTCTGGACACTTGTTTCTGGATTATTATCCGTCATAATATTATCCCCCAATAATCTTATCCCTAATCTCTGCTGATGACGGATAATAATCCAGAAACACGTGTCCAGAGATGACCAGCACTAATATGCACCCACCTGGTGAAACAATCGAGAGACTTTGCAAGTATACACACTTGGCGAACTGCAGCTACCATGATGCCTAGGGGCCAACCTGCTGGGAGGTGAAGCAGTGTGATCCCACATCAGTTTCCTGTTTAAAGGCTCCCTCGAGCCGCTTTGAGCTGACGAGCTCATGGAGAGGCACCTGCGCGCCTGGAGAGGTACTGTGACCCAAGAATATGGCAGCCTGCTCAGCAACCCCAAATAATCTTATGCCTAATCTCTGCTGATGACGGATAATAGTCCAGAAACACGTGTCCAGAGATGGCCAGCACTAATCTGCACCCACCTGGTGAAACAATCGAGAGACTTTGCAAGTATACACACTTGGCGAACTGCATCTACCATGATGCCTAGGGGCGAACCTGCTGGGAGGTGAAGCAGTGTGCTCCCACATCAGTTTCCTGTTTAAAGGCTCCCTCGAGCCGCTGTGAGCTGACGAGCTCGTGGAGAGGTACCTGCGCGCCTGGAGAGGTACTGTGACCCAAGAATATGGCAGCCTGCTCAGCAACCCCAAATAATCTTATGCCTAATCTCTGCTGATGACGGATAATAATCCAGAAACACGTGTTCAGAGATGGCAAGCACTAATCTGCACCCACCTGGTGAAACACTCGAGAGACTTTGCAAGTATACACACATGGCGAACTGCATCTACCATGATGCCTAGGGGAGAACCTGCTGGGAGGTGAAGCAGTGTGCTCCCACATCAGTTTCCTGTTTAAAGGCTCCCTCAAGCCGCTTTGAGCTGACGAGCTCGTATAGAGTCACCTGCGCGCCTGGAGAGGTACTGTGACCTAAGAATATGGCAGCCTGCTCAGCAACCCCAAATAATCTTATGCCTAATCTCTGCTGATGACGGATAATAATCCAGAAACACGTGTCCAGAGATGGCCAGCACTAATCTGCACCCACCTGGTGAAACACTCGAGAGACTTTGCAAGTATACACACTTGGCGAACTGCATCTACCATGATGCCTAGGGACGAACCTGCTGGGAGGTGAAGCAGTGTGCTCCTACATCAGTTTCCTACATCCCAATAGCTGTTCGAAAAATATGGTAAAAGGATGCACAGAAGGAACGATGGCAAACAACGGAGAGCAGTGCCATTCTGTGTAGTAATGCTGCTCTTGCCCCAACAGACCCTCCCTGCTCACAGGAAAATGCTGGTGCCCTCTTGTGGACAGCTTGTTCAGTTGTGGTAGCTTGTGATTCTGACAAAAACATGAAATCAGGTTCCGAATCCCCAATGAGGTGCATATGTTAAACAGCTGTGCCTTTTTCTGTAAAGCACCTGAAGGCTCCTAGGTTGGTTGCAGGTGCACCCCAACTGAGAATGCAGTGTACTGTTGAGGGCGTGGTACCACAACATTCTTAGAACATGCTTGATGGCTCAAGGAAGGAGGAAGCCGTGGGGTCGTTTTCTGATACATGCATATATACCAACATCCTGGCATAAACGCACCCTATGTGAAACAACTTCTTGGGAGAGCTTGCACTATATCATTAATCCGTTTGGATTCTTAAAGGCGTCTTACGACATTGACTGCTTTTCGTATGTAGCATGTTTCTCTAATTTGGGGTGGCAATTGGGCATTTGGTTAGTGCGATAATTAGGTTTGTTTGAGGGCCTTACTGTATAATTTGGCAAGGCCGCTCTGCAAATGTTCTTCTTCTTCAATGAGAACAATTCAGAAGAGGCTCCTATTCATTGTTTTGATGTTCTGATGTCATCTGACAATAATGAACAGAAATTGCTTAAACAACCTCCCAGCAGAGTTGCTACCTAACACATTCTTTGTACCATGTTCAGACACCTATTGGGGTCAAAGCATCAGCATTCTTGTCCTTATTGTCTGTCTCTCACCATCATGGGTGGCTTTGAGTGACAGTTTCCAGACTTAGTCATTGCCTAAGAATATTGTCACGTGGCCAGTAACGATTTATCTCTCTTTCTTTAGCATCCGGGGTTCCAATTTTGTGAGAGGTTGATATTTTGTTATGTCTCTCGAACACTTACACTAGTTGTAACGTGGCGAGGATCTGAATTAGTAGAGGGCTTTATAGGTTAACTCTATTTGCTATACTGGATTCGGCGCTACTATTGTGGTTTCAGGAAGTGGCAGGTTTTAACCATCTTCCTGAAGGCTAGGTGATCATGGATGGTACAATGGTGCATTGGAAGGCTGTTTCACAGATTGTCTGGTTTAACCGCATGCACGCTAGCGGTTTTCCCGCTGCGCGCTGCGTTTTTTAAAAAGCCGCGTTACATGACGAGCTCAGCTCGTCATCAGCGTGCGAGCGGTGTAACTCATGACGAGCTGAGCTCGTCATGAGCACCGAAGTGGTTAACAGAGAACACAATCTCTCCCACTTCTCATTTGTTAAAGTTTTGGATTGACATTAGGAGTTTTTTTTTAGTAGTAAAATATTTTATTGCATTAATCATTTGATAACAATAATAGAGAAAAAGCAGGAGTTATGCTGTGTTACGTATACGAACCATTAACTATAATGGGGTTGCCCGTGTCCCTCAGAACCTGGATATATAATTTAAAGGTTACAAGGTGTTATGTTGGGTAACACAATTCTCAGCCCAAAATTGCGAGAGAATATTAAACAATCAACATTTATACAGAAGTGTCACAATATGATCCCTTTTACAAATGGGGACTATCTTAACAATTATGCCCCCTGGCACTGAATGCAACCACTAGTGTGCTAGATTGTTTTGAAAAAACGTGTAAACAACAAAACAATCACACACAACACAAAAGACTATTTTAGTTCGGTATATTCATTCTCATTTACCCAACTGTACTTCCAATCAAGCAATTTTCTTTTTTTTTGTTTTCCGACTTGCTGCCAAAAACACATATATTACATATAGAAAAATAACATACACATGGCGAGAATGTACAGATCGCAGTGTGCAAGGATATGCACAATACATGAAACAATGAAAAAAACATATAGTGTAAAATGTCCAGATTTCAAAGTTCAGAACATCCTTTTATCCTGGTTGTCTATTTTAGGATAACTTACCCAGGACATTGAACCTTGTCGTCGAACGTTTCGGCCCTATGGTAATGTGTTATTAACTACACATCAAGAGGGCACCTCCTCAGGACTACAATAAACAAAAACAGGGACAGCCTTCCAATGTTCTTAATCAAACCAACATACATTCCGTGTTCTGATGAATTATCCTCGACCCCAGCCGGGGTTCACATCGTAGTTTTTTTTAAACTCTTTTCAATGTATTCACTCCATTAGCCATATGCATTACATTTCAAACGTTCTGGAGGTGGAAGCTAATGTAGACTGTTGTATTACTGAGTGTAAAGCCAGGTCTTGAAAAGCCTTATGAAAAGTCAGTAACTTATATGTTTTCCTCAAAGATGGTGGCAAAGAATACAACAATCAGGCGGCTTGTATCAAAAAGACATGCTGCCAAGTTTACATATTGAAATTTGGGGATGTTAACCAAAAAGCATCTGCAGAAAGCAGTTATCTTGAAGGCATTTAGATATGAAATGTGTGTTGGAGATACCGTGGACCTCAGCAATTTAAAGCTTGATGAACCAGCGATCTTTAAAAATGACTTATCTGGCCTTTGATATCCAATAGGAAGTGCGCAGTGCAGAGGTGATAAAAGAACCCTATGACTCTGAACAGATAATCTGCCATCCTCATTCTGAATGAGCTGAAGACACCTTAACTGTCCACCAGTGCAGCCTAGGAATATGGGGTTGCAGTAGTCCAGGCAATTAAGAATTGGGGCCTGGGCCACAAAAGGATGATTCTGCACAGACAAAAGATGCAACATCTTGCAGAGTAAGCACATACACACAGAGATATAAGAAAGTTGATTGACCCCTACAGACAGGAGCAAGCTGTTGTCCAAAAGAAAGCTTAGGCTTTGCACTCCTCTGGGTGGAGTGGGAGCTGAGCCCCACGAGGCTGGGCAAAAATTGGTGGGAAGGAAAAAACAATATCCCAGTTGTGTCTGCACTAAATTTGAGTGAGTAATCCACCAGATACGTAGCATACAGTTCAGGAACTGACTGCTTGAGTGTGGATCTGTTTTGTCAAATGATATCAGAACCTCAGTGTCATCAACATAGTTGAGAAACTTGACCCCATATGAACGGTGCAACTGAGCCAAAGGCCATGATTAGACATTGAAAAGAGTTGGACTGAGTGACTCCCCTCCATATTGTCTTAAACTCAGAGCAAAAAGGCTGTGCATGGATGGCACGGCATCTAGACTCCAAGTAGGATTGAAACCATTGCAGTACCTCCCCTTGTATACTAATCTCAGTAAGCCTAAATAGTAGTCTTTCAAGCGAGTTTCTATCGAACATGGCAGACACCTTTACCAGCACATGCTTTATTGAATGGCCATGTTCTTCCAACAAATTACTCTGGTCGTCCAGGTTTCGAGAATAGATATTAGTACAGTCTGTATCCCATGTCCTAGACGCAACCATTACTGAGCCTGGTGTAAGATGGAATGCAATTCCAGAAACTGTGAAAATTTGCCTGTTGATGTCCCCCCCTCACCCCCCCCCCAAAATAGATTGATATGAAAAGACAAAAGGGAGATTGGAAGGAAATTGCTCATGTTATCTTGGACTGCATTACGTTTTTTTTAAATAACTGGGGCGACCCGGACATCTTCCATACATTTGATTCCTGAGCAGTGGAGATCGACTTATTGTACAGCTTAGGAGAGGGGGAGGTCAAGCATGCCAATGCCCTCTTCCAGACGTCAGGCAGCAAAAGGTCTAGTGAAGAGCCAGAGTTGATAAAGATGGCGATTTCCCCAAAATCCTCTTGAATTAATTCCTGGAAATTGTAGAGACAAGGTGAAATAGTCTCTGAAGCAGATGCCAGACTGATGAATTTATCAGCTGAAGGGCAAATACTCTGACAAATTTTGTAATTTTTTTCAGAAAAGAAATTAACTTTCAAAATACAGTAAAAACAAAGCATTGCCGACAGAGTGCATCACACTTACCATAGCTATGAGCAAACACTATAGTCCCCTAACTCCCCCTCACCCAAACCCCTGGAACTACAGTGCTAAGTGATAAAATATATATTAGGTCCTAATATGTCATGACGCATCTATCTAAAGAAAGCTCTGGTGGTGGGGATCAGTATCAGTGACTGTCAAGCGAAGAAGGCAGAGCTATTTGGGACGGGTTAATGTGCAGAACTCCGTGGATAGTAAAGCGATGAAGGGGCGCCAGAGTTCAGCATATGAGGTGCCTTGTGCTGAAAGAGTCAGAGTCAGCCTCTCCTTCCCTAGGGCCTTATTTATGAAGGCCTTGCGCCACCGGTGCGTCACTTTTTCCCATTTTAAAAGTGACGCACCGGCGGCGCAAGGCCTTCATAAATAAGGCCCCTAATATTTACCAGAGGCGGTGAAGCCAGCCTAAGTGCGTGGAAATCTGGGCCATGCCCCAATGAGTTCGAATGACCTGCAGGGCTGCCCCCAGAGCTAATGTAATCTGCCATCCTCTGCGTGATTTAAGGGGAAAGGTGAGCTCATTGGGCCGTCCCAGAACTGTTTAAGCCAGGAATTGGGGTAGCTGGGTGTTGAAGTGAGTGGCTATGTAATACAGCAGTTGTGTCTAACAGCCAGTGAGCATCAGACATTCCCACAGATGGTGGAACAAAGTCCCCGGGGATCCGCAGCCGGACCCGCAATCTACTGGGATTGCCCTTATATATGCGCATAGGCGTGAGGTACTAATATGTAGATATTTTTGTAGTTGTTTTGATACTCACTGTAAGACGTGTGGCGCAGCGGCCGGGGCGGCTGACTCCGGAACCTGGGAGCTCACGGTTCAATCCGCGGCGGCAGATCAGCCCAGCACCATGTAACTCCGGGCAATAGCTCGCTTAATCTTCCCGACTGCCCCCAGCGCCTTGACGCCCTCGGTAATTGTTTGCGCTTTACAAATACTGTGACATTTACAATTACTGTGTTGCGCCCGGTAAAATACTAACAGCCTGATTCATCATTCTCCCGTTTTGCGAGCCCCTAATAGCGATTCATAAGGAATCGCTATTAAGGACTTGCAAAACGGGATTCAAGAAATTGCATAAAGAAATGCGATTCCTACACATTTCCTTATTTGCGATTAGCAAATTGCTAATCGCAAATAAGGAATAACTCCCCATTCATTCCTATGGGCCAAAAGACCCATAGAAATGAATGGGGAGTATTCCTTATTTGCGATTAGCAATTAGCTAATCGCAAATAAGATAGCGATTTAAAGGGTGCAGGGGTGTCCAAAGGACACCCTGTAGCATCCCTTAAATGCAAATTGAAACAGGTGTTGCGCACACGACATGTGTGTGTGCAACATGCAACTTAGAAAAATGCTTTTAAAAGCATTTTTCTAAGTTTTCGCTATTTACCACGAGGTTTGACCTCGCGGTAAATAGCGGGCCGAAATTGCGAATTCACAATTTTTAAATGGATGATGAATTGCATTTAAGGTATCTCAAATAGAGATTCCTTAAATGTAATTCCTCGCAAAATAGCGAAATCGCTATTACCGATTTTTGCATTTGGGATGATGAATCCCAAATGCAAAAATAGCGCTTGCAAAGGGCCAGATTCTCAGAATCTGGCCCTTTGCGAGACGATTTCGGCTTGATGAATCAGGCTGTTAGTCCTACTCCTTTTGGGTCAGTGAGTGACCCAGCTCCAGTTCCCAAAGCCTGGCCTGCCGAGTTAGTCAATGTAGGGAAGGGAGCAAGAGGCCATATAGTTCAGTGATCAGGCGTCTGTCTGACATCTTAGTCACCAGCCTGCTCTAGCCATGAAAAGCCAGTGCTTTTCCACTTCCTCCCGATCACCCAATCTCCCCACCCCAGTGGTCTATAGCTCTGCGCCTTCTACATTTGGGAGCGACCGTCGGCCAATACATGTCTTGTTGAAGAACCTAAATAGTCCCAAGGGGCAGCTCAAGTGGTAAGCCCTGAAATAGGAACAAAATCATAGGCAGAAATGATATTTTCAGGGCAGCTACACGACCTAGTCAGGATAGGTGGTGCGGCCTCCATATGGACAGGTCTGCTTTAACCGGTTGGCATAGGGCCTTGTAATTGAGTGATGCAGTTGCTTAAACCGTACGGGCAAGTTGAATACCCAGGTAGGTGTTGGAGCTGGTCATCCACTGTAAAGGATATCTATCTGAAAGGCTCGTCTCAGTGGCCGTCCAGAGTGAGAGATTCATAGCATGTGATTTGTAAATGTTGACCCGGCATGCTGCTGCTTGCCCGAAGGCCTACAATTCCTCAAGAAAAGCCAGGAGAGAGGTATACTGCTCCTCCACGGCTTCCAGGACATCATCAGCATAGAGACTTATAGTATGCTCCTGCCCTCCGAAGCAGATCCCTTTAATGCTGGTATTAACTTGAACCCGCTGTTCTAAAGGCTCTGCATAGAGCGCAAAAAGTAGGGGCGAGAGGGGACACCCCTGACGTGTGCCTCCACAGACGGGGAATGGTACCAAGGTCTGTCCATTCATTGCAAACAGTCACATTGGGATGCCCATAGTTTTTATTTTTTACTTTATTTAGCATTTTGGTAAAGACAATGCGAAGCTCTGAGTTCAGTTGAGTGACCGATAGGGTACAATCGCAATACATTACTGATGACATTTTCTCCAAAGCACAGTAGGCTATACAATTGCTTAAAATAACGCATATAACACGCACAAGACCCCCTTTAAGCGTTGCTTCCGTTAATCAGACCATCCAAACATCCTTATCTCCCCTTCGATGACAGATACACAGGGAAACATAGAATCCTGTTACAATGAGTGGGCATAGCATATTAGAGGTCATTCATGCATAATTTGAATCTCTCTTGCCCACCCCAGTCGGCACCATACCCTGCTCCTGTTGGGTGGGTGGGTCTTGCTGTTGCTGCGAAAGGAAAGATCTGAAGGGGCCCCAGATGTCTTTAGGTCGAGAGGAAGGAGGGATAGTTTTAGCATACAAGTCACTTCTCATAGAAGAGGTTGCTAAACTTTGGATCCAGCTGTGTATAGTCGGAGCCCTCTTGCCGCCCCAGTGGATTGTGACTTCCCTTTTAGCCAAGAGTAGAGAGATGGCAGCAAATCTGCGTGTTTTAGGAGGGAACTGGACAACATATCCCAAAAGGGCAATTTCAGGTAAGGGTTCAATCGGCACCTGTATCATTTTACTTAAAGGTTTGTGTACTTCAACCCAAAAGGTGTGGATGCGTGGGCACGTCCAGGCAAGGTGCGCGAAGTCTGCTTGAGGAGACTGGCACCGCTGGCAGTGATGTGGTCTAGTGGGATCTATCTTGTGTACTCGGGCAGGTGTAATATAAATTCCACGCAAAAACTTGAAGTGGATCAATTTATGTCTGCTATTGAGAGATACCGTTTTAGTCACCTTGCAACAGGCCACCCATTGCTCATCAGTGATTGGGTTGCCTAAATCCGTCTCCCATGCGTTACGTACCCTTTCATCATTAACTGGGACTAGGTCGGCACATGTCTTGTACAGTTGAGATATAAGATGGATTCCTTTTTTGCTACCTATCACCATTGTAAGGGGGCGAAATGATGGAGGCTCTAGTGGATAGTCTGGGAGCTTAGCCCGCAGAGCTGAATGCAGTCTAGCTAAGACAATTCTGTCCATAAATGTGGCATCTGGGAACATGGATATATCATCTGGGTTGAATATGTGGCCCACAGGGAACAGATCCCCCACTGTGATAATATTAAATTCAGTGCAGGTCTTTTCACCAACTTTTCGCCAGTTATGGGTAACAGTTTGGCGTTGGGGAGTGGGAGAGACGAAGAGTACAGTGTTGTGGTGTTTGTAATATGACTCAAATTAGTCCATGCCCAGCTGGTAGTGGACACCGGCTGAATGTCTGTGGGGTCTTTAGAGATACCTGAAGGCAAAACGGTGGCCAGGGTGTGCGGTAAGACGAAATCTGATTCCGGACGTAGGTATGTAATCCTGGCATCTGGGTGGTACCATGTCTGTGCGAAACTACATTGTGCTGCCAGAAAGTACAATTGTAGATCAGGGACCCCGTACCCTCCTCTATCACAGGGGAGCGTCATTATCTGCCATCTCACCCTGGGTGTCCTGTTGCCCCAAACTAGCCTGATTAAGTGTGATCGCAGAGTGCTGAAGAATTTTTTCGTAAGTGAGATTGGTATGTTGTGAAATAAATATAAAAACTTCGGGAGTACAATCATTTTAATAAGGGCCACTCGACCCGCCATGGAGAGTTGGAGCCTGAGCCAGGAGTCTATTTGCGCCTCGAGTTTGGAGATCGCCGCTCCATAATTGCGTCTAATGATCTGGTCAGAATCGAGGCGGATGTGCACCCCTAGGTACTTTACAGAATCCGTACACCATTCCAATGGGAATTCCGGATCCCAGCAGGCCGTTCCTGCTGTGAGAGGGAAGATAACTGATTTACGCCAATTAATCCTGAAAAAGTGCCAAAACATAGGATCTCTCTGATGAGTGGATCCAGGTTTGTTTGGGGGTCCCGGACATATAAGATTGTGTCATCTGCATATAAAGAAACCAGTAACGGGCCTGTGTTGAATTGCAAACCTCTGTGTAGGTGTTTTTCCTGGAAGTGTCTAATCAAGGGGTCCATCGCTAAAATAAATATTAAAAGGGATAGCGGGCACCCTTGTCTCATTCCCCACGGTAAGGGAAAGGGTGCAGACAGAGTGCCATTTACCTTGAGCCTAGCTGTAGGTTGACTATATAACAGAGCTGTGGTGGCAATGAATCCCTGTGTCATCCCCATGAGCTGCATTATGGAAAGTAAAAAGGATCATTCCAGGGAGTCAAAAGCCTTCTCGGTGTCTAGAAGGATAGCTGCTGCAGGGATCTCGGGGTTTATTCTGTGCAATGTGTTAAATAGGGTGCGGAGATTGAAGGCAGTGGACCGGTGCGGAACAAAACCATATTGGGCTGGGGAAATTATAGATTCCATGAGCAGTGAGAGGCGGCAAGCTAGTGCCTTAGCGAGGATTTTGTAATCTAAATTTAGGAGTGACAGGGGGCGATACGAACCACACAGTAGGTGGTCTCTACCCAGTTTAGGGAGCAGGATGATAACTGCCTCTCGTAGACTGAGGGGGGTGGGTATCTGTTTCTCTAGGGCTTCGGCATAGACGTCTAGCAATCGGGGGATCAAGAGGTCTTTGTCGGCTTTGTAAAACTCGCCTGTAAACCCATCCAGTCCAGTGGCGGCGGACCCATTGAGAGCTGTAATGGCTTCATCTACATTATCTTACGTGATTGGTTCTGCTAAAAAATCTTGCATGAATCTTTCTAAGTATACTAATGCGTTTTCAGATAGATAGGACTCCTGGTCAGTTCTATCCGGGCCTAATTTTGAAGTGTAAAGTGTTTTGAAGTAAGATAGAAACTCCTTCTGGATTTCCAGTGGATCTGTGATTTGGTGCCCTAGTGTGGACCGCAACTCTGTGATGTATGCCTTGGTGTAAGAGGGTCTGATCATTTGCACTAGCACTCATCCAGGGCTGTCCCCTTCCCCATAAACCTTAGCGTTGTGGTACTTCCCCATGTAAAGTATTTCGCTGTCAGCCACCTCTCTGTACTCCAAGAGCTGCCCTGTTTGTGGCTTAACTCGGTCCGCAGCTACCATCTGACTGGCGTCCAATGATCCCAGCTCTTTTTCCAGCCGGGTAAGCGTGCCACGGAGATCACAAAGCACTCCAGAACTCTTAGAGATGCATACACCCCTCATGTAGGCATTAAACCCCTCCCACAACACTGACTCGGAGTCCACAGACCCTGCGTTTAGTTTGAAGTAGTCTTCTATAGCTTCCAGAAGTTCCTGTCTGAACACCTCATCATCTAAAGCACGGCTTGGGAATCTCCACTGCCTTTCAAAGGGATCTTTAGCAATAATAGAACCGGGGAGTGGCCAGAATAGGATCTGGGCAATGTTTGTAGCTCATGGAACCAGCGAGATACTTCTGGGGAGGACAACCAATAATCAAGCAGAGACCACGTGTCATGGGAGCCAGTAAAATGCGTATATGTAGTGTGGACTGGGTCATGGACGCGGCCTAAGTCTAGAAGAGAGAAGTGTTCGCACAGAGATTGTAAGGCTTTGCGTGCCCTAGGTTTAGGATCCGGGGCAGGTGAAGTGCTATCGGTGTTGGGATTAAGAGCAATGTTAAAATCACCCCCAAGCTGTAGCAGCCTAGAGAGTAGTGCATGGTAAAAATCAGGGGAGTCTATATTTGGACCGTATATGCATACCAATGCCACCTTGTAACTAAACAATGTGCCCACTATTATTACAAATCTACCTTCATTGTCACAGGTTACTGAGTGGGACTTGAAGGGGAGCCGTTTGTGTATGAGAATGGTGTGCCCCTAGCGTAGTTGCTATAGTTGGCGAAAAATCTGTTCGTGCCCCATGAGGATGCAAACCGAGTCTGATTACTGGGTGGGAGATGTGTCTCTTGTAAAATGCGATGTCGACCCTGTGCCGTATCAAATAGTGGATCACCCGTCTTTGTTTGCGGGTGTCATTCAAGCCCCGAATATTCCATGTGGCTAGAGTCACAGTCGAAGGGCCAATATTGTGTCCTAACTGCGCCATAACAGCTTCTTGATTGGAGGTCTGAAGAATAACCAATATTTGCACCTATCCAGTGCATCTGTGATCAAACATACCATAAACTCAGTGCAAAGCAATAACAACCCTTCCCCGCCCACCACTGCCCACCCAGCCTTCCTGCCCATTCAGAGAGGCAGTACCAATTTTCCGAAAACAGTGCAAGGTACCAGTGGAACCCATAATGCAATGAAGAATAAACAATTTGGGTACATTCTATCATCACCACAATTATCGCTAGGTGTACACCAAAGGCGGGACTTGTACTATCCCATGGCCTAGTAACCTGTACAAAATGTTATACTGTATAAGTCGAATCCCGGTATTTCCTTCAAGCAAGCAAATGTGCGGAAATTTAAGAAACTTAAACTTTTAGCCAAGGCCAGAGCTCGAGAACAGGTCTGCACTGGCGACCGAAACACTATGTGGGGGAGAAGCGGTATCTGAGTCTGGGGGGTGCTTGCTGTTAAGTTTGTAGGTGTGGCAGAATTCCTGCACCTCCGTTGGGTTCTCAAAGATTCGGGATCGGCTGTTGACTTCCACCTGTAGTCTGGCAGGATAGAGCATGCCATACTTTAATCCCAGGTTCTTGAGTGTTGCTTTAACACCTAGGTATTTTCTTCTAGCATCCTGCACCATGGCGGTGAAATAGGGGTAAAGAGATAGTCTGGAGCCCTGCCAGGAGAGTTCACCCCGTTCACGAGCCAGATGCAATGCTGTATCTCTGTCTCTAAAGTTCATTATTCGTGCAATAATGGGCCTGGGGGGACAGCCTGGGTTGGGTCTTGGGCCAAGTGACCTGTGGGCACGTTCCACCCCGAATCCAGGAGTAAACGCCTCTTTGCCAAACAGGTCAGTCAGGATCGTTTCCACCATATTGTCCATGCGACCACTGGCTATGGATTCGGGTACGCCCATAAGGCGAATATTGTTACGGCGACTTCTAACTTCCAAATCCTCATTTTTTATCGCAACATCTTTCAGGATCCGTTCCATGCGATCGATTCTTTTCAGTGATTGCGCCATCCCATCCTCCAGATCCAATGTGCGGGACTCTGCCACATCGAGACGCCGGTCGTGCACTTGGATCTTCGCCCCCAGGTCTGCCACATGTTTGTCCAAGGTGTCAAAGCGAACATCCAGTGCTTTGAATCCTGCCATCATTTCTAGTAGCAGCAGATTCAACTGGCTAGCTTCGCCCACCGGATCGGTGGGTAGTTGTCCACCTGCCGTCATGTCACTAGGCGGGTCGCGAGTAGTTTCCACTCGTTTTTCAAAGGGGAGTAGGTGCTGCTTAGGGTATTTGCGGCCCATGCCGCGATACCACTGAAGGGCAAGGACAGCCCTTATTGTAAACCGCTGTTTAAGACGTGATCAGTGGCGCCCCTTAAACTGGACCAACTTGCCGGCTGATGTATTACAGCATTAGATAATTTCTCCCCCACTGAGTGATCAGGACTGTGTCTTAAATAACAATGTGAAAAGACCGGATGTGGTCAGTGGTCAGGGTAGCATGAGGTCGAGTCTCTGTGTGCTGGGAGTCCTTAATGACAGCAGGATAGGCAATGTGCTTGCTGATTTCAGGTCTGCGCTGCATGGTTTTATTATATCCCTCATGTCATTCCGGTGCAGCTCGGTAGGGGAGAGGGTTCCTGCGCTTTATGTGGAAAGTCCTAGGCCAGGGGAGCAGGGGGGGCGGCCCAGTATAGAACCAGGCGCCGGACCACAGTTGCAGTTGAGCCCCTCCAGGAGCCCCGGAGGAATTCATTACTGGAGGCCATGGCTTGGGCCTGCCCTGAAGCTACGGCGCAGGCCCCTCCCCCACAATCTCGGATGCTCGCGGCTCCCGGGGCAATGTGTGCACTCCGCTCGGGATGTCTAACAGACCCCCCGGATCGTGGGACGCTCGGTGCAGGTCTGTGTGGTCTGGGCACCACAAAGCTGACGCCGCCACTCACCGCACCACCCCCGCTTGGGCCTCCGCTTGTCTCTCCGATCGATCGACAGCGCCTCAGTCGGGTGTTTTTGTTACGTTGCCATCTTGGGTAGCGCTTTTGCAGATACGGCGCAGTTGTTTCCCCAGCTCTCTCTCGTGCGGCTCGCCCGCTGGTTACCACCACCACCAGGATGTCCCACACTGTTCCGCTGGCTCTCAATGTATTATGCGCCACATTTGAGTCCGGGAAATGAATGGATTGTTACCACGGCCGGGAGAGCCTCAGCTCAGAGTGGCTGTCCCAGTCTGCAGCTAAGCCTCGCCCCCCTGGGATGCCCATAGTTGCTGGGAAACCATAAATGAAATCTCCCCTGACCCCAAAGTGTTGAAGCCTGGCTTTTAGGTAAGGCAAATGGACCCGGTCGAATGCCTTCTCAGTATCAATGGCCATAAGCATCCACTCCCGATCCGAATGTTGGGCTTTCTCAATTAGATGCAAAATATGTTTTGTATTATTGCTGCATTGGTGGTGTGGTATCAAAGAAGTTAAACACTAAATTTCCCTTTGGAACCACTTGGGTATTCTTATTAGGAACTGAAACAGCTCTTTTTACCCGATTCAGTCATCCATCTGCATACCGGGACAACCACTCACATATATACACACAATTAAAGCACTCTACTCAGGATATGAAAATACTTATACACAAGTTTAATAGTTCAAGTCACAGATGAGAAGAGAGATATGCGCACTGGAGTTCTCATTGTAGGACAATATAGCCTGGAGCTGACCTCTGCTATTAAAACACATCACATTAAGGGTAAGAATTTGTAGATTATGGTGCTTTGTAAAGGGGGAATGAGTGATCTGTGAATCTGCTTGAGACAGGGGTATATGTCTGCGCTAGGTGCACAGGACTGAAGTCTTGGATTACTGAGAGCATAACCGGTTGATGCACCAAAAAGTGTCCACTTTCTACTGGTTCCCTACCAAACAACTGTAGAAGAAAGAAAAACAAGACAAACAACAAGTGAGACATAGTCCAATGGAGTAAATTTTCAGGGTCAGCACCAGTTTGGATGAAATGGTTGGCAGTGTTTAGTGACCTAGAAATTCTGTCTGTTCCCCCCAACCAATCCATCCACCTGAAGAATTGAAAAACAGCATTGCAGCTAGGCTTATGTCTCATCTATACCAGAGGTGTCATCTGAGAGCGTCTCTAACACTGCTTGCCTCTCTTTGGCCATTGTCAACGGATCAGGATGGAGTCTTGTAGGGGACGTTCTGGGTTGTCGCCCCCTCTGGTGTTGCAGGACTCCCCCTTGTCACCAGCTGGACTGAGGGGTTTGTCAATGCCAAGCAACTGGCTGGAGTTAGTCAATCTTTCCATTTAAGCAGAAGATGCTCCGTAAAGTGTGCTCTCCATGAGTATGGTATGTTTTGACTCTGGAGATGGGTCATGACTGGGCAAAACTCCCAGCGTTTCTGAAGTGTGGAAGCCACTAAGTCCAGGTACAGCACTGGCGCTTGCCCTCTAAACTGTATTGGGTACTGGTCTCTGGCTGCGCTGAGGACACAAACTAGTAACTTTCACTGGTGGCGCAGAGTCAGGTTGTTTGGGGCCTACCCTGTGTGCTCTATCCACATTGATATCAAGCTTCGGTGATGCTGCCAGAATCAATCTGAAGAGGTCTGTAACAAACAGAGTTATGTCAGTTCCTTCAGCTCCAGTCGATATGCCTTTTATGCGTATGTTGTCGCATCTGGACATATTTTCTAACTCCTCAGCATGTGCTTGCAGTTGAGCTGTTGATCTTTTAGGCAGATAACCTCCTGTTGCAACTGATCAGTCTCTTCATCTCAGCTTACGTTGTGGTCCTTCAAGGAGGTAACTCTGTCGCCCAGTCTCTCCAGGTCTTACCAGACTGCCCTGATATCCCTATAGAGGTCCTCTTGAGGGTTTGGAGATCCACCCTGAGGAGAGCAAAAAGTGCCTCCAAGTAGAAGTGAGTTACTGGAGCGTCTGTGTCAGCACTATCTAGTGTGGGTTCAGTTGCTGGGAGGGATGGGGGGCCTCCACCCCAGGGCCCAATGGGTTTAGTGAGCATGTCCTTTAGTGATCGGTCCATTTTCCTCCTCCCCGTAGCAATTACTCCTAGTGATGATGAGGAATAGGCTGAATCGAGGGACGAATATTTCCCTTGTGCTTCCCAGCTCAAGGGTTGAAAAGTGGCTGGAGTCAGTGGAGAGTAGTGGAGTGATGAAGGGCTCAGCTTCTATATGGCGCAGTCTTAATATGCAGATGACTTCAAGTTCAATGGTTGATAGTGAGTGGCCTTATTCCCTTGTGAGTACAAGCAGGTTGGTGGTGGAAGAGCCCCCGTCCAGCAAGGAGCTGTGTCTCAACAGTAAGGTGTCTTTGTTGTAACCTGCGTCTTCTTACAGGAAGGTGTGTGGTCCGAACCGGGCAATCCAGGTTCCCGGTAGTGAGGTTGAGAGCGGTAGGTTCGGTCTGCAGCAGGCACCCAGGGTGTAGACCCAATGCCTCAATAAATCACTGCAGTTGTGCTGAGAGTTGCAAAGATGAAGGCCACCTCACCACTGTTACCTAGAGAAGCCTCCAGGCTGCGAGGTTATAGTTTAGGTTAGTTGAGGGGTGTCATCTGCAGTAGGGCTGCAAGCAGGTTCCCTCAACGGGCAGGGCCCAGGTCAGGCGGGCTCTACCATTGTCCGGCATCAGACAGAGAATGGCCTGGGCTTCAAACTCACTCCTGACTAGTCAAGACAAAAAGGGGTCCCCTCAAGAGTGCTGTGTCTAGCTGGGGCTAGCAAATCAGATTGCTGGGTGTTCTGGAGGAGGTGCATTCCCCAGGCTGTCTGTGCCTTTCGTGAATGGGAGGCCTCCATTCTCGCGTGGTTCTGGTCTCCCCACCCTAGTAAACAGCCCCAGCTAGCAAAAAGGAATTGGCGCTGGTTCCTATGGACAGTCTGGGCCAGAGCCCAAGCCTAGGGTTTTGGGGGCTTGGGGAAGCTTTAAATGTAGTCGGGGGGCTTTCAGAAATGTGCAGTAGTGGGCCCAGTTTCTTTGTACCGTCCCCACGAAAGCAGGCTGTCGAAACACTCCACACTAGTTGGGCCGGGGAGGCCATGAGGACCAAGCAGGAAGGGCCAGCTGGACGAGAATCTCAGGACACAGCAGCACTCACCGCCCCTGGTAGCGCCTCCAGCAGATCAGGGCTGCCCTCTGCTCGCTTTGGCGGCAGCATCTCTCGGGAACAATGGCCAGGCACAGAGAGATCCCACTCCAGAGGTGCCGTGCCACTGTGGGGCTGTCATGAGTAGTCCACGTTGCTCTCCTCACAGGCACCAGCGTTCCACCGCGGTGTTGTGGGTAGTGTAGCGTTGTGGCCTAGACGTTCCGTGTCCCGTGACTCACCGCAAAGGATTGTGGGAGTGACGTGATGCGAACTGCATTCGCGATCGCGGTGCGAGGACCCCGATGTCGGCTAGCTCCTTGGAGGAAATAAAGAAAGAAAGAAAAAGCATCTGTAATGCACCCTCGTGTTCTGGTCATCACTGGAGGGGAGGGTGCAGCTCCCTACACCACAGTGACGACGAGGCGGCAGAACCGCCCAGTGCACCCAGGCGACCATCAAGGAAGGGGAGAGCTGGCGATCGCAAATGTGGGTGCGGCCTGCTCGCCGCATCCAGCCAGGCGCATTTACAGGAAGAGGGGTCCCCAAGGCCTCGGTGCGTACATCGGCGTTACGCCTCACACCCAACCCTACCCTCGACCATCAAGCCTAAGCCTCCTCCCACCAGGTATGGCACAACTGCACCACAAGCCAAGTATCCTGGCCACTCGCCAGCCACCACGAAGAGCACGCAGCCCACTGGACCGCGTGGCACCACCACACTACCACAGTACGCTGGAGCACAGCGCTTCAAGCGAGAAGGCACAAGGGCTCCCTGCTCAAAAGCACAACGCTACGGGCGAGAGGACATAAGGCCTTCCTGCTCCCAACCGGGCAAGCCAATTACAGGACCATTAACGTCCTCTTAGCGCCTCAGCACCACATCAAGGCGTTCCGCCTTCCACGCTGCCCGCATCATGGGCACCCAAACCTTTTCACTCACTAACCCAGTACCCTTCCTACCTAAGCCAGGAGAACTAGCCATGAAGTGGGCCGACTGAAAGGGGTATTTCCTGAGCTACTTATCGGGGCTGGAAGATGAGGGCGAGGAGGCGTTCTTGAGCAAACGCCGGAAGAAAATACTCCTACATAATCTGAGTCTGGAAGGCCTGCACGTCTACGAGAACATGGTGAAGAAGACCAGGGCTTCTACAGATGATGATGTGTTCCAACATGCCCTGGAAGACCTGGACAACAATTACCAGCCGGTAATATGCACAGCCATCGACCGGTATGATTTTTTCCAGCGGAAGCAGACCGAGTCGGAATCAGTGGAGCACTACGTGGCAGCCCTCAAGAAGCTAGCCATCAACTGCAAGTTTGGCACTCTACATGATGACCTCATCCGAGACCAGATCATAATGCACACTACCCACTCCAGCGTCCAGGAGAAGTTATGGGTTAGTGGTGAAGCGTCCCTCCCAGAGATCATCGCAATAGTCAAAAGAGCCAAATTATCTAAAAGGTACGCACTCGCCGCCAAGAAGGAACCTCCCCAACAGCCCGTGGTGTGCAAAGTGTCCGACCGGAGAGCCTCGACCGCAAAACCTGCGACCCATTCTGGCGATACCTCCAACAGACAATCTACTTCCAGATCCAAAGGGCCCAGTCGCGCTCCCATGGTTAAGCAAGGAACCTGCTACAGATGCGGCAGCCAATCCCACATGGCAAACGACAAGAAGTGCCCAGCATTCCACGTCAAATGCTCCTTCTGCGGTGTCACAGGTCATTTCGGCAAGGTCTGCCGGCAGAGGCCCAGAAGTGCCGCAGTCAAATATGTCCAAGATGACTCCGACGACCAAGAGGGGGCAGACCAATCTGACCAAGATTGCATACTGTGCTTCGAGGACCAAATCCTAGGAATCGGCGGTATCTCCAAGAAGAAGCCATCATGCACGCTATTGATAGGAGGTGTCCAGATAGTCATGGTGGCGGACCCCGGTCCGCCATACACCATCATCGAAAAATATGTGACGAAGACTTTGCTCAGATGGTGGGGAACCATCTTCACCACACCGACAACCACCCAGTCACATTCACTGGGGAACGAATCCCCATGGTGGGATACTGGCGGCTCCTGTTCGAGTTCAAGGGCAGCCACACGACCGCAAAGTTGTACGTCGCACAGAAAGGCCCCTCGGTCTGGGGGTGGGCGGACCAGGGAGAATTGGGCATCCAGCTCAACCCAGGCGGGGACTCGTAAGTGTTGTCGATGGACGACTCACCCACGCCAGCCTCGTGGAAAGCAAACTTTCCAGCAGTCTTCAGCGACCACATTTGGAAGATGTCAAGTTCATCCATAAAATCATGCTTAAAGAGGGAGCGGTGCCCGTCTCCCTCAAAGTCAGGAACATCCCGTTCAACTGCAGGGAGGCAGTTCAGCTTCAGCTCAAACGGCTGGAAGACAATGACATCATTGAACCGATAGAGTGCGACGAATGGCTGGCGCCCTTGATGGTGGCGAGCAAACAGAGCGGGAAGATGCGCCTTTGCATTGATTGCTGCAAACTTAACAAAAACATCATCATTGACAAGTTGCCGCTGCCCAAAATCAATGAGCTTCTAGCCCAGACCAAGGGGGTCAAATGGTTTTCCACCATCGATCTTAAAGCCGCTTACCATCAGGTATCGCTCCATCTATTGTGCCGGAATCTCATCTCTTTCATCAATCAGTCATTTGTTAAGCGCACTATATACCCGCGAGGGGCTCAAGGCTCTGGGGGGGGGAGGTGGGGGCCGCTACTGATCGAACAGCCAGGTCTTTAGTATCCTCCTGAAAGTCAGCAGGTCTTGGGTCTGTCGTAGGCTCAGTGGGAAGGTGTTCTATGACTTGGCGGCGAGGTGGGAGAAGGATCTCCCGCCGGTGGTTGTTCTTCGATGCACGGGACGGTGGCGAGTAAGAGGTCGGCGTAGCGTATCTGGTGGTTGGGGGTGTAGAAGGAGAGCCGTAAGTTGAGGTAGGCTGGGCCAGTCTTGTGGAGTGCCTTGTGTACGTGGATGAGGAGCTTGAAGGATATCCTTGTTGACGGGGAGCCAGTGCAGGTTTCTCAGGTGGGGTTGATGTGGCCGTGTCGAGGTACATCGAAGATCAGTCTTGCCAAGGCGTTTTGGATGCGTTGTAGTCGATTGATGAGCTTGGTCAGGGCTCCTGCATAGAGGGCGTTTCCGTAGTCGAGTCTGCTGCTGACGAGGGCCTGGGTGACTGTCTTTCTTGTATCTGTCGGGATCCATCTGTAGATCTTGCGGAGCATGCGGAGGGTGTTAATGCAAGAGGAGGAGACGGCGTTGACTTGCTTGGTCATTGAGAGCGTTGAGTCGAGGATGATTCCCAGGTTGCGTGCGTGGTCGATGGGGGTCGGGGCTGCCCCCAGTGCCGTTGGCCACCAGGAGTCGTCCCAGGCTAATGGGTTGGAGCCGAGGATGAGGACCTCCGTCTTGTCCGAGTTCAGCTTCAGACAGCTGATCTTCATCCAGTCAGCGACGGCCTTCATTCCTTCATGGAGGTTGGCTTTGGCGGTGATGGGGGTCCTTGGTGAGGAGCCGATCAGTTGAGTGTCGTCGGCGTAGGAGAGTATGTTGAGGTCGTGCTGTCGGGCGACGTGTGCGAGCGGGGCCATGTAAATGTTGAACAGTGTCAGGCTGAGGGAGGATCCTTGGGGTACGCTGCAGATGATCTCGGAGGCTTCGGAACGGAACGGGGGGAGGCTTTCATCATTCCCTCCGGCTGCTACAGGTTCCGATGGCTACCCTTTGGCCTTGCATCTGCGCCGTCTGTCTTCCAAAAACTCATGCACACACTCTTCAAGGACGTCCATGGAGTCCTCTACTTCCAGGATGACATCCTAGTCTTGGCAAAGACTAAGACCGAACACGATGACATCCTGCACACGATCCTGCATACGCTGGTGGCAAACGGTCTCATGGCGGAACTTGAAAAATGCAAAATCGGCCTACACAAAGTGACCTATCTAGGACATGAGATCAGGGACACAAGCATCTCTCCAAAAACGGCCAATGTAGAAGCCATCAAGTCTGCACCCTCGCCCAAAACAAAGAAGAAGTCCCCTAATTCCTGGGGATGGTGGAGTTTTATAGCAAATTTGTAAGGAACTTCGCGACCAAAACACACAGCTTACATCAACTGCTGAAAGACAAGACCGTCTTTTCCTGGTCCGAAGAGTCAGAAGCAGAATTCTCCGCCATCAAGAGTGACATTTGCGGAGCGAATCCCTTACACTGGTTTGACAGTTCCGCTCCCAGCATCCTCACCACAGACGTCAGTGACAAAGAATTGGGAGCGGTTCTCTCCCAGAGGGCTACGGACGGCACGGAGACCACCATGGGGTTTGCCTCGCGATCCCTCACCCCCAGCGAAGAGAAGTACAGCGTGATCGAAAAGGAAATGCTTGCATCCATCTGGGCGATGGAAAAGTTCCGGCAATATCTGTGGGGATCCAGATTCGCCCTCCGCACTGACCACAAACCCCTAATCAAGGTCCTCACATCAAGTGGCAATGTGACAGCCACATCATGCATCGCGAAGATGACACTGCGTCTCTTGGACGCCGTGTACGACGTGGAATACATCCCCGGCCCACAGAACAAGGTCGCAGACTTCCTTAGCAGAGCAGCAGCCATGGAAGGAACCATCACACAGTTGGACTGGGACGAGTACAGCGTTGCATTTATGACGGATCACGAACAGACCATCAGTGCCCAGGATTGGGCAGAGGCCTATGCACAAGACACATAACTGTCACAGGTCAAACTATATGTTACACACGACTGGCCAGAGAAGAAGCTCACAAAGGACAACTTCAGAAAATACTGGGAAGTCTGCAACAAACTTTCTATTAGCGACAAATCAGTATTTCTACTACGAGGCGACAGAGTTGTGTCCCCGAAGGAGCTACTCAACCGCACACTCCACATCAACCACAACGGCCACCTGGGCATCTTCAAAGCCAAAAGACGAATAAAACTGCTGTACTGGTGGCCAGCCATGGTCAACCAAGTGGAGAGGTTTGTGAGAGCATGCAAGCATTGCAATAGGGCTGACAAAACACTCACTACCATGAGACCACCCATGGGAGAGTTCAACACACCCAACAACCCATGGGAAGACGTCTCCATGGACATCACAGGCCCCATCCTGGATTCCTGGGGCACACCTAAACACCTCATTGTCTTAGTGGATAGATACTCGAAGTGGCCAGAGGTCAAAATCTGCGAATCTGTGGACTCCGACAATGTCATCGCCTTCCCTACCAGCATCTTCCTGAGGAAAGGCATTGCCAAAACCAAGTTAAATATGGTGGAAATGGGTGGTATTCTTGATAGGTTGCTAGGCGCTGAAGGGCAGTACACTAATCGTTATTCTTGTGTTCTGATACTATTTATTGACAGTGCTATAAGGTAGAGGAGAACCACCTGACTCCCAAAACCTCTGATTGGAGAACCAACAGAACAAAGCACATTTCATGTACTCTAGCACAGGTAAAGTTAATGCAGTCAAATTCAGACAAAGTCGATACAACAAAAAGCGATGAGTCTTATTCATTTCTCTTCTTTTTTGTTTAATCCCACATCCCGGAGTTCGGAGTAGATGTATTTTCAAGCCAATCCAACACGTGTTTCGTCGCTTCTTGTACACATTAGAACATGCGACTTGTTCACGGCTGAAAATAAGGTCTTTGATGTATTTCTTTCATGTGGCGATAGTTCCAGGCCACATGGTCCCGTGGCATGTAAAAACTTAATTGTTGTAGGATGCTGAGATGATATTCACTGGCCCAATATCAGCACTCCAAAATCTGTTTATGATCTGACACACGCCCAGTACGCGTTGCCTCTCATCCACGCATATCGACTTTGTCTGAATTTGACTGCATTAACTTTACATGTGCTAGGGTGCATTGCCAAAACCATCACCAGTGACAACGGACCCAAGTTTACATCCGCCAAGTGGACAGCCTTCACCAGTCCCAACGGTATCCAGACAAAACACACACCTGTCTACCACCCGGCTGACAATGGCCAAGTGGAACGCATCAACACGGTGATCATGGGCTCAGTCCAGGCAGCAATCGGTGCCAGGAAGAACTGGGAGACTGAAATCAAAAGCACAGTGTGGGCGTACTGTATCACACGCACCCTCACAGGATACAGCTCGTTTAAAATTCTGAGAGGCAGAGAACTATTTACCAGGGACAATACAGCCTTGATGAACATGTGTCTCCAGAGCAAATGGTCCCCGGCTATCGTCCGAAGCAACATTGAGAAGGCCCAACACATCTACAGGGCACACTATGATAAGAGACATAATGTACAAGAAGCCACACTTACTGAGGGCGATTGGGTTTGAATCAAGAAGGGTCACCCAGGACAAAAAGGAGACAGCAAATTCAGTGAACCAATACAGGTAGTGGAGTCATACACACGTTCAGCTTTGTTGAGCGACTGCAAGGTGTGGTCACAATCCAGAATGGTCAGGTGCAATAAAATCCTTCAGTGGTGCATGGACAGTAGCAACAGTGATCCTGAACAAAGCAACAGCACTACCGGGTCTGCAACACTGACCACAGAACCAGTGGGTGAAGACATGGAGGCTACCAGCAGGAACGAGAACAGCTCCATAGCAAATGCAGAAGTACAGACATCCGAGCGACATGCACGGGGCCTGCCCAGCCAGGACACTGATGTCGTGAGCAACCCGCAAGAGACTTCTGATACCCAAACCATAGAACCGGAGGAGAGTATGAAGACAGATGGAGGCTGTGGAGGACGAGAGCAAGGCAACCAGGCATCCGTCAAGCACACCCGCAAGGGCCGTACAGTGAAGTACCCGAAACGATTCAGCGAATTCCAGTTGTGAAAATTTTTTATCTCTCTCGTTCTCCCTATCTCTCTCTCTCTCTCTCTCTCTCTCCCTATCTCTCTCTCTCTCTCTTTCTCTTCTGCCACAGTTCTATTTACCATTGTTGTTAAGGGGGAAGATGTGTAGTGTCTTGGTCTAGTCGTTCCGTGTCACTTGACTCACCGCAAAGGATTGTGGGAGTAACGTGACGCGAACGGCATTCCCGATCGCTGAGCAAGGGCCCCCATGTCGGCTGTCCCCTTGGAGGAAATAAATAAAGAAAGAAAAAGCATCTGTAACACACCCTTGTGTCCTGGTCATCACTGGAGGGGAGGGTGCAGCTCCCTACACCACAGGTAGCTTGCCTCTAAAGGCGATCTCTGTGATGTCTGCAGGCAGGGCCTGGGTTCCTCCTGCTCCAGCCTGCAGGAGGATTGCCTGCGGTTCCTCTCGTGTTCTTCGGCCCGGGCAGGCCATGAGTGCCAAACAGGGAATACAGGCTGGTCGTTGGTGTCAGGACGCTGCACACACTCTCTGCTCCCAGGTGTGTGTTCAACATGGCGAGGCCTCCCTCAGCTCACCTTGGTGGCGTAGCCAGGTATGTGTGGGGTATGGGAGTATCTCCTTGTGAGAAAGTGCCATCTTTCTTGCATAGGTATGCCCCCACTTTTTTCTAAACTGCTGATGTGGTTTGACTGAGTGTGCCCTGGGCTCCTGCCAACCAGGTACGCAGGGCCTGTGTTCCTTCCCTAAAAACTGTGTTGAAACAAAACCTAATTGGCATCTCTGGCCACCTATCAGCTCCTGGTAAATGGTACCCTAGGTACCCAGGGCATGGTGACTAGAGAGGACCCCTAAGGGCTGCAGCACTTATTCTGCCACCCTTAGGGGCCCTGTACCTTGGTACCCACACACTGCCTTTTCAGGGTGAGTGCCTAGGTACAGAACTAAACAAAGAGTCGACATGGCACACATCCCTGTCCACAGACCCACTGCCCTGGCATACATCAGTCACCCCTCTAGCTGGGTGCCCTGTGCCAGTGGTGTGGGCACATGTGCAAGAGCCCTGTGCCCCTACAGTACCCAGGGCCATTCCTGGGCACTGTAAGTGCAGTGATGCCATTAAGAGAATATGGTGTTTGGAGGTTGTCATTACGAACTCCACAGCACCATAATGGCTCCCCTGAAGACTGACAAGTTTGGTACCAAACTTCTCAGCAAATTACACCCACACTGATGCCTGTGTGAGATTTAATGCACATCCTGGGCGAGTTGCTAGGTTCCTCCCCCAGGATGGGCAGGGGGAAGCTTCAAAGGCATACCACCTCTGTGAGCTTCTCCAGACCATTTGCTGTACCCAGCAACCAGCCCCCAACAGTCCTGACCCCCACTCTGGCGGGAAGACTGGAGGGAAAAACTATGTCAGGAAGGGGGGGGTGCCAGCCTGTGCCAACCCCACCCCTCAGGTGGGGGAGGCGAGGTGAAGCACGACCCCGGGCCCCGGCCATCTTGTCGATGGGGAGCCCTGCCCAATCCCAGCTAGGCTCCTGCCCCCCTCCCACAGGAGAGGAGCAGGCTAGGGGGTGTACTTAACCCAGGACAGGGACCTATTGGTCCCTGTCCTTGCCCTACCTGTAACGCCCCTAAATTTAGTTTTTAGGGGCTCCCTGAACCTACCTTCCTCAGATCCCGATATCAAAAAGAAGAAAGAAGATCAAGAAGAAGAAGACCCGCCGAGCAGCTGCTAACAACAGGACAACAACAACTGACTTGGCCCAAGCCCCCCAGCCTGTTGATCCTGGAACCTGCTCCTGCCTAATCCCGGCGACCTCCGCGGTCCGCAACCTTGAGACACCCAGAGGACCTGCCTGCCTTGACCCTCTCGAAGATTGGGACTCCCATCAGCAGAGGCTCTGCTGCAACAACCCACCTGGTGCTCACCAGGAAGCTCCGGACCAGCCCACTTTGCACCTGCCGAGCCCGGGCCGGGCCAACCCAAACCCAGACCACGAGGACGTCCCCCGGCGACTGGGACCCTAAGTCCAGTGCCCAAAGACCCTCCTCGATGAACCAGCCGAAGCCTGCAGACTCAGAACCAGGGGCCACCCCAACTGCGACCAGCCGAGGGTAAGCTTTTCCGACCAACAAAGACACCCTTGCACCCGGCGCCCCGCGGCCCCCTGTGCCTCACTTTGGGGTACCTACCTGTGCTCCAACATCCCAACTTACCTTTGGAAGTGCTGGTTGCCCCTGGATAGTCTCCATCCCCGAGCCTGCAGCCTTTGTTCCCTCTTCAAGATCCTCATTGGATAACATAGAGCGCCCGACGGCTCAAAAGCACCCTGCACCCAGCCGCCCGAGTGCCTATGGCTGTGACCCCTTTGTCCTATCCTACTTCCCCATGCTCTGAGCAAGTGACCAGGAGCCCAGCTCCCAGAGCCCCATGGCCTGCTAGCCATCAGCCACCAACCGAAGGCCCCCTTTCCCTCATTGGATATTATTGGGCCTATCTACCTCTGCACCCGGCCGCCCCTGTGCCACTGGGACTGAACTAACTGTACTCACCTGACCCTGTGGGACCCCTGAGTCTATACCCAGAACCTTAATTTCACCAACCAAGTACTCACCTGGAAACCGGTAACTCACTTACCTGCCATTGGATAACATTGACCCATTTTTGACTCGAAAATTTTCAGTGTGAAGTTTTGAAAACTGAAAATATTGCTATAAAATCAACAAAGTCCGAAATCCAAAGTACTCACCTGTGATCAGGGGAGAAGCCAGTACTGTACCTTTCAGCCCAGTACTGAACCGCAAAAGTAATCCCTAGTGGGTTTACTAGTAATCTGTATTTTCTCCATAGGAACCCATTGTCTGCTTTTCAATGAAATTTCTTCTAAGTGTCTACTTCTGAAAACTGCAATATTCTTTAAAAATCGTACGGAATACTGAAGCGCAATTACCTACCTGTTTTGAGTTAAGCCCCCAGTGCTGGCCCTAGGAGACCAGTACTGGGTTACAAAAGTAACGCGATCATAGTTTACCTGCAACCTGAATTTCTTCCCATTGAATAGCATCGTCAGATTTACATTGAAAAGTTTCTAAGTGTGAACTTTTAAAACAGCTTTATATTCATGAAAATTCATCACAGTAACTAAAACGTTTTTGCTAATCTGGTTTCAGCTTAGACCCCAGGACTAAATCTAAGATCTGGTCCTGGAACTACCAAAGTAATCCATAAAGTAATCAACTGTACTTATCTGTGGAAAACCCATTTAGCTCAATGCTAGAATGTGTTTCAGAACTGTGTTGCTTACTATCTATCCTGTAATTATAGTGTGCACAAACTTTATTGCTCTTTTGCAAAGTATCTACATGAGAGTACTCATAACTTGAAAAGTATATTTTTATAACTGTTGGTTCTAAAAATAAAACAACTATATCTGAGGATATAACAACAATTGGCCTGGAGTTCATTTCTTGAGTGTATGAAACCTTTTGTTGACTGAGTGTGTACAACAAATGCTTTACACTGTCCTCTGGTACTGCCTTACTGCTCGACCAAGCTACCACTTTGGAGAGTAAGGTCAGTTCTGACTTTAACCTCTCTTATACCTCTGGGGTTGGTGGTCTCTATACATACTGTACTTCATCCTAGTCCAGTATATACAGAGCCACTTTCTCACATTGGTGGATCAGCGGTGGGATACAAACTTGCATTTGTTGGACTACTTGGTTACCATCTGATCACACGACAGAACACATAAGTTGCCTTTAGAATTCTGAAATTGGTCTTTTTCCAAAAATACTAAAAGTCTAATAGGGCCTTTCTTAAGTTCCATTAGAATTTTTCAAAAAATAAAAGTCACTACAAGCTAGGGTAGAGGGTTAGAACTATCAGGTTACAATGTCTAAAAAAAAAAACAGCTATTAGTGAAGATAATACAAATCTGGTGGAGGAACTCCACCTTACACCCTACTTGCACCTGGACTTCAAGGAATTGAAGGCCCTATGCAAAGTAAAGAAAATAACTGTAGGTCTGCATCCAACCAAACACTGGCTGAGTATGCAAAAGACCACCCCTCTGAGCAGGGTGTCACCCAGCCAGTGGAAGAAGTAGTGGATGAGGAGGATAACACTGAGGATCCCCCCATCACTCCTAGGGAAGAGGGGGTCCCTGTACCCTTGATTCCAAGAGTCAGCCTCTGGGAGCCTAGGAACCACACAGGTGGACTAGGCCCCAGGGAATACATTGGGGAAAGCACCAGTGAAGAGGACAACTTCCTAGCAAAGTTGGCCAAGAGATTAGACCTAGAGACCAGACTCCTGGCTCTAGAAAAATAAAGAAAAGAGATGGGCCTAGCCCCCATCTCTGGTGGCAGCAATACCAATAACAAGGATAGAGAGCAATCTTATGATCCTAAAATCCCCAAAGGCATTGTCCCTAAATTTGAGGAAGGTGATGACATCACCAAGTGGTTCACAGCCTTTGAGAGGGCTTGTGATATCAGACAACTAAAGAAATCTCTGGGGGGCACTCCTCTGGGAACTGTTCTCTGGTAATTGCAGAGACAGACTTCTGACCCTCTCTGGGCCAGATGCAGGGTCCTATGACCTCATGAAGAAAACTCTGATTGAGGGCTTTGGAACTACTACTGAGGAGTATATAATTAGGTTCAGGGGGGCTCACAAAACCCAGACCCAATCCTGGATAGATTTTGTAGACTACTCAGCAAAGACACTGGATGGTCGGTTAACTGGACACAATGTGCATGATTTTACTGGACTTTATAATTTGTTTATGAAGGAACACATTTTGAGTAATTGCACAAATGAAAAGTTTCATCAGCATTTGGTAGACCTCGGTCTAATTTCTCCCCAAGAATTGGAAAAGGGGGCAGACCACTGGGTCAAGACTCGGGTGACAAGGACAACCACTGGGGGTGACCAAAAGAAAGTAGTCACAAAACCTCCCCAGGGGAAAGGTGGCTAGAATCCCCAAGATAAAAAGTCTGAGTCTTCCAAAGGGCACCAAAAACCTGTGCAGGTGGGTGGGTCCCAAACTACTCCCTATGTGCCTCAGCCCTACCGTAGAAGAAACTTTGATCCTAACAAGGCCTATTGTAACAACTGTAAGACATTGGGACATTTAACTGCAAATAAGAACTGCCCCTACAACAAAGCCCCTAAGGCACCCACTCCAGCTACTCCAGGGACAGTAAATCTACAGATGGGATCAGAGGAGTGTCCAGAGCAAGTCTGGGAATACACTCAAGCTAGTCTAGTCTCCTTGGGGGATATGGAGTTTGCCAGTGTAGCTGGGTGGCCACCCAACTGTAAAACGTATTTACAATATCCCTCCATTAATGGAACTAAAGTAGAAGCCCTGAGTGATACAGGTGCCAGCATCACTATGGTGAAGGAAATGCTGGTTTCCCCAGAGAAATACCTGATTGGGAAAACCTACCCAGTCACCAATGCTGACAGCATTACCACCCAACGCCCTATGGCTATGGTGACATTGAATTGGGGGGAGGTTTCTGGCCTAAAACTAGTAGTGGTCTCTCCACAACTACCAGCTGACTGTCTGCTTGGAAATGATCTGGAATCTGGAGACCTCAGCCTGGACTGAGGTTGAGCAAGTAACCCATGCAGCCATGCTGGGTATCCCTAGACTGGTGTGTGTGCAAACCAGAGCACAGAGCAAAAAGCCAGGTGAACAAGTAGGTTTGGAGCCTGAAAATATGGCCCAACCAACCAAGAGAAAAAGCAAGAAGACTGGGGAACCAGCTTCTACACAGCATACCTCTCAAGACCCCCCTCCTCAGGGAGAGGACTTGGAAACCCTAGAGGGAACTGAGCCCATGGAGCTTGAGCCTTACCAGGTTGGACTCCTAGGCCCAGGGGGACCCACTAGGGAAGAGCTGTGCCCGGGCCAGCGAGAATGCTCTACTCTTGAGAGCCTGAGCAAGTAAGCTGTTTCAGAAGCCAAGGGAGATGTCAGTGGTGCCCACAGAGCCTATTGGGAAGAGGGATTACTGTATGCTGAGGCAAGAGACCCCAAACCTGGAGCGACCAGGAGGGTGGTAGTGCCACAGAAGTACAGGGAGTTCCTCCTAACTTTAGCTCATGACATTCCCCTAGCTGGACCAAGACTTGGGAAAGACTAGTTAGTCATTTCTCCTGGCCCCAGATGAATCAAAAAGTAAACGAGTTTTTGAGCTCTTGTGTTACCTGTCAGGCCAGTGGCAAGACAGGTGGCAAACCAAAGCCCCCCCTGATACTACTACCAGTGGTGGGGATACACTTTGAAAGGGAAGGTGTGGACATTGTGGGTCCACTGGAACCTCCCACAGCCTCAGGGAACAAATTAATTCTAGTGGTAGTGGATCATCACACTAGGTACCCTGAGGCAATTCCCCTTAGGGTGACTGCAGTTCCTGCAGTTGCTAAAGCCCGCCTGGGTTTCTTCACCAGGGTAGGGTTTCCTAAGGAGGTGGTTTCAGACAGGGGTACCCACTTCATATCTGCTTACCTGAAACATATGTGGAAGGAGTGTGAGGTCCAGTACAAGTTCACGACCCCCTACCACCCACAAACCAATAGTCTTGTTGAGAGGTTCAACAAGACATTGAAAGGTATGATTATGTGACTCCCTGAAATACTCGAAAGGAGATGGGATGTCCTGTTGCCATGCCTGCTTTTCGCTTATAGGGAAGTGCCTCAGAAGGGAGTGGGGTTTTCACCCTTTGAGCTTCTGTTTGGCTACCCTGTGAGGGGACCACTTTGTCGTGTGAAAGAGGGTTGGGAGAGGCCTCTCCAAGAGCCCAAACAAAGCATTATGGACTATGTGCTTGGCCTAAGGTCCAGAATGGCTGAGTACATGGATAAGGCATCCAAAAATCCTGAGGCCAGCCAGGAGCTGCAGAAGCACTGGTATGACCAAAAAGCTGTCATGGTTGAATTTCAACCTGGGCAACAGGTGTGAGGCTTGGAGCCAGTGGCACCAAGGGTTCTCCAAGACAGATGGAGTGGCCCTTACCCTATCCTGGAGAAAAAAGAGTGAGGTCACTTACTTAGTGGACCTGGGCATTAGCAGGACACCCAAAAGGATTATCCATGTAAACCGCCTCAAACTCTACAATGACAGGGCTGACCTCACCATGCTGATGGTAACTGATGAGGAACAGGAAGCAGAGAGTGAGCCTCTCCCTGATCTCTCTCTTCCAGCCCAAAAGATGGGTCAGTGGATGGAGTAGTCTTTTCAGACACCCTCACTCCCCAACAGCAGGCTGACTGCAAGCAAGTCTTACAACAGTTTGCTAGCCTCTTTTCCTTGACCCCTGGTGAGACTAGCTGGTGTACCCATGATGTGGACACTGATGACAGTAACCCTGCCAAAAACAAAATCTATCGACAATCAGACCAAGTCAAGGAAAGCATAAAAAATGAAGTCAGCAAGATGCTGGAACTAGGGGTGATTGAACCTCCTGAGAGCCCCTGTGCTAGCCCAGTGGTGCTGGTCCCTGAACCTCATCAACAGGGTGGAAAGAGAGAGATGAGGTTCTGTGTGGACTACAGAGGGCTCAACTCTGTCACCAAGACAGATGCTCACCCTATTCAAAGAGCAGATGAGTTGATAGACAAACTAGGGGCAGCCAACTTCCTAAGCACCTTTGACTTAACTGCAGGGTACTGGCAAATTGGCATGGCCCCAGGAGCAAAAGAGAAAACGGCATTCTCCACCCCTGATGGGCACTATCAGTTTACTGTAATGCCTTTTGGGTTAAAGAATGCCCCTGCCACCTTCCAGAGGTTGGTGAACCAAGTCCTGACTGGGTTGGAATCCTTTAGTGCAGCCTATCTTGATGATATTGCTGTCTTCAGCTCCACCTGGCAGGATCACCTGATCCACCTTGGGAATGCTCTACAAGCCCTGCAATCTGCAGGACTGACTATCAAGGCATCCAAATGCCAGATAGGGCAGGGCACTGTGGTGTACTTGGGCCACCTTGTTGGTGGAGGCCAGGCCCAGCCCTTACAGCCCAAGATCCAGAGCATTCTGGACTGGGCAGCTCCAACCACCCAGACCCAAGTCATGGCATTCCTTGGCTTGACTGGGTACTACAGAAAGTTTGTGAAGGGATATGGGTCCATTGTGACCCCCTTCACAGAACTCACCTCCAATAAAATGCCCAAGAAAGTGAACTGGACTGTTAGCTGCCAAAAGGCTTTTGACACCCTGAAAGAAGCAATGTGCTCAGCACCCATTCTAAAAGCACCAGACTACTCCAAGCAGTTTATAGTGCAGACTGATGCCTCAGAGCTGGGGATAGGAGCGGTCCTCTCCCAGGCCAATGAGGAAGGCCAAGACCAACCTGTTGCTTTTATAAGCAGGAGGCTACTCCCCAGAGAGCAGCGTTGGAGTGCCATTGAGAGGGAGCCCTTTGCTGTGGTTTGGTCCCTGAAGAAGTTGAGGCCCTACCTGTTTGGAACTCACTTCCTGGTTCAAACAGACCACAGACTTCTCAGATGGCTAATTCAGATGAAAGGGGAAAATCTAAAACTACTGAGATGGTCCATCTCCCTAAAGGGAATGGACTTTGAAGTGGAACACCGACCAGGGACTGCCCATGCCAATGCAGATGGACTTTCCAGGTTCTTCCACTTAGACAATGAAGACTCCCTAGGGCAAGGTTAGTCTCATCACCTTTCATTTGGGGGGGGGGGGGGTTGTGTGAGAAAGTGCCATCTTTCTTGCATTGGTATGCCCCCACTTTTTTCTGAACTGCTTATGTTCTTTGACTGAGTGTGCCCTGGGCTCCTGCCAACCAGGTACCCAGGGCCTGTGTTCCTTACCTAAAAACTGTGTTGAAACACAACCCAATTTGCATCTCTGGCCACCTATCCGCCCCTAGTAAATGGTACCCTACGTACCCAGGGCATGGTGACCAGAGAAGACCCCTAAGGGCTGCAGCACTTATTGTGCCACCCTTAGGGGCCCTGTACCTTGGTACCCACACACTGCCTTTGCAGGGTGAGTGCCTTGGTACAGAACTAAACAAAGAGTCGACATGGCACACATCCCTGTGTGCCATGCCCTAAGACCCACTGCCCTGGCATACATCAGTCACCCCTCTAGCTGGGTGCCCTATGCCAGTGGTGTGGGCACAGGTGCATGAGCCCTGTGCCCCTACAGTACCCAGGACCATTCTTGGGCACTGTAAGTGCAGTGATGCCATTAAGAGCATATGGTGCTTGGAGGTTGTCATTACGAACTCCACAGCACCATAATGGCTACACTGAAGACTGACAAGTTTGGTACCAAACTTCTCAGAACATTAAACCCACACTGATGCCAGTGTGAGATTTAATGTAAAATGCACCAGAGGGCATCTTAGAGATGCCCCCCTGAAAACCTAACCTACAATCCACGTCTGGCTGAGTGGCTGCAGAGGCTGCCACACAGCAGACATGTTGCTGTACCCCTGGGTAGGAGAGCCCCGCTCTCCTGGGCCTGCAACAATGCACATCCTGGGCAAGGTGCTAGGTCTCCTCCCCCAGGATGGGCAGGGGGAAGTTTCAAAGGCATACCGCCTCTGTGAGCATCTCCAGACCATTTGCTGTGCCCAGCAACCAGCCCCAACCGTCCTGACCCCCTCTCTGGCGGGAAGACTGGAGGGAAAAACTATGTCAGGAAGGGGGGTGTGCCAGCCTGTGCCAACCCCACCCCTCAGGTGGGGGAGGCGAGGTGAAGCACGACCCCGGGCCCCGGCCATCTTGTAGATGGGGAGCCCTGCCCAATCCCAGCTAGGCGTCTGCCCCCCTCCCACAGGACAGGAGCAGGCTAGGGGGTGTACTCACCACCGGACAGGGACCCATTGGTCCCTGTCTTGCCCTACCTGTAACACCCCTAAATTTAGTAGTTAGGGGCTCCCTGAACCTTCCTTCCTTAGATCCCGATATCAAAAAGAAGAAAGAAGATCAAGACAAGAAGACCCGCCGCGCAGCTGCTAACAGGACAACATCAACTGACTTGGCCCCAGCCCTACCAGCCTGTTGTTCCTGGAACCTGCTCCTGCCTAATCCTGGCGACCTCCGCGGACAGCAACCTTGGGACACCCAGAAGACCTGCCTGCCTTGACCCTCTCGAAGATTGGGACTCCCATCAGCAGAGGCTCTGCTGCAACAACCCACCTGGTGCTCACCAGGAAGCTCCGGACCAGCCCACTCTGCACCAGCCGAGCCCGGGCCGGGCCAACCCGAACCAAGACCACGAGGACGTCCCCCCAGCGACTGGGACCCGAAGTCCAGTGCCCAAAGACCCTCCTCGACGAACCAGCCGACGCCTGCAGACTCAGAACCAGGGGCCAACCCAACCGCGACCAGCCGAGGGTAAGCTTTTCCGACCACTAAAGACACCCCTGCACTCGGCGCCCCGCGGCCCCCTGTGCCTCCCTTTGGGGTACCACCAACCTGTGCTCCAACATCCCAACTTACCTCTCAAAGTGCTGGTCGCCCCTGGAGAGTCTCCGTCCCGAGCCTGCAGCCTTTGTTCCCTCTTCAAGATTCTCATTGGATAAAATTGAGCACCCGACGGCTCAAAAGCACCCTGCAGCCAGCCGTCCGAGTGCAGCTGCCTGTGATCCCTTTGTCCTATCCTACTTCCCCCCTTGCTCTGAGCAAGTGACCAGGAGCCCAGCTCCCAGAGCCCCATGGCCTGCTAGCCATCAGCCACCAACCGAAGGCCCCCTTTCCCTCATTGGATATCATTGGCCTACCTACGTCTGCACCCGGCCGCCCCTGTGCCGCTGGGACTGAACTAACTGTACTCACCTGACCCTGGGGGACCCCTGACTCTATACCCAGAACCTTAACTTCACCAACCAAGTACTCACCTGGAAACCGGTAACTCACTTACCTGCCATTGGATAACATTGATCCATTTTTGACTCGAAAATATTCAGTGTGAAGTTTTGAAAACTGAAAATATTCCTATAAAATCAACAAAGTCCGAAATCCAAACTACTCACCTGTGATCAGGGGAGAAGCCAGCACTGTACCTTTCAGCCCAGTACTGAAATGCAAAAGTAATCCCTCGTGGGTTTACTAGTAATCTGTATTTTCTTCATAAGAACCCATTGTCTGCTTTTCTATGAAAGTTCTTCTAAGTGTCTACTTTTGAAAACTGCAAATATTCTTTAAAAATCGTACGAAATACTGAAACGCAATTACCTACCTGTTTTGAGTTAAGCCCCCAGTGCTGGCCCTAGGAGACCAGTGCTGGGTTACAAAAGTAACGTGATCATACTTTACCTGCAACCTAAATTCCTTCCCATTGAAGAACATTGTCAGATTTACATTGAAAAGTTTCTAAGTGTGAACTTTTAAAACAGCTTTATATTTATGAAAATTCATCACAGTAACTAAAACGTTTTTGCTAATCTGGTTTCAGCTTAGACCCCAGGACTGAATCTAAGATCTAGTCCTGGAACTACCAAAGTAATCCATAAAGTAATCAACTTTACTTATCTGTGAAAAACCCTTTGAACTCAATGCTAGAGTGTGTTTCAGAACTGTGTTGCTTACTATCTATCCTGTAATTATTGTGTGCACAAACTTTATTGCTCTTTTGCAAAGTATCTACATGAGGGTACTCATAACTTGAAAAGTATATTTTTATAACTGTTGGTTCTAAAAATAAAACAACTATATCTGAGGATATCACAACAATTGGCCTGGAGTTCAGTTCATGAGTGTGTGAACCCTTTTGCTGACTGAGTGTGTACAACAAATGCTTTACACTGTCATCTGGTACTGCCTTACTGCTTGACCAAGCTACCACTTTGGAGAGGATGGTCAGTTCTGACTTTAACCTCTGTTATACCTCTGGGGTTGGTGGACTCTATACATACTGTACTTCATCCTAGTCCAGTATATACAGAGCCACTTTCTCACACTCCCTTTGCGGGATCACAACGGGTGCAGCTCCATCACGATCAGGCCGTGCTGCTTTCTTCATGCTCCCCTGCTCTCAGTGGCGGTGTCGCTGGGCCGCTCACCTCAAAATTCGTCTCTGTGATGCACAGTCGCTGCCCTAGCTGAACACACCTGAGAGGTGGGGGCTTGGGTGGGGGCCATGGTGTGCTCACATTACCCTAGTTTTGGCTGTAGACACAGATCGGATCGGCAGCGAGGGTCGGAGAGACTGGGAAACATGTCTCATCCATCCATCATCTCGGCCACGCTCCCCTCTTAACCACATCGATGCTATGCATTTTCCCGCTGTGTGCTGGAATCAACAAAAACACATGTTACATGACGAGCTGGGCTCGTCATGAGCGTAGCAGGAGGCTACTTCATGACGAGCCCAGCTCGTCATGAGTGTGGAAGGGGTTAAAGGAAATTAAAGAGCATACTACACAATTTTTGCTTATTTTCATCCTTCTGAGATAGACAGAAAGTAAAAGTACAAAAGAAGAAGAAAGCCTTTTTAACCAAATTCTTTGATGAAAAGGCCTTAGTGGCGAAGTGGTTGGTTTTAAATGTTTGATTCAAATTTTTATAATTTTTCATCGCTGCCTGTAGGTTTAGTTTGACCTCATAGAATAGTTCACCCTCCAATGTCTTTCTAGTTTTGTGCAAACAATCTGGGTGTCTCTTATGGGGGGTGTTATATCAACAAGCATAAAGGTGAATTTGATTTGAACAATTTGGTGAAAGATGTCAAACCACGCCCAATGTGAATGAGATCACAGTGACTAGATTTTCAAGGTCCTCCTGTGGAGTACTCTCCTTAAGAGAGAGTTTTTTCTTAGACAAGAGGTTGGTAAACTCATCATAAGGTAATTTTGCCCACCAACGAAATTTGCACAGTTGTGAAGTATTACTAGGATGTACTGAATTTACAGCTGACCTCAGGATAAAAAACATAAAATATATCAAAAGATGTTTGGTCCAGGGTAGAGGAACAATATTTCCACATGTCACAGATATTTCAGGGACGAAGATCAGATCAAGCTGATGGAACTTTTATGTGCAAATTGAACTAAATTATGTGCAAATAATGAATGAATCAGTTCAGCTGCAGGAGCATTACTATCAACCATCAGCCACACGTTAAAATCACTGGGGCCGAATCACAGCACTAATCTGAAATAAAATCCTAAATGTACTACTTTCGGTATTCACAGAAGGCATTTAGGTAGTAGTAAAGTTAGGATTCCTAACTTTACGACTACTAAAGGCCTTTTGTGAATACCGAGAGTCATAAAGTTAGGATTTTGTCTCAGTTTACTAGTAGTAAAGTTAGGATTAATGCCTTTTGTGAATACCGAGAGTCATAAAGTTAGGATTTTGTCTCAGTTTACTAGTAGTAAAGTTAGGAATCCTAACTTTACTACTACTAAATGCCTTCTGTGACTACCAAAAGTAGTAAGTTTAGGGTTTTATCTCAGAATAGTTCTGTGAATCGGCCCCTCTTACTGCTAAAAAGTAGCAGTGAAGAAACAGCAACATGTCCAAAGGTATCAGTGAGGTCAATTCTTGAGTTTAGAGGACTACCACCAACGGGAATCCTTGAAGGAGAGTATAATAGAGAAGCTGAGCTAGTCTGCCTGGCAAAAGGTCCTTAACTTTAATGATTTTATGTGAAATGACACATCAGAAAACATCTCTAGCCCTCTAAGCTCTTCTCATAGGTCGAGGCTGATGGAAAACTTGGTAGCTGGTGTACAAGCAGAGACTATATCAGGTGCAGACTCCTCCAAGTCCAGGTTTCCGTGCTAAAAAGTACATCAAGTTTTTCCCAACTATACCATTGTATGATTCATTGGGGAACACACATTCAGTGAACAGCATTGCAAGACATTGTAAGCCATTACAAGTGTCAGCCCGCAGCAAGGTTTGATGAATACAAGAGGCTGAGGTACTAGTGACCACGGTGATAGCTAGAGATCTTTTCATATTGATTTTATTCAAAGCCAATAACTTTTCTCAAGTACATGAGAGAAATGTATTATCATCTATTAGCAGAAATCTATCAAAGCCCACATCCAAACAGGCAACCTGGCAGGCGCAAAGATTTTGTATGTGTTGGGAAGCTGTCATCTGCTCTTCCCTCTATAATTACAGTATTTACAACTGAATTATTTCCGTAGCTAAGATAGCAGGGAAAAATCCTGAGCATTTAGAGTTCTCTTCCAAGACAGAAGAGGTTTCCCCACCTGAGTGGCTGTCTGTGTCAAACTGGTGCAGCCAGTTAAAAGAGAAACACTCTGGGGTACAACCTACAATTATCTGTAAAATGTGGGTTGAATGTCCTTTAAAATTGTGGACAGTGGAAATGTACGGCTAAAGTGTGGGTACACTGCCAGTAAGTGCCCGTTGGCAGGATGCCTTAAAAGACACAAAAGGTCAAATCTCTTCAAACAGATCTCAGCCGCAGACAGTCCTTTGGTCCTCATTCAGGTCCATTATTTTTAATTCAGAGAGCATCCAAAACCAGTCTCGACCCTGCTCCTATATGAATAGTTTAGCTCGAACTGCTAAGCCAAACCCTTCTGAATCAGCACACAAGCAACCCAGACGGATGTATGACATTACAACACATGCTTTTACATCGCATGCTTTTACAACGCAGTTTTTACAACGCATACCATTACAACGCATAGTGCTTTGGGGCGCTGGATAGTGAATAGTTTAATTTACTATTCCAACTCCAGTCCCCGTGGATAGTAGGGAAGGTGTTGGACAGTAAATTAAACCTATTCCCTAACCTAGAGCGCCCCCCAGCGCAATGCGTTGTAATGGTTTGCGTTGTAAAAGTTGCGTTGTAAAGGCACTGCGTTGTAAAAGTTGCATTGTAAAGGATGTTTCCCAACCCATACTGGGTTTAGCGTCGCTGGGCCTCATCAGTGAACCTAAGACATAACCACGTCAGAGACCACAACTTTGCAAACTGGGTGCCATCTGCAGGACTCCAATTCGAACAGGTGTGCCTTCAGAGTGAGTCTGTGGATTTTTCGATTCCCTTTATCTTCCCATTAGCCATCACACCACCCACGACCTCCAGATATATTTCTCCCAACCATTCTAATATCTTCCTACCATAGAAGTCTCTTTCAAATCTACTAGCTTCTCAACCATAAAATATTCTTTACTACACGACCGGCGTCTTGTCTAGTTGCACCTCATGTTGCTGAGTGTTGTATTTCTGTTACAGGGAAGAAGTGGAGGTGCCTTCGAAGAGCTCACCTGACATCACTGACTCTGACCTGGAAAAGGATAGCTTCTCCTGCATCGAGGTACCCTAAGGAAGTGTGTCCCAAGGAGGGAGGTTGGCAGTGTGGGATAGTGCAGAAATATATGGGGGCAGGAATGTGAACGCTGAGGATACGAAAATAAGGACGTTCTAGCAGGAGAGGGCACACAATGAAGGCTCCTCATTTGACGAGCCCGTGGACTAGTTTGTGGTCTCCCAGAAGGGCAGCGACCAGACCCTTCACATTCTTCACCATTCCTGCTCATCTCTAGAGTTGACGTTATTTTTTTATTTTGGGATTTTATAAAGCGCTTGGTTACGCTCCGGCGTTATCGCAAGTTTATGGCGACTTGGTGCCATTAAAGGGTTTGAAATTATAGTGCCACCCATCCAATACAAAGCATACATCATTTTCCACATCCCTAACTCCCTGTCCCTGCCTTAATCAAATGTATCCTGAGCTGGAAAGGTATCACCTGTTGTCTACCAACCGTGAACTGATATACTTTATTGATGAGATGAGAGGTTAATGTACTCTCTTCAGATTGTCTATTCCTTTCAGTGGGGTTTCACAAGTTCACATATTTCTTCCAGAAAATAAAGGCAGCAATCCATCTTGCTTTTCATGGAGAACTGTCAACTGACTATCTCCATCTTCTGAGGTGCAAGTGAGTTACCATTCCAGGATATTTTCCGGAAAGGTTTACAAACGACACTTTATGTGTTCCCACAATCTCTTGCTTCGATCACCCTAATGCATGCTTCGCTCCCACCTCCTGCACTAAATATAGGCTGACATGCACATTGAGCCTTTCCCAGCAGCAAGGTGTTTGCTCCTTCTACCTAAGGTGGTAATCTGGGCTTGGCCTCCTGACATCTATGTGTATGTGCAGAGTCTTGACTGAGGAGGAGGCCCTCAAACTAGCTTTAAAGATCAGCAATACTTCGAAATTGCCTATTTTCATTCCAGGTGTGACAAGAAAAGGAAGGCTGGTTCCTTATCTTCTCTTGAGCATCGTCGCCAATATTTTTGTAGTATTTGTTCAAGGAAGTGAACAAGATTGTAGTAAGAATAAGAGTTTATTCTACTCAAGAGAATAACAGCGACATCAGCCAGGAGTAACAGTCAACTGCCAGGAAGCTTACATTCTAAAACAGAGCACAGAATGTACATAGAACAAGGTTCTTTCTACAAGTGCCTGAGAGGCACAATACACAGAATACTACAGTTTGTTTCAGATCAAGATTTGTTTCTGTGTTCTTACATTTAAGAGAGTGGCAATGACATCATTGCTTTGAGAACAGTTCACAGAACAGACCGAAATTTACAAATTTCTCGCCTTTGACACCACCTGTGTAACACACAGATCATGATACTTAATATAACACCAGCCACAGAAAACTAGTTTAAAATAACTGTCACAGCAACTCCCCATTAACTACTATAACAAAACCCAAGAAGGCACCCGTAATGTTCTTGTTCTTATCCCCTGCAACGACATACTACCTCGAATCACAAAACCATACAGAGACTATGGCTCAGACCTAATCTCTTCAGGAATCCCTGCTATATATCACACTTACAAAGTGACTGCCATTGAGAATAGCTAGTTTTAGGATTCGCACATTACCACAACCTAAGACACACCACTTACACTCAATCAGTACACCATTGACAGTCCTTATGTACATGCACCTAATATATGTCTCATAAAACACAATGTCATGTGACTGCCCATCCTCCCAAAACCCTGAGTGAATAGATAGCATTTAATCAGAAGCATGCAGGCACCAAAGGAAGCCAGAACAGGGACAGAGAGGCAAACCATTAAGGTGGGAAATAGCAAGTGAGGAGGTATTTTGTACTGTTGCTCAGTCTCTCCTCTTCAATGAATTTACCTTGTTCTAGGTATCTACGAACACCTTGGATCTCAGCGTGCAGTGGAGCCGGGTCACCTTGCGGAGGGTATCATCCTTAAAAAGACGAAGTTCGGGAGGGCTGCAACATGGAAGCGTCAGTGATGCCTCTGGGGAAGAAGCATCTCCCTGCCTGCTCTCCCAACGACGAGGTTTGGGACGATCACAGCCTGGAGCGATGAATGAGGTTTGCCTCGAAGACTCACTCCAACATCCTTCCTCTAACAGTCAAATCTCTGACGGAGCACAACCCAGGAGCATCCATAAAACCTGCATCGAAGATTTAACCTTGGCTGTAGGTACCCAGAGGCGAAGTGCAGAAAGACAGCAGCCTGCAGGCGCAGGGGATGGTTCTTTGGAGGACAATTCACTCCCCGGGGCCTCTAAAGGGTTCTCCATGTCCACATTTTATTACCCAAGTAAGGAGCCTGAATTTGTCCTTACACCTTACAATAACCACCACTTTAGCACTGACTATTTGGGGAAGAGGGGCATCACAGACCACTGACAACTGGGTTATGTGAAAAAGGCTGCTTTATTGAAACAGGTGCACATTACAACATAACGTGGGCCTTTGCCATACAAAACTATTGCCTCACTATACATCTTTACTCATCCACGATAAACTACCCCACCCCTAAATTAACCCTCCCCCGATAACATCTTCAATCTTGAATAACATACTTGCATCTGAGCTGCTCAACGGAGAGTGGGACCTCCAAAAACCATTCAATTTTCCTACCTCAACCACCCTTTGAACCTTATTGAACTTCTTACCTAATCTTTTAACTTCCTATGTCGTCCAGGCGTGAACTTCCTACCCGTTCCCTTTCAGCTGAACTTCAGCTCACAAACAATAAACTTCTGTAAATCATGGCAACTTCTCAGCTAACCATTAGTGCACCTGAATCAAATCACAACCGAAACACATCTCTCCTTGTGCACCTGTATATAAAGACCCTCAAATAAGTTCGTTTGGAACCCTAACTGAAGGAACGGGCTGGAGGGGAACAAAAGCTAATGCTAGCTGCCAGCCACCATGCTACCACGGAGGATCTTTATATTTGGGCTATACCATAGCCCAAAGGTAGCCCAAACCCACAGTGCAGTCCTCTGGACTGCACCACTTCCCCAAAGACCCGGGGGGGGAAGACCTCCCTCCACTAGGCTGCCCCCCAAATCCCCATTGTGACCAAAGGAGAGCCCCTTCTCAGCGTAATGCATCAGCTAACCATCATCTCTATCAAGGATCAGTTATTTATGTGAGATGCTAAGCTCAAGAGACCAGACCATCTCATGCACAGGCTCATAAATATCCACAGATCACCTCTCATTCTGAGTTATGAAAAAGCAATGCAAAAGTCTGCACTGTTACACCCTTTTGTTTTCACACCAAGCACTGAAGCGGTCCTCTCAGATCACCTCTCATTCTGAGTTATGAAAAAGCAATGCAAAAGTCCGCACTGTTACACCCTTTTGTTTTCACACCAAGCACTGAAGCGGTCCTCTGGTTGTTTCTTGGTGAGACACAAAAGTAGCAGATACCTAAGATTTGTCAATCAAACAGGGGCCCGCTCCTCTGCTAAGGCAGAGGAGCGTCGCCCCACTGCCTTGAAGCAGTAAAAGAAAGGTAAAAATAAAATGATAATAACAATGTTATTATCATTTTATTTTGATCTCCTGCTGCGGCAGCTTTGCATGAGGGGGCGAGGCTGCAGAGCAGTGGAGAAGTAGGAGAACCCTCCTAAGTGCACAGTGACTGTTTGTCCAGCCCTCTCAGGCCACCCAAAACAGTATGTGTTCCCCATGCAGACTGCATTACAGCCTGCTTGGAGAACATGTCCAGGTCCGCCCGTCCATGGCTGAATTACAGCATTCAGACCAAATGCAACGCTGCATTGCAGTATTGTGATTGGTCAGGGGAGCCTGGTTGTGCTTCCTGTTCCTGGAGTCTGACACAGGAGAGCAGGAGCAGAGAAGTGGGACCCAGCGGCAAGGTAAGTACTTATTTAAAAAAAAAATTACATTGCGACCCATCCTGCCCCCCTTGCCCCTGCACCCCACCTCCTCCACACGCCAGCCCTGCAACCCTCGAGCCATGCCATTTGCCACTGTAATCAAAGTTACCAAACTGAAATATGTTTTTTCCCTGTTCCCCTGGGGCAGGGCTCTCCCATCGTTGCAATCCCCTATGGTCCAACAAATACATTTCCTTTAGATCGCTTGCCCCCCAACACTGATCTTGTCATGCGTGTATGTTAATTAGGAGTTGTTTAGACCTGCCTCAAACAAAACACATTATAATGGGGATTTGAAGAACCTTTACATCCCAGTATTTTAAGCATTAACATTTCCACAACAGCTCCTGTTTTTTTTTCTCCAAAATACAAAAATATTGTGGTCCTAAATATTTAGTTTACATACTTACAGTGTAAATTGCAAAAATATAATTTGCAAAATATCATGACCCTGTATATCAAGATTACATAGGTAATATTATGTATTTAAAAGTATTCAAAATTATAACTTTAGAAAACAAATATTTATCTTAGAATTATTACATATAAATGTGTAAAAAAATATATACACACACCGAAAAAACGAAGGTTAAAGTGACATTATAGTTATATGTATGTGTCAGTGACAACATTAATGTTGTGAACTAAAAAAACACCAGTAATAGTTAGCCGTGCTCACTTTAACTTGTGCCGCCACCATGCACTGATTATCACCTCACACATAACATCAGTCATGACATGTTCTATGGCATCATTTATGACAGCACTGTAGACATCACTATTGGCATCATCCAATGAGTGAGTTAGTTTGTTTTATAGTTTACATAGTGGCGGGTAACTATCATATTACTTTTCTACCTAACTTTTTAGGTCGAGCCTGAGGCAATGCGCAAGCGCTGCTCTGGCGATCTGTTGTAGGTACAGTACGGAGGAGAAGCCCGCCCATATTTTTCATTAGCTTATGTCTTTGTCCATCGTAAATGCTGCTGTCTGATGCCTGAATAGGCTTGTTGGTCCCTCCTTAGTACTGCCATGTTGTCATTTGTATCCTCCTATGGCTACTGGCCTCTTTACTTCAGTTCCTACACAGTAAGCATTATAATCTTTAGTGAGTTTGTCCTACTTGAGGCAGGATGATGTGCTTTGTTTACATTCAGCACGATTTCACTTTTGGAGCTGCTGGGACACTCGCAACCGCTTGTTTTTATTTTATTTTTTTTCAATCGCGGGATTCGTGTTTCAGCTGTAAACATCCTAACCTAAAGCGCGTGTGCCGCTATTGCTTTGAAATACAATAGCTCTCACATTACTGAAAGTTTGAGCTATTGGCATTGCATAGCTACTATGTGGCGTGCACCATTTCGAGAAATACCATTCAGAGAAGCCAAAGCATAGGTGCCCCAGTCTACAGACTCAGGTGGAATTCACACATCAGAGACCCCGGAGGTAAGTGATTACGAAAAAGTTAAATACCAGCCAGGCCTGGTAGCTTCACAGCTGTCTGCAGCACAAGGCCTACTGCTGTAGACAAGGAATGGTATCTCTCGAAATGGTGCATGCCACATAGTAGCTACTGGTGTGATATGTACCCTGGTGCAACCTGAGGTTTGAGACCCTAGGTTGGGAGACTTGGAATCTTTGTGACCGAGGGGGAATCCCTGCCACAAAAGATCAGCTGAAGAGACTGAGGAGAAGTACTGCCCGAGTGTGTCTAGGGCTGGCCTGCATTTTGCTGTTTCTGCTGAGGAAGAGGACTAAGGGGACTTTGCTGTTTGCTGTGTCCCCCCAGCTTGAGGAGGAACTGTGCTGTGTGCTTTGTTTTTCTGAAGACAAGAGTCTCAGAGGGTCTGAGTGAGCTGGCATCCTGTTAGGGAGTTTCAGCTGGTGAGAGTTGTGTTCTGAGGGTGCCTCTCAAAGGAGGAGAGTGTGGAGCCTAGAAGGAGAGGTAGGGGCAGGAGAGCCTCGCCCGTGACTTCTGGTCAGCTTGAGGGAGCGGACTATGGGCTGGAGGATCAGTGGCAGTTTAGAACTGCCTTGATGACGAGTAGAGTGGAGAATGGGTACTATGTGCCTGGGGTTACCTGCCCCCACTCTGTGGATTGGCAAGACCTGTGACATCTGGGTGTCCTAGGGCCTGGTCCTGACCCTGGACAGCTAGATAGTACCAGTGGGGTAGCATAGTTGGTCCGGAGAGCTTTGACAGAGGGAACCACGTGGGTTCAGAGTAGCGTGGAACTGGAGGGTGTCCCTGCAGTTGCGGGCCAGTGTCCGTGTTCTATCGCCCAAGGCAGGGAAGCTCATCAAGGTGGTGATTGGTCTACCCTGCGTTTTGGTTGGAAGGGGGTTGTGTTGGACATGGCCCTTTTTGCAGGGTCATCCCTAAACTTTTTGCCTTTCTCCTAGACTTTTGTCTGACATGATGTTGGTGGTTTTAGGCCTCTGGGCACTTTAGCACTGCTGTCCAGTGTTATTTTTAGTGAATAGTCTGTCTTTGGACAAGTTATGCAAAGAGTGTGGACTGTTCTTAGTAGGTACTTTTTAATACTCTGTTGTGTATTTGACTGCCTGCAAAAAGTGTGGTATAGCTTAAACATCTCAATAGTGTAAACACTGTTTACAGTACCCACTTTTCTACTGATACCCACTTCATTTCTGAATGTAGGTTTGGTAACTGAGAGGGGTTTGATAGGGGTAAAAATTGTCCGAAGTAGGGGATTTGTTATGTAACAGAGTTTTAGTATCTAGAGGAATTTGGTTTTCTCTGAACAGTTGTATACAGATTGAACACCGTGTGCAGTAGAGGGTACCCTTTTATCTGTGGTTGTTACTCAACATGAACTAGGCTACCTTTGAAGTTTATGGTATAGGGCCAATGTTGCAGATACCAGAAGCTGGTTTTACATATAGGGATTGTCTGTATGATAGCATTAATGATGCTTTATATTATTGTGAGCTATTTTGCTATTTCATAGCTCTAATGACATACCCGTTCATAAAGTAATGTGTACAAAAAAAGATTGGCTGATGTCATTTGAGATGTCAAATCAAATCAAAACAAGCTTTATTCGATTTAAACACTTAAATCATAAAGGTATCGTACATAAAAGAATAAAAGTCATGTGTTACATGTCCATTGATTTGGCGGATTGAGAATGTCAATATCAAAATCGTTGATAGATCATTAATCTAATCACATCAGAATAAATTCCCTTAAAAAGCCATACATACACAAGGATTAATAAAATTCATGTACCAATTAAAACTAAGGGGATAACATAGTTTTTAGGGTGCTGATCACACCCTTCAAATATTTTGCTAAACATTAAGTAAAAATGTCTTTTATCCAAAAGTTGTAATATAAAAAAAAAATAGGCCGACATTGTCTCAGACCTAACCTTTTTAATATTGGCAAAATCCATCTTCTGAGCAAGAAATAATAAAATTTGCAGAAGAACAAAACATGTATAGTGGACTGAGAGGAAATGTCATCACAAGGACACAGGTCTAGAAGTTAAGACCATTCGTTCATATTAGGAAACGCAATCATTCTATTAAAACTGCCAAAATGGAAACAAGTTAACAACATCCTATCGTAACTTCCCTGCACAATTGCAAGATAGGGTTGAATCCCTGGTTGTAATAATAACAATTGGTTCTCTCTAACAGGCGATTTGACTATTTCTTGAGATAGTCTGTAATTCCCCAGGAATTCCATGCAAATTGTCTTTAGTACTTTCCTTGGAACAGTAGCAATACTGGACGGGTTAAAAAAGTACTCTGGGCATCCCAGGTTAATCACAACATTTTTAACATAATTAAGCCATGGTATATGTGACTCCCCTTCCAATTTAAGACAATCATTAATCATGTCACAATTAAGGTCAGTGGCGGGACTAGACCAGATCTTGTGCCATATTAGGACCGGCTGTATTTTGATTTTATCTGATAAATATGGCACTCCAAGTTCTGCATGGCAGATGTAAGTAGCCATAATATTAGAAACCGCTAGGAGATATATTATAAATAAATTCTCCACTGATTGTAAAGGTTGTACGTCTGTAATGCCCCAAATACTGGATCCATAAATGGCTGTTAAAATACATTTGGCATTATAGATTTTTATCAATGCAACAATAGGTCGTTTGCCCAGCTTCCTGGCAAAATTCACCAGAGCTGCCATAGATTTTGCAAATAATAGTTTCCTCGCTCTTACAGCATTTACTCACAAGCCCCTTTTTTCAAAAACTATTCCCAGGTATGAGAAATAGTTAGTAAATTCCAGCTTTTTATTGTTAATAAAAACATCTTGACACTTTACACTGTTCTCGACACATTTCATTACATATGTTTTAATAATATTAACCTGGAGATCCAGATTTCACATGAAGGTTGCAAAGCTAGTAACAACTTTATTGCAGCCTTATTTGCCTACGGGATAGTAGGACGGCATTGTCCACATATAATGACGCTACAATTCGACGGTCGCCAATTCGAGGGGTATCCTGACATTCCTTAGTTAATGCTGCGCCCAGGCCATTTATGTAAAATGTAAAAAGAAAGGGGGCTAGCACGCACCCCTGGCTTACCCCCTTTCTAACAGGGAAATTCTGACTGCACCCCTACCGCTGTACCATAACGAACACTGGCCTGCGCATCATGGTACAATTGCCTTAGAAAATTAATACGTTGTAAATCCACACCCATGCATTCTTGGAGGCACCAGAGCTTGGGATGGCTAACGCAATCAAATGCCGAACTCAAGTCGCCAAAAGCCAGAAAAAGATTCCCACGTTTGGACTGTATACATTTGCCCCAAATTAGATTTAAATTTAGGCCTTGTTCAATGGTACCTAGGCCTTGTCTGGAACCGTATTGCAGTTCCGTAATTATGTCCATCTCCTCAGCCCATGTCTGCAATCTATTTCAAATAATACAGCCGGCCACTTTCACAAATGCATCCAAAAGCGAAATTGCCCTGTAATATGCTGGATCGTTTCGGTCTCCTTTTTAAAAAATGGGTACAAGGATTGACTGAGACCAAGTGGGAATAAATCCCTGCTTACAACAGGCTTTTAAAACAGACGTTAAGAGTGGACCCCATAGGAATAGATTGGATTTATATAAATCCTTGGGAACACTATCTGGCCCGGGATCTTTCTTTCCCTTACTTGCGTTGATTGCCTCTATAACTTCCCCAACTGTAAAATCTATGTCAATGAGGAGGAGATGTCATCAGTGATGCATAAATTATGACATAGAACATGTCATGAGTTATATAATATGTGAGGTCATATGCAGTGCATGGCGGGGGCGAACATAATAGTTTGCTCACCTAACTATAACTGATGAATTCCTGTGTTTTTTTAGTTCCAAATTTTAATGTTGTCACTGACATATTCACCTAATTATAATGTCATTTTAACCTTTGTTTTTTCAGTCTATTTCTAAGGTGTTTTTTCAACAAAAGCAGATCTTTATATCACACCTAACTATAATGTTACTATAGCCTCTGTTTTTTTCCAGTGAATTTCTCTGTTATTTTTAACATACAGTAATCTCTTATTACCATACGTAAAACCAACTCCCCACCGTGCACAGCCTTTGGCCTTGCATGGTGGAGGGTTGGCCATCCCCCCACAGACAGACAACCCCACGCTGTTCATGGCCTTCACGGTAGGAACAGTAGCTGAAATACAATTACCTCCTCGTCCTGTCTTCCCGTCCCATTCCTGAACAGTGAGCAGCTAGTCTGCTCCCCAGAAACCTAAAACCTAGCAGAGCTTTTCAGCACTTCTCACAATATGGCGCCACCAATCCGGTGAGGATAAAGGGGGAAGTGCGACATAGAACATCCTGTTCCTTTTTTTCTGTCTTCGTCAGTTGCGTTTATGCATAGCGGAGCTGCGAGTCGGCTAAGTGTACCTTCTGTTTTTCATTTCTTTGTTTTGGCAGCCTGCTGTAGCGGCCGCTTTTTTTCTTATGTTTGGTGTTGGTGCTGGGAAATGTGCATTTTTGTTTGTTTGCCTTCTCGCGGCCTACTGTAGCGGCCGTTTGTGCTTGTTCCTTTCCCGGCCCCTCGCCTTCTTGTGCACGGCCTGCTTTGGCGGCCGCTCCTCTCACCGGGGCTCCCATCATGCCCTGCTTTAGCGGGCGGGGGCCCTCTGTTCTTTCCCTGCGGCGCGAAGCGTCCTTTGGGTTTCTTGCCTCCCCTTGGGTTTGTGTCTCAGTGGGAGGGGGCATGTTTTGCATGTATGAGGCCCCGGGTTCAGTCCCCGGCATCTCCTCTACTGGCTGCCCTGCTACCTCCTTCTTCCTGTTCTCTGGAAGCGGTCGGCCCTCCGGCCATGGTGCCTGGGGGCCTCTTGTTTGGCCTGACCCTTCTGCTGCTGTGGTGGGGGCATCGGGGGTGTTTGTGTGGCGCTTTATTCAGATTGCAAGTGCTCTCTGAGTGGTTTGCTTCACTCCTCCTGTGTCGGACCTTGCCCTTGCAAGGCACTGTGCGCGGTTCTGATGGATCAGTGGGCTAATGCCTCCACTGCGGGGACCTGTGTTCGACCTCATGGTCTCAGGTACTAGTCTCGATGGGTCCACTCGGCCATTCATCCATCGGTGGTCGATGGAATGAGTTCCGTTGAGTTGGGTGACAATAGTCATCTGTTCTTCAGCGCCATGTGTACAATGGGTGTTCGTGCACTTTACTTATACACATGTTATGTTATGTTTTAGGCCTCATGGTCACAGGGCTGCAGCCGTGACACCCTGATAACTCCTGGTTTCATTTGCATATGTCACGGTGGCCTAGTGGTTCTAGCCTGTTTCTGGTCACTGGTTGGGAATCTGCCTGGGTGTGCCAGATGCTGTGGATTTTTTCTGCTCATGGTGGGTCGGCTCAGCCTTTCATCAATATGGCTCATCTGTTCTCTCTTGGACGCATTCCTTTGGAATGCCTGCAACAGTGCCTGCCTGTAAGTGCCTGTTCTCGTCTGGTCTCAGAAGTTGAGGTGCTTCTGGCCTGGTTTGTACCTGAATGGGTGACAGCCTGGCAATACCAGGTGCTGTGGGCTTTTATTCTCCATGATGCCCTTCCCTCTGATGCTGTGGCTCGGAGGTGGAGGGGGCGGTTGAGCATTCGTGCACTGCCTCTTTGCAGTTGGGCTGCGTCCTTTTCCATCTGCGTGGTCCTGTTCCTGCTACTGGATTCCAAGCCCTGGCTCTTCTTTTCCTGGTGTCCTGTCTGGATGGCTCGGTCATCTCGGACATCGGTCCGCCTTCGGTGGCCCTTTGTGGGGTCCTGGTGCGTCGGACCCCGGCTGGTGGTCGCCTTTGTTTTTTGCCTGCCCCGGTGGTTGCAGGTTCCGACTGCCGGGACCTTGCATCCGGTGTCCGTGAATTCTTGGTTTGGGTTCTCCTCTCCCCCCCGTCTTCTGGGTGTCTCCCTGCCCCGTCGTCCTCTTCGGGGGTGGCCTTGCTGGGGGGTGTGCGCCTTCAGTTGTGGTAGGCGGCTGTCATGGGGGTTCCTTCTCTGGACTGGGGCGAGGGTTGTTATTCGTTCCTTTTCCTGGTCTACGGGCTGGCTGCTTCAGTTCTATGCCTTGTTTTAGGTCTCCGAAGGTCCGTTCTCTTCTTTCCCGGACGTGCATCAGGGATGCTTCCTTGCATACCTGAGCCTGATGACTGCTTTTCTACACGTCCCCGTCCGTCCTGTGGATCGGGTGTTTCTCCGATTTGCGGTTGTTTCCCAGCATTTCCATTTCCGGGTGCTTCCTCTCTTCCTTTCATCCCCACCGGGGTTTTTTGTTTTTGTCTTGGCCCCTCTGGTGGTTTTTCTCCTTTCCAGAGGTCTTCGGATTTCTCCCTCTCTTGACGGTTGGTTGTGGCCTGGTGTGTCTTCTTCTGGGTTCCTTTGGGTTCCTCGTCCTCCTCCGGTGGTTCTCCCTGATGCCCTCCCGGTCTCTGTAGTGCCTGGGGGCTCTTTCCAGCATGGATCTGGAGTTGGTGTTCCTTTCCAGGGCACGTCAGTTGACTTTGTACCGTCACCTTTCCTCGGTTCAATCTCATTCCCAGGTGTCTGCCCAACTCTGGGTGCGGGATCTGGGGACGTTGGCTTCCACTGTGCGTCTCCTCCCTTGGGCCCGGCTGCGTTTGTATCCTCTCCCGCATCACGTTCTGGCCCACTGGGATCCTGCCTCTCTGGTTTACGAGGCTCCTTATCCCTGTCACTCCAGGGATTCGCGTTGCCCTCCAGTGGTGGTTGTCCCCTCAGTCTCTCTCCCGGGGCTTTGACATTCTTCCACCTCCGACTGTGGTTGTTTTGTCAGTGGATGCCAGTGCAGTTGGTTGGGAGGCGGTCTTGGGTCCTTCCGAAGCTCGAGGTCTGCGGTCCCCGTTCGTGTACTGCCAATCATCGTTCTGGAGGGACTTGTGGGCGGTTTGGTTGGCTTTCCTGTGGTTTGCTCCTGTTCTTCTGGGTTATGCTGTCTCGGTGCAGTTCGTCTACCAGGTTGTTCGGGCTAATGTCAATCACCTAGAGGGCTTGTGCCGGTCTCTGTGGCTCCTCTCCAGGGTGGTCGGTCTTTGGGCCGAGCGCTGTCTGTTGTCTCTGTCGGCCGTGTCTCTTCCGAGGATGGAGGATGGGCCTGCGGACTCTCTGGGCAGGGTGTTCCCTTCCTCCGGGGCGCTTTGTCTGTCCTCTCTTCTGTTCCATTGGATTTTCCTCCGGTTCAGCCTTCCCGGGCTGGGTCTGTTTGCCTCGGGGGGTGTCAACCCTTTTTCCCTTTTTACGGCCTGGTTCATTCTTGGCTGGCCTGGGCGTTCAACACCTTCACAGTTCCTTGGTCCCTGGGTCTTCTGCTGGCCTTCCCGCCTTTTGCTTTGATCCCCCGGGTCCTCCAGGAACTTTAGTTGGTTCCAGCGGCCTTGGTTTCGCCTTCTGTTGTCCTCGGTTTGCCCTTTTTTGGCTGTTTCCTTTGTGGCCGTCCCCTCTGCTGACACCTCTGCTCCGGGTGTTCTCTCTGCACCGCCTCCGGCTGGGGGTGTGGCACTTGCTCTTTGTTGGGACAGGGTTGTTCTGTCGAAGTGGCACGGAGTTTCTGGTTGTCTGTCCGCCCTTCCTCCTTGTGGTCTTTTGATCGTCGTTGGAGTGCCTTCTCCTGGTGCCATGGGAAGGGTTTTTTCCCTCGTCTTGTGCGGCTGTAGGGGTGCTGGACTTCTTGCGTGATGAGTTTGTCCTGGGGCTCGCTGTTTCGTCACTCCGTGCGCGATGGGCTGCCATTCTTGGTTTTAGGGGTTCTGCTGTGTCTTCTGTCTCCCCTTTGGTGGCCCTCCTTCTTCGTGGTTTTTGATTCAGCATCCTGTTTTCTCGCTCTCCTGTCCAGGCCGGGGATCTTCCCCTTGTTCTGCAGGTCTTGCCTGGGACCCCCTTTGTGCCTTTGCTTTCTGTGGTCCTTGAGTTCCTTACGGCTGCGGTTGTTTTTTTGGTGGCAATTTCTTCTGGACGGTGGATTGGTGGGTTTGGTGCCTTGTTGGCTTCTTCCCCCTTTTTTGCGTTTCTGCTTGGACGATGTTATTCTTCGTCCTTGTCGGTTCTTTCTTCCCGCAGTTTTGTCTACTTTCATCTGTCAGGTGGGTTTTGTCCTCCCTGTCTTTTTTTCCAGGCCCCTCCTCTCTGGAGGGGGTGGTTTTGCGTTCTTTGGATGTGTTGAGGGCTCTCCGCATCTCTTTGGTTCTCTTCGGTGCCTTTCGTGGTTTGTTTCGTTGCTTGTTGCCTGCGGGACCTTTGGGTGGGACTTCTTCCTTCCTTGTCCGCCTTGTCACATGGGTGTTCTCTGCTGTGGTTTCTACTTGTGGATCGGCTCCCTGTCCTCTCCCTTCTTCGGTACGCGGTCGGTCTGCCCGGGGTGTATCCCCCTCATGGGCCTTGTTCGTGGGTGCCTCCTTGCGTGGCTTTTGTGATGCTGCCTCTTGGGCCTCTCCCCATGCATTTTTCTCTTCAGTTGGGGTTGGCGGCCTTGGCGGCCTTTGGCTCTCATGTTTTGTCTGCTGTACATGATGTTTGTTTTGTACCGCTTTCATTTGAGTTGCTTGACCTGTTTTGGTTTTATTCGTGTCTTTGTTCCTACAATCACCGTGTGATTGGGTATGGGCTCACTGTTCAGGAATGGGACGGGAAGACCAGGACTCGAAGTAATGAATATTACCGGTGAGTAACCAGGCATTTCTTTCTGCCTTGCACCCACTGGCATTTTCTTTTTAAAGTAATCCCTGGGGATTACTCATGAGACAAACACACTCTGCTGAAACTGCAGATCTAATTCACTCAACACTCAAACTCTTTACTATACTCTTCTCTATTACTGAATGTGTTTGGGAAAGGGGAGGGTGGGGTGCAAGTTAATGATAATTGAAGGTAGACAAATAAGTGCAAAATTTAAGTACTCAGGTCTGCCATCTCACCAAGACACACCGAACCCTTACCTATTATTAGATATTCAAAGCAACAGTGGAACCTCTTAAGAGTGAGTCCCTCATTAACCCTTCAGACATCTGCCACCGACTCTGTGTTTTCATCTAGAGTGTGTAATGGGCAAATCATAATTATTTCTATGTGAATATCAGCACCAAGGTTCATCTTGGGTTACTGATGTGGCATTTGATGAATCAATGACATTTTGCACACTGGTTTTCTTACAGTTACTGGATATTTTTTGAGTAATGTTCTGTTGTTGTTTGCAGTCACAGAACGTACGTCTGGGTGGAGTCCACTATCGCAGGGGAATGAAAATGAAAAAAAGGATGAAGGGAAGGAGGAGGCAGAGGAAAAGGAAGCCCTGAATCTGACTGGAATCCTCCTGAACGAGATCGAAGAGTATCTGCGAGCTCCGATGGTACCTTCCTGGGGAGTGAAGGAGAGCTCCTTCAATGAGCATGAGGGTGCAAACTCCATGGGGGAAGAAGATGATCGACTGCAAGGATACAAAAGAGAGGAGCAGCCCACATGTGAGAAAGATCAGATGGAGGAGGAAAAACCAACTCGGAGAGCTACACCCCTGGGTCAGGAGGAATGGAGAGAGGAGAGGTTGGTTGATGAGGAGAATGAGGGGAGAGAGTATCAAGGCACACCTACTGTAGCAGAGCAAGAGGAGGACAGAGAGAAAAACAGTAAAGAGAGGGCTAAGAGTGTGGCAAATGAGAATAAAGAATACCTTTGGAGATCTAATGCCACACTGCGCATGAAGGACAAGGAGGAAGAAAGAAAAGTGAGCTCAAAGAGCGAAGAAGAGCATGAGAATACAGTGGAAGATCTTCAAAGACGAACCACTGTCACATGGAAAGAGGGTGGTAGGGAAGAGGAGTCTGTGGGTGAGGAAAAGAGGGAGAAAGTACCTGATGAGAAAGCTGCTGAAACAGAGCAGGAAGAGGTCATGGTGGTAGAGGGAGAAGAGGAAATATCTAGAAATCGTAAGAGCCTGGAGAGTGAAGAAGAACCTCAAGATAGGTCCACCTTCACACGGCTGCAGAGGGGCATTAAAGAATACAAAACCGGGAGGCTCTTGAATGAAGAGATGGAAGAGACAGAAAAAACTCAATGGAAACTCACTGTCAGACTGTTCGAGCAGGCCACAGAGAGGACGTTTGTGGTGAATAAAGAAGAAAAATCTCATGCAAGTTCAACTCTCACACATCAGGATGATTTGACATCAGAGAGATGCATGGAAGAAGAGGATGAGAAGAGAGAGGAATTTCAACAGAAAGTCACTGTCATACTGCAGGATCAGATCAGGAAGGAGAGGTTTATGGAGAATATGGAAGAAGAAGGTAATGTGGGTTCAACTCTTACACTGCAGAATGAGGTGAGATCAGAGAGGCTAATGCTCGTGGAGAAGGGTGTGGATGAATGTGACAGCTGGGTAATTACCACGCTGGATAGTGATGGCAGGGTGGTAGCTAGAGAGGCTGGGCCCCTGGGCGGAAAGAACGAGGAAGAAGAACCTCCACAGATATCCAATTCTGCAATGAGGGAGCAGAACATGGAGGGAAAGGCCATGGATAGACTTGAACAGAAGACAGATGAGAAAGAACATAGTCAGAGAGGCAGTGTCACACTGGAGCAGGGTAGTGTAGAGAGGGACAGGGAAGAAATTAATGTAGATGAAGAGGTCAGGATGAGAGGTTTGATAGTGGACCATTCAAGAGCATTTGTCACAAAACAGGAGCCACTAACAATGACCGAGCGAAAAGAGAAGCCAATGGCAAACCATTTCCCTGAGCAGGTAAATGAAGACCACTTCGAAAGAAGAATCATCGTCCAAAAGCAACAGGGTGACATACATTATGATGGAGATGACGCTGCATCTCAAGGAGAACCAGATAACCTGCAGGAAGTGGAAATCTTGCTAAAAAACAAGGAAGATATCGGGGCATGGGTGAGTAACTCGTGGGTAACAATAGATGGCTTTGAGAATGTGCAGGGTAGTTTGGATGATGAAATGAAACTTACTCACAAGAGAGGAGCAGATCCACAACATGAAGGGAAGGAGGAACTCTATCCAGGGGAACAAGATGACCATCAAGAGTTAGACAATATAACTCACCATGGACCCTGTTACCAACAGGAGGAAAAATTGGAGGAATTAGTGGGGGGCAACAAGGAAACATCTCAAAAAGAATTAGGTATCCAACAGGTACAAGAAGTAGACGAAGAAGGGGCATTGTTTCTGAAGAATTTGTGTGACCTACAACTCAGCGAAAGAGAGGAAGAAGAGACGACAATACATCAAAAGCAATCAGGTGATCTACAGGTGAAAGAGGAGGAAAAAATGTCTAAGAAGGAACATACTGACATACATTTGAAGGAAGGTGTGGTGGAAGCCTTTCAGATGGAACAAACTGAAGTGCCGAAGGAACAGAGAACACCTGAGTGGGTACCAGGTGACAAACAGAAGGAGGAGACATACATTTCCCAGTTCCAGATGGAACACGGTGACCTAGACCGGAAGAAAGGGGAGGACAAAGAAAAAACATCTATGATGGAAAATGGAGACCTACAGGAAGAGGGAGAAGAAAATGAAGAATTGGTAAGAACTCAAGGTGACATGAGGGATAATCTGAAGGCAAGAGAAATGGAAGAGGCAAAAGGCACTCACAGGGAACACAGTGACCAACACATGAAAAAAAGAACAGTTCAACGGGACCAAGTTGACCTACACAAGGAGCAGGAGAGTGGAAAAGATGAAGCATCTAAGATAGGTAATGGTGATTTACAAGTGGTAGAAAGTGGGAAAAAGGAGGGAACCTGTCAGGAGGAAAAAGTTGACCAATTTGACAAGGAAGACCGCATGTCTCATAAGAAATCAGTGACAGAAAAATGGAGTGTGGAAGAAGAGACACATGTAAAAGAACAAGTATTAGAGGAAGAGAGAATTGAGGGAGATATTTCTCTGGAAAAACCAAAGTCGGAAAAAGAAGGAAGAGAAGGAAGAGAGACATCTCTGGGACAACCAGTATCTTTGGAAAAAGGCCTGGAGGGAGATGCATCTCTAGGAACACCAGTTTCAGAAGAAGACACATGTGTACAGTGGGAGCTTTTCTTAAGAGAAACAATATCAGAAAAAGGGATATTTGAGGGAGAGACATATGTGGGAGCACCACAATCAGATAAAGAAGAAATAGAGGTGGGGAATAAATTATTGATGGAACATGTATCTGAAAAATTAGGAGGAGAGGAAGAAGACACATGTCTGGCAGAACCAAGATCAGAAACAGAGAGAGTTGAGGGAGAGATATGCCTTAGAGAATTTGCATTAAAAGAAGTAAAACTGGGGGAAGAGAGCTCTCATTCAGATGGAAGAGAGGATGAGAAGAATTTCCCTGAGCAACTAGCAACAAGATGGAGCACAGACGGTGAGATTTCTCTAAGAGAACTGGTACCAGAACATGAGAGCGTGGAGCAATGGATATCTCTGGAAGAACCAGTTATAGATAAATGGGTAGAAGATAAAGAGATATATTTTGGAGAAACAGTATTTGAAGAGGTTGTAATAGAGGAAGCAGCATCTCTAATGGAATCAACATCAGAAGCAGAAAGGAAAATAGAGGGAGAGCTATCTCTGGGAGAACCAATATCAAAAGCAATAAGAGATGATCCAGATGCAACTTGTGGAGAATCATTATTAGAAATAGATGGAAGTGAAGGGGGAGGGCCACCCCTGGGAGAAGTAGCATCAGAAGATGAAGGGGGGATGGTGAGAAAGACACTACTAGGAGAGTTCATATTAGAAAACGTAGGGGGAATGGAAGAGCTATATCTGAGAGAACCAGTATCAAAAGAAGTACAAGAGAATCCAGAGGCATCTCTGGTTGAATTGATATTGGAAAAGAAAGAAATAGATGAGGGAGCAGCTTTTCAGAGAGACGCAGTATCAGTAGAAGAAGGACTGGAGGGAGAGTCATCTGGGAGAGAATCAGTATCAGAAGAAGAAAAAGGGAGAGTGGAGGAAGAGCCCTTTATCAGGGAATCAGTATCAACAGCAAGAAAGAAGAGAGAAGAGCCTCTGCAAGAATCCGAGTATGAAACAAAACGAAGAGAGGAAGGAAAGACGTTCTTGGGAGAACCATTGTCAGGAGAAGAGAGGTTGGTGACAAATATATTTCTAGGAGAACCAGGATATAAGAGAGAGGCTTTTCTGGGAGAGCATGAATCAGATGAAGAAGAGGAAGGAGATACATATTGGGAACAACCAATATCAGAAAGAGAAATAGTCAAGGGAGAGCTATATTCTGGTGAATCTGTATCAGAAAAAGAGAGAGTGGAGGTAAAGCCATCACATGGGGGAAGTGTATCAGGGGAAGACAGAAGAGATGAGAAGGAGACATTTCTGGGAGAACCACAATCAGATGGGAAAATGGTGGAAGAGACATTTCAGAGGGAAACATTATTAGAAGATGGAAGAGAAGAAAGGGAGATATATTTGGGAGAAGAAGTAAACATAAAGAAAGGCACATATCTACATAAGCCAGTATCCCAAGATTTGAGAGTGAAGACAGAGATGTTTCTGCTGATGCAAGAGTTAGAAGGTGGGATAGCAAATGTAGAGCTATTTCAGGCAGAACTAGTGCTAGAAGATGGGAGAGTTAAGGAAGAGATATATACCAGAGAACCAGTATCAGAAGAAAGACAAGAGGAGAAAAAGGCTTCCCAGGGAGAGAGATCTCAGGGAGAAGTGGCTAAAGAAGAAGTAACCATAGCAGGAGATGCAGTTCAACGAGACCCAGTATGCAAAGACTGGCGAGGGGAGACAGAGACATCTCTGAAGAAGGAAGTGTTGGAAGAGGGGAGAGTAGATGGAGAGGTATATCAGGTGAAACCAGTAACAGAAGCGGAGAAAGGTAAGGGAGAGACTTATGTTAGAGAACCAATATCAGATGACAGGAGAGAAGAGGAAGAGGGGCAGCAGGAAAAATTAGTCTCAGAAATAGAGAACATGGAGAGAGCTCTAGAAGAACCAATATGCAAAGAATGGAAAGTGCAGAAAGGAAACTCTCTGGGAGAGCAAGTACTAGAAGATAGGAAAGTAGGGATAGAGACATCTGAGAAGACAACATTATTAGAAGAGCTAAGGGTGGAGGGAGAGACATCTCTAGGATATCCAGGATCAGAAGAATGGAGAGTGGAGGGAGGGGCATATATGATAGAGCCAGATTCAAAAGAAGACAGAGGAAAGAAGAGAAACATGTCTCTGGGAGAACTAGTTTTAAAACAAGAAAGAGTAGAGGAAGAGGTGTCTCTGCAAGGGCCATCATTTGAAAGTTGGCTAGTGGAGGGAGACACAACTCTGTGGGAGACGAGTTTGTATAACAAGAGGGTGGAAGATGAGATGTCTTTAGTTAAACCGGTGTCAGAAAAAGGAAGAGTGGAGGAAGAAGCATCTCTGGGAGAACCAGTACAAGGGAGTATGACGTTAGAGACATATATTGAAGGACCAGTAGCTGAGGGGAGCATAGAGGGAGAGATATCTATGGAAGAGTCTGCATCAGAAAAAGGGAAACTGGAAAGAGAAACATTTCTTGGAAATCCAGTGTCACAAGAAAGCAGAGGTGTGGAAAACTTAGTTATGGGAGAGCCAGAGTTAGAAGAAGTAGGATTGGAAGAAGAAAGACATCTGAAACAATCCTGTCATCCACCAAAAGGAGAGGAAGAGGAGCTCTGTCAATCACTCAGTGAACCAGACTTGCCACCACAAGAACTGGAACAGGAAGTAAAAACAATTTCAGTTGACCAACCTTATTTCAAACACCAATTGGTAGTTGAAGAGACGCATAGAAGTCCAAATAAAAGTGAATATTTATTTCAGGGGGATATATTGATATCAACACAGGTGTCACTGTCAGCCTCAGTATTGGAAGGGGACAAGTCTTTGAAAAAAGCAACCTATCCTGTAAGTTTGGAGACAGACACTTTTTCTCTGGCAGAAACATTCTGTCCACCCCTGGTACAGGAGGGGCAGATAACTCTGAACAGCCATAAGGAGAGGGAGCAGGATGTCATTCTTTTACAAGAAAGTGAGTGTCCATCAGACCTGGCCAGTGAAAAATATCACATGGACAAAGCCAAAGGACACTTTAGTAAAGATAAAAGGACTCTTCTGGAGAAAATGCAATCAGTATACTCTCTGGAGAAAAGGCCTCTTGGGCAAACAGATGGTCCAATGCAACACCAAAGAGAAGACCTGATGGTACTGCCAACCCTTAATCCCAGACATTTGGATATTAGAGAAAACACTCAAGTGCAAGAATTCATTACTCATTCTGGCGAAGAAAAGGCTGTGCAGAAAATGGCATTCACAAAGATACGTGTCCTTCCTCCAATTATAGGAACAAGAAAAGTAGATGAGTCAACTCAGGATCTTAAAAAGGGAGATATATTCAAGAGAGAACCCCGTCAGCAATCAGTAGGCAAAATGAAAGACACAACGAGCCAGTCACATGAGAAGGAGGCATCTGACGGACAGACAGTCGATACAGCAGTTGAAAAGGATAAAAAGAAGGAAGATGCGCTAGAAGGTCTGTTCAATCTGGTAAGAACTCTTTGTGAAGAAACAAATCAAAGCCCCAGAGGCGCACACCTTTATTCTTGTAAATTTCTCAATTAGAAGAATTGTTTAATGAACTTAACCATCTTTTGCGCGCTACACAGTATTTGAGGGCTGCCAGTACCTCATACTAAATTAACAGTGAATATGTTAAGGTACACCTGTCCCTGAGAAACTGTGTGCACTGCAGTGAAGTTTACAGTTGTTTACCTTCACTGCAGTGCACACAGTTACTCAGGCACAGGTGTACCTGTACATATTCACAGTTAAGAACTCTTATGCGCCTTTTGAAATCTGATATGATTGAACCCCCATGCTTTGAGGATTGACTGAGACCAAGTGGGAATAAATCCCTGCTTACAACAGGCTTTTAAAACAGACGTTAAGAGTGAACCCCATAGGAATAGATTGGATTTATATAAATCCATTGGAACACTATCTGGCCCAGGAGCTTTCCTTCCCTTACTTGATTTGATTGGCTCTATAACTTCCTCCACTGTAAAATCTATTTCAATGGGGAGGAGATGTCATCAGTGATGCATAAATTATAACATAGAACATGTCATGAGTTATGTTATATGTGAGGTCATATGCAGTGCTTGACGGAGGCGAACATTATAGTTAGCTCAACTAACTATAACTGATGAATTTCTGTGTTTTTTTTAGTTCCAAATTTTAATGTTGTCACTGACATATTCACCTAATTATAATGTCACTTTAACCTTTGTTTTTTCAGTCTATTTCTAAGGTTTTTTTCAACAAAAGCAGATCTTTATATCACACCTAACTATAATGTTACTTTAACCTCTGGTTTTTTTCAGTGAATTTCTCTGTTTTTTTTAACATACAGTAATATCTTATTACCATACGTAAAGCCAACTCCCCACCGTGCACAGCCTTTGGCCTTGCATGGTGGAGGGTTGGCCATCCCCCCCAGACAGAGAACCCCACGCTGTTCATGGCCTTCACGGTAGGAACAGTAGCTGAAATACAATTTCTTTCTGCCTTGAACCCACTGGGGTTTTCTTTTCAGAGTAACCCCTGGGCATTATGTTACGTTTCCTCTTGAAAGAAGACAAGATGACGAGGTAGGTTCTCTTATTTTATTAATAAGAACGAACAAGTTAGATGTCATGTAATCAAGCCTGAGCCAACTGTCCTTCTGTGGAATCTGGCTCACACGCAGTGTGTTCCAGATTCCACCAAAGAACACAGGATACCATACATCTCCCTCCTTTATAAAATAAAAAAAAATATTGGTACAATTTAACTAAAACACAATGTTGGACTAATATATAATCTTTTGCATTAGCTAAAATTACAAAACATTTAAATGGCAAAACGGAAATAAATAGATATTTAATAACACAAAATTAACCACGGTAACAAGGAAAGTTATCTACTCATAACATAATCTTTACACCATGCTGGTGCATGTCTCTGTCTCACATTCACCTGGCTTCTCCCAAAATTGGAAGAACGTTGACAACCTTTTCGCCAGTTCAGATTTTTATGCAAGACTTTTTTGCTTTGTAAAAAGGCACACGACAATTATCTCCATTAGAGACTTTCACAACTTTTGAAAAACTCTAAACATTTCCATCAGTTAACTCCACAACTTGTCTACCAACCCTGACCACTTTCATAGGATCAGAAAATCGAGATTCACCTGTTCTGACAATTCTACCCTTTTTTACACGTACCCAATCACCAACATTTACAGGACAAGAGATAATTTTGTTTGGAAGATTGTCCATAACATGTGATTGATTTAAAAATGTTTTGATAATACCATTTCCTTTGTCCACTAAATCCCTCATCCATTGTTGACTCAAATTGCTTAAACTCTTCCTACCTCTCATTTTTTCAAACGGTGATAAGTCGCCTTCACCTCTAGGGGTATTCCTGTAATTCCAAAGTAATTTATTCACAGCATCATAACAACTTTATAAATAAATACATTCTTCCCATTGCTTAGGGCAAGTTGTAAACCTTCTTTCAACACTCTTATCCATCGTTCTACAATCCCATTGCTTTGAGGATAATATACAGAAGAACGCTTATGTATGATACCATGATTTTCAAGCAATGACTTCATTTCCACCGAAGTTGATTGCACACCATTGTCAGTTAGAATTGACACCGGAAAACCTTCCTTCTCAAAAACATTGTTTAAAAATTGAATAACAACCTTTGAAGTAACCTGAGACACAAATTTAACTTCAGGCCATTGAGATAATTGATCAATTAAGATAATAGCATAAACTGGATTATGACCGAAACACATCAGTCCAGCAAAATCCAGTGACACACATTCCCACACTTTTGTAGGTCTAGAAATGGGATCATGATGATAAACCAATGTTTTCTGCGATGTGTCACTAACGCTGCATTCTACACATGATCTAACTCTCCTTTCAATGCATCTATCAATAGCAGGCCACCAGAATTCACACCTAATTCTTCTCTTCATACTAGACATACCCGGATGTCCCTCATGGGCCATGTCTAAAACTATTTCCCTAAAATCACGAGGTACGACTAGCTGTAATCCTCTCATCAAAATATCATCCTGAATGGATAATTCTTGTGCAACCTGAAGAAAAGGTAAAAAGTTTTGAGATATATCGGCTCTCTTGGGCCACTCAGTTTTGACAAAAGATATAACTTTCTTGTAGTCTTCATCATTATCTCATGCAGTTCTCCATTGATCTTCTTTTATACACCCATTAGAGACTTCACATATGGATACAACTTTTTCATGATCAACATCATCAATGACAACATTATCATCCTTAATCGGTAGTCTTGATAATCAGTCAGCTAGAACATTTTTTATTCCTGGAATGTATTCCACTTTAAAGTGAAAATCTTGTAATTTATATTGCCATCTGGCAATTCTAGCTGTTGCTTTTCCACATCCTTTAGTCGTAAATAAATCTACCAATGGTATGTTATGTTATGTTATGTTAAAAGTTTGTTTGAGCGCACAGCTGCCCCAGCTAAGGGGCGTCCCGGCGCTGAACCGTATCAATGTACCGAAAAAGTGAAACTGAGAGAGAGAAATCTAGATCACAGGGAAGAGATAGGTTTTAATGGCTTTCCGAAAAGGGAAAAGCTCATCGATACTACGGATAGATACAGGCAAGGAGTTCCACAGTTTGGCCGCCAACAGTCGAAAGGAACGACCTTCAGCATGACAAAGTCTGAACTTGGGTGTATTTGCCAGATGTTGACCCAAGGAGCGCAGATTGCGCTGAGGAGTATACGAAGTTAACAGTGGGCGGAGTAACTCAGGGCTGGTACCTTTCAGAATTTTAAATGCTAGGCAAAGTGACTTAAACTGGATTCTAGCTTGAATCGGAAGCCAATGTAAGGCTCTAATAGTGGCTCTAGCAGAACATCTGCGAGGCAGTCCGACAAGAGCTTGGGCTGCCGAGTTCTGAACTCGCTGTAGACGCAGAATCTCAGCTTTATTTGCGCCTAAAAGTAGCGCGCTAGCGTAATCCAAGCGCGATAGAATGGTGGCCTGGATGATAAGCTGCTGAACAGGCGCACTAAAGAACTTCAGAATAGGGCGAAGGCCTCTCAACAAGCCCACACATGTCGCTGCCACCTTCTTCGTGTGGCACTGAAAATTGAGATCTGCGTCCAGCCACACTCCCAAGTTCTTAACCACTGGCTTGGCTGCAGGCATAATGCCTAAGGAAGCTGGCCACCAGTGTTCGTTCCAAAGGGAGGTGTTTTTCCCTACCAGCATCACCTCGGTTTTAGTGGCATTCAGTTGAAGGCAGTTTTCCGCCATCCATTGGGCGACTGCAGCCATCCCATCTCTGAACCTAGTGGCAGCGGCAGAGGGACCTTCAGCCAAGGTGACAATCAGCTGAGTATCGTCCGCATACGAAACTAACGTTAGGCCCCACTCTCTTGCCACAGCCGCGAAAGGTTGAACATACAGATTGAACAACGTCGGGCTCAACGCAGAGCCCTGCGGAACCCCTTGGCAGATGGAATGGGCTTGAGACAGAAAAGGTGGTGCCGAGACCCAGAAGGATCTACCCGTCAGGAATGCACAAAACCATTCCAGGGCCTGATCCGTGATCCCAATTGCCTCCAGACGGTACATCAGAATGTCATGAGACACCGTATCAAAGGCAGCGCTAAGATCTAATAATATAAGCGCTGCACTCTGACCGGCGTCTAGGGTAGTTCTTAGGTACTCCGTTAAAAGCCAACAAGGCCGACTCGGTACTATGACCCGATCTGAAACCGTTTTGAGACGGGTCCAGAATGTTGTTAAGGGTCAAATGTCGAGCCAGCATCTTGTTCACATGAGCCTCAGCTATTTTAGCAAGCCATGGAAGCAGAGAGATCGGCCTAAAATTCTCAGGCAGAGAGGGATCAAGTGTGGACTTTTTAATGATAGACCAGAGCCTGTTTCCAGGCCGACGGAACTGTAGCTGTGGCAAAGGATAAATTAAGTATCTGCATTAGAGGCTTCTGGACAAGGTCAATAGACTCCAGAAACTGCGCTGGCCTCAACGGATCGGATGGAGATCCCGATTTCCAATGGACGATGATCTGTCCTGACTCTGAATATTGTACCATACACATATTTACGAAAATATTCAATGCCCTGCCAACAAGCAAGCGTTTCTTTTTCAAGGGTGGAGTACTTATCTTCTGCACCTCTTAGGGGTCTTGATGCAAATGCTATAGTGACAAGATGTCCTTTTTGATTCTGCATAAGCACTGCACCAATTCCAACATTGCTTGCATCAGACATGATAATTGATTCACAAGATGTGTCAAATGGGGACAAAGCAGGTGCTGAAGCTATACATTTTTTAAGAAAAACAAATTCTTCCTTTCAATTGGAATCCCAAACAAACATTTGATGTTTTTTCATTAAACTTCTCATATGCATTGTTTGGTCTGCAAATGATGGAATAAATTTAGCATAATACTCTGCTAAGCCTAAGAAAGACCTCAGCTGATCTTTGTTCAGAGGTTCTGGAGCATCTTCAATTGCTTTCACTAAATTTTGTTTAGGAGAAATACCGTTCTTACTAATAAAATGGCCTAAGTAGTCAACAGAATCCATACCAAATTTACATTTCTCTTTAGTTAAGGTTAAACCATTGTCTTGTAAATTAGACAAAACTTTGTGTAGAATGTCCGTGTGTTCTTTCACATCCTTACCAAAAACTAAGATGTTGTCCTGAAAATACAAAACATTATTTATGTCTTTAAACAACTTATGCATTACCCTCTGAAATACTGAGGAAGCTGAAACTAGCCCGAAGGGCACCTTCAGATGTGATAAAAGATGTAAGATGTTTGCTATCCTCATGTAATGCAATTTGATGGTATGCATTAGATAAGTCTAATGTTGTGAATATGGCAGCATCTTTAAGCTTAGCGAACATCTCTCCAATATTCGGTAGTGGATGTCTGTCAACCCAAATATTGGAATTCAGATCTCTCATATCCACACAGTCTAACTTTAACATTGGGTTTATGTACTACAACCACTGGCGAAAGCCATTCGGAAGATACAATTTCCTCTATAACATCTAATTGACAAAGTCTTTCCAATTCCTTTTTAACAGCATCTCTCAACAACAATGGAATGTTTCTGACCTTATGAACTTTAGGGATGGCATTGTGTTTTAATATAATTTTGTTCACAAACCTTTTTGATAAACCTAACTGGGAGGAAAATACCTTTGGAAACAATTTTTCCCAATCTGTTTTGACATCGTTAGTAACCTGACTAATCAGATCAGAATAGCCAAAAACTTGCTCAGGATGATTGGGATCTAAAGTAATCATCAAGTCTTGTTGTTGTGACCAACCCAAAAGACATGATCCCTCTTTAGCCACGTAAACTTTAGCCAATATGGTTTTACCCTTAAAAGAAAGATCAGAGGTAAAATAACCCAAAATGTCAATTGGTTTCTTGCCATACCCTACTAATTTGATGTCAGGTGGAAGCAGAGATATGTCAGGAAATTCCTTTAGCCGTTCATCACCAATTAAAGTGTGTCTTGCGCCAGAGTTGGCCATAACTTTTATACTTCTGTTGCCTATTTGTAACATACAAAATGGTGCATCCTTATTGGTATCATCAATTTCGTATACAGTCAATAAATATTCAGATTCATCAGTGTCACTGTTATCTCCATTAACATTTTCTGACTTTGAATTTCTAACTTCTACATTTTTGTTTCTAAATGTATTTCTATTTCTGCACATTCTCGCATAATGACCTTTAGATCTGCAATATCTACATACTTGACTTATAGCCTATATTAGTAGCTAAATGTCCTGGAAATCCACACTTAAAGCAAATATATTCTTTTCTTTCAGTATTAGTTCCAGAAGTAGCAGTTTTTTTTGTGTCAAATCTGTTTTTATTGTTATTTAAGAGTCACTCAGTACATTGTACACTTTCCTCATAACATTTGATGGCAGATATACAGCTTTCATAGGTACATTAGCATATGACATATCATGGAACAAGTATACCAGCTGTTACTGGGTGATACAACAGATGTTTGTCCAGAATAACAACAGCTCGCCTGCCTGCGTGTCGACTCCGAGCCCTTCCAGGGACCGGAGTGTAGTCCGCTCAATGGTCCGTACAGTTCGGGGCTGGCCTTTCATCTTGAGCTTGGAAACAGATGTTATATATGAAACAATAAACGTTAACTTTGGCAGCAGAAACCTCACAAAGACTCCAACTCCCTTCCTCCCCCTTCCCACTTTCCCAGCCCCAACCCTCTGCCCCCGCCCTTGTTTTGTGAATGCTCCTCAAGTACGGCTACCCTGATGTGTCTATCGTTATGTCTCAGAGGGGTAGGAGTTGAACATATCGGCATCCGCCCTCACGTGCCTTTCCCATCCTTTTCACATCCCTTGTGTTCCCCTCCCTGTCTGGTTGCTGTAATGTACCCAACATTCGCTCCCAATGTGCCGCTATGGGTTCCTTCCTGAGCCCCATCATTTCCTCTCTGCGTATGGCGGTCCACTCTGCCCTGGCCCACGCCTGGAATGAGGAAGTCCATGCACGTGCGCATGGCGGGCCATGTGCCTTCCACCTCCTTGTGAGGAGGCGCTTTGCCACCACCAGCCCCAGGTCTAGAAAGCGGGATGTCACCTTATCTTTGGGGGATCTCTTGAAATGGTGTAGGATGTACTTGGGCCAGTCAAAGGGTATGATTCGACCCGTGCAGTTCCGCAACATCTCTCTGACTGTTCGCCAATAGGTACCCAGCCCTGGGCAGCTCCAGAACATGTGCAGGAATCCCGCCCCCTGCTCACTACACCTGGGGCAAAGGGCGTCTGCAGGACAGAAGTACTTGTCAATCAACTCTGGCGTGAGGTAGGCCCTATGGACAATGAAGAGCTGAATCTGGCGGAATCACATGTTTCTGGGGATTCGGACCGGACCCTTAAGCACCCTTTCCCATTCCTTATCTGTTAGCGACTGCCCCAGGTCCAGCTCCCACCTTCCTCTAAGGGGGTCTAAACTGATTGCCACGTGCTCCCTTAGTGACGCCCCAAACCAGCGGACCAAATGTCTGCCCCTCCCCATGACGTGGAGGTACTGCATTGTTAAATGCTGCCGGGGCTCCGTAACTACGTCCCCCCATCTGGCCGACAGCTGCGCTATCAGGGATCTGTGCATCAAGAACCCCCCAGGGGGTAGCCCTTCCTCGGTCACCAACGTCTCATATGTCGTGAGCTCCCCTTACCTGTATAGGTCACCGAGCGTGTGAATGTCGGCCTCCCACCACTCTGCAAGCATGGAGGACGTGAGCACCCCCTCGCCACTGGGTGAGCCCTCCAAGGGTATGGCGAGCGAATAAGGGATCGTGCCGCGGGTGAGGTACAAGGATCTTCGATAGCACTTGCATGCCACTTCCAAGGGGAGTGGGCCCTGGCGTTCGACCTTTGCCATGGGGCGGGAGAGTCTGGTGATACACTCTAGGGAATATGGCAGCATTGCCGTGGCTGTGTCCTCTCTACCTCTATCTGCCAGCCAACGAACAACCCATTGCAGATGCACGGCCAGATAGTAGTGCTCAAAACAGGGGGCAGCCAAACCCTCCTGATCTGTTGGCAAGAACAACTTCGCCAGCGCCAGTCGGTGCCTAGAGGTGCCCCAGATGAAGTCCCGCAATAGCTTATGGAGCATGGCACAGAAGGAATCCGGAATAAACAGCGGTAGGTTGACAAAGTGGTACAAGAGGCAGGGAAGCATGACCATTTTAGCAAGTCCCACCCTACCTGTGATGGTCAGCGGGAGCGCGCTCCAGAAGCGTACCTGCGATCTAATGGCCGCAACAGCCCTCCCAAGATTCCCGTCGAACAAGTCGGCCGGGCTACGGTATATTTGTATCCCCAGATAACAGAAAGTGTCCTCTTTCCATTGGACTCTTGTACCCTCCAGATGGTATCCCGGGTCTTCAGTTCCTTCCCTGAAAGCGTAGAAGCAGGATTTACCCGCATTTACCCTGAGCCCTGAGACGGCAGCAAATGTGTGTAGTAGCTGTGCCAGCTGCATGGGTATGCGTCTCACATCCCTCACAAACACCAACAGGTCGTCGGCGTAGAGCGATACCTGGTGGGTTGCGTCTCCCATCAGGATACCATCACCCAGGGTCTCTCGGATAGCTACAGCCAGGGGCTCGATTGCTAGCGCGAACAGTAGCAGGGACAGAGGGCACCCCTGCCGGGTGCCTCGGCCCACCACCACCGGTTCTGAAATGTATGGGCCCAATCGCACCCGAACCACAGGGTTCCTGTATAATAAGCTAATCATGTGCAGGAATCCCATGCCTAGCCCATATCTCGCTAACACCGCCAATAAGTAACCCCATTCTAGGAAATCAAACGCCTTCTCCAAATTTAGCATAAGGCAACCTGCCCTAGGCCACTCCCGCGCAGCCTCAGCTGCCACTCTAAAGTATCTCCGGAGGTTCAGAGACGTGGACCTCGCTGGGACAAACCCGTTCTGATCTGTGTGGATTAAGTGGGGGACCACCTCAGCCAATATGTCCGCTAGCACCTTAGCAAGGACCTTGTAGTCTGCGTTGATCATCGCCAGGGGCCTATATGAACCCAGGGCCATGGGGTCCCTATCCGGTTTAGGCAGGGAGACCAGGAACGCCTCTAGCATAGAGGGTGGCAGTGACCCTTCCTCCACCGCTGTGGTGTATAACTTATGCAGCAATGGCGTCAGGGTTTCCCGGTACGCTTTATAATATTCGGCGGGCAGGCCTTCCGGCCCCGGGGTCTACCCAAATGCCATGGACTTCATTGCTTCCCCAACTTCCTCCAGTGAGAGGGGCGCATTGAGCATCTCCTTCTGCTCCTCAGAGGCCGTGGGCAATTGGACAGAGTCAAAGAACCCCTCTAGGATGTGCCTGGGGCCGATGCCCTGGGCCCTGTACAGCTGCGCATAGTGGTCTGTGAGGGCGTGATGAAATTCACGCTGTGTATACACCATCTCCCCCCCTGCTGTGCAGAGGGCTCCTATCGGGGCACCCCGTCCTTTCTGCTTAATTAACCAGGCCAGCAATCTGCCCGCTCGGTCTGCTTTGGCATGCGTTCTGGCCGTGTGCGCAGCATAGTTGTGGCACCTCAGCTTCTCCGGGAGCTCCGCGTGCTTAGTGCGGAGGTCTCCTAGCTTGTGTGCGTACCTACCCCCCTTCCCCTTCCCGCTCGTATCGCAGAAGTTCAGCCTCCAGGCGCGTCAGGGAGGCAGAAAACGTCTTGCGTATGTTCCATGTGGCTCCCATGCAGTGCCCCCGGACAGCCACTTTGTGTGCATCCCATTCTACCACGGCATTGCTCGCTGTCCCTTCATTGCTATCAAAGTACCCGAGGATGGCCGTGCCCAGAGACAGGCAAAACTCTGAGTCCTCTAGCGCAGTAGGTTGTAGCCTCCACGTAGGGACGGGTGGGCGTTGCACTTCCCAGCTGATTTGGATCCACAGGGGATTATGGTCGGAGTGTGTTCTCCCCAGGTACTCTGATTGCGTAATAAGTGGGAGCAGGGATTGGGAACCCACCCTCCTGTCCAACCGGACATGCAAGTCGTGGACTGTGGAATAGTAAGAGTACAGCCTGTCTTCTGGGTGCAGTGTGCGCCACAGGCTATGCAACGCCCAGTGCGAAAGCCAGTCCCTGAATGCCTGCGCATTTGACGCTACCGCCGCAGCACGGAGGGGGGGGAAAGACCTGTTCAGGTGTACGTCTAACACCATGTTCAAATCCCCACCAAGCAGCCAAGGGAGCCCAGCATAAGGGTAGAGAACCTTGGACATCTGAGCTAGGAAGGGTTGCTGATCTACATTCGGGGCATAAAGGGATCCTAGCAATACCTCCTGACCATTCAGTTTCCCCCGCACTATCGAGTACCTACCCTCTCGATCCACCTTCGCTTCTTCACATATGAAAGGGATTCCCGCCCTCACCCAAACCAGGGTTCCTCGTGCATGTGCCGAGAAGACAGTGCCATAAATGCGTCCCCTCCAGCTCCTGCAGAGTTTGTCAAGCTCTGCCTGGGTCATATGGGTCTCTTGCAGAAGGGCGAACCCCACAGCGTGTCTCTGCAAGTAGGAGAAGATGGAGTAGCGTTTCGATGGTGTATGCATGCCACGTATGTTCCAAGTCACTACATTGGTGTGTGTCATGTGGCTGGGTACGTCGTCTCAGGGCGGAACATTGGAGTCGCTTAGGGTGGGCCGAGTCATGCTTCAGGGGGGTTGTGTCAATGTGCTGCAACTTGAACATAGTAACAATCTCAAACAATGTAACTGAAAGGGCGAATCCCCGGAAGGGCTACGTCCAAACTTTGAGCGGAACATGCATGGTAAAGAGCTAGTCCAGTGAAGTGGCTAGTGGGGTGTGTGGTATGTCAGCATTTAGTCTACTCTACGACCCTGTCTCGGGTCTCCTGTACTCGTAGGAAGTGTGTGATGAGTCACTGGTTAGACCATCTCGCCGGAGCAGCGTGGGACATCGCGATATAGACTGGTGACCGCATCCCCTGCGCAGCGCACCCTGTCCCCTGGCTAGCAAGGCAACTCACTTACGCGCACATAAATTGCATTAGATGACAAAAACATTGCTAGCACATAGCACATTCCAATAACATGCATGTGAGCATATAAGGAGAGGGGGAGGGGTGGGCAAGAGGAGGGAAGAACAGTGTGTGGTATACACATGTTTGTGGGTCATAGAGATGTACCACTCAGCATCGTTCAATCACATGAGCTGGTCAGCCGTCTGAGGTGTCACCACTGACATACTCAGGTCCTCAGAGAACACAGTGGATGGGGATGATGATCCACTGGTTCCCGGGTCGCTGCATCCGTGAGTCTCCATGCGGCCATGGCTGCTCGCTGTACCAAGGGTTGCCACCGCCTCCAGAGCTTCCTGACGTTCCAGCCTCATCTTCTCTGGGTTGGGTGCAGCTGGTCTTGGCCCTGTGTCTCGGCGGGTTCCTCTCCGCCTGCGCCTTCTCGATCTCCTCTCCTGCCAGCCACCATCTTCCGGGCCTGAGGGCCTCGGTCCTTTCCACTGCCCCGGCTCTTCTAACCAATCCCAGACGTCCAACGGGGCATCAAAGAAGCGGGTCCCCTCTTTCGAGACCACCCTGAGGCGGGACGGGAACAACCGGGAGTAAGGCAACTCCAGTTCCCTCAGTTGACGCTTCACTGCCATGTAGGTGCTTTTCCGTTTCTGGACTGCTGCTGTGTAGTCTGGGAAGAACATCACCTGACCATTTCCCACAGTGAGGTCACCCAGCTTCCTGGTTTCGCGGAGTACCACGTCCCTGTCGCGGTAGTTAAGGAGTTTGAAGAGGAATGGCCAGGGTCGGGCTCCCGGCTTGGGCTTCTGCGCTGGCACTCTGTGCGCCCTCTCAACCACAAACTGTGGTGATAGCACCCCCCCGGGGCAAGAGGTCACGCAGCCAGGTCTCGACATACTGCTCTGGAGTTCTGCCTTCCTCACCCTCTGGAAGGCCCACCACGTGGACATTGTTGTGTCAAGAGCGTCCTTGCACATCTTCTATGCGGTCCTCCAGTGCATGGACCCGATCGATCATATCCTGGAGGGCTATGGTGTGATTTTGCACCACAGGTTGGATCTCCTGGAGTGTCTGCTTTTGCTGGGCAAACGACTCCCCTAACGGTGGTCAGCATGGAGGAGGGTAAAGTAAGACGTGACTTTGTCAAGCCTTGACTCTAGGGATTCCTTTGTTTGCTCCAGGGTGGTGCCAATCCTTTCCACCGCTGCCAGCACACTGTCCATTTTGTCCGCAAGATTCGCAGCCTGGGGCTCCATGCTTCCACTCTGGCGCCCCAGTGAAGGTCCCAAACTGTCAGCCCTTGGCTGTCCATTTTGCGCTTTGTCCCGCAGCCTGCCCATGACTAGTTGTTGTGCCGTTGGCATCCACAGGCGGTCGTTGAGTCGGGCGAGCTTGATCAGCTGCAGGCCGCCAGGGCCCAGGCCCCTCCTTATCTTCCGTGCCGAGAAGAAGGCCTATTGCAAATGTCCCACGGCTGCGCTGTCAGCAAGTGGGGAGCTCCCTCCTGGGTGACCACCGTCTCTGTCAGGGAGCCAGTCGCGTTGCGCTGCCCACCGGCACTGATGCCTGTCAGTCTGCCGCACACCTTCCCAATCTATTACGCCAGGTGCCCCATTGTCGTTCTCACCACTCCGCCAAACACAACATGGCTCCACCAGGCTCTTGCAACCAATAACTGTTGCAGCACCGCGACAGGACAGGCGTAGCACTCCTATGGTGCTTCTAGCCACCCAGTGCTCATGCAACTCCAGCTTCGAGGGCACACCACCTCAGCCTCAGTCCCGCTCAAAATGGCGCAGCTCCCAAAATGGCAGCCAAAACCCCTGCGCTGCCAGCTGTAGCCTCGCAGGCCCTGCCAGTGGGCTTCCTCCCAGCGCTGCCGGATATTTCCAGTCACAGTGAGTATGCAAGCCCCTCAGCAGAGGCCTGCGCCCCTGTAGTACCCTCAGGCGCAGTGTGATTCCCCTCCTACTCACGGACAAATGGGGCCCCCTCTTGCCCCATGTTCCTCACCGCTCTCACGTGACGTGTGGGCCAGCCCAGAGCCCCAGCCGGGCCTCACACCTCAGGCGTCGCCTCACTGTCTGCCAAGCGAGTCAGCTCCACGGGTCCCAGGACAGCACCGGTTTCAGGGACCCTCACCTCCTTGCATAGTCCTCCTCCTAGGCCTCAACTTCACGGCCAGCCAGTTCAGGGCCCGGGCTCAGGCCCACCCAGGCGTGCTGGCCTTGTGATCACCAAGCGCAGGGGTAGCTGATGCCTCCAGTGGCCCCCCATGCTGTTTTCCTCTGCCTGCACTGCACTTGAGCCCCGAGTCTCTCCAGCACGGACCCCAGGTGAGGCCGTCTCCCTCAGCACTACGGCACCATCGCGGCCTCCCATCCGCCCCAGGCCTCACTTCTCACCTTGGCGGGCAAACAGTCACAACGGCCGGTGAGGTGGGGGCCCGGCGGCACTTGTCAGGCCTCTGTGTTCAGGCGGTGCAGGGCCCGGTCCGCAGCACCTCCTCTGCGAGCCCCAGGGGCAGTCTGCCGCCCCACAAGTACCAGGCTCCCCACTCCTGCTCGGGTCCCGCTCCGCCAGCCTCCACTATTTCACCGCTCTCAGGCTCCCTAGCCCCCAGTGCCGTCTGCGGGCCACAGGACGATGCCTCTTCGCTGGTGCCCGCCACCCGCGCGCGCCCGCCTCTCGTCCCGGGCCGCTATCCTCCTCACCAGCGGCTGATGGTTACGGGGCCTGCTGGTCCTTACGTGCACCTCTCCCAATCAGTCTCTCCAGGACGCCATCGACTTTCAGGGCAGTGCAGGGGCAGGTCGCGGCGCCTAGAGGGGTGCCCCAGCGCCGTCGCAGGCTTCTCCGACAGCTGTTAGGTCCCAGGGCGCTTTCGCGCCTTTCGCCACCGGCGCCGCTGCTCTCCAGCCGGACCGCTGCCGCCTCGCCTAAACCGTCCAGACAATAACCATCGGGCACCACAGGCTCCTCACTGCTTTTCCCCTCCGCACCCGCTGGTTTCGAGCACAGGAGACCTCTCTGTCGGATAAATGCCAGGATAATTAACCGCATGCGTGCGGGCGGAATTCCGCCCGTACTCTGGGTTTTTAAAAATCGCATGTTACGTGACGAGCTGGGCTCGTCATGAGCGTGCGAGGAGGCTACGCCATGACGAGCCCAGCTCGTCATGAGCGTCGAAGGGGTTAAGGGTCGCATGACGGAGCGTTGTTAGTTCGCTTCCGCCATGTTAGCTGGCTGGCCACGTCCCCCCAGAAGTAGCAGGTTTGTTGGTGTAATTTTCAACATTTATTTTTAACAGAATGTATTCCAGACGTAAGATTCTTTTTTTCTGACAACTCCTTCATACCTAACTTCATGTCTTCAAAACGATGAGCAATATCAAGGGCTTTGGACAAAGTTAAATCTTGTGCAGAGAGTAACTTTTCTTGTAATTTGGCATCCGCAACATTATGTACCATTTGATCTCTTACCATTTGATCATGAAAATTTTGATACTTACATTTTGCAGCCAAAATTCTTAAGTCTTTGACAAACGTGTCAATGGGTTCATTGGATAGTTGCTGTCTACTTAAAAATGTATGTCGAGCAACCACTTCATTCATTTCTTTTATATATTGTTTGTCAAGTTGTTTAATAGCATTTTCATAAACATCCGTATATTCATCACTGGAATTATCAGTTGGTATTGGAGGCAGATGACTTAAAACGTGTCTGCCTTCAGGTCATAGAGAATGTTTCAAAATGGCAAGTTTGCGTTTATCGGTGTAATCATCACCTCCAATTGCTTCCTTATAAGCTTCGAAACCTTCCTTCCATTGTTTCCATTCTAAAGGAGGTTCTCCTGGCGAAGCTAAAAATGGAGGATGAGCATTGAAGCTTTCCATCTATGTATTGAGATTTTGTGGAAAATAAAGATAAAAATGCTATGTTAAAAAAAATAAAAAAATATTATTGCCCGTGCTGTGTATGTCAGCGTTAAATATTGTTGACACACAATTAAATGACGCACTGAAGTGTGTATCAGCAAAAATTTCCAGTTAAAACCACCTAGAAATAAAGTTGCTTGTGCTATCAGAGAAAAAAATGCATATACACACGTGTTGAATTGTTTCTCTGTGTCAGGAATAATCCTAAAAAAAACAGGCAGTCAATCGGTACTAGGCAACACTAATTATGACATCAGCGCTAAGCAACATGTGAATGAGTTGCCTTCAGCGCTAAGCGCCATAAACGTTCTGTTACCTAGAAACACTTGTCTGACATCACAAGTGTGAAGACTCCCATTATCAGTCTCTGCTCATGCGTGAATTACGTAAAAGGCGCTCGTGAGACAACGCGAGCATAAGGGTTCCAGAGCGCGAGTCTCAGCACACTCCCAAAGATGATTTACATTTAAAATCAATAAAGTCTCACCGCATGAAGGTCGGAATTCGGGATTTCCAGCTTTGCCTCTGGGGTTGCGAGACGAGTACTCGGCATAAATGTCAGCCGAATTATTCACTTACCAACGCCAACCGTCTCTTGATCTGCATACGATGCAGGGCTTCAGGCGTGTATCCTCTGGGTTATGTTCTTTCAACACTCTTATCAATTTTTCTACAATCCCATCCTCGTCGCCAGTGTTACGTTTCCTCTTGAATGAAGACAAGATGATGAGGTAGGTTCTCTTATTTTATTAATGAGAAGGAACAAGATAGATGTCATGTAATGAAGCCTGAGCCAACTGTCCATCTGTGGAATCTGGCTCACACGCAGTGTGTTCCAGATTCCTTCAAAGAACACAGGATACCACGGATTACTCATGAGACAAACACGCTCTGCTGAAACTGCAGATCTAATTCACTCAACACTCAAACTCTTTACTATACTCTTCTCTATCACTGAATGTGTTTGGGAAAGGGGAGGGTGGGGTGCAAGAGGAGGACAGAGAGAAAAACAGTGAAGAGAGGCCTAAGAGTGTGGCAAATGAGAATGAAGAATACCTTTGGAGAACTAATGCCACACTGCGCATGAAGGACAAGGAGGAAGAAAGAAAAGTGAGCTCAAAGAATGATGAAGAGCATGAGAATACAGTGGAAGATCTTCAAAGACGAACCACTGTCACTTGGAAGGAGGGTGGTAGGGAAGAGGAGTCTGTGGGTGAGGAAAAGAGGGAGAAGGTACCTGATGAGAAAGCTGCTGAAACAGAGCAGGAAGAGGTCATGGTGGTAGAGGGAGAGGAGGAAATATCTAGGAAGCGTAAGAGCCTGGAGAGTGAAGAAGAACCTCAGGATAGGTCCACCTTCATACGGCTGCAAAGGGGCATTAAAGGAGACAAAACTGAGAGGCCCATGAATGAAGAGATGGAAGAGACAGAAAAAACTCAATGGAAAGTCACTGTCAGACTGTTCAGGCAGGCCACAGAGAGGACGTTTTGTGGTGAATAAAGTAGAAAAATCTCATGCGAGTTCAACTCTCACACATCAGTATGATTTGACATCAGAGAGATCTATGGAAGAAGAGGATGAGAAGAGAGAGGAATTTCAACAGAAAGTCACTGTCATACTGCAGGAGCAGATCAGGAAGGAGAGGTTTATTGAGAATGTGGAGGAAGAAGGGAATGTGGGTTCAACTCTTACACTGCAGGATGAGGTGAGATCAGAGAGGCTAATGCTCGAGGAGAAGGGTGTGGATGAATGTGACAGCTGGGTAATTACCACACTGTATCGTGATGGCAGAGTGGTAGCTAGAGAGGCTGGGTCCCTGGGCGGAAAGAACGAGGAAGAAGAACCTCCACAGACATCCAATTCTGCAATGAGGGAGCAGAACATGGAGGGAAAGGCCATGGATAGACTTGAACAGAAGACAGATGAGAAAGAACATAGTCAGAGAGGCAGTGCCACACTGGAGCAGGGTAGTGAGGAGAGGGACAGGGAGGAAATTAATGTAGATGAAGAGGTCAGGATGATAGGTTTGATATTAGACCATTCAAGAGCATTTGTCACAAAACAGGAGCCACTAACAATGACCGAGCGAAAAGAGAAGACAATGGCAAACCATTTCCCTGAGCAGGTAAATGAAGACCACTTCGAAAGAAGAATCATCGTCTAAAAGCAACAGGGTGACATACATTGTGATAGAGATGATGCTGCATCTCAAAGAGAACCAGATAACCTGCAGGAAGTGGGAATCTTGCTAAAAAACGAGGAAGATAGCGGGGCATGGGTGAGTAACTTGTGGGTAACGATAGATGACTTTGAGAATGTGTAGAGTTGTTTGGATGATAAAATGAAACTTTCTCACAAAAAAAGGAGCAGATCCACAACATGAAGGGAAGGAGGAACTCTATCCAGGGGAACAAGATGACCATCAAGAGTTAGACAATATAACTCACCATGGACCCTGTTACCAACAGGAGGACAAATTGGAGGAATTAGTGGGGGGCAACAAGGAAACATCTCAAAAAGAATTAGGTATCCAACAGGTACAAGAAGTAGACGAAGAAGGGGCATTGTTTCTGAAGAATTTGTGTGACCTACAACTCAGCGAAAGAGAGGAAGAAGAGACGACAATACATCAAAAGCAATCAGGTGATCTACAGGTGAAAAAAAAGAGAAAGAGGAGAAAAAAATGTCTAAGAAGGTATATACTGACATACATTTGAAGGAAGGTGTGGTGGAAGCCTTTCAGATGGAACAAACTGAAGTACCGAAGGAACAGAGAACACCTGAGTGGGTACCAGGTGACACACGGAGGAGACATACATTTCCCAGTTTCAGATGGAACATGGTGACCTAGACCTGAAGAAAGGGGAGGACAAAGAAAAAACATCTATGATGGAAAATGGAGACCTACAGGAAGAGGGAGAAGAAAATGAAGAATTGGTAAGAACTCAAGGCGACATGGGGGATAATCTGAAGGTAAGAGAAATGGAAGAGGCAAAAGCCACTCACAGGGAACACAGTGACCAACACATGAAAAAAGAACAGTTCAACGGGACCAAGTTGACCTACACAAGGAGCAGGAGAGTGGAAAAGATGAAGCATCTAAGATGGGTAATGGTGATTTACAAGAGGGAGAAAGTGGGAAAAGGGAGGGAACCTGTCAGGAGGAAAAGGAAAAAGTTGACTAATTTGACAAGGAAGACATCATGTCTCATAAGAAATCAGTGACAAAAATATGGAGTGTGGAAGAAGAGACACATGTGAAAAAACAAGTATTAGAGGAAGAGAGAATTGAGGGAGTTATTTCTCTGGGAAAACCAAAGTCGGAAGAAGAAGGAAGAGAAGGAAGAGTGACATCTCTGGGACAACCAGTATCTTTGGGAAAAGGCCTGGAGGGAGATGCATCTCTAGGAACACCAGTTTCAGAAGAAGACACACGTGTACAGTGGGAGCTATTCTTAAGAGAAACAATATCAGAAAAAGGGATATTTGAGGGAGAGACATATGTGGGAGCACCACGATCAGATAAAGAAGAAATAGAGGTGGGGAATAAATTATTGATGGAACATGTATCTGAAAAATTAGGAGGAGAGGAAGAAGACACATGTCTGGCAGAACCAAGATCAGAAACAGAGAGAGTTGAGGGAGAGATATGCCTTAGAGAACTTGCATTAAAAGAAGTAAAACCGGGGGAAGAGAGCTCTCATTCAGATGGAAGAGAGGATGAGAAGAATTTCCTTGAGCAACTAGCAACAAGATGGAGCACAGACGGTGAGATTTCTCTAAGAGAACTGGTACCAGAAGATGAGAGCGTGGAGCAATGGACATCTCTGGAAGAACCAGTTATAGACAAATGGGTGGAAGAGAAAGAGATATCTTTTGGAGAATCAGTATCCAAAGAAGTTGTAATAGAGGAAGCAGCATCTCTAATGGAATCAACATCGGAAAAAGAAAGGAAAATAGAGGGAGAGCCATCTCTGGGAGAGCCAATATCAAAAGCAATAAGAGATGATCCAGATGCAACTAGTGGAGAATCATTATTAGAAATAGATGGAAGTGAAGGGGGAGGGACACCCCTGGGAGAAGTAGCATCAGAAGATGAAGGGGGGGGTGGTGAGAAAGACATTACTAGGAGAATTCATATTAGAAAACGTAGGGGGAATTGAAGAGCTATATCTGAGAGAAACAGTATCAAAAGAAGTACAGAGAATCTAGAGGCATCTCTGGTTGAATTGGTATTAGAAAAGAAATAAATAGAATAAATAGATGAGGGTGCAGCATTTCAGAGAGAGGCAGTATCAGAAGAAGAACGACTGGAGGGAGAGTCATCTGGGGGAGAGTTAGTATCAGAAGAAGAAAAAGGGAGAGTGGAGGAAGAGCCCTTTATCAGGGAATCAGTATCAACAGCAAGAAAGAAGAGAGAAGAGCCTCTGCAAGAATCCGAGTATGAAACAAAACGAAGAGAGTCAGGAAAGACATTCTTGGGAGAACCATTGTCAGGAGAAGAGAGGTTGGTGACAAAGATATTTCTGAGAGAACCACGACATAGGGGAGGGGCTTTTCTGGGAGAGCAAGAATCAGATAAAGAAGAGGAAGGAGATATATCTTGGGAGGAACCAAAATCAGAAAGAGTCAAGGGAGAGCTATATTCTGGTGAATCTGTATCAGAAAAATAGAGAGTGGGGGTAGAGCCATCACATGGGGGAAGTGTATCTGGGGAAGACAGAAGAGATGAGAAAGAGACATTTCTGGGAGAACCACAATCAGATCGGAAAATAGGGGGAAGAGACATTTCAGAGGGAAACATTATTAGAAGATGGAAGAGAAGAAAGGGAGATATATTTGGGAGAAGAAGTAAACATAAAGAAAGGCACATATCTACATAAGCCAGTATCCCAAGATTTGAGAGTGAAGACAGAGATGATTCTGCTGATGCAAGAGTTAGAAGGTGGGAAAGCAAATGTATAGCTATTTGAGGCAATTAGTGCTAGAAGATGGGAGAGTTAAGGAAGAGATATATACCAGAGAACCATTATCAGAAGAACGACAAGAGGAGAAAAAGACTTCCCAGGGAGAGAGATCTCAGGGAGAAGTGGCTAAAGAAGAAGTAACCATAGTAGGAAATGCAGTTCAACGAGACCCAGTATGCAAAGACTGGTGAGGGGAGACAGAGACATCTCTGAAGGAGGAAGTGTCGGAAGAGGGGAGAGTGGATGGAGAGGTATAGCAGGTGTAACCAGTAACAGAAGCTGAGAAAGGTAAGGGAGAGACATATGTTAGAGAACCAATATCAGATGACAGGAGAGAAGAGGAAGAGGGGCAGCAGGAAAAACCAGACTCAGACATAGTGAACATGGAGAGAGCTCTAGAAGAACCAATATGCAAAGAATGGAAATTGCAGAAAGAAAACTCTCTCGGAGAGCAAGTACTAGAAGATAGGAAAGTAGGGATAGAGACATCTGAGAAGACAACATTATTAGAAGAGCTAAGGGTGGAGGGAGAGACATCTCAAGGATGTGTAGGATCAGAAGAACGGAGAGTGGAGGGAGGGGCATATATGAGAGAGCCAGATTCAAAAGGAGACAGAGGAGAGAAGAGAAACATGTATCTGGGAGAACTAGTTTTAAAACAAGGAAGAGTAGAGGAAGAGGCGTCTCTGCAAGGGCCATCATTTGAAAGTTGGATAGTGGAGGGAGACACAACTCTGTGGGAGACGAGTTTGTATAACAAGAGGGTGGAAGATGAGATGTCTTTAGTTAAACCGGTGTCAGATAAAAGGAAGAGTGGAGGAAGAAGCATCTCTGGGAGAACCAGTACAAGGGAGTATGAAGTTAGAGATATATTGAAGGACCAGTAGCAGAGGGGAGCATGGAGGGAGAGATATCTATGGAAGAGTCTGCATCAGAAAAAGGGATACTGGAAAGAGAAACATTTCTGGGAAATCCAGTGTCACAAGAAAGCAGAGGTGTGGAAAACTTAGTTATGGGAGAGCCAGAGTTAGAAGAAGTAGGATTGGAAGAAGAAAGACATCTGAAACAATCCTGTCATCCACCAAAAGGAGAGGAAGAGGAGCTCTGTCAATCACTCAGTGAACCAGACTTGCCACCACAAGAACTGGAACAGGAAGTAAAAACAATTTCAGTTGACCAACCTTATTTCAAACACCAATTGGTAGTTGAAGAGACGCATAGAAGTCCAAGTAAAAGTGAATATTTATTTCAGGAGGCTATATTGATATGAACACAGGCGTCACTGTCAGCCTCAGTATTGGAAGGGGACAAGTCTTTGAAAAAAGCAACCTATCCTGTAAGTTTGGAGACAGACACTTTTTCTCTGGCAGAAACATTCTGTCCACCCCTGGTACAGGAGGGGCAGATAACTCTGAACAGCCATAAGGAGAGGGAGCAGGATGTCATTCTTTTACAAGAAAGTGAGTGTCCATCAGACCTGGCCAGTGAGAAATATCACATGGACAAAGCCAAAGGACACTTTAGCAAAGATAAAAGGACTCTTCTGGAGAAAATGCAATCAGTATACTCTCTGGAGAAAAGGCTTCTTGGGCAAACAGATGGTCCAATGCAACACCAAAGAGAAGACCTGATGGTACTGCCAACCCTTAATCCCAGATATTTGGATATTGGAGAAAACACTCAAGTGCAAGAATTCATTACTCATCCTGGTGAAGAAAAGGCTGTGCAGAAAATGGCATTCACAAAGATACGTGTCCTTCCTCCAATTATAGGAACAAGAAAAGTAGATGAGTCAACTCAGGATCTTAAAAAGGGAGATATATTCAAGAGAGAACCCCGTCAGCAATCAGTAGGCAAAATGAAAGACACAACGAGCCAGTCACATGAGAAGGAGGCATCTGACGGACAGACAGTCGATACAGCAGTTGAAAAGGATAAAAAGAAGGAAGATGCGCTAGAAGGTCTGTTTAATCTGGTAGGAACTCTTTGTGAAGAAACAAATCAAAGCCCCAGAGGCGCACACCTTTATTCTTGTAAATTTCTCAATTAGAAGAATTGTTTAATGAACTTAACTATCTTTTGCGCGCTACACAGTATTTGAGGGCTGCCAGTACCTCATACTAAATTAACTGTGAATACGTTCAGGTACACCTGTCCCTGAGAAACTGTGTGCACTGCAGTGAAGTTTACAGTTGTTTACCTTCACTGCAGTGCACACAGTTACTTAGGCACAGGTGTACCTGTACATATTCACAGTTAAGAACTCTTATGCGCCTTTTGAAACCTGGTACGATTGAACCCCAAGCACAGCACAGCCGTGTAACACCGTTTTATTACACCAGAGCCCATCTATTCAAAGCCTCTCCAATTGTAAGTGGATCGCAGATCTACCCTTTGTTTTATTGTGTTTTGCCCAGTTTATCTTTGCTCATTTATGCCAGGTAGCACTAACTGAAAACCACCCAGTCCATGGTACAACATCCAAAGAAAACTGTTCGGCGTTAAGCCATCTGATGCTTATAAAGTGTATTTTTGAAAGATATTTCGGAGCGGGGTGAACTTTGTAGCACAAGTATGATGCAGATTGGTACTTGAGACCTCATTTACAATATGACTGTTCCCCCACCGTACATCAGGGTGGCACAGGCAATTACCTTCACCACTCTGGTCAGACCACAGACCACCATATTTAGAGATCCCTGCAGGACCTGTAGGGATCTCTTTGCCTTCAGAAGACACTGAAAGGTTGCTGAGTGGCAGATATGTTTAAAGTGGCTGCTCGGCGAACCTTTTTGCTTTGCATAAACAAACTACCAAAGCAGAGTTTGTTTTTAAAAGCTAAGAGCTAATGACCCTTACACCCTTCTTTCAGGGTGTGGGGGTCATTTTTTATATGTCTTTCCTGTTCGGGAACCATGGCTGTACCAAACTGAAAAAAATGTGCATTAGACCACCTCTACCAGGCCGTTGTTGTAGGATTTCTACAAGTAAAACCAGCGGGGGAACCGCTGTTGGAACCATGATGGTCCACTCCACTCTAAATAGAGGGGGCAGACAGGGTACTGCGAAAGGTTTGTGGCAGAGTTCCCTGTCCACCAGTAAAGCTAGGAAGAAGCTCTTTAGCATTTTGTGGACAGGAAATGGACTGCTTCACTCGGAATTGGGACATTGAGAGAGTTCCAAAGCATGGGACACGGAAACAAACAAGATTGACTACCAAACTGCCCTTCTAAATGGGCACTTTTTTGCATGATGCCCAAATGATAGCCTACATAAAGAAGCTGTGCGATGACTGTTTTAAATCTTCCGTTGGGCATCATTGTAACTAATTGTAACAAAAAACTATATGCTAATCTAGCCTCTTGGGAGAATATTATACAGCAGGAGAGGAGTGGGGAGCGGACGGCACCTCATCACAGGAGCCCAGAGGGAGGGATCACAATTACTGGTTTTAGTGCTGTAAGGACTGTCCTCTGCCATGAGTGAGATGTTTCTTTCTATCCTACAGGAGGAGGTTCAAACCCTGGACGTCAGTGCCCAGAAGAGCAGGATTCACCTGCGCAGAAAAGTATCTATATGGCGCCGGCAGGTTCCTGACCTGTGTCCCCACACTGACCATGACACTTCTACTGAACCGAAAGAGCGTGCACTGCCCTCCCTGGAACCTCCTTCCAAATTAGTGGAGGACCAACCTATGCCACTGCCTGTCCTTCAGACCCACATAAAGCCGGCGCAGTGGATTGCTCCTGGGGAAGGCTTCCCCCCACCACCAATGGTACTACCAAAGCCACAGTTGATACCAGGCACGGTGCCAATAATGATGCCTGGAATGGTGAGACCGCCGCATCCCCAGCTGATACCTGGATCTTCAGCCAAAGAAAACTTAGTTACTGATGGCTCGATGCCGGCAGAAGCGATTGCACCCAAGAAAAAGATTCCTGGACACGCTGGGTAATATGGGACCTGGTGGGAGGAGGGAGGTGTGTGAATGATGGCAGTGTGCCAATAGTACAATCGTACCTCATACATATGACTCAACATCACAAGCCTCCCTTGCACACAGAACATGTATAGCAGCAACAAATCCTCACATAAAGAACAGGCACAGTATATACGGGTTGGGATGTAGCCAGAGTTTTCCAAAATGCATACCTAGACCTTGGACTCCACACAACCCACCCATCGCTTGCCTCTTTTGGCTACACCTCTCTTTTATCTTTTGACATACCACCTATTGCGAGGTGTTGGGGAATAACATCGGATTTTGCTGTTTATCGCACCAAAATCCACATGATGCAGTAAATACCGTACATTTTGTCCCCATTATATTTCGACAGTTTTGACCCCCTCCATATTTAACGAAGGTTGAGTTATTTAATGCATCGATAATTATCGTATGCTTTAAATATATCTAACAACTCATAATTCCAGCCATGCGTAAACAGGGCTGTAAGCACGTGTTGGAATTAACCGCCCAACTCGTAATCAAGCCCTTGATCTTCAGCTCTGCCTTTGCTTGTGTGTTATCATTTTGAAAAACGTATAAATTAATAGATATTGATGGCAGAAATGACCTGCACAATTTCGGGTATGGAGTAGTCTTGTGCCTTTGTGGGATTATTATAACACTGACAGCGAATAGTGACGCATGGCATTTAATTGATGTAGGTTGAGAAAGGTTTGAGTACTGGATCCATTGTAAGTGTATTATCCATCTCAAGAGTGTTTCCCTGTCTCAATGCATTCTCTGTCCCATATATATGTGTTTCTGTCCGAAACAACTCAAACATCCATATAAAAGGAGGGTGTCTGTCCAAGAGTGACTGTTTTGCCTTTCTCTGTGTGTGTGACTGGTGTCCCTGTGTCCCTGCATTTCCTGGCTCAGATATACTTTCCAGGACTTGTCCCTGATTTGAAGTGCATGTTTTCCAATCCACTGAGAGTCTTCTCAGCCTTGGTGTATGTCTGCCTCTACCAGCGTACACATGTCACGTCCATAGCGTCAGTGCGTTTTTCTTCCAGTCACCAGGATGTCTGATGTGTCCTTACAATGCACATGTGCAGGTGAATGATGTTCGATTCCAGTGGCAGTGCTGCTAAGCATACGAGAATAAGTCACCATCATCATATAAGATTATTTGGAATCACTAACTCTGTCAAACATATCATGTCTGTAAACATTAGTTCATCATCAAAAAACGTAAATGCACTTATTAAACCGTAATACAAGTGAACAAACCACACTATCCCCTTTATAACTCTTAGGCCCTCATTAAGAGTTCTTTGGTTAATTCCGAACGATGCATAAACCCCTGTTTATGCATGGGTTAGAATGACAGGTTTAGTGATTTAAAGCATTCGAGGATTGTCTGATGCGTTAAATACCTCAACCTTCTTTAAATTTCTGCAAGTCAAACCTGCCGAAATTTAACAGGGATAAATCAAACGGTAATTACCGTACCATTCGGATTTTGGTGCGTTAAACATCAAAATCTGCATATTGTTCCCCAGAAACTCATGATAAGTGCTTTTTACATCTGATAAATAACAAATCTTGTGGTATCATTATTTACCAAGTGCGATAAATAGCAGGTATACTTGTAAGAAGGCCCTTAGCCTAACAAGGGCATGATTACAAGTATAGGCGCTATTTATTGCACCTGTGGCCTGGTTACCAGTTTAGGTGTTACTTATGGCCCCTGGTCCCGATACCAGGGTAAGTTATTTATCAGGTGTGATAAATAACACCTATTAAGAGTTTATGGGGAATAACATGCAGATTTTTGGTGTATAACTCACCAAAATCCGCATCATACGGTACATACCGTATGTTTCCCTCTGTTGAATTTCGGCAGGTTTGACCTACCAAAATGTAATGAAGGTTGAGTTACTTAACGCAGGCGATAAATATTGGATGCATTAAATACCTTCAAAATAGTATTTTCCGACCCATCCATAACAGGGATTCATGAATTTGTCGAAATATTACGAGCGACTTGTAATCAGGCCCCCAGTAAATAACGTTACCAAGGGGTTCGTTATTTATCAGATGCAATGAATTGTACCAATTACGAGTATCTAGGGAACAGCATGCGGATTTTGGTGTTTAATGCACCAATATCCGCATTATACGGTAATTGCTGTCTGGATTCCCTCTTTTACATTTCGGCAGATATGGCCTGACGAAATTTAACAAAGGTTGGGATATTTAACACATCCGATAAAGATAAATAATACTCAACTTGTTGTAACCCTTGACCCATGTGTAAACAAGGGTTTAAATGCAGGTCGGAATTAACTGAGCCTCTCACAATCAGGTCTTAATTGTTTCCCTGCCCCAATGTGCGAGTATTCTCTGCTCTAAAGTTAGTGTATCCCCTGCCCAAGTATATATGTCTTCTGGGCCTCAGGCAGACACATTTTAAGGCTTGGGCAAAGTGTGTTCTGGCCCAGGGCCCCAGCTATTCATGAGGCCATCTGCTAGAGCCAGCTCTGTTCTGCAGAGAGTCTTGCCCTGATGACCTTGAATCATTCTTAAACAGATTGTTTTAAATACCGTTTTCCTTTAATTTATTTTTAACGAGGGTGATGTGTGAGAGTCTTTTGCAGCCATTTTGCCTGTTTGCCTCAAAGTTCATGGTTATTTCAAAAGAATGATGTGGTGTGTCAGGTGTCTGCCCCCAGTGGCTTGAAGCTGTGTCCCATTCACACTGTCCTGCCATTACGACACGACAGCCGGGTTTCGTTATGTTGTGTTTCTTGCTATTGGAATAGCACACTTTGCTCGTCGGTAGGGCATGGAAGTGAAGTGGGTAGTTTGGGGTGTAATGTTTCAGACATGGCTATTTATCCTGCAAACCAGAGTTTGATTGATGAGATGCAGTTCCACTTCTCCTGCGTCTGTGACTCCCCGTCTCAGTGTCAACATCTTTCTTTCCGAGTATGGATGTCTTCCCATCTTAGTGTCAGTGTCTTCCAGACACAGTACCTTACTCTGTTACAGTTCTTGTCTCCTTGCAGTTGGATCTGTGTCTACCTAACCTAGTGTTGTCGTTTCCTTGTCCCAATGTTGGTGCTTTAATGTACCTGTGTGTCCTTGTAGAAGTGTCGGTTTCCTTACCCTGTTTCCTGTGTTTCCCTGATTCACTATATGTTTTTCAATGGCCAAGTTCCTATGCTTCTCTATCTAGACATTTTCCCCTTTCCCAGTGTTTCTCAGTCTCAGTGCTTGTCCTTCCCCATCCAACAGTCATTGTTTCCCTGCCCCTTATTCACCAAATATTTCCACGTGTCTTTAATTATGCACTATGAGTCCATATCTCCAAGGCCCAGCATGCATGACTCCCTCTCTGGGCACCCATGTTACTGCCCCGGTGTTCGTATTTTCCTGCCCTAGTATCTGCTTCCTCCCTTACCAGTTTCTTTTTACCCGGGTCCCAGTGCTCTTGTCTCCCTGTCACAGTTCCTAAGCCATCCTATCCCATTGTCTATGCGTCAGTTATAGTTGTGACGTCCCAGTGCTCATAAGACTGTTGACCTGCCCATACTCCAATGCCTACCTGTCCCAGGGTGTTAGCATTTACTCACACAACAAGAGAGCTACAGGTCGTCTTGCCGTGCAACCTCCACAACAAAATTCATAACCACAAAAAATGCCCGAAGTATTTACCCGAACATTCATCGCCTCAGAATTTGCATATGTAGTGGGGCCCACTCTGGGGCTCATGTTACGTGATGATTATATGCATGCCTTGCTTCATTATAACAGTGCCAGGAATCAGGGAAGTTTTCTCCAATTATGGACCTGATGTAATAACGTCTAAATATATGAATGAGACCTGTCCTAGTTCGAGACATGTTGTGCTCCCAAGAATTACATTCTAAACCCCTGTTTTATTCCACACAAGTGTTCCTCACATGTGTGACTGCTAGTGTTAGAACCCAACAAAATCAGGGTAAGTAGGTGCACTAGTTGTGCATGCTCACCAGTGTGCTTTTCACGTGTGTCTAGCGTGCTGTGATTTTCAAGCGTGTACCACATTGAGTGCACAAGTAGGAGAAATAGACATACTAGTAGTGCATGGAACAACAAGACAAAATGCAATGAAAAGGACAGAAAATTCGAGTTTTCAAGTTTATTTTGGTCTGCTTTTCTACAGGTTAAACATGCAGGACAAGCAGGTAAGACTTAATTGTATCTGAATGTACAAACTAGACCTTAAGGACATACAGTAGGGGTAACTTTGACTGCCCTGACATAGGCCCTGGACCATCTTCCCAAGGGATCCTATGGAGGCTGAAACATGCTGGCATTTTACAAGTAGAAAGGATGTTCGAGTTATGGGCTCCCAGTAACATCCCCCTGTTTGTTTTTAATCCAGCCCTGTGTACCCGACATAAAGGGAACCCTTGGGTTTACACATAGATTGTTTTACAAAAAATCTGGACCCCTACATTTCTTTAACAAGAAGGTTGAGACCACCATGTTGGTAGCCTCTTACATGGTGAGATGGACTGGCACTGATGAAGCATGCCACAAAGTGTGGTTGAGGCCTTTTCATCAAAATCTCTGCTTTGTTTCTTGATCCGTAGATAGAGTCACATCATGCCATACTGAGTATATGGATATACAACCTGCCATATTTGTTGTGGTTGTGACTAGTGTGTGAGTATAGCAGTCTAGTAAACCGTGTCCCATTGACCATGCCTCCCTGCCTGTTGTTGCTGTTTTCCTGGCCTGCGTCCTGGTCACAGGATCTTTGTTGATTAATCTAGAGTCCAGGTTTCCCTCCCTTGCTACTTTTACCTCCCTGCAGCAGTGGCTATGTTTTTGTAAAATGTCAGTTTTTCAGTTTCACAATATTAGTGCACTATGTCCCAGTGTCCTTATTTCCCAGCCCCTGTATTTAATTGTCTGCTTGTTGGTGTTTCGATATGTACAATGTGTCTGTATCTTCTTGGGTCTTTGTCTTATTTTCCCCTTGTATGGGTCTCTCTGTCGTGGTCTCTCTTTGTTTGTGTCCGAGTGCCTATGTTGCCTGATGCAGTCACTATTTAAGTGACCTTTTTTCCCATTCCTAGTGTTTGTGTCTCCTGCCTCAAATTTCAGTAACTCCCTGTTCCAAGACGTGTTTCCCTGCCCAACTGTCCATTTTTCCCTCACCCTGTATAATTGTTTCCTTGTTCCAATGTTTACATCTCCATGTTCAAGTGCGTATGTCTCTTGCTTACACTGTTCTTGTCCCCTCGTCCCATTATATGTGTCACTATTTCTGTGCCTATGTCTTCTACTTCTAATTCCAAAGGTTCCATATGTGAGTGTCTGTACCTTCCTGTGTGATTTTTTGGTCAAGCCTAATAGACAGTGCATGTGCTGTCTGTTGTGAGACATATTGCTCGCTTACCAAGGGGCATATTCTCAAGAACGTGTGATAACCATCGCAAAAGTAACTTACTGCAACTTCCAACATCACAGCCTATCACTGGAAAAGTACACCGTGTTAACGAAGCATTCTCAACACAGCTGTACCATGCAATAGTCTCCAGATAATGCATCAAATGTCCGTTTTAAAATCCATGCCACGCCGCAAAATTGCGAAACGCGAACTAAAAAATTCTTGCGATGAGGCCAATCGCTGTACAAAAAGCAGCGAAAAGCAGAGACAGGCCAGCAAATCCCACGCGTCTGATGGGAAAATGCACTATAAAAACTACCGAAACAACACACCAAAAATAATCCAAAGCGCGTAGCAAAAGGGATGCACCCTGACTGAGTGCAGAGCCCAACGCGAACCCCACAACCCCCACAGACCACCAGCAAGGAACAATGGGGATGGGGACGGCCAAGTAGAAGATGGAGAGGAAGACGGGGTGCTGTCTGCAGCAAAAGCAGATCTGCATCACAGAGGTGACAGAACTCTACCATCAACTGATCCACAAGTAGACCACCGGGAATGCAGTCGGAGTGTCGAGGGCGCCAATGGAGGAGGCCAAGAGGCGCTGGCATGATATGATAATCTAAACCAGGCACAAACCCGCTGCCAACAAGAAGGCAGCAACGGCGACAGGAGGTGGGAGCCCTGCGCCACAGGAGGAGCTCAAAGAAACCGAGGCCACAGTGATCAGTGGGGAGACGGTGCAAGGAGTAGGGAGTACGGACACAGCTCGAGAGTACCTGACACACCATCAACAGGGTGAGTAACAACCAAGGACGGGGGGACGGGGGAGATAGGCACAATGGCACACATGCACAACGTGGTGTAGCACACTGCACACCCACAATGACCCTGGATCATGTCCCTGATCCCCATGGCACACAGCAGCACACACACAGCGCAAGAACAGCACATCCACATTTTCGACAATGCGGTAATGCGCAAACCAGACACTGCAGAACAGAGGACACAACTGGCTCCACACACACGCAGAAACATGCCTACTACATCTGACAGTGCCGGAAACTGTGAAATGGAAATGTACACGTACAACCTCACATCCGTCATGTAGTCCAAATGTACACAGTCCCGCATCCAAATCCTGCACCTCCCAAACATCACATTGCACATTGTCATACAGTCTGCATGTAAACAAGGACAGTGCGCCAACTACATGTCAACACAATGTCAACATGCATCTCCCCTTCACATTGCAGAGGGACACACAACACCTCCAGCAGAGCACAGAAGACCACACATCTGTGATGCCGGAGAGGACCACCACACCTTCGAAACTGACGCCCTACAACAGCCCATTGACATCCCACGCAACCCACCACCAGGACCCGGGCAGCCAAGCTACTAAGAGGAGAACACAGACCCTGCAACAGACCACACAGCAGGAAGCACCCGCAAGCACGGCTGGGTCACGACACTTCACCGACCCACACATGGCATTCCAATGCCAGGTATCAGAATGCCAAATGGAGGTGGCCGAACAGGTGCGGGTGGGGTCCGAACCCATGGAAGGTGAATTAGGTCACATACGTGGGTGTCTATTAACCTTCCGGGTCTACCTACACACCACAAGGTAGACCCACACTGCCATAGAGAAACATGCAGATGCACATTCACAGTACACAATCACACCCAGGGACACGCAAATAGCAGTCACTCACCCACGTTGGCTCTGCGTAGGACGGCCCAGGCCACTCCCCTTATGTATTGAGTGGGTGACAACAAAGCTACATGTCCAAGCTCCAACCCACTGCCTTGGGTGACATGTCTGCGCCCAATGTAAACTGCACAATGTAATGTCGTAGGGCCCAAGGCCCTCATGTATACAACAAGACCACAGGGAGATATGCAGATATTATGTTGAACTGGCTATGGGCACGTGCACCTGGCCCCTTTATTAGCAGGGTCACATGTACAGTGATGCCTGTGCTGGATGTGTGTGGGGTGAGTGTAAGCCAGCCTGCACGGAGTGCTTGGTGTGGGCAACAACTTGAACAGTGGACACCAGTTCAACGGAAACTGAAAACACCTGCATAACAGAGTCAACTGCTGAGCAACATGGAGGGAGCCGGAGCAAGTACAGAGGTCACCCAACATGCAAACAGAAGTGTCCATGGGTTGCGGTGCACTGCATCAGTGGCATGTGGAGTGCTGAGCAGGGGATCAGGAAGATGATGGCATCCACGACAGGTGTGAGCAACTACGTCAGTCTGCCAGTACCACTGTTTCGACTGTGGCAGATGGCGGTTGGAGATGATCCTGGCAATGGTGGCGTGTGTCTCCTGCAGTGATGCCACGTCCGGGTTCGTGAGGACTTGATTGGATGTGTGAGCCCTGGTAGACCGCAGTTGAGGCTGGAGGCAGCGGACAGCGCATGGCCACATACACATGGCGTCGAAGACCCCAAGATCCCCGATTCAGAGGTCATCCAGTATAACAGAGGAAAGGGTCCCTGACATGACCAGCACAGAGTTAGTGGCCCCGGATGAACAGCGGCTGGCACAGGCACCGCACCACTGAGGTAGGGCCACGCAGACTTAGCGTGTCCTCGTCGATGTCGAAGGTGAATGTGGCGGAGGGTTGTGGGGGACAGTGTAAGGTGTCCTCCAGGGCATGATGCAGAGGTCTCATGTAATCCAGAAGCAGAAAAATGGGGGAGTGGAAAGCGATAGCCTCGTTGCCACCACTAATTTAGTATCAGGTACATGAGGATGAAAACTACCCCCTAGTCCATGGACTCAGACGCCACTAATGTACGACCAGAAAGTGTCCATGAATGTCGGGGAACAGACTTATTAGCACCGGGGCTGAGAGGGTTTGCAGTCTGCGATAATGCCGGTACACTGATATGTACTTCGCCATTTCTAAATCAAGACTCAGTTCCAAATGTGTGACCTACTGGACCGCAGTGTAGGCCGGAGGCAGTGGTCAGCAGTGGCCCACAACCACGTGTCGTAGGCTCGCGATGCACAGAGTTAGTGACACCAGGGCAGTTGTTGGTAGTGTTTGATCACCCCGTAACGAAGATCCTTTTTCCCTCCAAAATGCGTCATCCTCTTACGCCTCTCCTTGCGTGCAATGATATGTACTCTGCCTTAGAAAAATCGATGCTCAGTTCCAAATGTGTGACCTACTCGAGCACAGCGTAGGCCGAGAACAGTAGTCCGCGTGGGCCCACAGAATCTTACATTTGTGATGCACTACTAAGACCTGGTGGCACCACGTCGAAGGGAGTATAGTGACATAAGCTCAGCCATAATTAATGTGCTCGGCCATGGTGTAATCAAGATTCAGTTCCAAATGTGTGACCTACTAGTCCGCTGTGTCAGCCGGTAGAGTATGTAAACGAGAAAGGTGTACTGCACACCTTGTCTGCGGAGGCCGTGACGGTCGTAGCAGGTTGACAGGGTTGCGGGCCTCAGACTTGGAGCTTGCACCGGCATGTGGTGGGCCCTCTTCGACACACGCCGGTGTCGGCAGGTGGGCATTGAGGCCTGGGTGTGCAGGGGTGGGTAAGACAGGTTCGGGGACCAGCGGCTGGGGTGCAGCTGGCGCACAGGATCGCAGGCGACCCCGCTGAAGGTGTTGGCCTCATGGCGGGGTGAGAGGTGCTGCCCTGGAAGAGACATTGGGCATTCCAGAAGAGGACCACGCCCAGAGTTACGTGCCTTTTATTCACACCCCTACGCTGGCCTGGAATACTCCGGGCCAGCCCACTACGCTCACGCTTACGGGGAAACGTAACAAGCTACTGTCCTGCGATCTTCCCCACTGTCTGGGGTGACATGGTTGCATCCACTGTCGACTACACTCCAAACACCAGCGGTGTGTGTTGACATGGATATGTGTGTGTGGTCTGCGTACCACAGTCTGGCCATCACATTACACCCCACTTGGCATTGTGTACTTCCACCTTCATCAGTCACTTGCCTCCTTCGCACATGTCTGGTCCTCACCTCTTCTGACATTCTGCTAATGTGTGGCTGAGGTGCCATGCCGTTGATGGCTAATGTCCATGGCTGGGCACACATGCCCACAGTGAGTTATGCTGTCATGTGTGGTGGGTGTGCATGTTATTTGTGAGCTTGTGACGTGTGCATTTCCTGTGTTGTGAGTTGCATGATTGTGGAGTTGAGGTGTGTGCATCTGGTATTAGCTAACGAGCAGTACATTTCCGTGGGTGCCATCCTGGAAGCGCTGGTTGATGATGGACTGTCGGAGGTGTAAGAATCATGCACACTGCCTGGGTGGTTGGCAGCGACATTGGTGGAGATTCCCCAGTGGTCCACTAGTGCCTGCACATTGGTGGGATATGTGCGCTTTCTGTTGCACTTATTGTGTGCAGTGTCGGCAGGGGGCACAAGTAGGGCATGTGTGCAGTCAATTGCTCCAACCCGTGCGGGAAGCCAGCTATGGGGTAGATGGCTTGCTTGGTCTCCAGCTGTCCCTGCGCAGTGTGGGGGAAGTATAGATAGTGGGGTAGCAAGCGGATGGTGTCATCCATGAACGTTGTGAGGGACTTGGATTGACCTGGCTGGGTGACTCCTCCGACTCGTGCGGATGTTGGTTGGAGGGTACCAGTGGCCAACAGGTGCATCACGGGCAGCAGCTTGGTCTGAGGTGGGATGTTGGTTGTCCACTGTGTTGGTACCATTAGCCTGTGTACAATGGTGGTCAGGATGCGGAGGATGGTTGACCCTTTGAGCATGTAGTGGGCAATGACATTCTCTGGTGTTGGGTCTGTGAGGCTGGTGCATTTTCTGAGGGTCGATGTCTTTGTCTGCGCTACCTCAGTGTTGGTCTGGGGGGGTCTTTCCTGGGGGTGGTGGCAGTGGGTGTTGTGGCCCTATTGGGTGTCCAGCCCGCATGTTCAGTGGCTCCACAGCATCTGTTGTTCTTCAGGTGTGGCTCTGGGATGGCCTCCCTTTTCTGGTGCAGGCTGTGTCCCGACTTAGCACCAGATCAGAGCAGGTGTTAGTTTCCTGCTGCTAATGCGCCTTATCGCATGTTCCATGGTCTTTTACCCGATCTGGCTGGTCGATGAGATTGTTGCGGAGTGGGGTTTTTGCGGCTTTTGACACAGGAACGCCTTCTCTGCATCTCAAGCGATAGTTGCCGGGTTAGTCTGTGGCGATGTTTTTTGCGGCTGCTATCGCGGGTTAACTGGTGCTATGGGCTGTTAGCACCAGCTTGTGAATGGGGTGATAACTTTATTGCGACTTTGGCTGTGATAAAGTTCCGTTAACTCGGCGATAGCTTCTTGAGAATATGCCCCCAAGGACATACAAGGGTTTTGAGCTCACCCATTGCTTACCATTGGCTGATGTTCCTGTCACTCTCATTTGAATACTTCTTATTTGTGTCCCAGCTTGGTAATCTTATCTTTGTTCGTCCCATGGAACATGGCCTCTTTACCATCTCTTTTGATTGTCTGGCTTCGAAGCTTTCACTGCTTGCTTTTCAAGCTCTATTTGTTCTTTTGGGTTAAGAGCACCATAGACATTCATGTGTTTTCCAACTGACTTCCTAATGTACTTTTCTCCCCCTGCACTCAGTGTTGCCACCCTGGCCGGTGTGCTTTGCAATGCACTGTTCATGTTTCACTTGCCCGTGAGTACTTCCCTCCTCCATTGCTTTCTCTCCTGTGTACTTCTCCTTTGCCTTCTCCATGATGGTCTTTCGCCTGTTGCTTCTCCTCCCTATCCCGACCCTCTGTGTTGCTTTCCCCATCCTTGCCCTTCTTCTCTTGCATATTTTGCTGCTCCTTCTGCCCTCCATGTTGCTTTCCCCTCCTGTCCCCTCCTCGCTTGCCCATTGCTTTTCCTCCCCACTCGGCTGTCTGTGAGGAACACCCTCCTTCTGTCTAACCATTTGCTTCTGCTTCCTACCCGCATTGCTTCCCCCCATCCAGGCCTTCTGTGTTGCACCTCCATCCCAGCCCCTTGTGTTGCCTTCCCCCACACCAACCCTCTGTGTTGCTCCTATCTACAATTGTGCTACAAAAAAAACTATTTTGCACTACTGTTTGTTTTTTGTTTCCAGATCCAAATTGCTAAAAAAAAAAAAAATTGCTAGCATCATTTTTAATTTACATGCTCATGCATGGTGCCTACAAAAAAAATATGATAGCCGCGTCATAGCGCCTTTTTAACTAAGTTTTAATTCTATGCTCTAAAGCATGGCTATCAACATTAGCAAAGCCAATAAGTCCCATAGGCGAGAAGTATAGGCTTTGACAATTCTTGATATTTTAGTTTTCCTTATAATGGTGTCTGTTCTAATTTGTGGACCATTGTTGATATTATTGAAGGTGTAGTGCTGGCTCTGGTTCCTGGACAATATTATGCTGTTATACCAGAGGGCACGGTACCTTTTCAGGTCTTAGTGACTGCAGTTGTTGTGCCAGTGAGCACGGGTGTAAGGTGTGTTAGGTACTGGAAAGCACAGTGCTCCTGTGGATGCCAGTGCAGTTTGGATAGATGTGTCATAGTGGGTGGGCGAGTGAAAATGTTGACTCAAATGCCAGTTCAAGGGATTCTGTACATGCGTCAATTCTTGATGAGCAATTTTTTCAGTGCTGGTGCAGGTGATTATCCTGCTGTCATTAAGAAGGCCCAGGTGGAAGTTGCAGAACGCTACTGAGATAAGACAGGTTGTTAGGTATGTTTCTCACTTTCACAGAAACAAAAACAATCCAGTTTAAATCTTTGATGCAGCTATCACTATGCACTAGTTGTTTATGCTGTCTGATTCAGATGTACCTCTGTAGAAATGAGTGCTTCAAGAGAACTGACCCCCAGTGGCACAGCTCTCCTTTCTTTAACCCCCTTCGGCTGTGCCTGGCTGAAGAGGTGCGTGCTTCGGTTGCTCCGTACAGTATAGAGACTGGTGTTTGCCAGCAGAGCCATCCCAGCTGCAGAAGCATGCCTGGAGGCTCCAGTCTCACACTGGCCCTCCCTTCCTCCAGGTTCCCTGGTTCTAGCATCAGATCCTCCAATTCCTCAGTCACTGGCATGGCCTGTGGGGCTAGCACTCTTTTAAAATATGGTTTTCATGGCTGTTTCTCCTGCCCACCGGACAAACACCATGATTCCTTTTAACCCTGTCACGAGCCACAGTTCCTTCTCATATGCTGTACAAATCTTCCAGCCTGGGTGGTAATCCCTAGTTATTTCTTGGTCTCTTTATATTAAGTCTGTCTCCTTGGCCTTACGGGCTTTACTGCATTGCTGGTTGGTTGGTCGCCTTCACCGTTAGGTGCCAATGGGGTGAAAACGGCATGATTCCCAGCCAGGTCCCCCTGGAATGCTGTCTCGGGCCGCCAGCCTCAAAAGCATCATGGTGATGGGTTCACACTGTTTTGTGAAAACCTGGAGTGTTCCAATAGTTGTGCAGAATTTGGTGCATGCTCCATTCTTGGTCTTCTCCCTGTTTGACTGCAATCCTGAGTGCTTTGCTTAAAGTGCGCATAAAACGCTTTACGTCGCCTTTAGCCTAGGGCCAACTGTGTTGTGCTTCGATGGTGACTCCATAGACTCTTTAGGTACCCCTTGAATACTGCCCCTTGGATGGTGTTGTCGGTCTGTATAACTTCAGGGGGGGGACAAATTGTCGCAAAGGTCTTCTCTAAAGGTGGTATCTTATGGAAGGCCAACTAGGTCAATACTTCTACAATCAGGTATCCATCGACCATTAACATGGTAAACCTCCCACAGGAAAACTCTGAAAGCCAAGGCTAATCTTGGTCCACAGTGAGTTGTTGGTTTCTTTGGAGACAATGGTGGCCCAGCGGTACTCTTTTATCGCCTCTCCCACAAACACATCGAGCCCTGGAACCCACACTTTCTCACGAATGCTAGATTTCCTTTTCTCAACTCCTTGGTGGCCATCATCAGCTATTTCACCTATACTCACCTGTAGGTGTTGTGAGATTACTATTCGATCCTCCATTGCATTCCTCTTTGACTTTCCAGAGCTGTTTAAACCTTGTTTTATTGACTGGCCCCACTGATGAGGATCCTGAAAGAACATTTTCCATGTGTGCTTCTGCAGCACGCCCACCACATTCTGTAGTCAGTTGTCCTCTTGCGTTGTGATCCAGCAAAGCTTACCAACAGCCTTTAATACTCATCTCACCCAACCCAGGAGCAATACCACTTTACTCATCGGTGGAGCCCATAACACCGTGAGTCACACACACATTCACACAATTACTCCTGAATTCAGTGACAAAGAAGGCAAGCTGCTGGTTAGCAGGGTACCTATATTCTAATACCATATATATACATTATATACATTTGCCCAAAAAAATGCTATCATGTTATCTGAAAACTCTACATCAAGGTACTCCACTATTTGGTCAATGGATCATCTAGTAGAAGCGTAGTTGATGGAGACTAAGACCAGCTTAATTGTAGTAAACCTATAAGTTTAGCATTTTAATATGTCATGACATTTCTTAAAATAAAACCAAAACTCGAGTTTACATTTTTATATTGAATTTATCTAGCTCATTTACGGAAAGAAATTCACGATTTATTTAGAGAAGCAAGAATAACATTTATTTAATACATGTTAAAAGTAAAGGAAGATTAAGAAAAGTACATTACCCTCTGTTCTATAGAAACAACAGAAACAACAGAAACAAACAGGTTCTCAATCTGTCTCTCTATTCTGCTCAAAGCCTCCCATCAAAATTCAAAACTCTGCATTCAGTCATCTAAATTTTGCTCCGTAAAAATTCAAAGTCTTTAGCACCATAAAAGAGTTCAAACCGATAGCATGTCGTGGTGCAATTAAGTCCGTGGAGCAAGCGCCTTTTTTCACTTTTTGAGCACACTCTTTTATACCCTTTTTCTCTAACTATCTAATTCACTTTTCACTTTTTAGGGTCCACAGTTCATTCTGATTGGTCCAATCGAGGGGTGGTGAAGATCACCTCATTCATTTTTGCTCAAACCAGTTCATTTTTATCAAAGTCATACTCATCAGGTTCCCAAGACATTCAATGCCAAAATTATGCTTGTCACTTTGTTTCATAATCCGTTATTTTATTTCCATCACTGTTCCGTTCTCACGATGTCACAGAGGCAAACATCCATTGTCACAGTTCAGACTTTAGGCCAAGCTGGCCTTGACATCACTCGCTTCGTGCTCAAGCCATTCCGCTTACTCGGCTTTCCTTTCTCGCGCATGCGTAGAGGCTTTATTCACGGACTAATGCCAATGTTTCAGTCATCAGCCATTTTCAGCATACCCGCAAGCAAGCTGCGTAGACCTCAATTGAGAACTAACGTAAAACAAACACAACAGAAGTTAGATTTAGAAATATAGCCCTTGTGTTTACCTCCCACCATTCTAATGTTCCCAGTTAGGTATTACCTAGCATAAGCAAACGTAAATCATCATTTTACTTACCAAATGTATTTTATTTTCTTTGCGACAGCATATATTTACTCTCTAACTGCATAAACACACATGCTTATTTACTAAATACGTGTTATTATAGCTCTATATTAATAAGACTCAGGGCCTGACTGGTGATTCCGGGCACCGGGCAATCCCCCAAAAGGCCGGATCGTGTGGGGGCCATTTTTAGGTCTCGCCTGTCGATGCGCATGCGCATCGAGCTTGCGAGACTATTGCGGCTTAACCACTCTTTAACTAACAAGCAAGGAATCGTGGCGATTCCTTGCAGTGCCCGTGACTTTTAAGCTCAATGCGCATGTGCATTGAGCTTAAAAGCGCGTGCACATCAGTTCCCTCAGCCGCAATCGCCGTCTGTTCCCTCAGCCGCATTCCTCCGACACCTTTTGAAGTGAAGCTTAGCTTCACTTCAAAGGCCCCGGCTTCTTCACACCCACATGCCGCTCTCCCCGCTCCGCCCCCTCCCCTGCCCGCCGTGTGCATTTCTCCTACACCCCCTCCCCACAGCAATGCCCTCCGTCTGTTTTACAATTTGAAGAGGTAATCGGAACCTCAAAGAGATAAGAGGGATATTTGGATCCATGTCTAGTGGTGAGGAAAAAAAGAGAATTGATGTCAGCGCATGCCAGTGGCGCCGCTATAGGTTCCCTCGTCTCCTGTTTCCCTCTCCTCCTCCAATCTTGCAATGATTTCTCTCTCTTAAGCTTCTCCCTTGTGTGTAGAGTTCATCTCCCTTCGGGTTCTCTCTCTCCTCTCGACCATCTGTTTCTCTCTCTCCTTTTCTCTCTCCTTTCCGCTTCTCGTTGGTCAACGATTCACTACAACCCGCTCCTCTCACACACAGGATCGCCTCTAGCTTTAGCTGCGTTCCTTTGTTTCTCACACTTGTGTGACCCCTCCTGCACTCTCGGGCCCTGCCATTCACTTCCCTCCCCCGCCTGTGTTTTCCCATAACTTCTCACCAGCAATGCTTTTCACCCCTTTTCCTCTCTGCTCCTGTTCTCACGCTCCCTTCTCCGCTATCCCATGGATCTGACACCCCCCCCCCCCTCACCCTTACTCCATACTTCAGCCTCCCCCTGCACACACACAGCTATGCAGTTTCAACTTTGCACCCGCGAGATTCCCCCGCCCCCAACCCCGATATCCCCAGAACACCCTTCTACCCTAGCCCCTTCAGGGGTTCACACATCTCACGTGCTTTTTAACCTCACCCCTCGCCCCCCCCCCAATGCTCTACCTATCTCCACTCTCATTCTGCCCGCTGTCTCGTTCTCTCTCTGTCTCCACTCACAGACGCATCTCTGCAGCCCCCCCCGTGTTCCCTAACACTCTCCCCACCCTATCTGGGAGTTGTTCTTGGCAGCGGCGGCTGCAGCTGAATTGCAGGAATACTTTCCTTTATTTAGGAGCAGCCAGGGGTTGGGAGCGCAGCTTCTCACATCTGGAACTCATTGGCACCCATTTGGACACAATGTGTTGCCCATATATATATATTTTGATTTTTTTTTTTAACTCTTTATCGGCCGCGGGCTACGAACGTGAAGCCAAGAGCCACGTGTCCGGCAGGGCGCGGGTCAGAGGTCAGGCCGTCTGACTGTCCTGTGATATCACTGAAAGACGCTGTTTGTATATTTCTTTGTGTTATTTTTGTCAACTTCCTCGTAATATAGTGGTACAATTTTGAATTTAGTGAACCAGGTCTCCCTTGGAGCAACAGGGAAGTGGGGAGTTTTAAACTCGTCACCCCTGCAGAACCGAACAAGGGGCCCTCATCCGCCATCTTAAAACCTGGTCATGGGTCAGTGCCATCTTAACTCAATGTGGCCCGCTACCAGCATCCCGTCATGTCCTATTATTCTCACTAGTACATCAGTCTGGTTTCATTGTGCACTCAGGTGCGTGGCGTTTACTAGTACATCACTATGGTTTTTTTGTATCACAATCAGGATGCCTCACCCTCAACCCCTCACCCTCAACCCCTAACCCTCACTCACCCTCAACTCCTCACCCTCACTCACCCTCAACCCTCACCCTCACTCACCCTCACCCTCACTTACCCTCACCCTCACTCACCCTCAACCCCTCACCCACCCTCAACCCCTCACCCTCACTCACCCTCACCCTCACTTACCCTCAACCCCTCACCCTCACTCACCCTCACTCACCCTCAACCCCTCACCCTCAACCCCTCACCCTCACTCACCCTCAATCACCCTCAACCCCTCACCCTCAACCCCTCACCCTCACTCACCCTCACTCACCCTCAACTCCTCACCCTCACTCACCCTCACTCCCCCCCACTCCCCCTCACTCACCCTCACTCACCCTCACCCACCCTCACTCACCCTCACCCTCACTCACCCTCACTCACCCTCACTCACCCTCACCCTCACTCACCCTCACCCTCACTCACCCTCACTCACCCTCACTCACCCTCACCCTCACTCACCCTCACCCTCACTCACCCTCACCCACCCTCACTCACCCTCACTCACCCTCACTCACCCTCACTCACCCTCACCCTCACTCACCCTCACCCACCCTCACCCTCACTCACCCTCACCCACCCTCACCCTCACTCACCCTCACCCACCCTCACTCACCCTCACCCTCACTCACCCTCACCCTCACTCACACTCACCCTCACTCACCCTCACCCTCACTCACCCTCACTCACCCTCAACCCCTCACTCACCCTGACTCACCCTCACCCTCACTCACCCTCAACCCCTCACCCTCACTCACCCTCACCCTCACTCACCCTCAACCCCTCACCCTCACTCACCCTCACTCACCCTCACTCACCCTCAACCCCTCACCCTCAACCCCTCACCCTCAACCCCTCACCCTCAACCCCTCACCCTCACTCACCCTCACCCTCACTCACCCTCACCCTCACTCACCCTCACTCACCCTCACTCACCCTCACTCACCCTCACTCACCCTCACTTACCCTCACTCACCCTCACTTACCCTCACTCACCCTCACTCACCCTCACTCACCCTCAACCCCTCACCCTCACTCACCCTCAGCCCCTCACCCTCACTCACCCTCACTCCCCCCTCACTCACCCTCAGCCCCTCACCCTCACTCACCCTCACTCACCCTCACTCACCCTCACTCACCTCAACCCTCACCCTCAACCCCTCACCTCAACCCCTCACCCTCAACCCCTCACCCTCAACCCCTCACCCTCACCCTCACTCACCCTCAACCCCTCACCCTCACTCACCCTCACTCACCCTCACTCACCCTCACTCACCCTCACCCTCACTCACCCTCACCCACCCTCACCCTCACTCACCCTCACCCACCCTCACCCTCACTCACCTCACCCACCCTCACTCACCCTCACCCTCACTCACCCTCACCCTCACTCACACTCACCCTCACTCACCCTCACCCTCACTCACCCTCACTCACCCTCAACCCCTCACTCACCCTCAACCCCTCACTCACCCTCACTCACCCTCAACCCCTCACTCACCCTGACTCACCCTCACCCTAACTCACCCTCAACCCCTCACCCTCACTCACCCTCACTCACCCTCAACCCCTCACCCTCACTCACCCTCACCCTCACTCACACCTCAACCCCTCACCCTCACTCACCCTCACTCACCCTCACTCACCCTCACCCTCACTCACCCTCACCCACCCTCACTCACCCTCACCACCCTCACCGTCACTCACCCTCACCCACCCTCACTCACCCTCACCCTCACTCACCCTCACCCTCACTCACCCTCACCCTCACTCACCCTCACCTTCACTCACCCTCACCCTCACTCACCTCACCCTCACTCACCCTCAACCCCTCACTCACCCTCAACCCCTCACTCACCCTCACTCACCCTCAACCCCTCACTCACCCTGACTCACCCTCACCCTCACTCACCCTCAACCCCTCACCCTCACTCACCCTCACCCTCACTCACCCTCAACCCCTCACCCTCACTCACCCTCACTCACCCTCACTCACCCTCACTCACCCTCACTCACCCTCAACCCCTCACCCTCAACCCCTCACCCTCAACCCCTCACCCTTAACCCCTCACCCTCACTCACCCTCACCCTCACTCACCCTCACTCACCCTCACTCACCCTCACTCACCCTCACTCACCCTCAATCACCCTCACTTACCCTCACTCACCCTCACTCACCCTCAACCCCTCACCCTCACTCACCCTCAACCCCTCACCCTCACTCACCCTCACTCACCCTCACTCACCCTCAAACCCCTCACTCCTCACTCACCCTCACTCACCCTCACTCACCCACCCTCACCCTCACTCACCCTCACCCACCTCACTCACCCTCACCCTCACTCACCCTCACCCTCACTCACACTCACCCTCACTCACCCTCACCCTCACTCACCTCACCCTCACTCAACCCTCAACCCTCACTCACCCTCAACCCTCACTCACCCTCACTTACCCTCAACCCCTCACTCACCCTGACTCACCCTCACCCTCACTCACCCTCAACCCCTCACCCTCACTCACCCTCACCCTCACTCACCCTCAACCCTCACCCTCACCCTCACTCACTCACCCTCACTCACCCTCACTCACCCTCACTCACCCTCACTCACCCTCAACCCCTCACCCTCAACCCCTCACCCTCAACCCCTCACCCTCAACCCCTCACCCTCACTCACCCTCACCTCACCTCACTCACCCTCACTCACCCTCACTCACCCTCACTCACCCTCACTCACCCTCACTTACCCTCACTCACCCTCACTTACCCTCACTCACCCTCACTCACTCACCCTCACTCACCCTCAACCCCTCACCCTCACTCACCCTCAACCCCTCACCCTCACTCACCCTCACTCACCCTCACTCACCCTCAACCCCTCACCCTCACTCACCCTCACTCACCCTCACTCACCCTCACTCACCCTCACTCACCCTCAACCCCTCACCCTCAACCCCTCACCCTCAACCCCTCACCCTCACTCACCCTCAACCCTCACCCTCACTCACCCTCACCCTCACTCACCCTCACTTACCCTCAACCCTCACCCTCACTCACCCTCAACCCCTCACCCTCACTCACCCTCACCCTCAACCCCTCACCCTCACTCACCCTCAACCCCTCACCCTCAACCCCTCACCCTCACTCACCCTCAGCCCCTCAACCTCACTCACCCTCACTCACCCTCACTCAACCCTCACTCACCCTCACTCACCCTCAACCCTCACCCCCTCACCCTCAACCCCTCACCCTCAACCCCTCACCCTCACCCTCACTCACCCTCAACCCCTAACCCTCACTCACCCTCACTCACCCTCACTCACCCTCACTCACCCTCACCCTCACTCACCCTCACCCACCCTCACCCTCACTCACCCTCACCCACCCTCACCCTCACTCACCCTCACCCACCCTCACTCACCCTCACCCTCACTCACCCTCACCCTCACTCACACTCACCCTCACTCACCCTCACCCTCACTCACCCTCACCCTCACTCACCCTCACCCTCACTCACCCTCAACCCCTCACTCACCCTCAACCCCTCACTCACCCTCACTCACCCTCAACCCCTCACTCACCCAGACTCACCCTCACCCTAACTCACCCTCAACCCCTCACCCTCACTCACCCTCACCCTCAACCCCTCACCCTCAACCCCTCACCCTCAACCCCTCACCCTCACTCACCCTCACCCTCACTCACCCTCACCCTCACTCACCCTCACTCACCCTCACTCACCCTCACTCACCCTCACTCACCCTCACTTACCCTCACTTGGGGAATGTAGTGAGCTCAAAGAACCTATGAGCTCCCAGGGAGAATGTTGGGGGGCATTGCTGTGGCACAGCATGGGCCGTGGACAGGATAAATCAAAAATTGTAATAATGATGATTATCACCGCGACAATCATCATGATTACAATTTTTTATTTATTGTAGCCAGGTGACCACGACCCTGATTGTGAGTGAGAGGAGCGAGGTGATCTGTTTTGGGGGGAGGGGGGCTCCATGTGCTTGTGCCGGCCTAATTTTTGCACCATTAGGCTAATTTTAAGGAGTCAACAAGGCTTGTTTTCCTCCTACCCATGCTCTGGTTGTCATGCCTGTTTTGGAATCCTCTCTCTAATAGTGCACGTTCTTAGATGCGCACAGGTAGTGACGCAGTCAGATTTGTAGGCATTTGCACTTTTTACGCTTGCGGGTGATGAGTAAAGTAATCCAGAGCACAGAAGTAACAAATGTACCTAAAGCCATTTTCCAAACTTCCCCATACAGTTTGGCCGTCAAGTCTGACTGGTGAAATCTGTTTTTGTCTGTATGTGTTTCAGAATATTGCTACTTTGTTATCAATATTAGGACTAAGATGACGATGACGCCTAATAATATATATCGATTTTGATGTGTGTCCTGGCCTCTCCTAGTACTAGATATCATCGCTCCAGGCGGGACCTGCCTTCTAGAGTGAGAGGGATTTGAGACAATTTGATCATGTCACCCCATCATTCGGTAGTAGACTGCTTTTTCTTTTGTCTCCCAGAGAAAAGCATTACTTACGTTATTTTTAACTCAAGATGCACTTCTAGGCACACGCCCTAAATAAAATAAAATGTGATCTTTTATAAGCCAATTTATACTTCTAGATCTGTAGTGCCGAAAATTATTGCCAACTCAGAGGCCTCAAGCAAGACAATGAGGTGATTACCGCTGCACCTTACAGTCTAAAACCTGGGACTGGAATCCACTGGAAATAAGATCACTAACAGGTTGAGGGTCTTTTATCAACAAATAAAATGTAGGGACTGGGTTATACGCATAGCACCTGGGACTGAGTACTTATTGTCGACAAGCCCTTTTTGTACCGTTTGCATGGACCAACCAGTGCAAAAGATAATTTGCAGTCAGTATAAATATGAATGCGTTCCTATTGGATCAAACGAGGGGTTGGAGGAAGGAGCAGAAAGAGCAGAAAACTGCACACAAGGTGAAAGAAAAATAACAGAAAAGAGGTGAAAAATAGCAGAAAGTCAAAAACAATAGCAAGACGAATAAGGAAGACAGAAAGACACCAAAAGAGAAGCAGATGACAATGAAATTACATGGACAGAGAGAAGTGTTTCTTATATACATATTGCTCCTACTGACAGCTGAGACATGGTCTGATAAGTCCTTGTCGGCCTCAGATTCCTCCAAATTAAATGCAGGTTTGATCTGCTTTATTACATCAAAAGGCCATTTTTGTTGGCTCTTAGGGCTTAATGCACTTTACTACCGCTAACCCTGTGCTAAAGTGCTTGCGCTCTTTCCTTTCTCCAGGGTGCCCTATGCTGAGTGCAGTGTATTTAAATGGTTTGGCATATACTTTTAAGTTTTATATGTCCCTTTGTTGAGTAGTTCGCAAGTTCTTTTATTCAGTTCTTTTCTGTGTTGTACTTGCTCTTGATTTTCATCAGTCACTTTCTCATTTTCTTCCTCAACAACAGTCTCTTGAGACCCATTAGCTGGTGCCCATTTCATTCGACTTGTACTTGGTTCTTCTTTAGTTTTTTCAGAATCTGTCTCACTAGATTCTGTAGCTTCATGACCTTCAGCTTCTTGTTCTTTTCTTTACTTTACCAGTTGCTTTTCTTCTTCTTGTCTGTCAAGTGGACTTGGGACTCTTCGTGTATGACTTGCGTGAATCCAATTAGGCAAGCAACCACACTTCACTGCTGTTGTTGTCACCAAAATATTCTGGTATGGTCCATGCCATCTGGGTTCTAAACACGACTTCCTCATGTGCTTTTTACCAGAACCCACTCGTCTGGACTTAAGGCATGAGCTTCAAACGGCTGTGTTGTGGTTGCAATTTCTCCAACCTGATAAGACACAGAACACATAAGATCAGCCAATCCTTTGCAATAATCAAGCACTAGATCATCAATAATATTCATCAGTTTGTTTGCTGGCACAATTGCTTGTCTCATTGCTCTCCCCATCAGAATTTCATAAAGACTCAATCCATTCTTTTTATCAGGAATACTTCTAAGACTCATCAATATCAGGGGAAAAGCGTCTGGCTATTTCAGTGTTGAAGACGCACACACTTTCAACTGTCTGGACTTTATAGTGCCATTAATTTGCTCGACCACTCCAGATGCTTCTGGTCGATCGACGCAATGCAACTATTGTTCAATTTGTAATGCTGCACAAATCATCCAAATGATTTCATTGTTGAAGTGTGTTCCCCTATCTGTTTCTAAAGAGACTGGATATCCGAACCTAGGAATTATCTCCCTCAAAAGCAGTTTAGCAACAGTCAGGCTATCATTCCTTCTTGTTGGATAAGCCTCTACCCAACAAGAAAACAAGCAAATAACGACCAACAAATATTTCAGTCCATTACAAGGGAGAAGTTCTATATAATCCAACTGTAGCATGGTAAATGGGCCTGGTGCTTTTCCAATTCGCCCCCAACTAACAACTGTCTTCCTACCTGGATTTTGCTGCTGGCAGACTATACATCTCTGGCATAGACTCTCTGCAATGACCCTAAACTTTGGATTATACCATGACTGCTTGAAGAGTCTGATCATAGCATCTCTTCCAGCATGTGCAATTCCATGCCATCTGAGAAAGTAAACAATCTGCCATCACTGGTCTTCCATCAACAAATACCCACACTTCATCTGCTGCTCTCTTTTCACAACCTGATTTTATCCAAATTTCTTTCTCTTCCTCATTTTTTTCTCCCTGTAACTGTCTAATTTCATCCCATGTTTCTAAAGAGGAAAACATCAAGTCGCAATTTGTATATTTTTTCTCCAGCCCTCTGTTGATTGAAATAGAATTTTGTGCACAGAAACGAGCCACTTGGAGTGCGTATCTGTTTCCATTTGTCACGTAGTAATTTCCTGACTTGTGTGCAGACATTTAACTACAGCAATCGTTTTGGGCAATTGTAATGCATCCAATAAATCCTTCACATTTTTACTGTTCCAGATTGGGAATCCTGAAAAAGTCAAGAATTCTCTTTGCATCCACAACTGTCCAAAATCAAGCACCACCCCAAAACCATATTAACTATCAGTGAATATGGTTACTCTCAGAATTTTGCAAATTTTACATGCTCTTGTAAAAGCAATTAGCTCAGAAATTTGAGCAGAATTTATCCCCTTCAGACAAGATGCTTCAAGGACCATAGACACTGTACATACTGCATAAGCAGCACTCAATACACCCTTTTCATCTGTCAGACAAGATCCATCCACAAACATCACACTATCTGATTGTTCCAATGGTGTATCCTTTATGTCAGGCCTTGGTTTTGTGCACAATTCTGTCACATCCAAACAATCATGATTTGCTTCATCCTTCACTTCTTCACAATTTGAACTCGGCAACAAAGTAACTGGGTTCATTGTTGTACACCTTGTTATTGTCACATTTTCAGAACTCAAAATCACTCTCTCGTATCTAGTCAGCCGACTATTCATAATGTGTTGAGTTTGAGTTCTTGTTAAAAGAATCTCTTTCAGAGTGTGGCACATATACTTTCACTGGATGTCCCATAACAATTGATTCACTCTGCTCAAGGCTCACACAAGTAGCAGCCACTGTTTCCAAATAGCCTGGTAGTGCTGCTGCCACTTAATCCAAAGTAGCAGAAAAATAAGCTACTGGACGTTGTGCCATTCCATGTTTTTGTGTTAAGACTGAAATTGCACACCCACCACTTTCACAACCTAACAATGCAAAATATTTCGTATAATTCCCAATGCAGGTGTTGGACAAAGACTATCTTGCAATTCAAAGGAAGCTTTCATACTCTCCTCCTCCAACTCAATCGGATCAACCACATCTTTATGCGTCAACCTCTGAAAAGGTTGTGCAATCAGTGAAGCCCCACTGATCTATTGTCTGCAGTATCCAACCATTACCAGAAACATTTGAATTTCCTTCTGAGTCGTTGGAGGACTCATTTGCAAAATCACATTGATTCAGTCTTGCACCACTTTTCTAACTCCTTTCCCAATTTTGTGTCTCAAATATTGTACCTCTTTTTGACAAAACTCTAATTTTGCCGGTGACACTTTATGCCCACCTTCTGCCAAATAATTTTGTACGGCAATTGTATCTGTCACACATGCCTCTCTCGTTTTTGATGCCACAAGCAGGTCCTCAATATACTGCACTAACACTGAATTTTCTGGTATGATCAAGGACTCCAAACTATTTTTCAAAATCTGATTAAAAATTGAAGGACTCTCTGTATACCCTTGAGGAACTAGGCATGATGCCAGTACAAAAGGGGGTGGTGATGGACGGAGCATCTGAACCAATCAAAACTCACACCCAGTCAAAAGATCTGGGTTTGATCCATCACCGTTCTTTAGCCCACTCTGCCACCCCAGTTCAGACATGGCCATATGCAAATCCGTCTGACCCTGTGCCTCATGGGAACAGTCCAGCCCAAACCGCCAAGCCATGCCTTCCCTGGACCGGAAACAAGCTTCCGAGGACTGGTTTCTGGCATTACAGCCGTCTTCAGCCCGGCCTGCTTGAATCCAGTGGCAAAGTGAGCAAGGGACTCACGTCTGAGCATACCCTGCCACACTTATGGTGGCCAAAGCGGTACAAAAGGGGGTGGTGATGGACGGAGCATCTGAAGCAATCAAACACTCACACCCAGTCAAAAGATCTGGGAGTGATCCGGCACCGTTCTTTAGCTCACTCTGCCACCCCAGTTCAGACATGGCCATATGCAAATCAGTCTGACCCTGTGCCTCACGGAACCAGTCCAGCCCGAAACGCCAAGTCATGCCTTCCCTGGACCGGAAACAAGCTTCCGAGGACCAGTTTCTGGCATTACAGCCGTCTTCAGCCCGGCTTGCTTGAATCCCGTGGCAAAGTGAGCAAGGGACTCACGTCTGAGCATTCCCTGCCACACTTATGGCGGCCAAAGCGGTACAAAAGGGGGTGGTGATGGACGGAGCATCTGAACCAATCAAACACTCACACCCAGTCAAAAGATCTGGGTTTGATCCATCACCGTTCTTTAGCCCACTCTGCCACCCCAGTTCAGACATGGCCATATGCAAATCAGTCTGACCCTGTGCCTCATGGGAACAGTCCAGCCCGAACCGCCAAGCCATGCCTTCCCTGGACCGGAAACAAGATTCCGAGGACTGGTTTCTGGCATTACAGCCGTCTTCAGCCCGGCTTGCTTGAATCCAGTGGCAAAGTGAGCAAAGCACTCACGTCTGAGCATACCCTGCCACACTAATGGCGGCCAATGCGGTACAAAAGGTGGTGGTGATGGACGGAGCATCTGAACCAATCTAACACTCACACCCAGTCAAAAGATCTGGGTTTGATCCATCACCGTTCTTTAGCCCACTCTGCCACCCCAGTTCAGACATGGCCATATGGAAATCAGCCTGACCCTGTGCCTGGCTTGGTTTCTTAATCTCCATAATAGGTGAATTACAAGGACTACTTAGTATTTCTTTTAGAATACCTTGCTCAATCATTTGAACAATCACAGGAATCACTCCTGCTGTGATCTCAGGACTCATCCTGCACTGAGGTGTGTTTGGATATATTGCACCTGGTTTAACTGAAACTTTAACAGGACCCACACCCTTCATGAAGCTAATGTCTTTTCCTGTAAAATCCCAAATGTCAGGTCTTACTGAACTTCACAATTCTACAGGTAAATCCTCTTTTGGCAGCAATGAATACAAATTATTCACTTCTGTCCCTTGCTTCGCTAACATCATTTTAAAAGCAACATCCTCGTCTGGTGTTTGAAAAGCAATACCATCTGGCGTACAATAGATGGTGCAGTTCATCTTGCATAACAAGTCCCTTCCTAAAAGGTTCACTGGGCTTGTATCACATACCACAAACCGATGCATGTCTCTGGATTTTCCAATATGAACTTCTATTCGTCTTGTTATTGGAGTCTTAATATATTTATTTGAGACTCCCACAGCTTGGATAGTTTTTCTCGAGAGGTGTAGGTTTGGAATTTCTGCGGCTCTCACAGTAGAATGGGTAGCACCAGTGTCCACTAGGAATGTAATACCATTACCTTCCACTTTTCCATCAATAAAAGGACCTGACTGATCTACCTCTAGAGATGCGCCAAGCACGCACTCTCCCCCCTCCCAGGCACCGTCATTGAGATGAGTCTGAATCACTCTCTGAACATTGCAACAAATATTGCCAAACCACTTATACATTTTGATTCTTACAAACCTGTTCACCTGAGTGACATCCAATATTCGCACTGTATCTCCGTACTTGAGCATTCACATTATTTGGCATAGGAGCTTGAGGCACCTGTACTTGTTGTGTCTGTGGTGTAACTACCTTCCTGCTATTGTTCCTGTTGTTGATTCACAACCACCTCATTCTGCATCTGCAGATTTAAATTTTGATTCATTCCATTACTTTTCAGTAAAGATCTACACTCATTCCTCCAAATGTCCAATTTTTTGCACGCATGACAAGGATATTTCTTTTTCGTTTCTTCTCTATTCGTTTTACCTCTACCTCCATTCGATTCCTGACCATTTTGATTTTGGCCTTTCTTTTGAAAATCTATTTGAGAACCATTGTTTCCATCTTTCTGTTCTACCACTTTTACCTGTGCCCACATCATTTTCTCTTTCAACTTTTTATGTCTTGACTCAATGTAGTCACTACAATATTTAGCATATCTCACAATCTTATCAACTGTTTTACAAATTTATATACAAAATGTCCCATATCTTTATCACCTATACTCTCAAAACCACTGTTCTGTTTAAACACCTGTAACAACCTTTCATATTAAGCATGTACCGATTCTTTGGGTTCCAGGGTTGTCCTGTTAACTTTAACTCAATCTGCTTCCTTAGGAGGAATCTTACTTTTCAATAAAAGTGATTACTTCATTATATTTTTTTATCACTTCTCCTGAAGGTGCTCCTGTTTTCACGTCTCTGGGATATTCGTCCCTAGGCCAATCAACAGTAATTTTACACTCAGTCCATAAGTCATCTGGACCTACCATCTCAAACAAACCATCTAAATCTTTCAACAACACTTTTGAAACTTTTACAAACCTCTCTACCTGTTTGTACCACTCTACAGGTTTCTCCCGCAACCTGGGAAAGTCATTCATAAAGGATAATATATCCTGTCTTGACAAAGGAACATGCAAATATCTGCCACCCGGAGCTTCTCTCATTGGAGAAACCATTTCAGCCTGTCCTGATTCTCTTAATGGAAATAATGACACATTTTTACTTGCTAGCATCTGTGAGAAGTTGGCCTGGCATATGATGTCCACTATTCTAGTGAGCACCTTGCACCAGTCCAAACGACCCTTACTGATGGTAGGTTTAAGACAACCTTTATCGAAAGCTATCCTAGTGGTAGTTGTGGAAGGAATGTAAATCAGCTTGTTTTACCAGTTATAATCCCTTGAATAATCAAATGAAAGGAGAGCCACACCAGGTATATATCAAATATGTATGTATTTATTCTAATCACAACCCCTCTAGTCTCTTTATGAGGCTAGAGGCAAAAGTACAATACAAGAACTTAAATAGCACACAGTAAATAGCACAGTATATGTTTTGCCCTAGGGGCCTCACAAACCATGTACTAAGAAAGTGGTATAAGAACCATGTGAGGGATAGAAGCAAGGCCTAGGGCCTGTAGAACCGCTGGGGCAACCAGGAACCACCTAAGGTAGGGACGCAGGAGACCCACGTGGACGTGTGCAGTGTCTAAACACAGCCGCGAATCACCATTGACTTCTATGGCGAAAGCTAAAGTTACAATTTTACAGTTTAGGGACACTTAGAAGTGGACTACGATGGAACCCTTTCAGAACCAGACACTTCGAGAGTCTAGACCCACAGGAGCACCGGAATACTCGTGTTACCTCACCCAGGGAAGCCGGGTGCATAGTTGTCTTTTCGTGTCAGGTTTTGTCGTCGCTTCCAGAGGCGAGCTGCAAAGAAAGTGCTGCAGGCGACCAGAGGAAAAGTGTCCAGATGGATCCAAGGGTGGATTGGAGATCTGAAGAACCTGAAAGCAGAGGGGACAGAGTCTGGGTCACTAGCCAGTGACCAGGATGGCAGGAGAGGATGCCAGCTGATGTCGGGAGCTTTAAGGTGAAGTAGGTGAAGCTTGACTCTTCAGCCACGAGGACCAGGACGTGTGGACGATGACCAGGAGCTGGATTGGAGCTGTCCCACAAAGGATTTCGAGTGCTGCAGCGTCGGAATCCGGGTTGGATCCAACAAGCCTTGGCAACTGCAACCAACGCAAGATGACAAGATTGGCTTTGGTGCAGACCAGCAAGGTCTGAGGGACTCACCCTCTGGAAGGGAGTCAGGGCACATCTATTGCAACCAGGAAAGCCCAAGAAACAAAGGATTGTCCTTCGTGGGGACCCACTAGCCAATGGACTAGAGATCATGAAGGAGCCTCATGCGGAAATGCTGAGAGCAGGCCCACAATATTCAGTGCAAAAAGTGCTCAGGGCAGGGGCTTCAAATACCCCAATGCACAACTTTGGGAAACTTCGGGAAGTAGGTGCACTTGCAAACTTGCAGGATGTCCATGACTTAAGGTCCCATATCTCTCGTGATAGCTACAGGTCTCAGCTCTGCTGGGGACTCGTGTCAGCCTCGGAGATTGACTGGAAGTCTGCGTCCTGTGTCACAGATTCTTCGGGATCCGTCGAGAGCCTCAAAAATGCAGACTGGCAAGATGCTTCTTTGGTGCCTGTTTGAACAGGGAGGTCACTCCTTGACGCCAAGGGAGATTTCTTCTGTCTTCCAGTCGATATGGGATGTCGAAGGTCCAAGATTTCTTTTTCAGAGTTTCATCCAGGTAATCTAAAGTCCTAGGGACTGGGTTCCTATACTTATACTAAGTTTAGGGGTTGGACTAATTCTAGGGTCCCACCTATGGGAGGACCTGGGGAGGGGGTGAGTACACCCCTTCCCCTTTGTCCAGTTTCGTGCCAGAGCTGGGGCTGAGTGCCCCAGCAACCAGTTTGAACTGGGAAATGCATGGAGCACCTTGTGTGCCCCAGGCAATATCTGAAAAGCATTCATGGAATGCAACCCACCCTGCCCCAATACAAACATTTAAAGCCTGTCTGGGGAAGACAGGAAACCTATTGTCCAGGCCTCCCCTGCCGGAGTTTCGTCCAGCAGCAGGAGGTCTGACCCGTGTCTGTGGCAGCTGCATCTATTTTGTGATGCTGAGGCTCTTTTAAAACTCTTACCGGGAAAGTAAGTGTGTACATGTCTTCTCCCTCTAGAAGGGTGGAATGCTACCCCCGCCGCCAGAACTGGTGGGGGGTAGTATTCCAAAAGTGTTTGACACCAAACATGACATGTTTTGATAAAGCCAAACCAAAGTTAGCATTAACCGCGAGGATTATAATACACTTAAGAGTATATGGTATGGCCATATCTCATAACAGCTATAAGGAAGGGATTCCGAAAGCTGCAGAGAGGCTCAGCTCATGCTAGGGCACCTTCACACACAAAACCAAACAGTTTGCCTCCAGGATTGTCAAGGCCTGCCATAGGAGTTACTTATAGGTTAATATGTGTCTGTTTTAAGAGGTAGATATAGGTATACTATATCTAAGTAAGGGGTGATTACACCACCTTGCCCAGGCTGCAAGTGCAGACCTGTGGTGCCATTTTGGAAGGCATCCCAGGGGTGGCATAATACATGCTTCAGCCCCTGGTAGGCTTCTGGGGTACCTGTGCCCTTGGTACCTAAGGTACCATATACTAGGGACTCACAAGGGTAACCCAGTAGCCAATCTGGTGGGTACCTAATGTACAGGATATCAGTTTAGAGAGAGAACAGCTAGGCTGTGGTCCTGATTAGCAGGGCCACAGCCAGACTAAAGTCGATAAACCAGTGAAACACAGCAAACAGTGGGGGTAACCATATGAAGCAGATCCTACTCTCCTACAGCATCTCGTCCTTTTTCGCCAATCTACCTTTCCATCATTCTAAATCACCCCATTTCTTCAAAGTATTCATTAATTCTTTTATTTGCAGTCGTTTGCCAGACATATTCAAACTCTCAAAATCTTTATCAGTAAAATCCAGCCTATATGTTTTCTGCAAAACCTTAGCCTTCTCAACGTCAACTCCATATTCTTGTGCAGCTTCTGACAATTTCTCATGCAAGTTCCTTGCTTTCTATGTTATATTCTTACATAAAAACAACAACTCTTCATCTCGGTACTTGCTCAATCTCTCTGGACTTATTGTACAAATAATCATTTCTACCAGATCCACTCTCAGTCTACCTACATCTATTCTCAATTGAGACTTATTATTTTCCATTCCTCTTATCCAATCATCTAACTCCTCTGGCGAAGGACCCACTGAACTCCCTGACACTTGAGTTGTCCTTCTAACATCTTGTACTATCTTCCTAGGATCCATCTGTGCACTTCTATTGGGTGTTTTGATCACATTCTCACTAACTGGAAGATCAATCAATGAAGTATTCATTGCAACTTGTTCCGACCCACTAACATTCCTGACATTATTCATTTGAATTTTCAATGCATGTACTCTCGATATATTCTGACTCTCACCATACAATGGAATTATAGGACCAATTGTTACTGGTACAGATAATGCTTCTGCATTCAGACTCATTTGACTAATCCTCTGAGTTAACTCCTCTCTTGCTTTATTCAACATGTCAATCTCATTCTCCTAGAACACTTGAGTACCTTATGAAACTTGTGAAGCTACTGGAACTTGTGAAATCTGTGTAACCTGAGGAACTTGTATTTCAATCAGTGGCACATTTGGAATTGTTTCCTCTGAACTTTCCTGATATGGTGGAGGTCTCTTTAACAATATTTCATACATTAACTTATCATCAATTTCATTTGCATCTATATCCAAGTCCAAAGTCTCTTGGTTATTCTTTTTCTCTTTACATTTGACTCCAGTCTGATCTTCAGCAACTATTACTGGATATATTCCATCTGCACTCACATCTCTCCTCCATCTTTACTTTTGATCATCCAATCTAGCCTCAGAACACCTCGATATTATATTCCCTTATTTTATTCCATTCCTGTCTATATCTCGTTTATATGCCTAGTGTACTCATTCCTCAAGCGCTTCATACTGCAAAGCCTAGGATTTGGTTTCAATGAATTCATTTGTCCTCTCAAGTTCTCCAAAATCCTTACATTAAATGTACCATGCTCAGGAAAAGCTAAAACTCCATCATCTTCTGTATAACTCACCCAGTTCTCTAACCTTGTACACGTATGATACTCACATTCCAACATCATGGAAGAAGCGGGTGTTCTCGGAGGAGGTATAGGAAGTCCCTCTCTAGTAACTATCAGCTTGTCCTTTTTAAAGAAATCTTTTATTCTGTTTACCTTCTTCATTTTTTAACACTTATACACTAAATATCTCAGCAAACAAAATCAAAATTCTTCCGTAATTCTACTTGTTCAATTTGCTAGCGCTCGTCCAATACCAGCACGATTCACACCAACCCACCAATCAGGGCTCACTACGTATCTGCTATCTCACCCAATGCCTATTTTGCATGAACAAAGGTCCTGAGCATAATTAGAAATATAAGCAATTTTATATAGAGCACAATAGGGACTATATACTTAACCTGTCCAGCCGGACCAGGATTTTTATTTTGTTACAATCAAAGCAAATAAGTGGAATACAACAAATAGTTACTAGTAAGGGGCACAATCCTGTACCGAACTAGTGAGAAAGAGAAGAAAATAGAAGCAAGAATTAGAGCAGTAAAGTTCACAGGCAAAGAAGAAAAAGCGAGCAGACTGGACACTTTTGAATCAGTGTAAACAGTGTTCTCCAGAGTGGACCATACAATTTAATACACATTGGTTACATGTATGTCCACTTAAAAAAGTCGACGTTTTGATCCATTGCTCAGATAGTTTTTTGAAGGAAATCGCCATCAAGCGCCCTTTTGATTCCTAATCAGCCGAATCTACCCTGGCATGTTCCTCGATTCCGGCGCCGCCGCGCACCAAAGTACTCTATTTCCGTTTATGTCCTAAATCTGTTTTTTTATCCACAGCGTAAGCCGTATCCATAACGCCATCGCCCGATCTGGGTCCTGAACCCGATTTTAATACGCTTAGCAAATTGAAGGAGGTGAGGCCAACGACCACAGCTCGACTTCACCATTATTCCCCTTAGTCCGCATGCCCTCACTTCCGTGTTCCTTCGTTCCCTTACCACTCACATCTGTGCTTGCATCTGTGCTTGAAAAGATACCCCTCACCTAGCGCGCATGCCCTCACTTCCTTACTCCTTCGTATGTACCGCTCACATCGGGGCCTGAAATGAGATCCTTGACGCGCAACTATCCCAAATAAACGCGATCAGTCCCGTGTAAGCACTCACACAGCTCACGCCCGACCGCCCGGATTCACGTGTGAAAAACACCTCTTGTCTCTAAACTTACCTGTGCACTTGCACCTGCAGAGTTCACCGCGGTTCCTAATAATTGTACATGTGTGCATAATGTTAAAACTGATGACTACTCAGGCTTTGATTCGTGTAAAACTTTATTGTTCTTTTTTTCCCCCTGTTCCTCCCACAAACAGGCTTAATGATTTATTCAGGCAAATTTATTGTTTTTACAGTCCTTTTAGGGTTTAGAGCAGTGCTGTGGTGTATGTGTAGTATAGGGGGTAGTGTTTTAGGGTTTAGGGTAGTGTTGTAGTGTATGTGTAGTGTAGGGTAGTGTTTTAGGGTTTAGTGTAGTGTTGTAGTGTAGGGGGTAGTGTTTTAGGGTTTAGGGTAGTGTCGGGGGGTCGTACAGAGTAGTGTTAGAGTGAAGTGCACGGACGGGGGAAGGAGGACGGTTGTGTAGGGGTAGAGTTTTAAGGTTTAGGGTAGTGTAGTGTTGTTAGAGTAGTGTAGGGTAGAGTAGTGTTTGAGGGTTACTGTATTATCAGACATGTAATTCTTATCCAAAAGCTATTTTAAAAAAAATTAGAATCCGTCTGCGTAGTAAAACTCTGCGAAGTAATGTACTGCTAAGTAGTGCCACTTCAATGGTTTTCAATGTTTATGCGAAGTAATGGCATGCGTTATAAAATGCTGCTAATAAAGGCACTTGCGAAGTAAAAACTTTGCAAAAAAGCATGCTAAGTAATGGCATGCTAAGTAACATCATACATTCCTTTATATTCATGATTTTTTGGCTCGTCTGACCCGTGGGAAGCCTATCCTGATGCATCACTGAACCTAGTGGCCTCTATCTGCCAGCCTGTGCCATTCTAATTATGTTTATGTGCATTTATATATAGTGTGTTAAAGGAGCTCCCGACAACACTTTATATATATATATATATATGGATTCAGACCCACGGAGTCAGCGCCTTCTTCAATCGCACGAGTTTGGTTTAAAGGAATATATATATATATATATATATATATTACCTACTGGCGGTCGCCAGTAGGTATATATAGTTAGGATTTTTTCTCTATGGGATTTTTGAAAATTCTATGTCTAATAACTTTGCCGTTTGTGGACGGAATTGGCTGAAATTTTCAGGAAAATGGCACATTTTGTTTCTGAGCAGCCTTTGAAAATTTGGGGGGGGTTCGTCAAGGGGGGGCCGAGAAAAAAGGGGGGTCCCAAAACGCGTTTTTCCCATGTTAATTTCCATAGGGCGGTTGGCCTCACTTTTAGCCCGAACGGCTGAATGGATTTGCACGAAACTTGGCAAAATTGTAGGGACTGGTAGCCCGATGTGCCTTTTGTAGGTCTCAATATATGTGCTCCAGTGGATTTTGAGAAATTAACGTTTAAAAAAAGATATATATCTGTAAGCGCGGACCGGGCAGCGGCCTAGGACGCGTACTTTTCGCGCAACGGAGCTTTGTGAAGCGAAGCTGATTGGTTCTCCGGCGTCTGTCAACATTCCAAACAGTCCGTAGTGGCCGCAAACAGTCCGTAGTGGCCGCCATCTTGTCTCTCGGTAGGATCGAGAGACAAGAGGAGGCCAAAGCGAAGGGGCAAATGACCATAAGGGGGAATAGTAGATCCTCGCTGACCCCCTAGGTTTGATGTGGAGGTTTTAAAAGGGCCCCGCGGGGCAAAAAAAAAAAATTATAATAATAATCTTACGGCTGAATGGATTTGCACGAAACTTGGCAAAATTGTAGGGACTGGTAGCCCGATGTGCCTTTGCTAGGTCTCAATATATGTGCTTCAGTGGATTTTGAGAAATTAACGTTCAAAAAAAGATATATATCTGTAACAGCGCACCGCTTCGCGTACTTTTCGCGTTACGGAGCTTTGCGAAGCGAAGCTGATTGGCTCTCCGGTGTCTGTAAACATTCCAAACAGTCCGTAGCGGCCGCCATCTTGTCTCTCGGTAGGATCGAGAGACAAGAGGAGGCCAAAGCGAAGGGGCAAATGACCATAAGGGGGCATAGTAGATCCTCGCTGATCCCCTAGGTTTGATGTGGAGGTTTTAAAAGGGCCCCGCGGGGCAAAAAAAATAAATAATAATAATAATCGAACGGCTGAATGGATTTGTACGAAACTTGGTAAAATATTAGGGACTGGTAGCCCGATGTGCCTTTGCTAGGTCTCAATATATGTGCTTCAGTGCATTTTGAGAAATTAACGTTCAAAAACAAGATATATATCTGTAACAGCGCTCCGCTTCGCGGAGATAAAATTATATCTGTATTACCTAGCTGTTGCTAACACCAGTTAGCGACGGCTAGTAGGAGATAGCGACCATCTTGGGCCCCACTTTGCATGTGAGTGATATTTATCACTAATGACATGCAAAGTGGGCATGCCAAGATGTTAGCGACTGGAAACAGTCGCTAACATCGCTATCTCCTATTATCAACTTTTGGAAATATTCGAGATAAGCGCGAATATCTCCAAAAAGTAACAGCTGCCCTGAGCAGTTCTTAGCCATGTTATCCTATGGGAGGTGGATAACATGGCTAAGAGGATTAGCTCGGTAATGCATGAATATCGCTGAGTTTTCAGCGATATTAATGCATTGCGGTCGGTTTTTATCGTATTTGCGATAAACTTTGATAATAGCAAGGTTTATCTGCGATAATTTCTGACGGTAAAAAAATCTTTGCAATGCATCGTTAGGGATAAATATCGCTTAACTTTGGTAATATGCCCCAACGTCTGTTAACGTTCGATTCGAAGGAAATCAGGAAGTGTTGAAAAACATTGTCTGCGCCATCTTGTCTTTTTTCAAATGCCACACTTTTGTCGTGCACGGCAGCCATTTTAGATGCCTTGACCAGACCCACTCTGTGCACGCTGTCGATCCTTAGCATGGCTCCCCACCCTCGCAAGCATCTCCCCCAGGCAGTGGTCACCCCCGCTCTCTGTCTTATGCATGGGTAATAAACCTCCCCCCATCTGCGCTGCTCTTTCCTGAGAATCACACCCTGTGCCCGCCCGACACCTCCCTTTCGCCCTATTCACTACTGCACCCTCTGACACTCCTTTTCCTCTGTGTCCGATTGTCCAGGCTGGTCCTAGGGTATCAGCTAGCCCTGCAGATGTAGTTTATGGCCACAGCTGTAAAGATTCACCCCTCTTCAAAGGAGTTATAGTAGATCAAGGCCCACACTCGATGAGATCCGTCACAGCAGAAGCGTTGCTATTATCTGAAAACCATCCTGTATTGTGATTGGGGAGGGGACCGAGCGTGAAGCGGAAGATTCCAGGGATGACTCTTTGTACATCAAAGTTTTTACAATTATGTGTCACATTAAAAATATATAGCACTCCGACAAAGTAGTAAGATTATAAAACTTTAATAATTTATAAATATATACAAGAAAACAAAAATAGTAATAACATATAAACATTTTTAGGGAAAAACAACGAAGTAGCGGTCGGCTGTGCGAATAGTCCCAACGCAGCACAACGTCCAGATTTCCGGCGTGGGGCGGGTCATCAGTAGCAAACTGTTGTGCGAATAGTTCCAAGGCAGCAGAACGCGCTGAAATCTAGATGACACGAAAGTGATGTCTAGTAAGTTGCCACCCAGCAAATAACGGCGTGGGGCGTCGCGGGGGGTGGGTCTTCAGTAGCAAACTGTTGTGCGAATAGTTCCAAGGCAGCAGAACGATGGCACCAAGGTGATGTCCAGTAAGTTGCCGCACTGGTTTTGGTATCCTACAATGCTGCTCCGAATAACGGCGTGGGGCGCCCCGGGGGAGGCGGCGTGAACGGGCCTCTCCAGGTGGAGTGTCATCTGTTGTAGTGGGGCGCCCCTTTACCGTTTCAGTTGCCATTCCGTCCGTTTTTGGTCCACTGTGTCAAAAGCCGCAATTCAGCTGAGTTGCGCCCACTCTTGCGGTGCAGCGATAGGCGGCTGTCACAGGACTCTCAAAATGGCGGCAGGCTCTTTCCTTTTTGGGCCTGGTCCACTGAAATGGCCCTGGGACACCTTGGAAATCGGACGCTTGTCTGCTAGGTCTTGGACCCCATTCTCGAAAGCGTCCCCTCCGCCTTGAGAATTCATCGAAAGTTTTGGGGGCCCCGACTCCTGCAGGCTTCTGGTGGGGAGCGGCTGCCATGATTGCTCGCGGAATGACTACGACGGAGCTACGAGATGGTGGTGCTCTCATGCTGACGCCAGCTTCAGTCTGAAACATCCAGAAACAAGGTGGGGCTTTCATCGTTTGGAAAAAAAAAAAGTTTTCATCCAATGAAAAGTGTTGTTTTTAGGTCATATGATCAAGCCTTCCATCATTAGGAAACCAAAAGTAAAATGAACCAATGAAAAGTTTTATAAACAAGTCACATGACCTGTTATGCGGCATAGGGTATAAAATGCGGAGAAAATACGTTGGCACGTGAGGCGGCGTCAGTAGCGGACCGATGTGCGAATAGGCCGAAGGCAACACAGCGCGCCAAGATCCGGATGGCACCGAGGTGGTGTCCAGCAAGTTGCAGCACTGGTGTGGCCATCCTACAATGTTGAAAGTCGGCGTGGGGCGCCCCGTTGGCCTGTGAGTTTGCGTCAGTAGCGGACCGATGTGCGAATAGGCCGAAGGCAGCACAACGCGCCAAGATCCGGATGGCACCGAGGTGGTGTCTAGTAAGTTGCCGCACTGGTGTGGCCATCCTACAATGCTGAAAGTCGGCGTGGGGCGCCCTGTTGGCCTGTGAGATGGTGTCAGTAGCGGACTGATGTGCGAATGGGGCCAAAGGCAGCGCAACAATATTTTCTGACTGACACCACAAGGCGCTGAGATGCCAAGATCCGGATGGCACCGAGGTGATGTCTAAGTTGCGGACTGATGTGCGAATGGGGCCAAAGGTAGCGTAACAATATTTTCTGTATGGAAGATACCACTAGGCGTTGAGATGCCAAGATTCGGATGGCACCGAGGTGATGTCTAGCAAGTTGCTGCACTGGTGTGGTCATCCTACAATGCTGAAACTCGGCGTGGGTCGCCCCATTAGCCTGTGAGATGGCGTCAGTAGCGGACCGATGTGCGAATAGGCCGAAGGCAGCACAACGCGCCAAGATCCGGATGTCACAGTGGTGGTTTCATAGTTGAGAGGCACTTCATCTGCAGTGGGGCGCCGAGATCCGGATGGCACCGAGGTGATGTCTAGCAAGTTGCTGTACTGGTGTGGTCATCCTACAATGCTGAAAGTCGGCGTGGGGCGCCCCATTAGCCTGTGAGATGGCGTCAGTAGCGGACTGATGTGCGAATGGGGCCAAAGGCAGCACAACGCGCCAAGATCCGGATGGCACCGAGGTGGTGTCCAGCAACTTGCCGCACTGGTGTGGCCATCCTACAATGCTGCGCCGAAAGTCGGCGTGGGGCGCCCCGTTGGCCTGTGAGTTCGCGTCAGTCAGTGGGGGCTGTTTGAGGATCTGACTGCATTGGAAAGCAATGTGATGCTGTGCGTCGCCCCCAAGATGGAGGTTCCTCGGCTGCAGTGGGGCGCCCCTTGGTGTTTCACTCGCTATGCAGCTGAGTTGCGTGCGCACTTGTGGCGAATAGGCCGAAGGCAGCACAACGCGCCGAGATCTGGATGGCACCGAGGTGGTGTCCAGCAATTTGCCGCACTGGTGTGGCCATCCTACAATGCTGCGCCGAAAGTCGGCGTGGGGTGCCCCGTTGGCCTGTGAGGTGGCGTCAGTAGCGGACCGATGTGTGAATAGGCCGGAACCAGCACAAGGCGCCAAGATCCGGATGGCACCGAGGTGGTGTCATAGTTGAGAGTTCTGAGCAGCGCTTGTAACACTGTCTGAAGCTTATTTGCACCTGCTGCAGCTTCACTATTGCCCTGGTGTGGCCTAAGATCGCCCATGACATAGGCGGCCACCTCCCGGGGTCCGGCGGAACTTTTTTCCTTTTCCTTTGTGCATCTTGTCCCACAATCCGTTTGACCTGAAGACACGACCAGGTCCCTGAATGTGTGCAGGGGGACGCTATTGATTGAATCAAAATGGCGGCTTCACACAAAGCTGACTCAAGCGTTGCTGCTGATGCTATACAGAGAAAAACTGGTTTTCAGTTTGTACATTCTTCAGGATTTTTCCATCCAAGGCTGGTTGAGAGTTTGTATAACAATGGCTTCAGATTTTCAACATACTACTCTTCAACATTCTTCCTAAATGTAACAATGTGAGACTCACTAGGAGAACGGTGTAGTGAGGGCCACAAACGGCTGTTTGTCTTTCCTTTCAAAATGCTGCCAACAATATTTTCGGAATGGAAGACAACACAAGGCGCTGAGATTCGGTTGGCACCGAGGTGGTGTCCAGCAAGTTGCCGCACTGGTGTGGCCATCCTACAATGCTGCGCCGAAAGTCGGCGTGGGGTGCCCGAAGGGGGGGGGGGGGCGGCGCAAACGAGCCTCTCCCGCTTCTCCATGTGGAGGCAGTTCATCTGCAGTGGGGCGCCGAGATCCGGATGGCACCGAGGTGGTGTCTAGCAAGTTGCCGCACTGGTGTGGCCATCCTACAATGCTGCGCCGAAAGACGGCGTGGGGTGCCCGAAGGAAGTGTCCTTATCCAGGGCATTATCGCTGTATCATGTCCTCCACTAAAATGGCCCTGGGACACATTAGAACTCGGACGCTCGATTTTTTTTTCCTTTCCTGTACATGCAAAAAAAGGTAAATGCCCGGTACGTTACACGCTTCATCTGCCACGATGAACTCTCCAGAGGAACCGAAAAAAAATATAGTTGTGGTAACTATACCATGCATCGTCATATGGAGAGGTGGCACCAATTAATTATAGTGCTGCATAAAAGAGAGATTTGGAGGAGAACCCCTGACCTGCTAGTACATTCATCAAAGAAGTGGCACTGAGAGCTTCAGAGGCAAGGGAAACGGTCCCAAATTTTTAGAAGAACTTTGGAAAGATTAAAATGACATGTTTAGATTGTGGCAAATTAATTTCATGTGGACAGATGAGTGTTACTCTAATAAATACAGCATATGAACATCATCATAGTCGATGGTTGGTAGAGACATTTTGACTATATCCTGGACCTGCCCGTCCTCGCCCAAAATGGCGCCGGAATAAATGGGACTCGTAACTCCTTGTTGTGTACTGGTTGCAGAACCTTGAAATCACGAGATACGTATGCAGTTTTGAAGCACATGGCGGGCGGGGACGAGAATTGATTGAATATTTCGACATCCCTATTGATATTAAGTTCTGATGTGTTATTGATTACTGTACTGTTGAAAGTTCGAATTAACGTCACCCATGGTACTTGCCCGCAAATGTATATCTAGATAATTTTATTGTAACTGGCCCTGTCGTATTTTAATTATAAAATGTACGTCCACCGATTCCGTAACTGTTAGACACCTTAGTTCTTGCAACCTAATGGCCCGCCCGTTACGTTCCTCTACAGTGTAAATGTCTACTCATCACATACGATTACAGTTTGCTCCGTGGCCGGCCCACGTGGTTATAGGCTCGTATTTGTATAATGAAATTTTCACAATAAAGGTTTTTAAAAGAAAACATGGTAGTAGTATATACATTGGTAAAGTTTGTAATAATAGTCACTGTTTTAGAATCATTAAAAGGCAAGTGAAATAAAGCAGACCAATTACATGAAGGGTAAAAGGTATAATACGAAGGAACGCAGTAAAGATAAATGGTCAAGGGCTGTTGTGTTTTCTATTCCTGCAACATAAAGTGATCGATAAGAATCTCATATTCAGGCGTATCGGCGACTAAGACAGCAGGTCGACCCTCTTTTGCTCAACGGCTCCATCATGGGACGAAGAAACGCTCTTTTTCTCGAAAAAATAATATATTTTACTTGCAGGACAGTTGTAAAATTTCCGGGAAAGTACATTAGTCTGGAACATTATAACATATATTTAAGAAAAAATAATGTTCGGAAGTAATGAAAAGCGTAATTTTTAGGTCATATGACCAAGCCTTTCATCATTACAATAAGAAAAGTAAAATGAACCAATGAAAAGTTTTATTAACAAGTCACATGACTTGTTATGCTTACGTTACGCGCTGCGCGCCCCGGATGACTTCCGGATGCGCTAACGCGGTGCGTCATATGACGCATTACGCGACAACGCAGGTCCAGAATATAGTCAAAATGTCTCCACCAACCAGCGGTCGGAACACAACCCCTTTCAGCAGGCTAAATAGTTCTGTTAAATGACAACAGAAGGGACAGGCAACAAGAACCATCAGTCAAAGAGGGGAGGGCTAGTTCTTCTCTACCGGGTTACATTGGGGCGCTACCGGAACTGATCGAATTGGTAGTCTACAGTGTTTCTGGATGTTTCAGACTGAAGCTGGGGTTAGCATGAGAGCAGCATCATTTCGTAGCTCCGTCGTGGCCATTCCGCAACCAATCATGGCAGCCGCTCTTTATCGTTATTTTGGGCGGGGTGGGTGGCGGAGCCGAGCTGTTTTGCAGCCATCATTGTGTGGAGTTCAGTTCATCTCACTAGTTTTGTATTTGTCATGAGGGGTTGTTCCTAATGTTTCTATTTTAGCGAGGTCAAAAAGAGATCCCATTAGTGGCCTACTGATTTTGCTCGATTCCTTTTCTTTTTTTTACACGATTTTTCGTTATCTGCAAAGACTAAACAGAGTATTGCGACTCTGTGTTTGTTTGTAAATAGAGAATGAACCAAAGAGAACTAATTCTAAAACAGTAAATACTTGGATAACAATCAATCAAATGGAGAGAGAAGCAGGCACGACGGATTACAACGGGGGCAAAGGCCTGCGTTAACTACCTTTCACTATCTGCAAAGAGAGAGTACTCCTAATAGAAATGAGGGGGGGGGGCACCATTCAAAGCAGATCAGTGTGCATAAACACGAAAATGTTTTCACTTACCACGTACTTGACATTCGACAGCTTATGATATTTGCTATTAAAAAACCATTGAAATTCACTGAAAAAACCATAGGTTATAGACCATATATAGTTAGGAATTAGCATTTACAAAACCTTGAAAATTCACTGAAAAAACCATAGGTTATAGACCATATATAGTTAGGAATTAGCATTTAAAAAACCTTATTTTACTCACACAAAACCATTGAAATTCCATATATAGTTAGTTGCACTAACTATATATTGCGCACCCGCAATCCACTGCTGATCATGTCACATATTACATCATTCATGACATGGTCAGTGACATCACTGATGACATCACTGATGACATCTCAAATGACATCACTGATGACATCACTGATGACATCTCATTTGACATCAATGACCACATCACTGATGATATTATTCATGTGACAATACAATGCATCTCTTCACATTTTAATATAACCTCTGTTTCACCCAGTGTTAAAAACAGAGTATAATTTTTGAAACCATTGACACACCAATACTAGTTACTACATACGTACTCACTGATTCCTACGTCTACACACACATTCACTCATTCACCCATACAATCATTCATACATACAATCACTCATGTTTACAACACAATCATATGCACTCATACACCTATACAGACACTCACACTCTGCCACTCATCCATGGAGTTACTCACACACCTAGTCAGTCCTGTAAAGAATCAATCACACTTCCATTTTCTACTCTATACAGTTAAACATAGAGCACCTTACGTTTTCAACCATATACTAACACATACTTACTCTCTTATACAATCATTGATACAAGTACACATTGATCTGTACAGAGTCACACACCTCCCATCCAGCCACACACACACTCAGTCTCCCATGCAAATACTTGGGCAATCAATCAATAACCCATATAGTTACTCATATAGCTACTGATCAACACATGCAGCAGTTTACAGAACAACAGACATAATGATGCACAAATTAAGACAGTTTAGTCACTAACCCATGCACTCAGTGAGACACATTTAATCACTCACTCATACATTCAGTCATGCACCTACTAAATCCTTCGTCCAGACACTTATACATCCACTCATTCTTCAATATGTAAGACATATTTTAACTTTACAGAAACATAGTCACTGGATGTTGTCATCAGTGATGTCATCAGTGATGTCATTTGAGATGTCATCAGTGATGTCATCAGTGATGTCACTGACCATGTCATGAATGATGTAATATGTGACATGATCAGCAGTGGATTGCGGGTGCGCAATATATAGTTAGTGCAACTAACTATATATGGAATTTCAATGGTTTTGTGTGAGTAAAATAAGGTTTTTTAAATGCTAATTCCTAACTATATATGGTCTATAACCTATGGTTTTTTCAGTGAATATATATATATATATATATATATATATATATATATATATATATATATGTATATATATATATATATATATATATATATATCTAATAAACTTCGGATGGAATCTGACCACCTCATGAACTATACCTCCTGCGCCCTGACAAAGGAACTGTTGGTCTCATAGTCCACTCCGAAACGCGTATCGGTGCTTCCCGTTTTCCATATTTTGTTACCTTATATTGATGTTGTGAAATATTTTTATGTGTGATTTTTGTATGTATGGTCTGTTTCATACACTGTTCTTTTTTCTTTATTTAGATATGGCTGGTGTGTCTGGTGTGCCTGTGAGTTGTGGTATGGCCATGATGTGTGATCCTTCTTGTATTATGTCTTGGTGGGGCTGCTTTAGTGATTTTATGTATAGAAATGATTAGATTTGTCATAATTGAATGTATATCTACAACTGCTTTATAAAAAAAAATATTACTTGATGAAATAAATGAAGAAAAGAATTCTGTCTGTGGGACAATGATGTTTCTCTTATTTTTGGCTGTATTACCTACACATTAATTAATTGATAGGGGGAGGTTTGTTGTTATTGTTATGTTTTTTCCCTGTCTGCCTCTCCCTACATTTAGACTTTCAGGGACCCTGTTCTGTTGTTTTGACCATTGCAGCACAGCCTTGGCTGCTATCCAGTTCCTTATAGCTAACTCTTGAGCATCCATATTCTGTACATGCCCAATGTACTGTTAGGTGGTCCAGTGTACCGCGCCTAACATATCGAGCACCAATTCCCAATTATTGTGTTGTAATTGCATTTAAATAGTGCCTACGACCCCTGCCGAGGCGTTTAAGCACATTTTCGGCATGTACCACACTACTCCGGCACCCATAAAAGATTAGTGGTGAATTCGTATAGTGAAATGTGAAAGTAATATGAGTGATGGATATGTTAGTCAGTTATTTGGATTGAGAAGGATAGAGGAGGGATAGAAGAGGGAAAGAGGTTTGCATTTATATAGCGCTTGCTACCCCTGATTAGGTGTTGAAGTGCTTTTTTGGTGAGTAGCACACTACTCAGGAACCCATAAAGGATTAGTGGTGAATCAGTAAAGTGAGTATGAAATTAATTTGAGTGATGGACATGTTAGTGTTTTATTTGGATTGAAAAGGATAGTGGAAGGATAGAGGAGAGAAGGATTTATAAATATTTTAATTTTATTTTTTTGTTTGTTTTGGCGCAAATAGCAGTAGGAGGAGGCTTGGGATGAGTAAAAGGGAGGTGGAGGGGGGAGAGTCATAGGGAAGGGTTTAGAAAGGCTTGCTTTGGGGGACTGGAATTGTAAAAGAGGTGTGAGATAATGCAATGAGAGGTAGAGTAGGGAAGAGTCTAGAAAAAGATATTTTTGGGATCATAGTACTGGTATTGGGTTTGGGATGAATGAGAGAGTTGAGGTAGAGGATATAGTGATAGAGGTATAGTGTGGGAAATAGGGTAGTGCATTGGAAAGAGTAGTAGAAAAAGGTGTGGGATGAATTGGAGAGCTGAGGTATAGGATATACGAAGAACGGTGTAGGGTGAGAAATAGAGTAATGCATTGTATATGCTGAATTAGACGAAAAGTAATAAATATATAGATCCATAAGTACATGGAAAATATATAGCAGTATAAAGGAAGGTAGTATATGTAGATTAAGGATACATTAAACAGACTCCGGCTTTCAAGTGTTGTTGTATTTTAAATTAATTATATATATATATATATATATATATATATATATATATATATATATATATATATATATATATATATATATATATATATATATCCAGCTCAGTCCCCTGCAAGTTTCGGATTTAAAAGTATTCATAGCGGATAACAACATAGAGACATCTCTTTTCCGTAAAAGTACAGCGGGGAACTCAGTACTATATGCTACAAGCAATCATCCGACTGCACTGATTCAGAGCATTCCCTATGGAGAGCTACTCAGGCTCAGACGCAATAGCTCTAGAGATTCAGATTTTAAAATTGCAGCATCAGCATGCATCAGTAGATTTCAAAAGAGAGGTTATGCGATGGCCACGTTACAAAGTGCACTACATAAGGTCAATGCATTACAGAGATCTAATCTACTGGTGGACAAGAATTGCTCTTCCACTAATGAAAATATCGAAATGGGAAAGTTCCAGTTGGTAACTCCTTATTCGGCGGAAGCAAATTTTCTGAAACGTATGCTTAGAAAAAACTGGCATATATTAAAGACTGACAGTTGCATCAAAGATGACATTCCTGATTACCCCTTGGTAACTTTCAAGAAATCCAAATCTCTCAAGGACATGTTGGTTCAAAGTCATTTGAAAAAAATTGAAAGAAAATCCAACACACTTGCTGACCTAAAGGGCTTCCATCCATGTCATCACTGCAAGGCCTGTGCACACAGCAAGAGAGTGAAAAACTATGAGATACCAAACACGGGTATAGTGAAAACTATTAATAAGTACCTTACCTGCAACACTTCATATGCGGTATACTGTCTCAAATGTCCGTGTGGACTAATGTACATCGGAAGCACCATCAAACCCTTGAAATTAAGGATTTTAGAACACTTAAGAGCAATTGACAAAAATGATCAGTCGTATCCTGTTGCTCGACATTTCCAGGACAAACATTCAAGCAGTAGACATCAACTGCAATATTTTGGAATAGATCATATACCAGAAAATCCCAGGGGCGGAGACAGATTACACAGGCTAAGAAGACTTGAGTCTCAATATATCATAGAGTTAATGACCAAACATCCCAATGGTTTGAATGCAGGGGAAGAATTGGCATCTCACATTGGATTTTAAGACATGAGACACTCCGAGTATATAAAATTTACAGAGGGACAAGGGATTTATGTAGGTTTACATCCCAATATAAACATCATTGTGAAAATAACGAAATTAAACCTCATACAGAATATAGGACTGTGTAACCAATAAGCCTTATGAAAAGTAATCAAGTGAGACATTTGGGTAAAGAAAATTGCGGGGGTGTGAACAAAATGTGCAGTCATTTGCAGATATCGTCATATATTTTCAAGTATTTGGTCATTTGAAGTATGACACTTATGTAATCCTTCCACAGTGTGAATTCTTGAATTTTTGAAAATTCTTTTTGGATAATATGTAAAGTGATAAACTATGATTATGGCAAAGCAATTGTAAGTCGAGGGAAAATTGCCGATCCACGGCGGTATCAGTTTGACTAGTCACTGGTTGTGTAACAGTACAGTGGTTTTGTTTTCATGAGACACAATAATGGGATATAGGAACGGGTCTGCAATTCCAAGATGGCGGATAAATTGTCATTCAGAGAAGGTTTTGTCAGTTTAGCCTCCAATGCCCGGGGATGAAATGAATTGCCGAACACAAATGTGTAATTGTGTAAACCCTAATATATGCCTTTATATTTTAGCCGATACACGGCGTAATAACGTGTCAGTTAAATTGTGTGCGCAAACTGAAAAAAATCTTACATTTTTGCGCATAATAAGCTGAATTTATTTTTGTTGTGCTCGTGATGAATTGGAGCATTAGATAGGCTGAACTAAGTAGTCAAGCCACCACGATATGTACTGAAACAACATGTGACGTACACTGTGAACAACACTCAATATGGTGAATTAATTTTAGTCCCTTGTTTGTTTTTGTCACCACATCACATGTGCACGCTGTTAAAAACATGGCGCCCACCATCAATGTTTGTAACATTGAGAAAGGCGGAGCGCCGAAACGCGTCTGTTGCGAACTTTAAAATAAAACATCTTAGAACTACCCCCGGAGTGCGTGGTTTCTTTAGCTGAAGCTTGGTGGAAACCTGGAAACCGTGAGCTGTTTATATATATATAGATATATATATATATATATATATATATATATATTAACGCTCCTGTGACACACCACTGGCTCGCACTCATAGGCGGGTGCTCCTCGTAGTGGGGGTGCACCCACTCGATAAATTACCGCTCCGTTTTCCGCGTCGGGACAACCCTCCTGGCCCCGCGGACAAAAAAGCACTCTCGGGGGGTGGTTTCAGGAATTTATTCAAACTCCCAAATGCTGCAAGACGAACAGACGCGTTTCGGTACTAGACCTTAATCTTTGTTTACCGAAGCGCTTCGGTAAACAAAGATTAAGGTCTAGTACCGAAACGCGTCTGTTCGTTTTGCAGCATTTGGGAGTTTGAATAAATTCCTGAAACCACCCCCCGAGAGTGCTTTTTTGTCCGCGGGGCCAGGAGGGTTGTCCCGACGCGGAAAACGGAGCGGTAATATATATATATATATATACATCCAATCCTGGTTTGGCATAAGAAAGAACAGGCACCGACTCCATGGATGAAGATCAAAGGTTTTTTATTTGCCCAAAAAACGACAAATATATATATATTACCGCTCTCGTTGCACCTTCATGAAAAGCACTCTTGGACGGGTGCTCCCTTGTGTGGCGGTACCCTCCACATAAACATTCAGCTCACATTCTCCGTATTTCAAAAGAAAGTCAGCACTCACGGGAGACGTTTACTTGGGGTCTTTTATTCGGAACAAACAAACGCGTTTCAGCATCCTACCTTCCTCGGTGTTCGTCGACACCCGGGAAGCTGCCATTATTTGAAATGATTTACATATTACTCAAAACTGAAGAGGGACAAAACCATTAACTGCGCCTGAAGCGCCATATTGGAATGTGCAATTGTAGCGTTCATTTACATTGCTTCCTCATAGTTCAAATACTCATCCATTGGAGGAACCCCTTATATACACTTATCAAAATGCCTACAATACACAGCACTTCATCAAAGCAACATATATTCCTTCCATGATTTGCCGTGTATCAGTTTCATCCGCAAGCCTACATAATGCTTAAACAGAATATATTCCTGTCTCTCAGTATATGCGGCTGAATCATTACAGGCGCATGCCATTTCTTCCGATATTCGGAGAAATTACATTGTGTCCTCCAAATTGATTAATCTTGCTGTGGATCTGCCTTTGTCCCTCTCAGTCTAACACAAAACATTTATTAGATCATACCGGCATGTCAAATTCATATATTCGCATTCTGAGTCTATCAGTTTCCAGATTCAAAAAATGAATAACGTTTTAAGACAGAGGCTGTAAAAATCCAAAATCATCCACAAATATTAATAAGATTCAAGAAAGTTTCAAAGAAGATTAACAAAATTCACAAAATTCAAAGTTCAACTACTATTTCATATCTGATTATATGCATTACATTTTATCAATGCAGTTTTACACCTTTTAGCTGTTCTTTTTTCATAGTTTATCATATTTCTAAATGTGATGCCAGTTCTTCTCCACTATTTAAACCTTTCGGGAACTTGGTTTGACAGTCTATTATATATTGTGATTCTAATCTCCTTAACTTCTTCAGCCTGTCACCCCCTCGCACATTTTCTGGAACATGATCTAATCCGTAGAACTGCAGCAAATTTCTGTCACTTAAGTGCTTCTCTGCATAGTGTCTTGCCACTGGGTAGGAGACATCTTTTTTCACTATTGCCCTTTAGTGTTCTAATATTCTCACTTTCAAAGGGTGTATAGTGCTACCTATATAACACAAGCTTCCTTGTCAAAATGGTTTTTCACTAACTTATCTTTCAGTGAGCGCGCTTTCCTGAATGGTACCAGCGGAATATTTGGGAACATCCTCACTTATGACATTGTCTGTCTTAAGTATATGCCAGATTTTCTTCAGCACTTTTTTAGTAACAAGGTAACCCAACCAGTTTGCTGTGGACCGTGGGTAAATACTATTATATAAGAACAAGGGTCCTTAGCATTTTAGATAAAACTCAAAAATAATGAAATATAGGCCATGATTGGGGACTATATTTTGTCACTGTCCAGCCGGACAGGACGTTTTATTTTTAACAATGTAATTCTTGTAAAGAGGGATAACAAGGCACAATCCTGTACCACACAAAAAGGAAACACAAGAAAAATGAAGAATTTTTGAGAAAACAGGCAAAAGAACGAGCAAATGTTGGCCACTTTTAAAATCAGTGTTACATTCAAGGTATGCCAAACAATTGCCAAAACACAACAAATTTTACACAATGGTTTAGGTTGTGAGGCAATTAAAATAGTCGACGTTTCGATCCCTAGTGCTCAGTTAATTGGGACCATCATCAGGACTGACAAATTTGAAGTATTTGCCTGTCAAAATCACGTAATAAGCAATTGTTAACCGCCCAGGGTCGGCGGGGGTGGCGACCCTCTTCGTGGTGGTGGTGGAATTGTAGGGCATCCACCTTATGGCTTCGTACTGAGCAAGCTCCGTTTTGTGTTGTCAGATGCTCGTCGATTGAGTACGTTCCCTGAGGGCTTGTGGAGACCAATCTATGTCACGGTCGACATAGTCCGGCAGCGGGCGGGCGGGGAAGTCGATGTCCGGTCCAGCGCTGTCTTCTTCTTCAGCATGCGTTTTAAATAATTCGCCTCTGCTGAAAAAGTTGTCACCAATCTGAACTTGCCTTCATGTATGCCTTTCGAATTTTGTTTAACTACTGTCTTGTCTTTTAATAGATTTTGTCTCCGGATTCCTCCTACTCTTTTCAGTGTGTTCTCTAAAAGTTCTGGATTATACCCTCTTTTCCTAAATCTCTGTAAGCACTCTTGGGCAGACTTCTCAAAATCACATGTATGTGAGCTATTGCGTTTTCAACGCAGCAATTCCCCATATGGGATACTTTGAACCAGTTTAGATGGGTGAGTGCTGGTTGCGTATAGAGTTGAATTCCTTGCAATGACCTTCCTGTAAAGGGATGTATTTATTTGGCCATCTGTCACAAACACCTTCAGGTCCAGGTTGTCCACTGCCACTGGACTCAATGTCCCCGAAAAGTGCAAGTTCAGATCGTTTTGATTTAATTCATTTATATACATTTCTGCTGTCTCTAAATTTCCTTGCCATACTATGAACAGATCGTCACTATAACAATACCATTTGATGACTCTTCCTATTGTGCTGTCATGCTCACATGTTTGGGACACCTGCTCCTCCCACCAGCCAACGAAAAGGTTCGCATATCTGCGCGCGAAGCAGGTGCCCATCTCAGTCCCAGACTCTTGTTTGAAATACCTATCCTCAAATAGAAAGATATTGTTTGTTAAACAGAATTTGGTAATCTCGACAATCATCGCATTATGTTCTGCAAATCTTAGCTGTCTCTTGTTCAAAAAGTATGTCAAGGCCCTTTTTCCATTGTAATGATCAATGCAAGTGTATAAACTTGTAATGTCCAGCACCAATAATAAATATGTAGAGTCCCAAACCAAATCTGAAATTTTAGTTAAGAAGTCCTTTGTGTCTTTCATGTAAGATTTTAAGTCCCGCACAAAAGGAAAAAGAAAATAATCAATAAACATGGACATGTGTTTGGTGAGGCTCCCCTACGATGAAACTATGGGCCTACCTGGCGGATGTACTGCATCTTTATATAGTTTCAGTATATGGTAAAATGTTGCCACTACTGGATTATTGCTTCTCAGAAAAAGATGTTCTTCTGCACCCAACAGGGATTTGTTATTCCAAAACTTAATAAGAGTTTCATAGTCACTCACACTTTTTTGATATATCTCACGCGTGGTCTCTACATAATATTTCCTTTCGGACAATTGTCATAGGGCTTCCTCACAGTACTGTGTTCTAGTTTGCAGTAACACATTACCGCCTTTATCAGAAGGCTTTATGATGACCGATCTGTCGTCCAATGGATTTTTTAAAGCATCCTTATCTTTTTCCATCAAATTCTCTTTTTTGTTGTTAAATCTGTTCTTGCCTCTGAAGTTTAGTAAATCCTTTAGCATTGCTTCCGAAAACACATCAATGGAATCATAGGGCATTTGTGGTACAAAAATTGATTTTGGTTTAAAAGGACTTTCTTGTATCCCTTGTTCAATTCCTGCACACACTGCCCGTTGTGCTATATCCATGACTGGACTTTCTTGAATTTCAGATGCCGTATTCAGATTCTGTGGAAGTTCAACTGCATGTAAATCATTACATGTCAGCTGATCCGTTGCCGTTATCCTTAATGCTGTTAATTTGGTCTTCTTCATGGCTGGTCTCAATTTGAAATATTTATGTAGTTTCAATTTCCGTATAACACAGAACAAATCAATTCTCGTCTCAGTAAATTCAAGATGACTGGTGGGGCAAAAGGTTAGTCCTAATTCAAGTACTTTAATCTCATTGTTAGATAGTACTTTGGTTAGATTCACCACTGTCAGGTTGGTGGTTTCTATTGCTTCTTGTTGTATCGTTTCTTGCGTGACCCCCATGTGGGTGCTCTTCCCCTTCCGGCCCCACTTTGCTCTCCGCTTTCTTCGTTTACTGGTTCGGGTGGTTTGTTCTTTCCTCCGTGTAGCCAGGACTGCCTTATGATCTGGAACTCATCGTGAAAAGGAGTAATTGATTTTACACCAGTTGCCGAACTCCTAGGATGTTCATCTCCAGGCTCATTCTCAGTTATGTCTGATTCTGATGTCTCTACTCTTGGAGTCGTCATTTTCAAATTTTTTGTGATAGTTCCCTTCTAGGACCGTCAAATTTGTGGGCAAATGTTAGCACCCTGCCTTGAGAAAAATCCTGCTCATCTCGATCATATATTTCCTGCTTGCGCATCTTTATTTTATTTTCATATTTCATCAAACGCGCTTTCATTTGCCCCAATAATTCTTCAACTTTATTCTTATCTTCCTCCTTTGACAGAACTTCTTCCAACGCCTTGATTTCTTGGAGTGCTTTTTCACGATCACTCTATGCATACTTCACTAATATGCCCAATGTGCCCTGGCAGTAATATGCAGTATGATCTGCCCATTCCTTTAGTACTTCTGGGTCCGGGTTTCATATGATGGTACTGTAAATACTCTCAACCCTCTGGGCACACTGTTCACCTCAATGTAGCTCTGGAGAGAGGTGGCTTCCCACCTTTTGCTTGTCTTTCGCTCGTAGAGTCTTTCTAATTTAACCAAGATGCGACTGAGGTTACTTGTTAATTTTGGATGTAATGATGCCTCTGAATTTGCTGTTGTTGACTGCTTTTTATTACTAAACATGCCTTTTGCCGCATCGCGGTGCGCCGAATCACTGAACATCGTTGCTGTCAGTGAGTGTCTGCTGAATATTGGCGCCGTTCTTGTCTCCCTCGCCCTGCTGCTAATGTACCTCCGTTATAAGTAAACAAAGTGGAATCCACTTGGGGGTGGTGGTGGTACCTACTGTGGTGGGGAGCACACCGTGTTGTTTAAATACCCCTCACACACCAACAGGCCCCTTGGTGTCATGCTTCATCATTGGGGTCTTAGCACCCCTCTACGGGATGCGGCGTGCTACCACCGACGACAACGTGGGAGCACTTTCTGTGGACTATGTGTGGATGTGTGTGGGGTTCTAAATGTGAGTGGTGGAGTGGTGAAAGTGATATCTTAAAAAATACCTGGCTCGTGGGGAAAAAAATACTTTAATTAAGCCCCGGGCTGGTATTGTTAAAAAGGGTGCAGTGTGAGGTTACTGGTGTATAATAATGTACATTAACCTCTTTTTAGTGCGTCGACATGAACATGTTTCGGAGTGCAAAACTCCTTCTTCAGGACGGGAAATGCACAAAATTCCCCACCTTACTCACATGAATGTATATATAAAAGTGTATTATATCCTCAGCGCTGCTCCGACGATAGTGCCGGTGTGGGGAGGGCTTGTACTATTTATACCTTGGTGTCCAGAGTTAATTGCCAAATTGCGGGCTAATTCAAGTCGGATGTAGGCCCAAACATGGGCTGTTTTTACCGTTTCCCTTCTGTTTCCCGGTTCCGCGCTAGTGAGCAGTGTTGTAACCTTCGCGCATGCTCCAATTCGGGGGATGTTAGTGCGCATGCGCCGTAGTCGGAGACTAGGTGCGTGCACATGCACGGATCGTGTGGGCCGGCTGCTTGATTATACCGATGTCAGTGCAGCTGGTTGATTATACCGATATCGGTGCAGAGAGGCCTTTTAGAAAAGGCCTCTATGGGGCAAAATGAAGTATACTGGCAGCATGGTCTATCAGTAACTTCGATATTGGTGCATAAAGTCTAAAACGGGTCCGTTTAGCAATAAAGATGTTGTGGGGAAAAATGAGGTTTTTACTGGCAGCACCAATGTTATGAAAACTTACATGCCTTAAGAAATGTTATTACCAAGCAGCTGCACTGACATCGGTATAATCAAGCAGCCGGCCCACACGATCCGTGCATGTGCACGCACCTAGTCTCTGACTACGGCGCATGCGCACTAACATCCCCCAAATCGGAGCATGCGCGAAGGTTACAACCCTGCTCACTAGCGCGGAACCGGGAAACAGAAGGGAAACGGTAAAAACAGTCCATGTTTTGGCCTACATCCGACTTGAATTACCCCGCAATTTGGCAATTAACTCTGGACACCAAGGAATAAATAGTACAAGCCCTCCCCACACCGGCACTATTGTCGGAGCAGCGCTGAGGGGAAGAGGGCGGATCGTCTCCTGTAAAACCGTGAGTTACTAACAAGCCAGAAAGCAGGTTTACCAGTGGATGTAAGTAATGGATCCTAAATCACGTTTCCTAATGCCTACAGATCGCTGAATCAAGCATGATGGAACCCTCAAAATTGCGCTAAAGGCTCATGAGGCATTGAAACCAAAAACACTAAGTAAGACAATTACTGCCATAATACGTTTTTATCCCCATACTTGAAGGATTTTTTGGAACCAACAGCAATCCAAACATGTGTGTTATGTCTGTGTTTACATGTGTGTCCATGTCCTTTTTGTCACTTTTATCCACAGGGTGTATGATCTTTGGAAGAAATCTACAACCCTATATATATGCATGTTCTTTGTCCTTAAGGTCACTGAAACCTACATCACATTTACGAATGCATAATGAGAAAGGAATTGATTATGTACTTCTCTCCCTCCAGGTCGTGATAAAAACGCCAACTGGGCGCAGAGACTACGTGTTGAACTACAATTTAGGTACATAAACACCTATAGTTCACTATTTTTGTATAATACACTTTTATATATACATTCATGTGAGTAAGGTGGGGAATTTTGTGCATTTCCCGTCCTGAAGAAGGAGTTTCGCACTCCGAAACATGTTCATGTCGACGCACTAAAAAGAGGTTAATGTACATTATTATACACCAGTAACTGCACCCTTTTTAACAATACCAGCCCGGGGCTTAATTAAAGTCTTTTTTTTCCCCACGAGCCAGGTATTTTTTAAGATATCACTTTCACCACTCCACCACTCACATTTAGAACCCCACACACATCCACACATAGTCCACAGAAAGTGCTCCCACGTAGTCGTCGGTCGTAGCACGCCGCATCTCGTAGAGGGGTGCGAAGACCCCAATGATGAAGCATGACACCAAGGGGCCTGTTGGTGTGTGAGCGGTATTTAAACAACACGGTGAGCTCCCCACCACAGTAGGGACCACCACCACCCCCAAGTGGATTCCACTTTGTTTACTTATAACGCTCAGGGAGACTGAATCCACTGTTTCTCTCCCTCCCTCTTTTGTTATTTATATGCTAATGTACCTCCTGCATACGCCGTCGGAATCAGCCCAAACGATACTGCTTCTTACCCGATCACTGCGGGATGTCCGCTTCGGCTCGCCGGTGTCTCTTCCTTTTTGCAGTTTGTGCTTGCGGCGGTGCTTTTCAGATTAGATTACCGCTCTCGTTGCACCTTCATGAAAAGCACTCTTGGACAGGTGCTCCTTTGTGTGGCGGTACCCTCCACATAAACATTCAGCTCACATTCTCCGTATTTCAAAAGAAGGTCAACACTCACGGGGGACGTTTACTTTTGGTCCTTTATTCGTCCTGCCTTCCTCGATGTTCGTCTACACCCCGGGAAGTCGCCATTATTTTTAATTATTTACATATTACTCAAAACTGAAGAGGGACAAAACCATTAACTGTGCCTGACGCGCCATATTGGAATGTGCAATTGTAGCGTTTATTTACATTGCTTCCTCATAGTTCAAATACTCATCCATCGGAGGAACCCCTTATATACACCTATCAAAATGCCTACAATACACAGCACTTTATCAAAGCAACATATATTCCTTCCGTGATTCGCCGTGTATCAGTTTCAACCGCAAGCATATGTAATGCTTAAACAGAATATATTACTGTCTCTCAGTATATGCGGCTGAATCATTACGGGCGCATGCCATTTCTTCCGATATTCAGAGAAATCACATTGTGTCCTCCAAATTGATTAATCTTGAGCATTCTAAAACCGCCGCCACTGCCGAGAGTCAGACTTACTTACCTCTCACACGCCCGAGGAAGGCTGAAGCCATTGCCCACGCCGCCGCCAAGAGTCAAGGGCTATCAGACTCCGCGCCGCCGCTCCGGGAGACTCCAAATCCCGGCAGGCACCGCGGCGGCGCGTCTGAGTGACGCGGCTGCGACCAGTGAGCGACAACAGAGGCGCAGAAAAGGAGGAGCACCCCGGCAGAGCGGGGGAGAGCATTCTAAAACCGCCGCCACTGCCGAGAGTCAGACTTACTTACCTCTCACACGCCCGAGGAAGGCTGAAGCCATTGCCCACGCCGCCGCCACCGCCAAGAGTCAAGGGCTATCAGACTCCGCGCCGCCGCTCCGGGAGACTCCAAATCCCGGCAGGCACCGCGGCGGCGCGTCTGAGTGACGCGGCTGCGACCAGTGAGCGACAACAGAGGCGCAGAAAAGGAGGAGCACCCCGGCAGAGCGGGGGAGAGCATTCTAAAACCGCCGCCACTGCCGAGAGTCAGACTTACTTACCTCTCACACGCCCGAGGAAGGCTGAAGCCATTGCCCACGCCGCCGCCACCGCCAAGAGTCAAGGGCTATCAGACTCCGCGCCGCCGCTCCGGGAGACTCCAAATCCCGGCAGGCACCGCGGCGGCGCGTCTGAGTGACGCGGCTGCGACCAGTGAGCGACAACAGAGGCGCAGAAAAGGAGGAGCACCCCGGCAGAGCGGGGGAGAGCATTCTAAAACCGCCGCCACTGCCGAGAGTCAGACTTACTTACCTCTCACACGCCCGAGGAAGGCTGAAGCCATTGCCCACGCCGCCGCCACCGCCAAGAGTCAAGGGCTATCAGACTCCGCGCCGCCGCTCCGGGAGACTCCAAATCCCGGCAGGCACCGCGGCGGCGCGTCTGAGTGACGCGGCTGCGACCAGTGAGCGACAACAGAGGCGCAGAAAAGGAGGAGCATCCCCGCGTCACGGGACGCGAGCGGGACGCCCGGGGCTAAGCCCGGGCAAAGGGCGGGCCCTCTGAGGCCCTCCGAGGCACGGAAAGGCCAGGCAAGGCTATCCCCCTGAAAACAACCGCGTGGATTTGAGGTACTGTTTCCGGTTTGTCATTTGGCATTTAACATCAGTTATTAAGACAGTTATCAACTATCACCTTTTAGCCGGCCAAATCCTATAGCATTTCTTGTTATGATCAGCTTTTTACCCGGCCAAAGACTAGCTTTGATTGTGTGATCTTTTAGAGTAAGAGTCCAAAGCATGGGGAAAAAACCGGTTCCCCCTCCTATCGAGACTGTGAATACTCTTGATTCATATCTTGTCCAAGTGGTAAGCAGTATTAACAACAAGCGAAGGCAATCCTTGGGCCTAAGCCAATCACCGGTGTTGCTTGCAGAAAGTCCATCTACAAGTACTGTAAGCATAGCCATGTCCGATTCCCTGACAGGAAATGCACAGCCTAACCTAGCAGATTCTGACTTTAATTCTTTAGCCAACCACATGGAGGCCACCGAAGACTCTGATCCTGTCATGGATAGAGCAGATCTCATCGATCTATCTGACAATGCCTTCACTGAGACAAGCATTCAGATAGAAGCCATAAACGAGGACCTTCAGCCCCAGTCTCCACCTATTCGTGCTGTTAGAGCATGTAGGAAACCAGCTGCAAAACGAGGGGGGAAACAACTGGGAAGGAAGAAGCCTGCCACCCCTCCTTCCAGACGGATGGGCAAACATGCAGATTCCGAGGCTGATCTTGAGTCCAAGCGCATTATTGATGATGACCTCTTCAACAGGATCCAAGATATGATAGATATTAAAATTAAGACCATTATTAAACCTCTGATCGGGAAAGTGGACAAACTAACTGCCGAAGTCAGGAAGTTGGGTGGGGTTCATAGTAACTTGACCAAGGAGCTAGAGAATTTATCTTCCCTCGTCGCAGATTTAATATCCACGGATGAGGAGGCCCCTTCTACCGATAGTAACGCACAGACCACTCAACAAGGGTTGTTACCCCCACCCTCACCACTAACATTAACTGTCCCGGATCAGAACGTCGTAACTGGGGACCCTCATACCATCTCCACTGATGCAGCAGTGGTAAGTCACCAAGAGGACAGCCCAGTTCAATTTATCGTGGAAGCCTCACCGGTAGTCTTGGTGCTGGCTAATGTTCCAGTTCTGCCAAAAGACAAAATAGAGTCTAATCAGGGTCTCAAAGATAAAGCCTTACACTGGCTTTCAAATAATATGTACATGGCTCAAGAAGGGTTTGATAAATTGGCAGGAGACATAGTTTCGACTAGGAGGGTACCCTGGATTGGCAGCAAGCCGAAAAAGTTCCAAGGCGATTGTGTTATTTTAAATTTTACTAACGCCGAGGTCCTTCCTGAAATCTTGAACAATGTTTTTCCACCTCAGCGGCGCAATGGCTCTATAGTCCCATTAACTCTCAGATTTTTCTATAACGAGTCTCAACCCGCTACCTTACCTAATACTAATAGGCATAATAAGTATAGGAATAATAGTAGTTGGGGAGGGGCCATGGGCTCGCGATACGCAAATGACCGGTTCCTGCCCGTAGTACAGCGAGAGTCAGGAAGACCCATTTACTCGTATGAGCAAAATATTCAGCCGGTTCACCCGCAGGTGATAGGAACAAACGGGTGGGGGCATGGCGTACCGGGGTATGATCATAGTGTACGGGGCATCAGGCCAACACGGTGGCAGAGAATGGACCCGTCTCTGGTCCACCCAATTACCCCACACCCCCTGTGGAACTTAGCTCACACCGGTCAGGTTCAGTTAGCTACCCCATCTGCTTGGGGCTTCACTACAGGTAATAGGTTTGGCCCCCTATCTGACCTTAATACCTGCGATTGACTTGAACCAGGAATTGACCAAAATAATGTGGGTTTGATCAATTTAATTTCGTGCAGCGATGGCTTTAGTACCGATGATCCCCCTAGTTTTCCTATGCCTAACGTAGCCACTGAGCCCCAACCATCTACTACCCCAGGTCAGCAAACAATCTCATCTGGGATTGAGGCTGGCCCTAACAAGGGTTTGACTAGAGAGGTGATACAGCGTTGCTGTCACGCGAATACTACCGAGGCTCCAATAGCGCAAGTAACAGCGGAAGGAGACTCAGAGAGTGGTAGCAAGCCAAGGACTATTATGGAGTCATGTAAGATCATAAGCTGGAACGTGGCAGGTTTAAACACCAAACGCCAGGACCCTGTATGGTGGAGCTTCATCTCAAAGCACCACATCATTGCGCTGCAAGAAACTTGGGACACATCTAGTAATATCTGGTGGGACGGGTATACTAGCTTCATAAGACCTGCTGTCCCTAGTAGAATGGGTAGGGCCAAAGGCGGTTTGGCGCTCTTATTCGCCTTGGACTTAAAAGGAAGTTATAGGCAGATCAGGTCCGAATCTGATAATATATTGATTGTCGAAAGGGTCATCAATAAAACTAGTAGGACCTTATATGTTAATTTCTATAACTCTGGGAACAGCGTCTATGACGGTTGTAATATCGCCAGTTTGGATAGTATTTTAAATTCAGTCTTACAGAATATCTCATTTGCATCTGAGTCAATTTTACTAGGTGATTTTAATATACATTCATGCAATTTAGCCTGTAAGGGAAGAGGAGCTAGTGAAGATGACGATGCTGCTCCAGTAGTGCCTCACTTCGAACATTCAGCAGAGGGTCAGGAGCTTGAAGACCTACTTGCTAACTACAACCTTTATGAACCCAATTTCGGTCTGAGAACGCCAACTTTCACCGGCGGCCACCATGGGTCTGTGATAGATTATATCTTTGTTTCTCTTGGCATCTTAACTCTGACCACCGCATATAGTACGGTAGCAACCCACTTCAGTGACCACAATCCAGTACTACTTGAAGTGGCGTGGGGCAGTCAGATGGGAGCATCACCATCAATTGTAAAATCAGCCCATTCCTTGAGGACCACAGATCAAGATAGAAGAGTAAAATGGGCGAACGTGATCCCGGAAAACTTCTACAAAAAATGCTTCCCTAAGATCAAAACCCAGGTTGAGCTTTGTCAGAACCCTGACACCCAAGGGAGCCTCATGGTATCAGCCTATGAGGAACTATGTGTTCAGGTTTCCAACGAACTTTTAGCTAAACCCCTTCAGGGAGCTCAGGGACTCAAGCGATGGTTTGATTCTGCATGTTCGAAGGCCCACAGAGATTTGCTGGTGGCTCTAAAAATTGTTCCGAGAGTAAAAGAGGAAATTGCGAGGCTAAGGAAAATTTATAAGACTGCCGTAAAGAGTCGCAAAGAATCCATTAAACGTGAAACATGGGATGACCTTCTCTCAGCGGCGGTGCTGAAGGACAGCAGGAGATTCTGGGAAATCATCAAGCAGCCCCTTTTCTCGGAGGATAGTAATTTACCAATGGATTGTGTGATTACTGAGGAAAAATGGTTGTCTTTCTTCAAAAATGTATATGGGGGTGACGTAGTTGATGAGGACATTAACAGGGGCTTATTGCCTAGTGGGACTGTACATCCTATTGTCTTTAATCCCCAAGAAGTAGAAAAGGCACTTGCGGAAACCACCAAACACAAGGCACCTGGCCCGGACGGAGTTCCGGCCGACTTTTTTATGTTTTCACCTAAAATGTGGTCGAGGGTGTTGTCCAACGTGTTTAATGCAGTTAATGGCAATTCAGCGCCTGCATCTTGGGCTATATCCAACATCGTCCCCATTTACAAAAATAAAGGTCAGCGGGACGACCCAGCATTCTACAGGCCTATATCCCTTCTGGACTCAACCGTAAAAATCCTGGGGAGAGTCCTTTTATCTAGGTTGAGGGAGAATGTTGAGGGGTGTGGTGGGCTGTGCGAACTGCAATACGGTTTTAGAGAGAGTAAAGGTACGATCGAGCAATGCATTAATTTGTATCTACTCATCTCTAAGTACACGTTGGCTAAGGAGGGTTCAGTGTATCTGGCATTTATGGACCTTTCCTCGGCCTTCGACCTCGTTAATAGGTCCAAACTATGGTCGACTCTGCTGGATTTGGGAATCGATGAAGCCCTGGTTATGTTTATGGCCACACTGCACCAGGAGCTTTTTGCAGCCGTTCGAGTGTCCAACAATGGCAGGCGTACCCCTTTATTTAAATCCCTGAAAGGGGTACGGCAAGGTTGCATTTTGGCCCCCACGCTTTTTACCATCTACATTAATGGCCTGGGGGCGCACCTGCGAGGCCTGGGCACGGACGTCCCACGTGCAGGGGATGCCCATATTCCGGCACTCCTGTACGCGGACGACGCCGTGTTGATCGCCCGTACGGGTGTTGGCCTGCAGGTTCTTCTTAATTCCTTTGGTTCCTTTATGGAAAACCTGGACCTTAAGGTCAACGCGTCCAAACCCCACACAATGGTTATGGGCCGAGAGTGCATGAAGAGAAGACATAAATCATTCTTTTGTAGTGGGATCCCTGTTTCCGAGGTAACCACATTTCTTTATTTGGGAGTGCTGTTTGATCAAAAAGGCACCTGGGGTCCACAGATAAGCGCAAAGAGGCTGGCAGTTACTAGATCTGCTTCTGCACTCTTGGGTTTTGCTGGCAAGCTGGGTGCCAGGCCCATGGAAGCGATGTTGAAGATATATAAGAGTAAACCTGTTGCCATCGCCTCATATGGATCTCCTCTGTGGGGGTATGTAAACCTTGACCCCATTCAGAGAGCAGAAAACAGATTCATAAGATCTCTCCTTTCTGTGCCCCAGTCAACCCCAACCTATTCCATCCACAAGGAGGTGGGCTTGCCATATCTGTCGGATTTATTAAGCGTAGCACCCCTGATCTTGTGGTTGAAAATGTGGTTAAACGTCGAACTTCCACTGAATCACAAAATTTTGAGGGACGTCCAATCATTGGATAACTATAGTAAAATCCCAAGGCTGGCCTACCTAAGTAAATCTTTTAAAGATTTGGGTCGCCCAGAACTTTTTCGCTGTCCAGAGAAAATTAGGGCTCTGGATATAGCTTATATAAAAAAGGCCTTCAAAGAAAGGAAGGAAGCATGCCGCGAGGTAGTTGAGCTGCAGAAACCAGCAGTTAGGGCTCACTATCTATTGGTTAGCGATCCTTATTTGGCACCTTATCTCCGCTTTGTAACAATCCCTTACCATAGGTTTTTATTAACGAAACTTAGGTTTAATCTTATTCATTTTCACCTAGGCTCTTTTAAGGGATGGCAGAAGCCAGAATTAGCCGCCCCCTGCAGTTGCGACCATTTCTCTGTGCAGGACACAATGCATTTTGTCATGTTTTGTAGTTTATACCATGAGCAGAGGAAAAAATATTTGCTCCCCATACTTAAAGAAGCAGGGTTCACACAGGTGCGCCCCGCGCTGCTCTATTTACATCTTATGACAAACCCACGCACAGCGTTTAGTCTTGCAAATTTTTTAGTCGCCGCTGCGAGGGCGAAAGCTGTTGGCCAATCTCCGCCCTAAAAGATTATTTATCGTAATGAGATTATGTGTATCGTTTTATATATAAATGTATCTTTTTAAATTGTGTAAATAGTATTTATAATGTACATCGAGTATGATGCTTTTTAGATGTTAGGAAATGTAATTATGCTTTTTATGTCATGTTTTATTGCTTTTGCTTCTTTGTATGACTTTGAATAAGTCGAATAAAGATATTCTGACTGACTGACTGATTAATCTTGCCGTGGAAACCGATGAGTATTTTTCACTCGTACAAAACCATTGAAATTCCTTGCGCGCACCCGCAATCCAATGCAGATGATGTCACATATTACATCATTTATGACATGGTCAGTGACATCACTGATGACACCACTGATGACATCTCAAATGACATCACTGATGACATCATCCAGTGAATGTGGTTTTGTTCGGTATTTAAAAAAGTATTAGCTATATAGGAATCTGCATTGAAGAATGATTGGAAGTATGTGTTTGGATGAAGGATTTACTAGTAGTGTGTTTGACTGTCTAAATGACTAATTTAAATTGTCTCATTAAATATATGAGATACTGATTAAAGTGTGTGAATATGTGTATCATTCTGTCTCTTGTTGTGTAAACTACTGCATAAGTTGATTACTACCTATGTTAAACTCTATATTAGTTTTTAATTAGTTAACTGAGTATTTGTATGGGAGAGTGAATGTATCTGTGGTTGGGTAGAAGGCGTGTCCATAGATTTGTAAATAGTTAATGTAGTTGGTATATGAGGTTATGACTGCATGTGGAAACAGTTGTTTGGGTGAGTGAATATCTTTATGCGTGAGATGATTAGTAAATATATTGCTGAATGATACATGTCCAATAAAGTAGAAATGTAAAAGGCAGTGTATGTGACAGTTCTTTGGTTTAAATAGGTATATATAAGACTCAGTGATTGTATAAGTGCTGCATAGAAAACTGTATACTTGTAATAGTAATTTTATAACACACTAAGTATGACTTTCTATGTATGTAAATAAATAAAGTAGTGTTTGTATAAGTGTGTAGCTAAGTAAATGTAAGTATGATCAATTGTTTGCATAAGTGCGAATGTTTGCTGCATAACTGAATAGGTTGTGTGCTGGTGTGTAATGTCAATATAGGTGTATAAGTATATTTAATAGTGTTCTATTGATCTTTGTCAGCATGTATATGTGAATCTATAGGTAAGTGTTTAGATGTGTGTGTAGATCTACAAATCAGTGAGTGGGTTTTTAGAAACTTGTATTGGTGTGTCAATGGTTTCAAATATGGTACACCATATTTTATAATGAGTGTTGAAAGGTTATACTAGTGTATGATGAGGTGTATCACATTGTCACGTGGATGATGTCATCAGTGATGTCATCAGTGATGTTATTTGAGATGTCATCAGTGATGCTGTAGTGTAGTTCCTATATTCCCAATAGGCTCTGCGCATTGGAATAATATATACTATAGAATTGACGTAGGACTTAGGTCGACTATGTCTCTATTGAATATATAAAACTTAATTGTGAGTGCCAGCTAGCTCAGAGGTCACTAGAAACTTTCTTGAATACACAAGAAAGGCTTAGTTTCTGACAACCGCATAAACATGACAACTTTGTTTCCCCAAGATAAAACGTATCTCTAGAATCGTGGAAACAATAGATAGATATTTCACTCAGTCAATCGTGCATGCTTCGTTTCACCAGAGGTGCAGAGAAATAGAGAGACAGGCGTTTTCAACAAAAAGTATTTATTGAACAGTCTTCTTTCTCATGCAGAAGAAATGAACTGCTACAATTGTAATACTGGCTGTAAAGTATAATGCGTACAGCAAGAAGAGTATTATATAATAATACTGTAAAAGCATGGTATGGTTTCTAAGCCATAAAATACATACATAAATAACAATGACTAAAAGTACTCAACTGGTGCTTCTAAAATACATCTACCCCAATGTACCTAACCTAGGTCTAGTACAAGGGAAGAAGTAAGTGAGGTGTAGCATAGGTTTAGTATTTTTGCCAAAAATCTATCCAAGATTTCTCTTAGGGTCTCATCAGCTCCGTACCTTGGTTTCAGAATGAAGGAGGTCTGGTATCTCTCTCTCAGGACTCGATTTCCCAACACCCTGCAAGGGGATCTAGGAAACACTGGAGCTGAATTTCTCGGCAAGAGAAAGGATAGCGTATCTCTCAGTGCTTCTGCTGGAGGGTAAGTAGATAGTCGAACTGCTCCAAACCACCGTGTGTTTGCTAGGGCAAGTGTGGGTATATTTATACCTTGAAGGTGCCGAGTTTGACGTAAGTTTGGACATAATAACGTCATCAAAGAGTCTCAGTTCCCTGAAAACTCCATGAGTTCTTGGTCAAATCAATATTCAAGCAAGGGGAAGTCCCTATCTGCTGAAGGCGAGTTTTTCCAAGAAATCGTTGTGGATTTTCGGAACTAGTAGAGGTAGCCATGCCGTATTTGGACTGCATGGATTAAGTCTAAATATGGTTATGATTTCTATGCCTATTTTGGGATAGGGTGCTTTCTACCTATATAAGGGCATGAATCGGGAATTTTACACTAGGGTCCTAAAATGCTACGCAACACCCACTCCACTTTAATATGTTCAACATTACTAAATTATAAGCATTAAAAACATATCTAAAGCATGTGTTTACAATCCCAGCCAAAATACATAAAAATGCATCTTAAAATGGTAGTACACGAAAAAAAAAGAGCATTTCTAGTGTACACATTTGTAAAGGCAATGGACACATTCAAAGCATATAATTTGACATTGGCAATGCTAACTGAATTAATTATGAAAATTACATTCATGAAATGGCTCTTAGATACAGAAGAAAAGGTCGAGACCACTCCATAGCAGATTATATAATACTGTTTTCTGTAAGAGGACAAGGCCAAATATTGTCTCTAGGAAGTATTCAAAGAATTCTTGTTCTCTAAGAATAGTTCTACTTTAAGCAGATTACTTTGTGCCCCAAAAAAAAATCAATTTCGGAAAAAGTCAAATCATAGAGAAAAGAAAAAAAATATAGAGTTCCAAAGTTAGAAGCTTTGTTTTAAAAAAGCAAAGGTCGAATTCAGAGTTCAGAGAACGCTGTGTGCTAATTTCAAAAGTTATTCTCGTTGTCAGGAGAAAACATTAAATCTTCTAAGCTGGCAAAGAAATCGTCTACCACAGTAGGTGAAAGTTGGACTACTTCATTAAGTAGATCAATTGTACACAGATGAGAAGCATCGCCGTCAGCGTCATCCGCATTAGCAATGTTCACAGTAGATGGTACCTGTGTGCCTGTTGGTCCACGTATCTCAACCTCAGCTGAAATTGCCGGTGAGACCTCAATGAATGCAGTCATCAGAATTGGTAGCCGCTGGGGACAACACGATGCATAAGCCGTTACCGAACCAAGCAAAGCGTCAACATCCGTTGGCAGTGCTGATGGAAGTGTCAGACAGACATCTAACACGCATTCCTCTCCGCAAAGCAGGCATCGTAGAACAGGTAAGATGCAATCTTACCAGATTGGTCTGAACGAAAGGAACCATGTGGTATTCAGATCTCTCAAACAAGCCAAGCCAAGAATTTGTGTTATTCGGTCACAATACTGCATTGCCAGGAGCGTGTAATCTGGGTATCGCTGGTGACTGGACTTGCCATATCAGAGTAGAAGGAACAAAAATAGAATTCCTGCTACGAGTCCCAAAATGAGAGGCAGGCCGCCGAACACAGAGTGCACGAAGTTTGGAAAAATTCTCAGGACTGCTTCAAAGTGTGCAAACAGTCCCGAAAAAATTGTCTTAAATACATGTACAATACCACTGGTATCAGACATGTTTAAGATACGACCTAACATTTCTGCGAAATGTATGGGGCAGTTCCTTGATAATAGTTTATGTATCTCCGCAGGGGACCTTGCGACTTGCAGATCATACGTCTCTTTGGACGAGGTCAGTGGCACAGTTTTTTGTAAAAGAATGGCTTTCCTCCTGCTTAAAGTATCAATTCGTATAGAAGAGATGTTCAGTGAAGGCCATAGTGGCGACTCCCCGTCTGACTTACTTTTAGGAAACAATACTTGCATACAACAAGTGACCCTGGCTGACACAGTTACGAGAGAGGCTTTTCCTGGCAGCATGCCACAACAGCTGTGATCATTCAACATCATGTAGCTACCGTTGGATAACTGCCTAAAAACTGGATCTATCACTGCTGCTGGAGAACAAGATAAATTGTTAGCAGAACCATCGCAGGCTCCATGTAAATGAATACCTTGACGTAAAAGTGTACCGCTTAGTGAGTTTTTGCAATTTTCACCACTAAGAAATACTTCCTTTCCCCCACTCCAACATTTGTGTGTGTATGGTAAATCCCAGGTCGACCTAATGTATTCTTTACCCAACATTTCATACAGGCTTGCTGGTATGTGTTTCAAGCAACACTAAAACTGGAAAATCGTCAATGGTATCGTGATGGTGCCATGTATTATCCATTCCAAGACTGGTTTCTCAGAAACAGTTAATGGTAATCTTTCCAGTTTTTCAATGCTCAGCACCGTATGGTCTGCTCCCCTCTGTGCCAAAGAGATTTGTTTATCTGTAAGGTTAAATGCAGAAAACAATGACGTGGTGTTGATTAGACGCCATGGCACGTAGCCTGAACAAAGGTTTTGTAACGTCCAGCCTAGCAGCATTATAGAACGCAATTGAGATGGTCCATTTTGTAACATGAGCAAGTCCTGTTCTATTATATCTATGGCAGAGGATACAATGCTGTCCAAAGGATAAATTCTGGAGTCGTTAACCCATTGTCCACTACAGAGAGAGCTTTCTCTAAATTAATACGTTCAATTTCACGTATTCTTTCTGCAGTTTCCATTTGGGTGACTTTCCATGCTTCATTATAAGCAGCGTATATACCGGGGTATGTGAAACGTTTATGACGTGGTTTACGAGGTCCTAGTAAGAAGTCTCTCAAATCAACGCCATCTTTAAGTAAAGTTAAGTGTTGTTTAATTTCTGGTAGTGTGGATTTCTGTAGCCACTCAAGGCATAGTTTTCCTACACTGTAAGTTGTTATTATCCCTGGATGTTGTCTCTGGACATATCTTGGACCTGGCCTAGTTACTGTAAAACCTTGTGTCTTGTTCAGAAATCTATCTTGACAGTTATTCATGTCTGTGGGCCAGATGAACCAATTTTTCCAATCAGGATTAGCTCTGTTTTGTTGTAAAATATATTTAACGTCTACCTCCTCATCTGTAGTGATGTTACTATCAGGTGTTGGTTTAGGTATGGACGGTTTGTTTAAATCTTTTATCTTAGCCAGGCCAAGACAAGATGTCTGTTGAACAATGTCATTTAAAAACATTATTTGTTCTGGGATGATGCAGGCTCTAAACAAGGCTTCTAAACCTTGCACCTGCCAGTCTTTTGTGCCCGAGACAGTTTTTGTCTCAATCTTGTCTTTCCAAAGGTCAAAACCTAATGTAGATAGTTTTTTCTTTCCACAACCGCATTACCCTCAGGATGGAAGGGACTAGAATACCGCAATACAACTCCCAAACTGGCCATGACCTCTTTGTAAGCCTTTGAACTAAACGCGGGACCCTGGTCAGAATGTAGCGTGCCGATTCCGTATGTGCCGATATAGACTCGCAAATCTTTTATAACAGTTCTGGCGTCAGCCGAGCACTCGGGCCATAACCAAATGAATCTTGTGCAAGAATCCACTGCTACCATGATATATTTATAGTTACCATCCCTCTGTAAGGGACCACAGTGCTCCAGGTAAACACACGCTAATGGTTTATCTGAAATAAGAAGGGGCGTCTGCGCCGGATGTTTCACTGTTGAAACCTTCATTTTCTGACAGATTTCACATTCCAGAGCATAGTTTCTAGTTTGTTTCCTCATGCGTGGCCACCAGTATCTCGGTTTTAATAATGACACTGTGGTTGTAACACCTGCATGTGCAGAGGCGAGCCCTTCATGTGCTGCTAAGATTAGTCCTAATCTATGTTCCATGTTTGGAATTACCCTATCCCCCACTCCAGGAATTCGAGCAAAAGGAACATTATTTGCATCAGTTATATAAGAGTACTTGAGTGGAAAGCCTTTTGGAAGTGTTTTACCACTGTCTTTTACTGAGGCAGTGACAGCTTGCATTATTTCACTGTCTATTTTTGTTTTTGAACGAGTGATTGCAGCTACGGAAGCCGTTTGCACATCTGCCTTCGTGGCTTCATCAGCCAATGAATTCCCTGCAACGTGAATGCCATCACGCTGATGACTCAGTGTATGAATCACGGATGTTTTTTGTAGTTCTTTCTGTAATAGAACTACTTGGTCCCAAAGCATTTTATGCTTGATTGGGCCACCTTTTGCGTCTTTGAAACCGTTTTGTAACCAGTTCTGCAAATATTAATTGTAAGACTGAACGCAGTAATACGAATCGCACACTATGAGTGTGGGGAATTCGCGATCAGTATTATCAAGCGCCATCTTAAATGCTTGGAATTCAGCTCGCTGATCTTTACAATCTCCTAGAGATTGAGTTTTTGTGACCATTGGTCGGAATTTACCATTGCGCCAGCGACCTTTTACAATCGCACATGCAGCACTATAAGCCTTTTTACCCCCAATTGCGGGCTGGGCTGATCCGTCTGTATAAATTATACATCCGTAATGTTCTAGCGGCAGAATCTCAATAGGCAGAGGACATTCGTGTTCGTATTGTAGAAATTCTTGTGTTTTCAAGTAGGGGTCAAAAACATATTCAACATCTGTTGCAACAAGAAAATTAACCCATTGTATCCATCTAGGATGTAAAGCCTTAGCATTCAGAATGCTCGCTTTCGTCACTGCCTCTAGGGCAGGTACAGGTGTAACGACCATAATGCGTTTTCCCTGTGCGAGTGCTCTCTCTTTTGCTACTGCAGTTTGAACCGCCATCAGAATCTTTTCTGTTGAAGTGAATTTTATTTCAGCTTGTGTGTACAAGTGTGGTTTATAAGCTATTGGTACCTTTTCACCTTCATTAAAGGTTAGGTATGTGAATCCGCATCTCCCTGGGATGATTGGGATTACAAGATTGCGTATGTTGCCGCGTGTCTGTAACTGTGTTTTTGCTAACATGTCTTTTTGCAATGAACACAAAATTTCTGTGTGTTTTTTAGTCCAATCAGTTAGTTTGAAATGAGGTTTGATTAGTTCGTAGAGAAGTTTAACCCTTTCTGCGTAATTTAAAATGTAAGTTCTTCCGAAATTCAGGAAACCTAGAATTGACTGTAAGTTTTTCAGTGTTTTTGGAGGTTGGAGCAGTGCACACTTTTCTAAAAAGTTAGCTGCCAGGCTCACTTGAAAGTTCCTATCCTAAGAATAGGTTGTTGAGGTGGGCAATTTGTGATTTCTTAAAATTGAATTTGTACCCTTCAGAAGCGAATCCAAGTATGATGGTGTTCACTCTGTTCAAGTGTCTGTCCAAATCATCTTCTGTAAGATAAATGTCATCGACATAAGATAATGCCTCATCATCATACATTTGTAGTAACTCTGTACTCTTGCTGAAAATAACCCTGGACTATTCTTGAATATCTGGGGGAGACGACAAAATTGACGATGTGTCCCCATTGTTGTGAAAGCGGTCAAGTACCGGCTTTCAGGTGCAATGTTTTGACAGAAGAAACCGTTTGAAATATCTAATGTGGTTTTGTATTTTTTGCGCACAATGTTGTTCATCCGTGCTGCACTGTGTGCATTTTGTACTGCAAAAGTTTTGCAACAGGTGTTTAAATGTCTGTAGTCCAAGACTAGACAATATGTATTGTCTGGTTTGGAGACAGGAAACAAAGGATTGTTCATGGACGAGGTGCATGTTTCAATCACCCCTTGGTATTCAAGTTGGTCTAAGATCTCCCTGACCTGTTTTTCAGCTTCTTGCTTTACTGGATACGGCCTTTGAGCAGTTGGTTGAGTTTTTAACTGGATTTTATGATGAGGAGAATCCTCATCCCAACCGACATGATTTTTATATGGTGCTGGAGCCTGGGCCACTGCCCATTTTCTGGCATAACTGTATTTTCTATGAATTACAACATGATTTGAGAAGGCTGGCATAATGATCTCTTTGCCATGTGGGCCCTCCCTGACAAATTCAGGCGGCCAGTCTTGTTCAGCTAGAAGAATATCATAACCCTTTGATAGCTTCTCCCAAACGAGAGCTTTTATTTTCCTAGTTATGTCCCCCTCCATCCGGAGTGTTACTTCATATAACTTATGGGGTACACTAACCCTGGTGTCAGCAGTTTCAACCTGAATGCATTCATTCAAGTCCACTGTCTCCAGATGATCCATCAGGATCTTGCGAGCTATCCTTACTTCAGCTGTGTTGTCTAGCACTGTCTGGGCCCACTCCCCGTTCTTGAGTTGTGTTCTCAAGATCCTCGGCATGTCTGATTTTTAGACCTGCTACCTTCTTTTTGGTGAATTGAATTTTCTTATTTTTCTGAAAGTGCTGATCGTCTTTGGACTTCACGCGTTCTTCCTTGTGTTCTGATCGACCTCTTCTTTTGGATTTCTGTGAGGAAGTCTGAAAGGTACGAGAGGAACGTGTATCAGTATCTTGATTATTATCAGGTTTTCTCAAATGATCCCTATTTCTGAGGTTATACCTCTTCTCAGAGGGCATCCCGTTGAGGAGACCTTCCTCTTGACTTAGAATGCTTTTCTTTAGGAAGTGTCTGTTTAGTGTTTTCCCATTTCTTTTTAGGAGTTGTGAGATTATTTTTAATAAATACCTTTTCAGGATTGTCAGTCAGTTCAGGTTTTACTGGTTTCCCTTCAAACTGTCTCTGCCTAATTTTTCATATTATTTTTCAATAATTCTGGCTAATTCATATGGTTGGTCAGTAATATCCATTTCTTTTCATTTTTGACGGATCGCCACGGATGCTGCTTCACCTTTAATGTTAGCTAATAATATAGCCGAGACCTGTTTGAATTCTTTTAGTAGTTTCATACTAAGATTCAAGGCAGGTTCTGGTCCATATTCATTTTGAATCTGTTTCAGGACGTCTGGTATCACTGCCATAGACCGAACACCATGTCTTTTTGTGTAGATCGAAAGAAAGACTGGACCCCAAGTGTTACAGTCCTCCACGTGTGGTGCGATCCCCATTGGTAAACAGATTGTTAGAATCCTGTGTTTCTCATGAGGTGTACTATCAGGAAATACTGCCTCTATTTGAGTAATTTTTTGAGCTAACCAGAACTGAATTTGTTCCCTTTTTGCAGGTAATTTACCAATGACTGATTGTATAGACGTTGGTGTAATTTTGTTTGTGTTCCCCTGTTGAGGAATGTGCTGTGGAATCCGTATAGCAGGTTGGACTGTTAAAGTCTGCATGACATATTGTACCAATTGTCTATGGATTTTAATTAACTGTTTTAGCTGAACTAATAGTTCCGACCTGTCATTCTTTCAATGTCAGGATGTGGTGTATAGCTGGCTAAGACAGGCCATGTTGCTCCTGGTCTACCTAGTGGATCGAGCATGGTAATGTGATTTTGATGTTGTAGGGCGCCTTTAAACCAGAGCTGATGCTCTTGGTAAGTTAGTGGAATTTCAATGTCCTCGAAAGGAACGTATTCTACTGGAGGTTCCTCTACTTTGTAGTAGTGGAACTTGTGTGTTACTGGATTTGCTGTTGGAAGCAGAATCCATGAATAGAATACATCTGTCTGCCCATATTCATGTGCCTCTATGACAAATATTACCTTACCACCTCTCGATGATACGCCATTTGTTATAAGCTTTATAGTGATGGCTTTCCTTACATTTATCGGGATGATTATAGCATCCTCGTCGGCTTTACTAAAGCCTGTTGTGTCATAACCTGGTTGATCTGCTGCTGCAGCTCCACTGGTTCTGTTTTCAGTCATTTTGACCGAAAGTTTGCGGAGCAAGTTTCAAGGAAACAAAGATAAGGTGCACAATATTTTGGAACACTGTATCCTTCAACGTTGAAGAAACCAAAAACGAATACATAGGATTTTTCGTCCTACTCAGTTATGGCGGATATTATCCTTTCACCCACTCCAGACGTCTATTGGAATTTTTACGGGAAAAAGGGGTCTGTGTGAAAAGCACGACTGAGTTACTCTAGTGTATAGTGTTAAATTAGTGCCTTGCCCCACGTTGAGCGCCATGTAGTGTAGTTCCTATATTCCCAACAGGCTCTGTGCATTGGAATAATAAATACTATACAATTGAAGTAGGACTTAGGTCGACTACGTCTCTATTGAATATATTAAACTTAATTGCGAATGCCAGCTAGCTCAGAGGTCACTAGAAACTTTCTCGAATACACAAGAAGGGATTCTGACAACCGCATAAACATGACAACTTTGTTTGCCCAAGATAAAACGTATCTATAGAGTCGTGGAAACAATAGATAGATATTTCACTCAGTCAATCGTGCATGCTTCGTTTCACCAGAGGTGCAGAGAAATAGAGAGACGGGCGTTTTCAATAAAAAGTATTTATTGAACAGTCATCCTTCTCATGCAGATGAAATGAACTGCTACAATTGTAATACTGGCTGTAAAGTATAATGCGTACAGCAAGAAGAGTATTATAAAATAATACTGTAAAAGCATGGTATGGTTTCTAAGCCATAAAATAAATACATAAATAACAATGACTAAAAGTACTCAACTGGTGCTTCTAAAATACGCCTACCCCAATGTACCTAACCTAGGTCTAGTACGAGGGAAGAAGTAAGTGAGGTGTAGCATTGGTTTAGTATTTTTGCCAAAAATCTATGCAACATTTTTCTTAGGGTCTAATCAGCTCCGTACCTTGGCTTCAGAATGAAGGAGGTCTGGTATCTCTCTCTCGGGACTCGATTTACCAACACCCCACAAGGGGAGCTTGGAAACACTGGAGCTGGATTTCTCGGCAAGTGAAAAGACAGTGTCTCTCTCAGTGCGTCTGCTGGAGGGTCGGCTCCTACGGCAAGTAGATAGTCAAACTGCTCCAAACCACTTTGTGTTTGCTAGGCAAGTGTGGGCATATTTATACCTTGAAGGTGCCGAGTTTGACGTAAGGTTGGACATAATAACGTCATCAAAGAGTCTCAGTTCTTAGAAAACTCCATGAGCTCTCGGACAAATCAATATTCAAGCAAGGGGAAGTCCCTAACTGCTGAAGGTGAGTTTTTCCAAGAAATCGTTGTGGATTTTCGGAACTAGTGGAAGTAGCCATGAGGTCAGACCTCACTCAGAGCGGTGTGGGGACACTAATTTCCCTATGACATCGATCACCTTATTTTAACTACCATATGGATACCGGCATTATTAAAATTTAAGCTGACATCCATAATGGCCTTTTAAATCACTTTATATATTATTTGGGCCCCCACTTAGTTTAGAAGTGCATCCCTGTCGTCAGGTGTATGCCCACCCTCTATCAAACCGAGTTTTTAGAGGGTGAGGACTGGTCAATGATGAAGCATCACACCCGGTGGTGTGTGAGACCAGTCCTTCACTTTTTGTGAGATGCCTGCACTCACATTTTAACACTGTAAACTTACACTAGCAACACTAAGACTGGGAGCGGCTCATTGTGGTACATGTCACTGACCATGTCATGAATGATGTAATATGTGACATCATCTGCACTGGATTGCGGGCGCGCCAGTTATAGTTAGTACAACTAACTATAACGGATGAATTTCAATGGTTTTGTACGAGTGAAATGTCCAGCTAACTATAACACTCTGAAAAACCTATGTTTTTTTCTGTGAATTTCTAAGGTATTTTAAATGATAATTCCTAACTATAACATGTCGGCAACCTATGGTTTTATCAGAGATTTTCAAAGGTTTTTGTAAATGACAATTTTTAAATGTATTTATTCTTATTTTTTTTGTTGATACTGATTTACAAAATTTTTTTAAACTATTTATTTTTAGATATTTTATTTTTTAAATTACATTATAATTACATTATACATTACTTTACAAAATATACTTTCACAGAATGATTCACTTTAATTTAAATACTTTGCAGATAGGCAATAGAGTTTTAAGTACAGTAGTTACAGTTGTTGCAATAGATAACACAATTTCAAACACAATGCAACATTGAACAAAATGGGAATTTCTAGTTAAATGAAATTAGTTAATTTATGGATTACTTTTCTAGCCATAGGACTGGATCCTAGATTCAGTCCTGGGACATCACCTGTAAACAGTTGAGTAAAAGTAATGAATGAAAATGAGGTAACCAGTTATACACTAAGGGCGCTCTGCAAATTCAGTGAAAGTGTGGCAAATAGTACAATAATGGTGCTCGAGGAGGACACGAGGTTGGTTACCACAACCCCAATATTATCCACACATGCGGAAAACAATAGATACACAGAGATTCCCCCGAGCACTCTGATACCAGTGGTAAATTGTCCCAAATAAATCATTCTTCTTGATATGTAAAGGTTCAGCCGGCACAGTTAGGTACGTTTCATCTTCCAAAATGTTTATTAATTGTTCCAATTTAAGATCCAAAGAACACAGCTCCAATTCAATATATGAGCAGCCAACACGTGTTTCGTCTTGCTTAAATTTAGCACATGACTTCTTCAGGGCTGCAACCCAAAATAACAATACATAAGAATAACTCAAAAAGTTCTCACTAACACATTTCCAAAATTATTATTAGTCCTAATTCCAAGACTCCAAGAAAGTTAAATAACCACAAGCCAAAGACCCGTGTCGCAAGAAAAAGAGGGAAAGAACCAAGTTCCCAACTAGATATCACCCAAGGTATGTGTCATACAGTGATTATTACTATAGTCTAAAGCCTCCAATAACAAGGGCTATTACCAACCTCGTATAATATCTGGTCTTCAGTACAATGTTCCTTCACATTATATATTCAATCCAAATCATAATAAATTCTTCCTATGTCAATTGCACAAATAAGTCCCTGGGAAAAATATAAAGTACGTCAACCTTATTTTACCATAAGTGATCCATCCAGATAAGTCAAAATAGTAATACCACAGCAATCTAAGTGCATCATAATATTTATTTGGAACACTTATATGACGCAACAGATGCTTCATCGAAGAGGCATCCCGGTGCTAATATATATATATAACCCACCTTAACCATTGTCCCTTACTCCTCAATACATTACACTATATAACCCTGTTCAATCTCTAAGTCTTATAATTTGCCGCTTAAGCACTTGATCCAAAAGTTCCTCATGTCGTAAAAGTCCGGAGCAAAATCTCTCACCAACATTTCCCAAGTATGCCAACTGTCCTACAACCGTATTAATGCTTAGCTCCGTAGTTTATCTCACAAGCGTGTCAAGTGCTCACCTGATTATCTTCTCCTGTTTAGTACATAAATAGTGCAGTATCCTCACTCCCCATCTAGTTTCCAAAGACACGTCTCCTAAAGTACACCCAAACAAATGTGTCATTATAGTACCCAGGTTACACTCCTATAAGGTTTAAACAAGTGTCTCATCCCAATTACATTCCTGCACTCACCTTCAGAAAAGCCCGCTACGTGACACTTGAGTAATATCCGCCTGTCCCATCGCATCCTAATTGAGTCACAAAGTTTCACGAGTACGTGATCTAAAAGTTACAAATAATGTATTAAGTTACATCTCACCTAACTAATTCTTGACAAATCTACCCTAAAGCACCCGCAGCATGATTAACTCACCGAATATCCTCAGCACTTTCCCTGCATACTGACGCCGGCGTGCATCCCCAGCGCCATGTTAGACCGGCTATTTACACTGTCTTTCCGTGGGCACCTTCTTAACCTAGTGTAAGTCAAGTATAAGTATTCTCCCTGATCACCTCTCACGCTGTGTACCTCATGAAAATCAGTTACTATATCACTATCTCAACCAACAGTTGTTGTCTGGGATATATCTAAGTATACTGGCCAACTGCCGAGATATCGTGATACCCCGTTTCAGCCCGTACCAAATCTCGCCACGTAGTTCATTCACTGGACCACTAGATATCAATATACCTCATTCGTATCTCCCACATTCTAATTCAAAATGCAAAGTTCACTCAATAAATTCGGACTAGTCATCACTGCGGTGAGCCATTCTCGGGTCACAATCTCAGCCATCCATTACTGATGAAATATACTCAAATAGTACTATACATAATGCATATCAAACACAATAAATAAGAACTCAAAATGTGGAAGATAAATAAAATAAAATAAAATAAAGTAAACGTGGGCGAGTCATTAAGGAGGTGAGCAATAATTTCAGTCACAATCGCAGCCATCGCATATTAATTCGATTCGTACCGTATACTACTCCCAAACGTATTTTGGTGGGTCACATGTATATAACCCGCACTCAAGTCAAACTATTATCCTCTTGTACTGTCACCTAGATAAAATAACCAGCATACCCCTATCATTAGTGACTATGTTGACAGGATAGTCAGGATCGATAAGATAAAGCGGAATGGAAGATTACAAAAAGAGAGAACAGTAGAGGATGATAAAAGAGTGGAGAAGTCACTTCGCCTACACAGTACTAACATTACCTATCCCTTCCTATCTTTAGTTACAGGTATCCTTCCAAATCAAAAATTATCAAACAAGTTCACATTCTCATATTCAATACATCTCATAGACGACATGAATTATCATATACATATCAAATCATCATTCTAATTCCTTTCATGGTGTGGCAACAGAGTTACTCACACACTTAATACATAATACAGAAAATCAGTGCATTACCAGGAGATTCATTTAATCCTGACCTAAGAAATACTGAAATTCATTATCTATGTTCATTCCATGCTCCACAGCTGTAAGTTTCATCAGCCAGAGAACTTCCCGTCTCCTCAGTCTCAGTTGTCTATTGCCTCCTCTAGAATCATGCTTCACATGATCAATGCCATGAAAACTGAATATATGTCGGTTCTTATTCTCATAATTTCGTACTGCATGGCACGCAATTGGTTAAAAAGTATTACCATTTTAAGAGTTCCAAAATGTTCCATCATCTTGTCTCTAAGTCTTCTGATCGTACTTCCCACATAGATCATTTTACAGGAACATACTATATCATATATCACATAAGTTGTGTCACAATTTATAAACATGTTAATGGTATGGTTCCCTGTATCATTGTAATTAAAGTTGGTCACTCTATTCATAGCCCATCTACATGAGCTACATCTCCCACATTTGTAGAAGCCCTTCAATTTATTCATCAACCACGTTGCTTGGTCTGGTCTGTTCGGGTAGCTAGGGCTCACTAGGTTTGCCAGTGTCACACCTCACCTAAACGTCAAACTGGGCTTCTCAGTAATGTAAGGCAATAGATCATTGTCTTTTCTCAACAGGTACCAATGTTTGTTAAGAATTGAATATAATTTCTCACTGTCAGAGCTATAGTTAGTAACTAACCGTACTATACCCTCATCTCAACCCTTTGCACCAGGTGTCTTAATTTCTAGAGTGTTCATACGCTTGAGGCTTCTTGCTCTAGTCACAGCCTTATCAATCACACTCTTCTCGTAGCCCCTAGCCAAAAATCTACCTGACATGTCTGCCCTCAGTTCTTTTAAGGCTACTCTCTCTCCCTTTGTCAGGTTATCTCCTCTTGTATTAGATTTATTCTTACAAGTTCTATCAATCAACCTATCCAAGTCATGGTTGACTGATCTATAAAATACATCAATAATGTTACCTGTTGCAAGCTGTGGTGTCCACTTTGACTTCATACGCAACCCACTACATTCACTCTGGAAGCGATTGACCTCAAAATCTTCAAGTCATTTAAAAATAGTCACAGGATCATCCTCTTTCGCCGTTAATGACATAAGTAATTGTGTATCCTTAATTTCTTGTTTGGTTAAGTTGCTCACATCTTTTATTTCCACATGTTCAACCTTCTCTGGTACATTCACCAAAAACTTTTTTAGTTTCAACCGTCTAACAAACTTATACAAATCAATCTTAGTCATATAACAATCCGCTCGTGCCATCGGACAGAACCCCATTCCCTTCTTTTGTAATGTTATCATTGATTCTGACAACTCTAAAGATGAGGTATATTGATATCTAGTGGTCCAGTGAATGAACTACGTGACGAGATTTGGTACGGGCTGAAACGGGGAATCGCGATATCTCGGCAGTTGGGCAGTATACTTAGATATATCCCAGACAACAACTGTTGGTTGAGATAGTGATATAGTAACTGATTTTCATGAGGTGTAAAGTGTGAGAGTTGATCAGGGAGAATACTTATAGTTGACTTACACTTGCCCGACTTAAACACTAGGTTAAGATGGCGCCCACGGAAAGACAGTGTAAATAGCCGGTAAGATGGCGCTGGGGATGCACGTCGGCGTCAGTATGCAGGGAAAGTGCTGAGGATATTCGGTGAGTTAATCATGCTATGGGTGCTTTAGGGTAGATTTGTCAAGAATGGTTAGGTGAGAAGTAACTTAATACATTATTTGTAACTTTTAGATCACGTACTCGTGAAACTTTGTGACTCAATTTGGATGCAATGGGACACGCGGATATTACTCAAGTGTCACGTAGCGGGCTTTTCTGAAGGTGAGTGCAGGAATGTAATTGGGATGAAACACTTGTTTAAACCTTAGAGGAGGGTAAACTGGGTTGTATAATGACACGTTTTTTTGGGTGTACTTTAGGGGACGTGTCTTTGGAAATTAGACGGGGAGTGAGGATACTGCACTATTTATGTACTAACCAGGACGAGATAATCAGGTGAGCACTTGACACGCTTATGAGATAAACTACGAAGCTAGGCATTAATACGGTTGTAGGACAGTTGGCATACTTGGGAAATGTTGCTGAGAGATTTTGCTGCGGACTTTTACGACATGAGGAACTTTTGGATCAAGCGCTTAAGCTGCAAATTATATAAGACTTAGAGATTGAACCGGGTTATATAGTGTAATGTATTGAGGAGTAAGGGACAATGGTTATGGTGGGTTATATATATATATATATTATGATGCACTTAGATTTCTGTGGTATTACTATTTTGACTTATCTGGATGGATCACTTATGGTAAAATAAAGTTGACGTACTTTATATTTTTCCCAGGGACTTATTTGTGCAATTGACATAGGAAGAATTTATTATGATTTAGATTGAATATATAATGTGAAGGAACATTGTACTGAAGACCAGATATTATACGAGATTGGTAAAAGCCCTTGTTATTGGAGGCTTTAGACTATAGTAATAATCACTGTATGACACATACCTTGGGTGATATCTTGTTGGGAACTTGGTTCTTGCCCTCTTTTTCTTGCGACACGGGTCTTTGGCTTGTGGTTGTTTAACTGTCTTGGAGTCTTGGAATTAGGAATAATTATAATTTTAGAAATGTGTTAGTGAGAACTTTTTGAGTTATTCTTATGTATTGTTATTTTGGGTTGCAGCCCTGAAGATGTCATGTGCTAAATTTAAGCAAGACGAAACACGTGTTGGCTGCTCATATATTGAATTGGAGCTGTGTTCTTTGGATCTTAAATTGGAACAATTAATAAAACATTTTGGAAGATGAAACGTACCTAACTGTGCCGACTGAACCTTTACATATCAAGAAGAAGGATTTATTTGGGACAATTTACTACTGGTATCGGAGTGCTTGGAGGAATCTTTGTTTATCAGTTGAGTAAAAGCGTTTTGGTTACAGTAGTGATTTTTAAGGAATATTATTGTATTTTAAAAGTTGACATAAAATCACCAATGTTATCCTATGGGAGGAAATTCACTTAGCAAGTAAGTAGTGTTATCGTTACTTTTTCTTACTCCGTGGTAGATCCTTGATCCAGCACTGGTGCATCTCCTGTAAACAGTTGAAAGAATGCGTTTAAGTCATACAGGCAATTTTTAAGGAATATTTGTAGTTTGCGAAAATAGACACTTAGAAACTTTTCTGGTGAAATCCAGACAATGGATTCCTATGGAATGAAATACAAGTTACTGGTAAGTATGGTTAAAATTACTTGTCAGCGTCAGTGCTGGGCTAAAAGATGCAGCACTGAGTTCTCTCCTGATAACAGGTGAGTAAATCGGAATTAGTTATTCAGATGATTTTAGGTGAATATTTAAAAGTTCCAAAACTCCACAATTAGAAGAATTTCCAAGTGAAACCAGTCAATGTTAGTCTATGGAATGAAATTCAAGTTACTTGTAAGTATGTTTACAATTACTTTTAAAGATCAGGACTGAGCTCAAAGATGCAGCACTGAGGTCTCTCCTGATAACAGGTGAGTAAATTGGAATTCGTTGTTCGGCTGATTTTAGATTAATATTATAAAGTTTCAAAACTCCACACTTAGAAGAATTTCCAAGAAATACAAGTTACTGTAAGTACGCTTAGAATTACTTTTCAGGGTCAGTGCTGGGCTAAAAAATGCCACACTGGGTTCTCTCCTGATAACAGGTGAGAAATGGGAATTCGTAGTTCGGCTGATTTTTGAGGAATATTTGTACAATGGTGAAGGAAGGGGGCGGGGCCTGAGGTGACGTGTGCAATCACGCCCTGCGGCACAATTTAAGTTGTGTGCCCTTGAATCCTGAGGTCCCCTGGGGGCCAAGTAGCCCACCAGGTACCTCTAGTATGTGCCAGGGGGCTGCGTTGCAGAGAGGTGTTCAGAGGCCACTGCCCTTTCTACAACACTCTGCAATGCAGCTCCGTGGCGCTTACTGGAGGTACCTGGTGGGCTAGTTGGCCTCCAGGGACCCTCAGTATTGACAAGGAATTAATTCCCCAACTTAAACTGCGCCACAGGGTGTGTTTGCATACATGTGAACTCAGGCCCCCCCTCCCTTCACCACTATGCAAACGCGCGCCATGGCACTTTTTAAGTTGGGGGATTGCAGAGAGGTGTAAAAAGGGGTGTGGCCTCAGAACACCTCTCTGAAACAGAGCTCCCTGGGGCATACTGGAGGTACCTGGTGGTCTAGTTGGCCCCAGGGACCCCCAGTATTCAATGGGAATTTGTTCCCCCTCTGCAAACGCGCCAGGAGGCGTTTCTGTTTTTCTTTTTTTTTTTCTTTCGCTAGGATGCGCGGATCCTACGAGCATCCCGCGATTTTAAAAAAAATATTATTTTTTTTGGGCCCTGGGGGTCCTTGTGGGACCCCCTGAGCAGGCCTAGGGGTTCAGGGTGTGTCTATCCTGCCCCCTTTTCGCGTTTTGCGGCTTTCTGATTTTGACTGTTGACAGCCAATCAGCATGCAGTTCATGCAGGGCAGGGTGCTTGCAGGCTGCGCTTAGGGTACGCAGATAGGTCCGCGGATCCACTGCGTCAATAGATATATAAATGAATTTAACCATGATTTTCTCAAAAACTACTGAACAGATTGACACCAGATCAGCAAAAGGCACAAGTCGGAACTGACGACTACCTCTCTGCCAAATTTGGTGTAAATCCGTTCAGCCATTTGGGCTGTAGCCGTGGCTAAAGGTCCTATGGGAAATTGCATGGGGAAAGCATGTTTTGGGACCCCCCTTTTTTCTTGGCCCCCAGCTTGACCAATCACACCCAAATTTTCAGGGAAGGAGCGGAACTGAGCTGGCCAAAAGTTTGGAAAATTTCAAGAAGATTCATCAGTCGGGGCCAAAGATATTGGCAATAGAATGTTGTGGTTTTCCTATGGATAATAGGTCCTAACTCTCTCTCTATATATATATATATATATATATATATATATATATATATATATATATATATATATATATATATATATATATATATATATATATATATTCACTGAAAAAACCATAGGTTATAGACCATATATAGTTAGGAATTAGCATTTACAAAACCTTAAAAATTCACTGAAAAAACCATAGGTTATAGACCATATATAGTTAGGGATTAGCATTTAAAAAACCTTATTTTACTCACACAAAACCATTGAAATTCCATATATAGTTAGTTGTACTAACTATATATCACGCACCCGCAATCCACTGCTGATGATGTCACATATTACATCATTCATGACATGGTCAGTGACATCACTGATGACATCACTGATGACATCTCAAATGACATCACTGATGACATCACTGATGACATCATCCAGTGACTGTGTGTTTCTGTAAAGTTTAAATATGTTTTACATATTGAAGAATGAGTAGATGTAGAAGTGTCTGGATGAAGGATTTAGTAGGTGCGTGACTGACTGTATGAGTGAGTGATTAAATGTGTCTCACTGAGTGCATGGGTTAGTGACTAAACTGTCTTAATTTGTGCATCATTATGTCTGTTGTTCTGTAAACTGCTGCATGTGTTGATCATTAGCTATACGAGAGGCTATATAGGTTATTGATTGGTTGCCCAAGCATTTGTATGGGAGACTGAGTGTGTGTGTGAGTGGCTGGGAAGTGTATGACTCTGTGCATAGATGTATGGGTTCAAAAGTGCATGTTGGAAACAGCTGTATGGGCGGTTGACTGTGTGCATGACTGTATTGGTGAGTGAATAGATATCTCAGTGCTACATGTCAAATTAAGTACATATGTAAAATACAGTACATGTGAGAGTTGACATATATAAATAACTGTGCATAAGAGCCAGTGAATGTGTGAGTGGCTGTATGGATCATTGTGAACTTGTATCCAGGATTGTATAAGTGAGTAAATATGTTTTAGTATTTGTTTGAATAAGTAAGTAAGGTGTGTTTAACTGTATAGTTAAGGAAATGGAGGTGTGATTGATTGTTTGCATGACTGTCTAGGTGTGTGTGTAACTTCATGGATGAGTGACAATCTGTGAGTCTGTGTTTACACTGAGTGTATCTAAGGTTATATTAGAGTCTGAAGAGGTTCATCGTATTATCACAACAGTGATGTCATCAGTAATGTCATTTGAGATGTCATCAGTGATGTCATCAGTGATGTCATTTGAGATGTCATCAGTGATGTCATCAGTGATGTCATTTGAGATGTCATCAGTGATGTCATCAGTGATGTCATTTGAGATGTCATCAGTGATGTCATCAGTGATGTCACTGACCATGTCATGAATGATGTAATATGTGACATCATCAGCAGTGGATTGCGGGTGCGTGATATATAGTTAGTACAACTAACTATATATGGAATTTCAATGGTTTTGTGTGAGTAAAATAAGGTTTTTTAAATGCTAATCCCTAACTATATATGGTCTATAACCTATGGTTTTTTCAGTGAATTTTTAAGGTTTTGTAAATGCTAATTCCTAACTATATATGGTCTATAACCTATGGTTTTTTCAGTGAATTTCATTGGTTTTTTAATAGCTAATATCAAAACCTTTACAATGTATTATTCTTTAAAAAGAAAAATATTTTTTACATGTTTTTTATACAATTTTTTTTGTATTTTTTTTGTTTCGCTCCCAGTACGCGTACCGGTTAGCTTCCCGTTAGCTCAATCCGGAGGCGCGACCCGGTACGCGAACTGGTAAACGTTCCTTTAGCGCACCTCTCGCGTTACAAAACAACATCGCGACGCTTCGCGTCAGCATGACGTTTCGCGTTCTCGCGTAATACGTCATATTACGTGCTACGTTCGCGTACCCGGAAGCGCAGCGGTACGCGAACCGGAAGCGATCCGCGGCGCGGCGCCGACCGCGTAATGTAAACATAGCAGGTCATGTGACTCGATAATAACACTTTTCATTGGTTCATTTCACTTTTGGTTTCCTAATGATGTAATACAAGGTCATGTGATCTAAAATGGACACTTTTCATTGGTTTAGAACTTTTGTTTTTCCCAAATGATGAAAACCCCTCCTTCTTTCATCACTCTGACTTTCATCTTGGTGAGAGAAAGACCCTTTATTGAGACTTTGTGATGGCTTCATTAGTAGCTTCAGCTGGTGCTAGCCCACCACCTCCACCAAATCCAAGAAAGAGAGGACCACCTGCAGAAGTAATTCTGCAAGAAGAGGAAGAACAGGAAGAGGAGGAAGAGGAGGAAGAGCATGAGTTTTTGCCAGAGGAGCCCAGGAGGTACAATCGACAGGAGAATTATATCTGGCAATTCTACAGAATTCCTGAGGGGCAAAAGAAAGTGAATGCTCGTTACGTGTTTTGCCGCATATGCGGTGACAGATTGTCAAGGGGCACTGATAAAAAATATAGTTATGGCAATCATACTATGCATCGGCATATGAGTAGGTGGCACCCAAATAATTATAGTGCTGCCCAGCTACGTGACCAACAACAAAATCCCCTCCAAATGGCAAGAAGATCGGTGGTTCCAGAGGTGTCGGGACCAGAGGCGAGGGAGGTGATTGCAAACATCCAAATGTTGTTTGGGCACGTAAAACAAGTGTGCATGGAATGTGGCGCTTTCATCTGCTACAGAGAAAGTAGCATCACTTTGATTTTGCGAGCAATTCAAAGTCATATTAATGTTTGCACAAGACGCACCAAAAAATAAATTCTTTTTTTTTTTTTGCTCCTGTTGAGCCCTTTATAATGGATCGTTTTTGTTTCCCCCCCCCCCAAAAAAACCCCAAAAATTTTAAAAACGTTCAGAAAATACAAAAAAAGTAAAAAAATGTTCAAAAAATACAAAAAAAAATATAAAACAACAAAAACATAAAAAAAAAAGTTCTTTTCAGAACTAACTCCCCATTATAAAAAAATTGGTAGAATATTTGGAACTCTGCCAACCTGTATTTCTCTTAGTTCGCTCCCGGAGCGCTACCCGGTACGCGTACCGGAAGCTAACCAAAAAAATATTTTTTAAAAAAGAACAGTAACTATAAGGGAAGGAAATACACAGTTATGTTAAAAGAAAGACAGCTCTAGGGAGTAAACTAAGGATACTGTTACCTACAATACGCTCCCCAGTACGCTTCCCGGTTCGCGTACCGGGCGCTAACCACGAAAAAAAACAAAAAAAATTATTTTTTTTTTTGCTTAGCGGGGCCCCTTTAAAGCCTCCACATCAAACCTAGGGGGTCAGGGAGTATCTACTATGCCCCCTTAAGGTCATTTGCCCCTTCGCTTTTGACCTCCTCTTGTCTCTCGATCCTACCGAGAGACAAGATGGCGGCCGCTCCGGACTGTTTAGAATGTTGACAGACACCGGAGAGCCAATCAACTTCGCTACGCGAAGTTCCGTTACGCGTCAAGTACGCGTACCGGGGCGCTGCCTGGTCCGCGCTTACAGATATATATCTTTTTTTGAACGTTATTTTCTCAAAATCCACTGCAGCACATATATTGAGACCTACAAAAGGCACATCGGGCTACCAGTCCCTACAATTTTGCCAAGTTTCGTGCAAATCCATTCAGCCGTTCGGGCTAAAAGTGAGGCTAACCGCCCTATGGAAAACTCAATGTTAAAAACACGTTTTGGGACCCCCCTTTTTTCTCGGCCCCCCCTGGACCAACTCCCCCCAAATTTCCAGTGGCTGCTCAGAAACAAAATGTTCCATTTTCCAGAAAATTTCAGCCAATTCCGTCCACAAACGCCAAAGTTATTAGACATAGAATTTTCAAAAATCCCATAGGGAAAAAATCCTAACTATATATACCTACTGGCGACCGCCAGTAGGTAATATATATTCATTTATATATATATATATATATATATATATATATATATATATATATATATATATATTCATTTATATATATATATATATATATATATTTATATATATATATATATAGGTAAATCAATAGTAAAGCAATTGTTGATAAATAGTTATGATACAAGATGTATTTATTTATGCAGTCACTTATATACATATTGAAATCATCGAATAATGTAACTGTCAGTGATATATGCATTCGTTAAGCAGAACTAATGAATATCTATAAAAAAAATATAAAACATAATTATTCTACATGTTTATAAAAAGCAATACACATATATAGGTACCTATCTATAGTACAAATAATTTCTGATATACAGAGCGATGTGTTGTATAGTTCTGTTTACTTATGGTGGTTGTGTGGGGAAGCGCGAATTCTTGAGTAGTTTTCTGAAGATGAGGGGGTTATTCATGGATCTTATGTTGGGGTGTAAAGAGTTCCATAGTTTGGCTGCTTGAACAGAGAAGAATGTGTCACTCGTGGCTTTTTTCTTGTATATTGGGATTTTGAGGCAAGGTGCCACTCTACAGCAGAAGGTCCTTTGTTGAACGTGGTTGGTGATTTTAATTCTGATGAATAGCGATCCTGTTCCATGTATCGCTTTGTGTATAATACAAATCAGCATGAACGTGGATTTTCTGGCAACCGGTAACCAATGCAGGGCTTTCTTGGCAGTCTTGTATGTAAGAGTGGTCTGGCAGCCGAGTTCTGAATCAGTTATAGTCTTTTCATGGTTGTTAAAGGTGATCCGTGGTATCGGCTATTGGCATAATTGAGTTTGGGCAGAACAAGGGAGATGGTAACCTGGGCCTTGTGTGGAAATCTCGAATGGGGGAAGATTTGTCGCAGAGTTTTTATAGTAACAAAGCTTGATCTTGCTAGTTTGTCCATTTGGGCATTCATTGATAGCTTGAAGTCCGTGCTCATTCCGAGGTTTACTACTTCCTTCAATACTTTAGGCAGTGTTTCCACATCATCAGACCAGATGGCGAGCCATTCATAATGTTTACAATCGACACAAGTGAGTATTTCTGTTTTGGAAGCATTCAATTGGAGATGGCTCCACGACATCCATTGATCTACAGCTCTGAGACAACTGAAATTTGGTGAGCTTCCAATGTCTTTTGAGCATTCCAGTTGAAGGAGTATTTGCGTGTTATCTGCATAGTTATAGCACCTGAGGTGAAATTGATTGATCAGTCCCGATAATGACTTCTTGTAGATGTTGAAAAGCATGGGCGAGATTATAGAGCCTTGAGGGACCCCTGCTTTTGTGAAGTGCGGTTTGGATGAGAAAGGTGGGGTATGGATGACATTAGTTCTGTTGCGAAGGTAGGATGTGATCCAGTATAGAGCAGTCCCCTCTGTGCCGGCTTCGTAGAGTCTTTGTAGGAGAATGTCATTGTCAACCATGTCAAAGGCAGCAGAGGGGTCCAAGAGAAGTAGTACAGCAACCCCATTGCGGTCAACGGTGTTCTTCAGGTCATCCCAGATGGCAAGGAGGGTGACCTATCAACACCTAGCTAACCCTTGTTAGTGTTATGTGGCATTTTTATAGTAAACAATGTGAGTCGTATGGCCTCACAAAACATTAGGGGGTGCCTTTATGACTGCAAATGTTTCCAATCACAGACTGGAGTCTGACTAGGTGTTTGCAGATGTGCTGTGAGAAGGGTTAAGGAATATGCCTTTGACAGATTGGTTTGTCAGACTCAGTGGTTTGTGATCTTGCCTCGCATTTCTTTATTAAGAAAAACACAAGATCTAAACAATGTGCAGTAAAATAACATATCAGGCCATAACAGATATATGAACAGCATGTATCTCAATATTGGGGGGGGGTTGATGTAGGAGAACAGCATATATAATCACCAGAGGTGACAAAGACAGTACCAAAGGACCACAGTAGCACAAACAACACAGTGGCGAACATGAGTCTAGGTACCAAGGGGTTATTTTGATGAAAATAGGCATATATGACAGATGTTTAAAGGAGAGCATAGTACCGGAGTAAATACTGAGAAAAGCACAGTATATAACAAGAAACAACCAAACGAAATGTTAGCTAAATATGAGGAAGTGTTCCATATCGTATCTGAACAGTAACAGAATGGTCAACCGGGAGACATTCTTGTTTTCGTCGACTACACTACAGCACAGAAATAGAAAGTCTCTTATCACAATACATCCTGACATAGGGTAAGGGGGACAGTTTAATTACATCAATGAGTGTCCTGGCAAGTAGTCTTCCTCGAATCTTTCTATACTCAATGAAGGGGATAGGACTTCACCAAGGACCACTGAGTCCCCGCCTTAGTGCCCCATTGTGTTGAGGAACCTACCTCATATCTCTTCAATTCGTGAGAGCCTATCATTAATTTTAGTTTCCAAAAGATGCCTTTGTAAACATGTCCACTCAACGTAAGTGGGAATAAGTTTGATTTTAAATATCTCAAAATCCACATTTTAGCACCCTCAAGTGCAGTAGCCATCTATCGTGCTAAGTGAGGCGGTAGGTCAGGATAGTTACTCATGTCAAAGAGAAGAGACACTTGGGTCCTGTTGGACCAAGAGGCCTTTTTCCATACAGGTCCATAGTGGAGCCCAATGCTAGCATACGTGGGAACTGTTCCAGATGATATGTACTATGTTGCAGTCTGAGTCAGGACTTAAGTTGGCCCTCTGAAGTTTGGTATGGGACAATTGCCATCTATGTATCAGTTTACAAAAGCCATATTGCAGGCCAGAGTCGTGGCTCCTTGTTATAGTGAGCTAGTATTGCCTCTCAGTCTCAACCACAAATTGAAACTGCAGGCGTTCTTCCCAACATGTATGTAGCTAATTAGTTGAGGGAATAGAGAACTGGACATCAATCAGTAGTGAGTAGAGGCCTCTTTTTGTACCTTTAAAAGCCTTCCACACCCACAGGGAGAGAACTATAGGTGAACATGGCAACGCTATATTGTGGAGCTTAAGAGATTGTGGAAAGCACGTGATTATTGTGCATATCTCCTAGGAGTGCAGTAAATCGTATTCCTGTTGGAGTTCCAGGAGGGTTTTCAAGTGTCTGTCTGTCATCAGGTCAGCTAGACTTAAGAGTCAAGCCAGTCTTCATAAAGCCCAGATTATCTCTTCCTTGTCCATAATAAGTGCTGCATTGTGCCATATAGGGGTGTCAGCATGAAGGTATTAAGGCACTTTCAGAAATGTGCGTGTTCTCTTCCACACATAGTTGGAGGCAGAATTCATGGGATTTGAGAGTGCTAATTCCTGGGGTCTGTTTGAGTAATATGCAGCCAGGTCTTTCCTAACTATTAATGCATAGTTCTCCATAACTACCCAGTCTGGCGTTTCCCAGTGTGTTTTAATTGTGCAAATTGACCAATACAGTAGATTGGCCAACCAGTAGCTTTCCATATGGGGCAGGAGGAGCCCCCTTTTAGTAGTAGTTGCAACATATAGTTTAGAGCTCCGTAGTATTGATTCTGTGATGCTCCTTATTAATTGGAGATTCAGTTTGACAATATCTTTAAGTAGTTGACGAGATATTAGCAGTGAGAGCATCCCAAAGATCTAGTTAAAGCAGGGAGTTATAGTAATTTTAATGATTGATATATTTCTGGAAATCCCCTTTGTCTAGCAGCAGCATGATGTTGTCATGAACCATGTTCTGCAGGCCTCTGTTAACGAGTAAGACTAATTATTTAAGATTCTCCGTTTTTCACGAACTTTTTGGGAACCCAGGGAAGCACGGGTGGTGGTGACAGTGAGTGGCAGAGCCTCACATTAGGAGATCTTTATTTTATACCCAGAGAAACTCAAGAAGAGATCAATCTGGTTCAGCAGTGCGGTAGCCGATTCTGGTGGGAGAAATAATGTTAGCAAGATGTTCTCAACATAATAGAATGCTTTAAGTTCTCCCGCAAGTGTCAGTATCCCTTTAATCTGCATGTTATGTCTCATGGCTATGGCCTTTGGTTCCAAGGCTAGAATGAAAAGTAGAGGGGAGAAGGGACATCTGGGTCTCATGCCACAGTGAACTGCAAAGTACAGGGGCGCTATGACCTCCTCAGGTAACCAATGCAGAGGGAATGTGGCATATACTGTTAAAGAATCTAAGAAAATTACCCATCCGTTCCAGAGTTCTAAACCTATACCCCCATTCTATTCTGCCAAAGGCCTTTTCATCATCCAATGAAAGATTGACTCCCCCGTGAAGGACATCAAGTTCTTGCCAGAATTTGGGGGAGAGAGTACAGTGATGATTCATCGACGAATGACCTGGTACGAACCCTATTTGAGTGGAAGGTATTAACAGGTTGATGACCATTTTAAGAGGATTGGCCAGGACCATTGCCATGATTTTAACATCCGTAATAATGACCAATATTGGCCTGTAGTTGACAGTCCAGGAGGTTCCTAAAAGGCTTAGGAAGCAGGGAGATTCTGGCTTTTGTGAAGTCTCCCTGGAGATAATCTTCCTCAAGTATTTCTTGGAACACAGAGGCCAATCTGTGATTTGGCACATTTATTAAATTATACTGGGCAGCAGTTATCCCCTGGGGCATTATTATAGCCACAGCGATCACCTCCTCTGTTATGGGGCCTTCCAGGCTTTTCTACTTTTCTAATATCAGTGAGGGGATAGGTATCATCTGAACACAAAATGATCAATTCTCCCCTTGCCATACCGATGCCACTGCCTCTGACGCTGCCCCAGTTGTGAAAAAATATGTTTTATATTATCTGTGCTCCAAGCCACACTCGATAGCCTTCATCGCCTTGCTAAATTCAACGATAGTGAAAGAACCAACGTAATGAATGCGCCCTTCTTCGCAACATTGCTCTTCTATCTTCCCTGCAGACATCATATTTTATTCTGATGTTCTGAGCACTGTTGTGTCCTAGCAGACACAGTCTAGTTGTTAAACCTGTAATGCTACACTTAACACCCACCCACCACTGATGTCACGAACCACGTGACACAGATAATAAATAGGGCGGAGCGCACGTGCTCTTGGCTCACTAACCATCTAACTAACTGGTGTCTGTGTCGCAGTCTTTCCACCATGTGGGCCTAGGGCCCCGCGACATTACATTGGCGACGAGGCGGAGCCGGTGCCCATGCGTGCACCAGCATAAACGTTGGGGGGAAAAAGAAGGAGAATGCTGCTCGTGCCATGAGCAATCCCCCCAACAGCAAGTGACCTTCAGCGGAGGCCCGCTGGGCGTGTGCTAAGCCCCGGGCTGACACGACCATGAACGAGGTGACCGGGAGCCGAGCCCGCACCTCATGCGCCCGTGCCTGGTGAGGAAGTGCTGACCACGCGGAGCCCACCCGCGGTAGTCGCAACCAGGTGGCCCACCGGATGAAGCGGACCGTGCAGAGCCCACCTGCACCGGCCGCAACTGAGACTGTGACAACGCGGATCGACCGGAGCCCACCCGCGTCGACCGCGACTGCCCCAACAATGATCCGACCTCCGCGAGGAGCCCACCCGCGTGGAGGAAGAAGGCCAGCCGGCCGAAGGTGAGCCAAAAGTAAAGCAGCGCCAGCGGAGCCCACCCACGCCCTGCCTGAAGTGTCCCCTATCCCCCGCCCAGCGCAGCGTGTGAAGCGAGGAGCTGCCGCGGGCGGGGAAAGTGAAAGTAACAAGCGGAGCCCACCGTCGATCACAGCGACGCCCCGCCGGGCATGGTGGCAAGCCAGCAGCTTAAACCTGAGGGCGCCCTGCCGAGCGCGATGCAGCCGGAGGGAGGAATGCAGTGGAGCTAAGCCGGCGGAGCTTACCCGCGGCCTGCAGTGTCCCTCGACCCCGCCGCCGGTGTAACGACGATCTGCTGGGGCGGCGGGGGTGAACAGAGCGCTAGCAGCATGTGAAGAGCTGCCGAAACAACACCCCGAAGAGTGCCTGGAGCCTTTTCCCAAAAATAGAGCGGACCTCCCTCGCCCCGCGCGCCGATAGGAACATGCCCAGCAGCTGAGGGTGAGGAAGGCGATTGCTCAGTGTGTGGCAGGAAAGTAGCGCCAACACCCTCCCCCGCCGTGAAGTGTGAGGCAAGTGGAGCTGCAGCGGCGGAGGGAAGGGCAAGGAAGAAAAGAAACGCGGTGGCCCCCGCAGCTTAAAGAATCAATGTGCCCCCACCTCCTGGATCAAAGGAGAGCAAAAAAATAAATGAAAGAAAAGAGATGGGACTTACCTCTACTCAGCGGTGACTCCAGCCCCCTCTCCTGCACACTCCATGGACAGCTGGACCTACAAGCTGTAACAGCAGGAGAGGCAACACGAAAAGACAGTTACCAAGAGCAGGAATCTGCTGCAGAAGGAAACCCACAGACTACACTGCCATCTACTGGACACTGGGGAGAATTGCACCAAAAGTAAGAAAGAAGGAAACAAGCACAAGACAGCACAAGGGAAAGCCTACAGAGGTAAAGCAAGCTTGCAGCGACGCGAACATAGACAGAGACCCATCACCACTGCAGAAGTGACGCCTGTGGCCACAGGTGCTCACCGCAATCGCAGAAGCAGACAACCTCACGCTGGACGTCGAGGGAGAGTCAGAAACGTCTACCGCAAGCAGCAAGATCCAAAGGCAACTGATGGAAGAGCGCAAGTGTACCCCGGACGCGGACATTACAGGACAGTGCCTGAAAGCAAGGAAGCCACACCCCAAAGCACCAGAAGACGTGCGAGGCAAGTACCCAAGTGTGAAGAAGAAAAGTGCGATACGCCGTGGAAGAAAGACGATGCCAAAGAATCAAATGAACCGCAAGGAACAAAGCTACACTGAAGATGTATCACGACGGTACCAAGTGAAGCAAGAACTTGCCACTACAATGCACCCTGACGTGCACCGGAAGAGTAACGCAAAGTTACCCCGCAGCCAAAAGGAGGCGAAACAACATGGCAAGGTGAACGCCCCAAGAAGCTATAGAGCCTCACCGGAAGCGCGCACGAGAAGTGCACCCACCGGAGAAGGTCCATGGAGAGGTGAAGTTAACCCTCCGGAAAAGCAGAGCACACGAAGAGCGCAGGAGATACTGCGCCAACGCAAAAAGCACTGCAGCAGAAGCACATGGTGATCCTAATGATCACGGATAGCGAGAAGACTCACAAAGAGTGAGCTGTCCACCCCATCTGGTAGCAAAGAAGATCGCCCAAGAAGAAAAGGATGATCCGACAAGCCAGAGGGGCGCCCAAACAAAAGCCAATCACCCGAAATGGTCGCCAGAGAAGAAAGAAGAAATTCTGCCAAGTCAGGAGGAATATGTCCTGCCAGAAGACGTCCGTGGACTGAGAGATCAGAAGACCCGGAGAGACGGATGCAACACCAACAATAACTAGAAGTAGTAGGAGGCAAGAGAGAAGATCATAATGACCGGTCCAGTCACCGAAGAGCGGAGAGAAGACAGTGTCCTAAAGACAGGACAAGACCAGACGGAAACAGGCGGAGTGCACGCTGCTTGAAGAAGCCTGGTCAGCAAGACAAAGAAAGAAAGGTGACCGCATCGTGTCGAGAAAAGAACTGAAGCAAGAAGTCATGTGGCACGACGCCATCATCAACAACTTCTGGAAAAGGTGAAGAGAGGTGTAACAAGTCCACACACCTACGGTGTAACAAATCCACACACCTACAAGAAGAAGAAGAGGTGACACACCACAACATCATGTACAGTGACCGGCACGTCCAGGAGAAAACTGATAACACCAAGAACAGAACAGGCACCTATTCACAAGACCACGACGACCCGTGGACTGCAGGAGAGCACAGGCCGGATCATTGGTAACACCCACCTTTGGGATCGAGCGGAAGTCTGGAAGCGGAGGGAGCTCAGATGGCCTGAATAAGGAGAACTGACCATTCCACACCAGCCCGTGGGGATCCAAGGGGCAAAGGCCTCAGGGACACCGGTGGCAGAGGGTCCCGACACGAGAGATGAATCCATCGCCGTCTAACCTGCGCGTCCCAGGAAGATGAGGAACTTGTGCGCAAAGGCAAGAGTCAACAACTACCCTTCAGGTGGAGCTACGGACTTTGTGAGGTAGTACCCCCATCGTCTCCTCCATTCATACGCAGACTGTGGAGTTGGAGCAACGCTGTGGAATAATACCCGGCCCAGTGGAAACCTGGTGAAAAGGGCCTCCGGGACATCTCGTGGCAGGAGAACACCCGCGAGAGGGGCGTCCTAGTGAGAAGAATGTCCTTCGAACACTCCATCCTTTGTAAAGTAAAGCCAAGCTGCCTACAGTGAAGAAACCGACGGACCAGCTGAAGACAACATCATCCAAGTCTAACATCTGGTCATCCTGTTTGATGTCATCCTCAAAAGCAAGATCTCAGTGGACTGACCAACACACATCCACGGCGCAAGCAAAGAAGAGCACACCCACCGACAACCAGGACGTCAAGCCAAGAAGAAATAAAGTTTCAGCAGCAATTTCCACCACCATCATCAAGCAAGCAGCTGAAGAGACTCAATGTAAATTTGTAATTATTGTATATTTGTGGATTTCCTCCCACAGAGTCGGACTTTTGTCTTTCCTTAATTTTTATCAAACTTTGGGAGGAATGTTGTGTCCTAGCAGACACAGTCTAGTTGTTAAACCTGTAATGCTACACTTAACACCCACCCACCACTGATGTCACGAACCACGTGACACAGATAATAAATAGGGCGGAGCGCACGTACTCTTGGCTCACCAACCATCTAACTAACTGGCGTCTGTGTCGCAGTCTTTCCACCATGTGGGCCTAGGGCCCCGCGACATTACAAGCACCACGACCGTGAAAGCAAATCCTCTACCACACAGAACTCACCCGCATTCTGAACTTATTATCCTCTGTGCACCGCACCCCTGCACCCTCCAGAGTCTGGCCTTATGCTGCTCTCACAAGTGCACTTTCTACTAACTTTATACTGTCCTGTGCCCAGTGCTGCCTGAAGTTTTGCTTGTTTTACATTTCTCACGCTTAATTGTCGACCTTCCCATTTGCATTGATTTTCCCAGACAAGGTAGAAACAAAAGTGTTTTTAAAAGCTGACACCTGCTCATGGTGCGTCCTAAGTTTCCTTTCTTCACATAAGAGCTGTTCGATGTGTTCTGATATTCGTGTTCTTCCCTTGAGGAACTCTGGTCCAAGTTTTCAGTTTGCCTATGTTCGACATTTCAATGTTTTCACCCTTATGTATTACAGTCTAGAGAGCATTTTATTGCAATATTGGCAGTTGCATCTTTTTGGCAATGTAATTTCGTTGAGACACAATCCTAAAACAAGAAGTGAGTTTGGATAAAATACCATGGGCCTCATTTATGAGGCCTTGCGTCAGTTTTGCGATTCCGATGCGTCACTTTTTGTGACGCATCGGCGGCGTAAAACATGTCTCCTGTTACGCACTATTTAGAAAGTGACGCATCTAAGCAGATGCGTCACTTTGTAAACCCCTGCGCTACATTATACCTGCGTCAGGTATAATGTATGCAGAGGGGCCGTTCCCCCACAAAAAGCCTCGTAATAGTGACGCAGTGAAATCTATGAGATTTTACTGCGTCACTTTTAGGACGCTGTTGCGTCAAAATCGTGCGCCTGCCTCACAGCAGGCGTAAGACTGACGCAAGCCCTTTCACATGGGGATTTCCCCATGGGAAAGGACGCATTGCTGGAGTTGCGTCACTTTCGTGACACATTCCAGCAATGCGTGACTTTTGCGCTGACAGATACGTCAGAAATACTGACGTATCTGTAACTCCTTGCGCCATGATGCGTCATACTGTAAATATGACGCATCATTGGTCTCGCAAGGAGGGCGCAGTGAAAAGTGACGCATCGCTGTTTTCACGCAGCGATGCGTCACTTTTCATAAATGAGGCCCCATGTACCCATCACACAGGCCACTTGATAGCTGTGCCATAGGCTCCCCGTGGCCCCGTTACTCCTCGCTTACACGTGCACACACAGTTTCAAACACTACAAATTGTTGTGTTAATTTTATTCTTGCAAACATAGATGTATTACCCACAAACCTATTTTAATCAGGTACTTGAAGGCTCCAATTGAAGGGAACCAACACTACAGTAACCTTAAGGAGTCATAATGTTAACTGAAAGCTCATGAATAGACCACCCACCACTCAAAAAAGAGTCATGAACCCACAACCACCTACCACACAACAACCAATGGTACTTTAAGCATGTTAAAAATGATTACAAGTAATTTAAACTGAAGGGCTGGAGCCAAGTGAGAGGGATGCTGATGCTTTCAAGGCCTTAATGCAGACAGATCCACGCTCCCCTTGATACTCTGAAACTGGGCCCAGTTCCCCCAAGCAAAGGTTGGCCCAGTATTTAGCGAAGAATGTGTAATTTGGGCTACTTAATTTTGTTAGCCATGGAACCAAAGTTAAAACCTAAATCTAATAATATAAACATTTTTGCATGACAAAAATAAAAAGAGAGGTAGGGCTCAACACTTGGGGAGTGTACTAGAGGCAAATATTCCATAACTCTCTTTTTCCATAACTCCAGGTGCTCACTGGTCGACTTTAAAAAAGATAAAAGGCCTTTTTTTAGCTGAATTTGTGCGATTTAAACAATACGTTCTGAGTTGTAAGAGCAATTCCCCAACCACACTGTCTCCAACTGATTTTTTTAAATATATTTGAGCCATGGTATCTTCTGCATATGATCAAGTCTAAAACAATCCAATATGATTGCGCGATAAAGGGCTGGCTCAATTTTTGCCCATACTGAATGCCATAATAAGATTGGTGCAATTTGTATACAATGGGTTAGGGGAGTCAATCCAAGTTCATTATGACAAAAGATAATGGGGAGACTGCTTGAAAACTGTTAATAGGTGTCTAAGAAAATTATTCTCAGCTGTCTGGAGATGTGCTGGGTTACAAAAGCCCCGCACTCAGCCCCATACAAAATTACAGAACACGAGTGAGCCTTGTAAATATTAATTATTGGTTCAATAGGTCTTGAACCTAATTCCTTTGTAAACCTGAACACGGTCTCCAAATTTTGGTTAAAACTACTGACCCTTGTTTCAACTTAATGATGCCAAGTACTTTTCTGGTCAAAAGGGATTCCCAGATAAGAGAAAGTTGGAACATAGGACAACCTTTCATTATTAATAAAACATGATTTTAAAAGGGGGGGGGGGAGATCTGCCAGCCACCATAGGTTATGACTTGGCCGTCTTAGTCTTTAACCCCAGATCAGTCATAAAATCATTGAATTTGGTGATTAGTTTTTGCAGGCCCACACTGGTTCTGAACATTAACACACAATCATCTGCATAGAGTAATGCCAGAAGATTTCTAGTGCCTATTTTGGGAATGTCAACATGCCATTGATCAATATAGCTGTCTAAATCATTAACATAAAGACAAAAAAGGGGGCAAGGACCCACCCTTGACTGACCCCATGATTCATTTTAATGGGTGCAGGGAGTTCCAGGTCCACCCTGTACCTGACCCTCTCAGTCACATCCTGGTGCATCTGAGATAAAAAATGAACTATTGGATCAATACCTAGGGCAAGCATTTTTTCCCATAGTTTCCCTCTCTGTCCCCAGTTAAAGGCATTAAGACCCATAAACCCAAGAAAGAGGGAACCATTCTTGGCTAATGTGTACTTATGACCAGCTGGAGGTTGAGACACTGTTCGACAGTTCCCAGGCCCCTTCGGAAGCCATATTGTATATAAGAGAACTTCCCACTTTCAGTTACCCAAGTCTCCAGTCGATCTAAAATGATACTGCCCATCAATTTACAAGTACAATCAACTAATGAGAGTGGGCGGTAGCATCCTGGGTCTGACCTGTCCCCTTTTTTAAAGATGGGAACTATGATCACTGTGGCTCAAGATTTTGAGGGCTCTGAGAGGCTATGCAGCTTAGATTATTGGTTAGCAGGTGAGGATTGGCCAGGAAGAGATCGGCAGGGACGCCATCTGGGCCAGATGCCTTGTTCTTTATAGTTTGATTTAAGGCTTTTTCAACTTCGTCAAGCGTGGAACATGCCTGCTCAAGAATTCCCTGACCAATTTTTGTGTCCCTATAGTTGAGGGAGAACAGTGCTCACCATTATTGCTATATGGGCTAGAAAAATCTTGAATCCAGGCATCGGGCAAAATTGCGCTATCAGCACTGCTATTGTGGGAGCTTTGGAAAAAAGTTGAATTAACAGTTTTCCAGAAAAATCTAGAATCGTTATCGAGACTTGCTTCATGCACTTTTTCCCATGCCTCTCTTCGTATGTCCAGTTTACATTTCACAATATCCAGCTTAAATTAATTTTGAAGATGTTTTACCACTAGAGTATCCCTTTTTAGGTCGAGCTGGCATGGACTGCGCACATGCGCAGTCTCGCTCGCTAAATTTAATGATTTAGAGGGAGATTCACTAGCGGGTTTTAATCCCTGCCCCTCTTTCCCATTGGCCAGCGTCACTGTTTATGCTAAACGGTGGCCAGCCATTGGGAAAGAGCACTTTGTGAGGAAGAGTTTTCTCTTTTTTAGACGACCCACTTGGATGGGCTCGTCTGATTTACGTTGGTCGCAAAAGGTTGGTTATCTTTATGGGGCCATGTGTTTCAAACACATGACCCCATAAAGATAAGCTCCGGCGCGATCCTCTTTTTTTTTTTTTTCGTTATCGGGATGCACTTGTTTCCAGAGTATCTCGGAAGAAATGTTTTACCAACTCAGCAATATGCTACCCCAAATCTTTAGAGTGTCTTCTACGCTGACCTTGACATCCAAGTGCTAATCCTCTCAAGAAAGAATAGATTGAAAAAATGTTTTTGTTATTTCTCATTAACAGGATTTACAGATGTGTATGTCGCTTATTGATCATTTTGGACTAAAGAGGCCAGGTGTATGTATATTTTGTGCACATTTAGAAACATAAAATATTTTAACAAATATTTGTTCTCAAGTCATATTATCAACTTTGTTGTTCGAGGCCTGGCTATATTTGTAAATGATATCACATTTAGAGCACTGTGACCTCAAGTCCTTTTGTGTAAGTTCATATAACATCATCACGAGTAGAGACTTACAGCTAGATTCATGAAGCCAAATTGCGATCGCAATAGCTGCGAATTCACAATTGCGATCGCAATTTGACGGAAAGGAATTCAAGAAACAGAAAATTCCAAAATTGAGAAATCGCTAAATAAAAATTGCGACTTCGCAAATAAATTCGCAGAATCCTGGAGGATGGGCATTTGCGATTCTGAAATAGCGAGAAACCATGGATTCTGCGAAATCATTTGTGAAGTCGCAAAACAGTCGCAATCTCCATTCATGAAAAATCGCTAAATGCGAAAAACGAGAGAATCGCAAATAGCGACGCGCACATTAAGAAGAACTCAAATCAGGTGGTAACCAGTACCGAAAAAAAATTAATTTAAAAAAACAGTTAAGTTACTCCCAACAGGTGCAGGGCTGACCAAACACATTTAAGGACATGCAGCTGGAGCCTGGGGATTCCCACAATGCCTGGACTATACATGCTGGTGAGGCGGCGTAGGCTGCAGCGAGCTGCATGCAACAGACGGAGGATACAGGAGCGGATATTCCGCCAGCGGGTCACCCTTCTGGGCCAAACCAGGGAGAAAATCTATGCTAAGTACCGCCTGAGTGGGGCTATGATAATCAAGCTCATCCGGGACCTAGACCCCCTGATGCAGCACCCTACAAGGAGGACCAATGCCATGCCCACACATGTGCAGGTATTGTGCTGCCTGCACCTCCTGGCCTCCGGAAGCTTCCAGGGGATGGTCGCTGTAGCAGGGGGGATATCCCAGCCCACCATGTCCCGCTGCCTAAGGAGTTTCCTGGAGGCTATGCTGACCCGGCTACACCACTATATATCATTCCCCACCAGCCAACAGGACCTCAATGAGACCAAGCTGCAATTTTACAATGTAGCTCAATTCCCACACGTCATTGGATGTATTGACTGTACGCACATCCACATTTGCCCACCTGCTGAAACTGAGTACATGTACCGCAACCGAAAAAGCTACCACTCCCTCAACATCCAGATGGTGTGCAATGCAAAAACATTCATCACGGACATTGTGGCACAGTACCCGGGGAGCACACATGACTCCTTCATCTTCAGGCACAGCGGCATCCACACATGACTGGCCAGGGGAGACTTTGGGGAAGGACACCTACTAGGTAAGTACACATGCCCCAAAATTGTACACTGTGATCATGAAGCTGCGCAGAACAGGCACTCACCCTCTGCTCCTGTCATTCAGGTGACAGCGGCTATGCTCTCCGTGAGTACCTCCTCACCCCATACCTCAACCCTGCAACACCACAGCAACGGCGATTTAATGCATCACACATACGCACAAGGAATTGTATTGAGAGGACATTTGGCCTGTTGAAAAGCAGGTTCCGCATACTGCACAAGACAGGTGGGGCCATGAAATACGATCCTGAGGTCTGCTGCCGCATCGTGGCCGTGTGTGCTATCCTTCACAACATTGCTACCAAGCGCAGGATCCCTGTTGACATCTCTGGCAGTGAGTCGGAAGGGGACAACCAACCACCTGCTCATATGCGTCACGCACGCGGGGAGAATCCTGCAAAAGGACACAGGCGCCGTAACGAAATCTGCATGAACCATTTCTAATGCACCCACTCCCCACACCCATTACTTGACTCATGCATGAGAACATTAATAATGACATGAGTCAGATTAAGGTAGTCAGGACATTTGTATTTGTTACAGCACAATAAACTTGGCATTCTGCTAACTTGTACATGAATGACATATTGCGTCATATGTCTGTTCTTCAGGAGGGGATGCTTGTAGCAGCAGCATGGCCCCTCTTTTAAATGTTCGATTGTTCAATTCCGCCTCCGGGCAGATGCTCCCAACCTCCTTTCTACATCTTCCTCCTGATTAGGCCGTGAGGCAGCAGAGGGCCTGCTGCTGCGGCGGGGTGCTACCACCGGTGGAATGGACTGGCTGCTATGGCTGGATGTAGCCTCACTAGTGTCGTCAGCCCCCCCCCGCCTGGCCATGGCCGTTAGCCAGCATGCCCTGCACTGCTGTTGACACATGCTCCAGAGCTCTGGCGACGTCCTGGCAGCACTGGACCATTTGGACCTGCATGGCCAAGGAGCGTCGCGAGAGCTGGGAGGTAGCGTTCCCAATTATATAGTTTGACCGCGTGTATGCTGACAGGCGGGTCAGCAGCTGGCGGTGTCTGCGGTGGTTCAGATTCTGGTGGCTGGAGATGACCTGTGTATTGGCCTCCATGGCAGCTCTCATCCTCCCCATGCGGTCTGACATCGCAGCTGTCATCCCCTCCATGCGGTCAGACATCAGTGCTACATTTCGTGCGGTCTTGTTTAGTTGCAGGTGGATAGCCGCAAGATGACAGGCCTGGGTCTGATGCACATGTAGCATACGGCGCTCAATGGAGAGCCCACCTGTTTGCACGTTTTGTCCCCTGCCAGCGCGGGAAATGTTAGTGCGCTGCACCCTCACCAGTCCGCTTGACTGGCTCCTCACAGCCGCAGGGCGGCGGGTTGGTTGGCGAACTGCTGCTGGTGTTGCAGGCCCCACTGGTGGTTGTGTGACGCGCAGTGGTACTGCAGCGCCTGGTGGCTGAGGGGTGGCACTGGCCACAGGGGCAGGTGTTGTAATGGCCGCTGGTGCGGCAGCTTGCCCTGATGGTCCGGGCTGTGTGGATGGATGTGTGTCCCCCTCTGTGTCCTCCATGATGTCCTCGATTACCAGGGCATCGCTGTCTGTGCTGGGGACTTCTGCGCCACCTGTGATGTAAAGTGGACATTGATTAGTGACATGTTTCTCACCCATTTAGGCTTCCTGCATGCATGCAGACTACCATTCCCTGACTGGCTGCAGGATTGACTCTCATTGAACATGTCTGGCTTAATGGGGCAAGATGGTAATTGTGGTCAGACTACATGTCCCACAATGCAATAGCGCTTTAGTGGTGTGCTTTGGCAGCATGACTGGGGGTTGATATGGGATGCTCTGGAGTCATGGACATTGTTAGGGGACAGGGGGTCGCAGTCGCATGGCACTTACCTGGTGTGTCTTGGGTGGGTCGGGAGGAGTCCAGCTGGGTCACACCTACGCATGCCTGCGGATTTATGGTGTCCTCCACTCGGTCCTCCAGTGGTGTGTTCGGTGGGACAGTGGGCTCCCCTCCACCTGTCGCCACACGTTCCCCCAGCCTCTCCGCAATCTTCTCCTTTGACCGCCCTCTGAGGTCATACCAGCGTTTTTTTAGCTCGTCCACAGAGCGCTGGGTCACCCCCACAGAGTTAACTTTAGCGCGGATGCGCAACCATAGCCGCCTTTTATCTGCCTCGGGTACCCTTCTGGAGTCTTTCCCAAACAGGCGATTGTAGTCCTTGGAGACTCCTTCTATCAGAAATTCGAGCTCCTGCTCAGAGAATTTTATTTTCCTCTTTCTCCCACTGGAAGATCCACCTGCAGCTTCTTGTGACATGCTTGCCACTGGGGTGTCTCCTGTTTTACTCCTGTAGGCACACTGGAGGGGACCTCTGATGATGCTGCTTCCAGTTCAGGCTCTCACTGCTGAATGAGGGTGGAACCTGCCTACTTCCTGGTTGTGATGTCATCACAGTGCTCAGGATTCGACTTCCTGTTTTTGCGATCTCGCAGTTAGCAAATTCACAATTTGCCATTTCGGTAATTGCGAGATCGCAATTTCAACACGGGTATCGGCCGATTATGCGATTATTTACCGATTTTCGGGGACTCGCACTCGCCGATTGCGCCCGATTGCGAATCGCTTTTTTTTCTCGCTAACATTCATGAATGCCGATCGGCGATTTCTAAATTGTGATTCACATTTTCTCGCAAATTAGGAATCGCACATTGGAACATTGAAGAATCTAGCTGTTATTAACTTCCCTGCAGTTGGCCCTGGCTATATATGAAGGCTGCGGCAGATGAGCTCACCCCAGCAGCAACTCCCACTTTGTACTTGCATTAGTGTATCTGCTTTGTGTACGCGTAGTTTCATACATAGTTTGCAGTTCACACACAATCTTAATATTGTTGAGTTTGTGCACTGGAAACCTTGAGGGAGAGTAGTGGTGGGAGCCGCAGTTCTGTAAAATGCTACTGTGTTCGTGGTTTGCGAGAAGCATGCTGTGTCGTGAGAGCCCCAGTGGGGAGCCCCCAATGATTTCAAGCGACCCGTGGCTGTTTGCCTGCTCTGCGTGTGGGCGAACCGGGTGTCATACTTTTGCTCCTGTGCAGCTCGGCTCCTCTGGGCGCTGCTTAGCATCTACTGCTCGGCTGTACGTTGCAAAGAGCATTCGGGTTCAATGCGCAGACTTGTTGGATAGAATATTCTGGTCACAGAAGAGCACCTGGGTAGGAAAAGTAGCTTCCAGTGCACAGTGGCGTCACTAGGGGGGTGCGGGGGGTGCAGCCCGCACCGGGTGACACCAACACATGGGGTGACACCAATCTGCACTGCAGCCTCGCCTCTGCTCTCACCTTTACTGTCGCTCCCTGTGCAAGCTTGCTTGTTCCTCATGCTGTTCACACTCGCCAGCGTCTCGCAGGAGATCTTCAATGGTTGACTGCAATTTTCTTTGCTCGCAAGGCAACTCTATAGCAGCCTAGCTCATCTGAGGGTGCATGGTTTCCTACCTTTCAGTATCTTGCAGTCTTCAGTTTTCCAGTGAACCAGTTCCAAATTTCAGCTTGCTCTTCACTACAGTGACACCTGTTGCTCGCACTCTTGTTTATACAAATCCAGGGAAGACAGAAGGAGTAAGAGAGAGAGGGAGACAGAGGGAGCTAGAGTGAGTAATACAGAGAGAGGGAGCTAGAGAGAGCAAGACAGAGAGAGAGGGAGCAAGAGGGAGTAACAAAGGGAGAGAGGGAGCTAGAGAGAGTAAGACAGAGAGAGAGAGCTAGAGTGAGAAAGACAGAGAGAGAGGGAGAGGGAGCTAGAGTGAGAATGACAGAGAGAGAGGGAGCTAGAGGGAGTAAGACAGAGAGAGGGACACAGAGGTAGCTAGAGGAAGTAAGACAGAGAGAGAGGGAGCTAGACAGAGAGAGGGAGCTAGAGGGAGTAAGATAGAGAGAGAGGGAGCTAGAGGGAGCAAGACAGAGAGAGAGGGAGCTAGAGGGAGTAAGACAGAGAGAGGGAGCTAGAGGGAGTAAGATAGAGAGAGAGGGAGCTAGAGGGAGCACGACAGAGAGAGAGGGAGCTAGAGGGAATAAGAGAGAGGGAGCTAGAGGGAGCAAGACAGAGAGAGAGGGAGCTCTAGGGAGCTAGACAAAGAGAGGACGCTACAGGGAGTAAGACAGAGAGAGGGAGCTAGAGGGAGCAAGACAGGGAGAGAGGGAGCTATAGGGAGCTAGACAAAGAGAGGACGATAGAGGGAGTAAGACAGAGAGAGAGGGAGACAGAGGGAGCTAGAGGGAGATAGACAGAGAGAGGGAGCTAGAGGGAGTAAGATAGAGAGAGAGGGAGCTAGAGGGAGGAAGACAGAGAGAGAGGGAGCTAGAGGGAGTAAGAGAGAGAGAGGGAGCTAGAGAGAGGAAGACAGAGAGAGAGGGAGCTAGAGGGAGTACGACAGAGAGAGAGGGAGCTAGAGGGAGTAAGACAGAGGGAGCTAGAGGGAGTAAGACAGAGAGAGAGGGAGACAGAGGGAGCTAGAGGGAGCAAGAGAGAGGGAGCTAGAGGGAGCTAGACAGAGAGAGGGAGCTAGAGGGAGTAAGACAGAGAGAGAGGGAGCTAGAGAGAGTAAGACAGAGAGCGAGGGAGCTAGAGGGAACTAGAGGGAGTAAGATAGAGAGAGAGGGAGCTAGACAGAGAGCGGGAGCTAGAGGGAGTAAGATAGAGAGAGAGAGAGAGAGCTAGAGCGAGCAAGACAGAGAGAGAGGGAGCTAGAGGGAGTAAGAGAGAGAGAGGGAGCAAGACAGAGAGAGGGAGCTAGAGGGAGTAGGAGAGAGAGAGGGAGCTAGAGCGAGCAAGACAGAGAGAGAGGGAGCTAGAGGTAGTAAGATAGAGAGAGAGGGAGCTAGAGCGAGCAAGACAGAGAGAGAGCGAGCTAGAGGGAGTAGAGAGAGAGAGGGAGCTACTGGGAGCAAGACAGAGAGAGGGACACAGAGGTAGCTAGAGGAAGTAAGACAGAGAGAGAGGGAGCTAAACAGAGAGAGGGAGCTAGAGGGAGTAAGATAGAGAGAGAGGGAGCTAGAGGGAGCAGGACAGAGAGAGAGGGAGCTAGAGGGAGTAAGACAGAGAGAGGGAGCTAGAGGGAGTAAGATAGAGAGAGAGGGAGCTAGAGGGAGCACGACAGAGAGAGAGGGAGCTAGAGGGAATAAGAGAGAGGGAGCTAGAGGGAGCAAGACAGAGAGAGAGGGAGCTATAGGGAGCTAGACAAAGAGAGGACGCTAGAGGGAGTAAGACAGAGAGAGGGAGCTAGAGGGACTAATACGGTGAGAGAGTGAGCTAGAGGGAGTAAGACAGAGAGAGAGGGAGCTAGAGGGAGCAAGACAGAGAGAGGGACACAGAGGTAGCTAGAGGAAGTAAGACAGAGAGAGAGGGAGCTAGACAGAGAGAGGGAGCTAGAGGGAGTAAGATAGAGAGAGAGGGAGCTAGAGGGAGCAGGACAGAGAGAGAGGGAGCTAGAGGGAGTAAGACAGAGAGAGGGAGCTAGAGGGAGTAAGATAGAGAGAGAGGGAGCTAGAGGGAGCACGACAGAGAGAGAGGGAGCTAGAGGGAATAAGAGAGAGGGAGCTAGAGGGAGCAAGACAGAGAGAGAGGGAGCTATAGGGAGCTAGACAAAGAGAGGACGCTAGAGGGAGTAAGACAGAGAGAGGGAGCTAGAGGGAGCAAGACAGGGAGAGAGGGAGCTATAGGGAGCTAGACAAAGAGAGGACGATAGAGGGAGTAAGACAGAGAGAGAGGGAGACAGAGGGAGCTAGAGGGAGCTAGACAGAGAGAGGGAGCTAGAGGGAGTAAGATAGAGAGAGAGGGAGCTAGAGGGAGGAAGACAGAGAGAGAGGGAGCTAGAGGGAGTAAGAGAGAGAGAGGGAGCTAGAGAGAGGAAGACAGAGAGAGAGGGAGCTAGAGGGAGTACGACAGAGAGAGAGGGAGCTAGAGGGAGTAAGACAGAGAGAGCTAGAGGGAGTAAGACAGAGAGAGAGGGAGACAGAGGGAGCTAGAGGGAGCAAGAGAGAGGGAGCTAGAGGGAGCTAGACAGAGAGAGGGAGCTAGAGGGAGTAAGACAGAGAGAGAGGGAGCTAGAGAGAGTAAGACAGAGAGCAAGGGAGCTAGAGGGAACTAGAGGGAGTAAGATAGAGAGAGAGGGAGCTAGACAGAGAGCGGGAGCTAGAGGGAGTAAGATAGAGAGAGAGAGAGAGAGCTAGAGCGAGCAAGACAGAGAGAGAGGGAGCTAGAGGGAGTAAGAGAGAGAGAGGGAGCAAGACAGAGAGAGGGAGCTAGAGGGAGTAAGAGAGAGAGAGGGAGCTAGAGCGAGCAAGACAGAGAGAGAGGGAGCTAGAGGTAGTAAGATAGAGAGAGAGGGAGCTAGAGCGAGCAAGACAGAGAGAGAGCGAGCTAGAGGGAGTAGAGAGAGAGAGGGAGCTACTGGGAGCAAGACAGAGAGAGGGAGCTAGAGGGACTAATACGGTGAGAGAGTGAGCTAGAGGGAGTAAGACAGAGAGAGAGGGAGCTAGAGGGAGCAAGACAGAGAGAGAGGGAGCTAGAGGGAGTAAGACAGAGAGAGAGGGAGCTAGAGGGAGTAAGACAGAGAGAGGGGGAGCTAGAGGGTGTAAGAGAGAGAGAGGGAGCTAGATGGAGCAAGACAGAGAGAGGGAGCTAGAGGGATTATGATACAGAGAGGGAGCTAGAGGGAGCAAGACAGAGGGAGAGGGAGCTAGAGGGAGTGAGAGAGGGAGAGAGGGAGCTAGACAGAGAGAGGGAGCTAGAGGGAGTAAGAGAGAGAGGGAGCTAGAGGGAGTAATACAGAGAGAGAGGGAGCTAGAGGGAGTAAGACAGAGAGAGGGAGACAGAGGGAGCTAGAGGGAGCAAGACAGAGAGAGAGGGAGCTAGACAGAGAGAGGGAGCTAGAGGGATTAAGACAGAGAGAGAGTGAGCTAGAGGGCGCTAGACCGAGAGAGGGAGCTAGAGAGAGTAAGAGAGAGAGAGGGAGCTAGAGGGAGTAAGACAGAGAGAGGGGGAGCTAGAGGGTGTAAGAGAGAGACAGGGAGCTAGATGGAGCAAGACAGAGAGAGGGAGCTAGAGGGATTATGATACAGAGAGGGAGCTAGAGGGAGCAAGACAGAGGGAGAGGGAGCTAGAGGGAGTGAGAGAGGGAGAGAGGGAGCTAGACAGAGAGAGGGAGCTAGAGGGAGTAAGAGAGAGAGGGAGCTAGAGGGAGTAAGACAGAGAGAGAGGGAGCTAGAGGGAGTAAGACAGAGAGAGGGAGACAGAGGGAGCTAGAGGGAGCAAGACAGAGAGAGAGGGAGCTAGACAGAGAGAGGGAGCTAGAGGGATTAAGACAGAGAGAGAGTGAGCTAGAGGGCGCTAGACCGAGAGAGGGAGCTAGAGAGAGTAAGAGAGAGAGAGGGAGCTAGAGGGAGCAAGACAGAGTGAGAGGGAGCTAGAGGGAGTAGGACAGAGAGAGAGAGAGAGAGGGCTAGAGGGAGTAAGAGAGAGAGAGGGAGCTAGAGGGAGTAAGAGAGAGGGGGCTAGAGGGAGTAAGACAGAGAGAGAGGAAGCTAGAGGGAGTAAGACAGAGAGAGGGAGCTAGAGGGAGCAAGACAGAGAGAGAGGGAGCTAGAGGGAGTAAAACTGAGAGAGGGAGCAAGACAGAGAGAGAGAGGGAGCTAGAGGGAGTAAAACAGAGAGAGGGAGCTAGAGGGAGCAAGACAGAGAGAGAGGGAGCTAGAGGGAGTAATAGAGAGAGAGGGAGCTAGAGGGAGTAAGAGAGAGAGCGGGAGCTAGAGGGAGCAAGACAGAGAGAGAGAGGGAGCTAGAGGGAGTAAAACAGAGAGAGGGAGCTAGAGGGAGTAAGACAGAGAGAGAGGAAGCTAGAGGGAGTAAGACAGAGAGAGGGAGCTAGAGGGAGCAAGACAGAGAGAGAGGAAGCTCGAGGGAGTAAGACAGAGAGAGGGAGCTAGAGGGAGCAAGACAGAGAGAGAGAGGGAGCTAGAGGGAGTAAAACTGAGAGAGGGAGCAAGACAGAGAGAGAGAGGGAGCTAGAGGGAGTAAAACAGAGAGAGGGAGCAAGACAGAGAGAGAGGGAGTTAGAGGGAGTAAGAGAGAGAGCGGGAGCTAGAGGGAGTAAGGGAGAGAGCGGGAGGTAGAGGGAGTAAGACAGAGAGAGGGAGCTAAGGGAGTAAGACAGAGAGAGAGGGAGCTAGAGGGAGTAAGACAGCGAGAGAGGGAGCTAGAAGGAGTAAGAGAGAGAGGTAGAGGGAGCAAGACAGAGAGAAGGAGCTAGAGGGAGTAAGACAGAGGGAGAGGGAGCTAGAGGGAGTAAGACAGAGAGAGAGGCAGCTAGAGGGAGTAAGACAGACAGAGAGGGAACCAGAGGGAGCTAGAGGGAGTAAGACAGAGAGAGGGAGCTAGAGTGAGCTAGACAGAGAGAGGGAGCTAGAGGGAGTAACACAGAGAGAGAGGGAGCTAGAGGGAGTAAGACAGAGAGAGAGGGAGCTAGAGGGAGTAAGACAGAGAGAGGGAGACAGAGGGAGCAAGAGGTAGCAAGACAGAGAGAGAGGGAGCTAGACAGAGAGAGGGAGCTAGAGGAGTAAGACAGAGAGAGTGATCTAGAGGGCGCTAGACAGAGAGAGGTAGCTAGAGGGAGTAAAAGTGAGAGAGGGAGCTAGAGGGAGCAAGACAGGGAGAGAGGGAGCTAGACAGAGAGAAGGAGCTAGAGGGATTACGATAGAGAGAGGGAGCTAGAGGGAGCAAGACAGAGAGAGAGGGGGCTAGAGGGAGTAAGAGAGAGAGAGGGAGCTAGAGGGAGTAAGAGAGAGGGGGCTAGAGGGAGTAAGACAGAGAGAGAGGAAGCTAGAGGGAGTAAGACAGAGAGAGGGAGCTAGAGGGAGCAAGACAGAGAGAGAGAGGGAGCTAGAGGGAGTAAAACAGAGAGAGGGAGCAAGACAGAGAGAGAGGGAGCTAGAGGGAGTAATAGAGAGAGAGGGAGCTAGAGGGAGTAAGAGAGAGAGCGGGAGCTAGAGGGAGTAGGAGAGAGAGAGCGGGAGCTAGAGGGAGTAAGACAGAGAGAAGGAGCTAGAGGGAGTAAGACAGGGAGCTAGAGGGAGTAAGACAGAGAAAGGGAGCTAGAGGGAGTAAGACAGAGGGAGAGGGAGCTAGAGGGAGTAAGACAAAGAAAGAGGGAGCTAGAGTGAGTAAGACTGAGAGAGAGGTAACTAGAGGGAGCTAGAGGGAGTAAGACAGAGAGAGGGAGCTAGAGGGAGCTAGACAGAGAGAGGGAGCTAGAGGGAGTAAGACAGTACCTAGCGCCGTACATTTCCGACAGAGGTGGTCCATGTGGTAAGTCGTGAGGGGGTGACACCATGAGTTACCTGCACCGGGTGACACCAACCCCAGTGACGCCACTGCCAGTGCACACTTTAGTCGAAAATATTGTGTAAGAGATAGGCAGCAAGAGTAAAATGTGGCGCCTCATATTAATAGCTGACAATTGTACTGCTCAGCTACGGAGCGTCCTTCAGTCTAATGGTGTTGATTTCTAAGTAACTGTTTCGAATCCCATCTTATCCCTTTAAATACGTAAGCATGTAATCTGTGTAAATAGTAATGCATGTTAATTACAGCAGATTACAAACGTGTCGTATTTTGCTTTTTCTTACAAAAAAAAAATCATTTAATCTTTCCGTGTCATCTACTTCAAATGTACGGGGTGGGTTGCTGCTCTTTTTTTAAATGAACTGGTCTGTATTTTAATTGGATAACTACACCAGCAGCCATCCCATTACAAATCAGATTAATTGTGCCAGTGCAAGCAAGTACCAGGCCTCTGAGATTGTGAGGCAGATCTGTGTTGGTCCCTTCTTGCCTGACTTTCAAGTGAATGAGGAAAGCAAACAGCCTGCCCGTTGTAATGTGCCCCTGTCTCTCACGAAGAGAGCACATAAACAGCTACCATGCTGGATGATCAGGTGACCTCTGTCAGGTGAGCACGGCGCGCCCTGCTAGAGTGGGGAGAGGTTGTGACGTAGGCTCTAGACTTTCCTTGGCCCAATGCTGCCAAACTTATAGGACCCAAAGACAGCGGGTATGAATGTGCCCATCGTTTTCATTGGATTTCTTACAGAACAGACAGAAAATACTACCCAGCAGAGATTATAGTTATTCTTTCTGCTGGACTCAGACTAATTTGTTGAATTACTTCATATAATCGTTCGTGTGCGCTAAATTTGCCCAGCTTCCCCCCACGCATACTGAAGACTGAAACCTGGACTGCTCCAAACATTGAACACAGACTGCAGCCACAGACACCACCTAACAATGAAAAATAAAGCACACTCATGGAACAGATCAACTCTACCAATGGAACACAGAGCTCAATAACAATGTGCACAGACTGCATCCAGAACGAATGCACATTTCACATTCCCCAAAGAAACACAGACCATACATAACAAATTACAGGCCACTTTCACAGGCTGCATGTAAAAGGAGAAAGAGACCACTCCTACAAGTTGAACAAAAATACCACCAATGGAAGAGACAAATGCTCAAAGATAACAAAAAAGAGCACACCTCGCAATGAACATATGTCACATCGACCAGTGTAACACGGAAAGTACTGACCTGTTTAAATACGACTATAACATCCAATGCAGCTGTGACTGACACAATAGGAGAACAAAATGACAGCACCGCAAGTCACTCGTTGTGGCTCTCGCTGAATATGCAGCATTTGCAGTTACATGCTGGGCTGAAAGTGCCACCATCTGCCCTTACTGCAACTGTCACTGAATGTGCACCAACCACACCATTTTCTATGTGTATTAAAAATAGACTGACCTTGGAACACGAGTAGGCCACTGCATCCAACCCATGTTACCCTGGGATGAAGATGTGATTAGAGAGTCAGAACCCTGATTTTGAAATTACCGACCAGTTATGGGTCGTCTTGTAATATTGTTTCTTTCACATCCATCACACAACGCTGCAACCACACAGTTTCATACTTACCTTCATCATATGTGGCGTTCCTCAAGCTCCTTCCCTTCTCAATGTTTGATAATGCTAACATGGTGCCACTGGTGAAGCTGACCCTTTCTTTGATATCAATATTAAAATAACTACGGGTAGCTCAAATTTTCCCTTTTACATTTGATGGGTTTGATTTAAGCTAAAATAACATCACATGAACACGGCAGACACTCCATAGAACACCACCACACCACAACTGCAATTACAAGATAACATCATGCAACACAATAGTACAATAAAAGAACACAATAAGGACACACAATACAATTCAATAATACACCAACGGAAAAAACAAATATTCACTATAACACATCCCAACACAGAGCAACTCAGTGCACAAGGACAAATAACACAGCACATGCACTCAGTACCTCATTGCGACACCAAGACCACAATAGCAAAAGATAATACAATCAAAACACGACGACAGAAAAAGCACAAACACCCGAAGAGCAGCAGAAACACAAGATAGAACACAACACACCTAAAGCACAAGAGAGCATTACAACACAATTGACCAGTTAACACAAAAACTCGCACATCACAATAGAAGCATAACACAAGAGCTTACAGCTTCGAACCAGTTCTGGAGGGCCCCCCCTCTCTCACTGATAGGTAGGGCGGCCTTAGTAACAAGCATTGGCGTAGCCAATAGGTCTCGCCTTTGGGACCTTATAAGTGTTTAGCCATGCAACAGTTGATGTTGTTGCACCAAAGATCTTGCGCTGCATAACTAAATACTTATAAGGCCCTAAAGGCGAGACCTGTTGGCAATGCCAATGCTTGTTTTTCAATGCTTTAATAAGATTGCTGTGGAAATGTGAGCAGTCACTTTTAAACCATTTCTGACGCCTCTGGGGTCTCGGTCTCCTTTCACCTCGTAAAACAGTGTTAATGGTCTTGGTTATTTCAACGAACGCCCTTAACATGGACGAGGGATTAAATCTACTTTCTAGACACTCCAATATTTGTGCCAATACTTGTGCCTTATTGATAGTCAAAATCTTCTGGAGGACAGAGTCTGGGTCTACCAGTGACCAATTATGCAAGAGACCCTTGTTTTTATTAAAAGTTATTGGTTGTAGATTTGATGTCCCAGAGAAATAATCAATCTGGGTCTCTAAACAGAATGCTCCTTGATAACAGTAGTCTCTGGACAAAAATAAAGAGCATAACCGGAAATATTTCATTGTAATTTATTGTTTTAGGTTTGTGTTGGAAATACATCAATTTTGTACGTTATTTAATATTGAGGACATTTCATTACAAAATGTAAAAGTCTGTTTACAACCTTAAATGGTGATTAATACTTTACAGTTTTAGAAACTGTCTTATCAAAACAATGCCTTGTAACATAGTACATTTTACATACCATCATCAACATTGTTTATTTCGGATATAAAAAATCCATGAAACACCATGTATAAAATAGCAAAGTATGAGAATAAAAACAGGATAAAACACTAAGAAGATTAAAAGCAGTATATAGCAGTCGTTACATGCAAGGTGACAATGCAACAAAAGTACATTTGTGCATAAATGTAAAATACAAAGCAGCACAGCGTTTGGCTCAATAAAAGTAGATAAAATAAGAACTTAGATCCCATGTACAATAAAAAATGCACTGGTAATAGACATACAATAATCAATACTTCATTACTGAGCACCACAAATACGGGAAAGCCAGGCAGCACGCAAAAACGTGGTCATTGCAACCACAGTCACCTCACTGGTATCAGAACGCAGGATGCGAAGTGCAGGCGCATATTGTCAGAAGCCCAAAGGTTTGCACAAAGGTTTGAGCCATTTCTTAAGTGGTTTGGCATAAGCGGGGCAACAAAAGCAAAGTGGTGGCTGGATTCTTCCGCAAGGTTACAGGAGTGGCACATACTTGAGGTACAGTACTTTTTGTGCTGCTTCACGCAAAAACTGTTCACCTGTAGAATCCCATACCTCCATTTTAAATAGAGTTGTAATGGGGCAGAGCCAGGGCGAGTGTCAAAAAACGATTCATGCAGGTTTAATATTTATATCCAAAACCAAATCAGTCAAACCCCCTGATTTGATGCTTTTCAGTTCCCTCAACTACAAATGCTCCTTTAAGCGATTTTTTAATCAAGGAGCGTGAAAGAGACTTAGCTGTCACCGATGTATCCCAAAAAGAGGTTATACCTAGTTCGTAAAGCATGGGCTTGATATAAGCAAGCCAGGTGATCTCCTCATAGCCCCGGAACTTAAACAGTGCCTTGATCCAAGCTCGGTAGGATTATAGTTCCTCTGTAGACCAAAGTCTATGCCAGTACCTGATGTTTCTAGCCATGATAGTGGGATTAATAGGGTACAAACCCATGTCTAGGAGCTGGGGAAGACTGGGGGCACTCTGCAGAAGGTTAAGGAAAATCCTCATAAACCTATTTTCTCTTTTGCAGAGTTCGTCAGACTAAGCGTGTTTCTTGAGCTCTGCACCATACAAGGCTGAGTTTTTCACTTTGAGATTGTAAATCTCCAACACTGGGCCAAGAGAGCATGCATGGGCCTTCTTGCGCAGCTTAGGCACACCCCCAGCTTCTTGTTGGAGTTTCAGGGTGCTTTTTTTCTTATGCGTTTGGACCGGCGTATTTTAGGAGTTAACCTCATGCGCGCTAAGCGTTTTACCGCCGTGCGCTGAGTTTATCTAAATGAGCACACGAGAGGCATAACTCATGACGAGCTGAGCTCGTCATGAGCGTCTAAGGGGTTAAACATCCTGCACTTGTTCAAGTGAAACACCCTGGGCGGCAATCTTGGCCCTGGCTGATTTATAATTGAATTTTGTTTTATTGATGTTGAGCTCAAAGCCTTATGTGCTACAAAAATGTTTAAAACGATCTACAATTGCCTGCAGACCACGCAGAGTTTTAGATATTAGGCATGTGTCATCTGCAAAAAGCTGCATAGCGATTTTATGGGAGCCAAACTTAGGTGCATCATTGCCTGGGAAATCGAGTTCCCGAACTAGGGGCTAGATGTAGATGGCTAATTACCGGTCGGTAACGCCGAAATTCGGTAAATTTCAGCGTTACCGACCGGTATTTAGGCATTTGAGATGTAGGGGGGATTCGGTATTAAGGAATCGGTAAATAATGATTCCTTAATACCGATTCCTTATGGCCTTGCATTTAAGGAATCGGTAATACCAATTCCTTAAATGCAATGTAGGTAGCACTTAAAACAGTGCACCTCAGCCTTAAGGACTCACGATTTAACACCAACTCCAAGTTGGTGGTAAATAGCGATTTCCTTTCAAAAAGCACTTTTTTTCTTTTTGAAATGTACCATGTGGCACACATCCATGCCCTTAGGGCATGCATGTGTGCCACATGTGCACACTGTCACACTTCAGGGGTGCAACATGGTGTCCTTTGGACACCCTGGGACACCCTGGCACCCTTGAAATACCTCCCGGTACTACCGAATCGGTAATACCGAATGTCCTCACATTCATTCCTATGGGCCTCCAGGCCCATAGGAATGAATTGGTAGGTATTCCTTATTACCGAATCGGTATTACCGATTCGGTAATAAGGAATGTTAACGATTCAGTATTTTTTACCGAATCATTACCTACATATGAAATACAGATTCCTAAATACCGAATCGGTAAAATTCGGTATTTAGGAATAGGTATTTCCAAGTTACCTACATCTAGCCCTAGGTCATTAATGTAAAGTGTGAACAATGTAGTGGCCAGCACACATTCCTGGTGAACACCAGAGTCAATGTTAAAATGGTCAGTGAGTTTGCCATTATTGTCCTATCTAACCCTGGCCATATTATGTACATATAGCCTGATTAGAACAGATAAAAGGTTGTCGGGACGCCCATCTCCTTCAGCACCTCCCACAGCTCACCTCTGGAGATGGAATCAAAGACTGCTCCACTCCTCAAAGACCAGATGCCAAACCTCCGACTAAAAAGAGCTGAGCAAAAGACCTTTAACAGCAGGGCAAATTAATACATCGACAATTCAGTGTTACTTTTGCATACAAGAGGTTTTTTTTCAGGGATCATCAAGAGTTTTGACTCTGAATTGTGTAGCTGCTGAAAGTGTTGTCTCTCAAATACCGATTTGGGCAGAAAACCCACCCACCCACTCACGGATTTCCCCGGGCAGGTGGCCATACATAATACCAGCCTGTCAGGCACAAAAGGCAGCCTGAGAGGTGAGAAAGAGGTGCATACTAGCAGGCAATGTTTACGGCTCACCTGTTGCATGTGTTGTCTAAACTGATGCTCTCAGCACTTCAAAGCAATGTAACCGTCCCGCCGCTGTCTGTAAGCTATGTTTTTCAGATGGGTAGAGAGCCAATAGTGAGGTTCTTTTTTTTACATTTTTTCAGTAGTTTCTGGTCAAGGTCTCTAGAATGACTCAGAAGATAGCAATGGAAATTCAGCAGAAGCCACTGACGGTCCTGGAGAAAGCACACAGCTACAGAGGCTGCACAAGCACTTAGCATGAATTGAGACGGCAGCACTCACAGTGCTTTCAAGGCAGAGAAGATGCAGCAGAGGCCCAATGTGAGAAGTTGGCCTGATATATGATGTTTCCAATTCTGGAACCACCTTGTATCAGTCAAACAATCCCTTATGGTGTCTGGTTGTAAGTCAACCTTATTAGACAAGCTATCCTAGGGGTAGCATGGACTAAGCAGCCTTACAGGCTTAACTTAAGAGGTCGTGTTAAGCGAGCTGTTTTACCACATACAATCCTGTAATACCAAATGAAAGGACACCACACAAGTATATATTATAAAAATATATGTATTTATTACTAAAAACATTCCCCAGTATTCTTTATGAATAAAGGGGCACAAGTGTTAAATCAAAAGCACAGTATAACATACAAAGTTGCACAATTTTGGATGAGGCCAAGGGGCCACTCAAACCATATACTAAAACAATTGTATAAGAGAGACCATTCGATCAGTGGTTAGGCCTAGGGCCTAGGGAATCGCTGGGAGCAGTTGGGACAAGCAATGCTGAAGTCAGGAAAAGCCCGCGGGATTCGGGTGCAGTGCTGAAAGCACAAGCATGCATCAATGTTAAGTCAATGGTGCGTAAAAGTTACACAAATAGAGTTTAAGGACACTTCCGCTGAACCTAGAGGAACAAAACTTAAGATACAGACCCTAGAGGTGTGTACCAGTGTGGGAACAACGGCGTTGCAATGTTACCTCACCCACAGGAAGTGGGTGCACAGGGACGAAGTTGAGTCGGGTTTCGTCACGCAGGTTCTTGGTGCTTGAAGCTGAAAGGGCTGCAGGCGAGGTGAAGGAAAAGTGTCCGGTGGAGTCCAAGGGTGGACTCAAGTCGAAAAGTACCTGAAAGCAGAGGGGACAGAGTCTGGGTCACTCAGCAGTGACCAGGGTGGAACCAGGAGGGAACCAGGCAATGTCGGGCGCAATCAGGTGGTTGTTGAGGAGCTTCTCTCCACTGTCACGTGGGCTCTGGGGCATCTACGAAGTCCAGGAGCAGGTCACGATCTGTCCCACGCAAGTTCTCGCAGTCGGCGCTGTCTGCTTCAAGATTGGAGCAAACAACACTTGGCAAAAGCAATCCACGCGGAACTGGAAGATTGCTTCTCACTCGGACCAGGAAGGTCAGAGTGGGGGCTCCTTTTCAGGGGAGCTGGTGCAAATCTGGAGCAACCAGAATCACAAGTCGAATTTCAAGTTTCGTTGGCACAGGGGCCACAAGCCAGCTGACAAGTGACCGGACCAACGCATTGAGCCAAAAGAAGCAGAAGGGCCCCACGCAGCACTCGTCGAGTGTGGAGGGCTGAACTTCGGTACAAGAGTGGCTCAGGGTTGGGGCTTTTCAAACCCCATTGTACAGCTTCGAGGGTCACTCGTGGGCTGCACGGTCAGCGTCTCGTGGTCTTTCCAAGATGGCGTGCCCCACGCTTCCGGTCGCCTCCATGGGTCTCAGCTCTGCAGGGACTGTGGATCGGGCTGTTAGAAGGCAGGCAAGCTTGATCTCGTCGATCTCTGTCACTCAAGTTCCGGCGGGAACTGCAACAAAGCAGACGTCGAGGGCTGGATGGTGCCTGTTTGCACAGGGTGGTCACTCCTTGACCACAAGGGAGATTCTTCAGTCTTCTACGTTGAGTAGGATGTTGAAGGGTCCACAGTTTCGTTTCTTATGTTTCATCAGGATAATCTGAAGTGCTTTGGCACTGCTCCCATTCTTATACCAATCTAGGGGGCTGGATTACCTGCTAGGTCCCCTCCTATGGGTGGGACCCAGGAAGGGGGTGGATACACCCCTTTCCTTTGATCCAGGCCGCGCTGGGACTGGGGCTGGTGTGCCCCAGAACCGGTTTGACCGGATTATGCAAGGGGCAGCCTTGTGCTCCCCAGGCAGTGTCTGGTTTCTTTCAAATCTCTCTGCTACAATCCACTATCTCCTGTCTGGGGGGGTGTGACACCTCCCTGCGACAGGAAACCCTTTGTCCAGGCCCCTTTGGCTGAGTTTTGGTCAGCTTCAGGGGGTCAGACTTGTGTCTGTGGCAGAAGCATCCATTTTGTGGATCTGAGGCCCTTTTAGAAATTAACCGCATTTAAGTAGAGTAACATGTCTTACCCCTCTAGAGGGGTGGAATGCTATCCCCGTCGCCAGAACTGGTGAGGGGATAGTATTCCAAATCGTATGACACCTTACACGACATGTTTTGATAAAGCCAAACCAAAGTTGCTATATAACCGCGAGGATTATAATGCACTTAAGAGTATATGGTATGGCATTATCCTGAAACAGCTTAGGGAGTTGTTCCCGACGGCTGCAGACAGGCTCAGCTCATGCTAGAGCTCCATCTCACATTAGACCACGCACTCTGCCTCCAGGATTGATGAGGCCTTCCATAGGAGTGGCTCACAGGTTTATATGTGTCCAGATATAGGTTTAGATATAGGTATACTATATCTAAGCAAGGGGTGATTACACCACCTTGCCCCAGCTGAGTGATTAGCCAGTTGTGTCAATTTAAGAACCAGCCAGGGGTGGCAAAAGATATGCTGCAGCCCCTGGTAGGCCTTGGTGGCACCTATGCCCTGAGCACCTATAGTGCATGGTACAGGGGCTGACAAGGAGTCCATTTCCAATTGTGGTATGTACCTATAGCACATGTATTAATAATTTAGAGAGAGAACAGCAGGCTGGGGGTCTGATTAGCAGGCCCACAGCCTCAGTAGTCTAAAACCAGTGAAGCAAAAAGCAAAAATTTGGGGTGACCATAGGATAGCAGACCCTGCTCTCCTACACAACCCCCCCCCCCCCAAACGCAGGGACATTAAACTAACCTTGACCAGATAAGTCTTCATGTTCTAAGTGGAAGTACCTGGAGAGACCATCTGCATTACCATGGTCAGTCCCTGGGCGGTGCTCCACTGTAAAGTTCATCCCCTGTAGGGAAATGGACCACCTGAGCAGTTTGGGATTTTCACCCTTCATCTGATTGAGCCACAAGAGGGGCTTATGGTCTGTCTGAACTAGGAAGTGAGTTCCAAACAAGTAGGACCTCAACTTCTTCAGGGCCCAAACCACAGCAAAGGCCTCCCTCTCAATGGCTGACCAACGTTTCTCTCTGGGGGTCAGCCTTCTGCTAATAAAAGCAATGGGCTGGTCTTGACCATCTTGATTAAGTTGTGAAAGCACAGCTCCCACCCCCAACTCAGAAGCATCTGTCTGTACAATGAACTGTTTGGAGTAGTCAGGACTCTTCAGGATAGATGCAGAGCACATGGCCTTCTTCAGGTCATCAAATACCTTCTGACAGCTAACTGTCCACTGAACCTTTTTTGGCATCTTCTTGGATGTCAAGTCATTTAATGGTGTCACAATGGACCCATAGTTTTTCACAAACTTTCTGTAATACCCAGTCAAGCCCAAGAAGGCTCTGACTTGTGTCTGGGTAACTGGAGGAGCCCAGTCCTGTATGGTCTGGATTTTGCTCTCCAGTGGTTGAACATGACCTCCATCTACTAGGTGGCCCAGGTACACAACCTTACTCTGCCCTATCTGGCACTTGGTAGCCTTGATAGTCAGGCCTGCCTTTTGCAGGGCCTCCAGAACCTTCTTCAGGTGGATCAGGTGATCCTCCCAGGTGGAGCTAAAGACAGCAATATCATCTAGATATGCTGCACAAAAGTCATCAAACCCAGCAAGGACTTGATTCACCAACCTTTGGAAGGTGGCAGGTGCATTCTTCAAACCAAAGGGCATCACCACAAACTGATAATGTCCACTGGGGGTAGAGAATGCTGTCTTGGCTTTTGACTCCTCAGCTAGTCTGATTTGCCAGTAGCCAGCTGTCAAATCAAATGTGCTCAGAAACTTGGCAGAAGCCAATCTGTCAATGAGCTCATCTGCTCTTGGAATGGGATGTGCATCTGTCCTAGTGACAGCATTGAGACCTCTGTAGTCCACACAAAACCTCATTTCTCTCTTTCCATCTTGGGTATGAGGTTTTGGCACAAGGACTACTGGGCTGGCCCATGGGCTCTCTGATGGCTCAATCACTCCAAGCTCCAACATCTTTTGCACCTCAGCCTTGATACAATCCCAGACATGGTCAGGTTGCCTGTAGATCTTATTCTTGACAGGCAGACTGTCACCAGTGTCCACCTCATGGGTGCACCAGTTTGTCTGGCTGGGTGTGAGTGAAAACAAGTGTCTGTGGGCCTGCAAAACCTGTCTGCAGTCCATCTGTTGCTGGTCAGTGAGGCTGCCTGCCAAGGCTACTCCATCAACTGAACCATCATCAGGGTTCTGAGAAAGCAGGTCTGGGAGAGGGTCACTCTCTTCCTCCTGTTCCCCATCTGTGGCCATGAGCAAGCTCATGTCCTCTCTGTCCACAAATGCTTTCAAACGATTCACATGGAGCACCCTGTGGGGGCTCCTAGGGGTTCCAAAGTCAACCAGGTAGGTGACTTCTCCCTTTTTCTCAATGATAGGGTAGGGTCCAGTCCATTTGTCCTGGAGTGCTGCTGGGGCCACTGGCTCCAACACCCACACCTTCTGCCCTGGCTGGAACTCAACCAGAACAGCCTTTTGGTCATGCCAAGCTTTCTGTAATTCTTGACTGGCCTCCAGGTTTTTGGATGCTCTTTCCATATACTCAGCCATCCTGGAGCGGAGACCAAGTACATAGTCCACTACATCTAGCTTAGGCTTTTTGAGAGGTAACTCCCATCCTTCCTTCATCAAACATAGTGGACCCCTCACAGGGTGGCCAAACACAAGTTCAAAAGGGCTGTAGCCAACCCCCTTCTGTGGGATCTCTCTGTAAGCAAAGAGCAAGCAGGGTAAAAGAATGTCCCATTTCCGCCTAAGCTTCTCTGGTAATCCTTTTATCATTCCCTTGAGGGTCTTGTTGAATCTCTCCACAAGCCCATTGCACTGTGGGTGATAGGGTGTGGTAAACTTGTAGTTTACTCCACATTCCTTCCACATTGCTTTCAAATAGCTAGACATGAAGTTAGTACCTCTGTCTGATAATACCTCCTTTGGGAAGCCCACTCTTGAGAAAACTGCAATTAGGGCTTTTGCCACCACAGGTGCTGTGGTGGTCCTCAGGGGAATAGCTTCTGGATACCTGGTGGCATGATCCACTACCACCAGTATAAATCTGTTCCCAGATGCTGTTTGAGGATCCATGGGACCCACAATATCTATTCCAACTCTTTCAAAGGGTAACCCCACCACAGGTAGTGGTATGAGGGGGGCCTTTGTTGTGCCACCTGACTTACCACTGGCTTGGCAAGTGACACAGGAGCGACAAAACTCCTTGACATTTTCTGACATATGAGGCCAGTGAAAGTGTGAAACAAGCCTGCCCCACGTTTTGTTCTGGCCTAAGTGTCCTGCAAGGGGAATATCATGGGCCAAGGTAAGAAGGAAACCCCTAAACTTCAGAGGTATGACCAACCTCCTGGTTGTACCAGGCTTGGGGTCTCTAGCCTCTGAGTAAAGGAGTCCATCATCCCAATACACAGTATGGGTACCTTGGGCATCCCCTGCAGCCTCAGCAGCAGCCTGCTGTCTGAGGGGTTCAAGTGAAGGGCAATCTAATTGAGCCTGCCTCAGGTCTGCCCTTGAGGGTCCCCCTGTCCCCAGAAACTCAACCTGGTCAGGTTCAAGTTCCTCAGAGACAGTCTCCTCTTGGACTGCAGAATCAGTTTCCTGTGAAACCTGATCCTCAACCTGGGGCAAGGTGGAAGGCTCAGCCTTTCCTCTCTTGCTCCTTCTCTTGGGTTGTGGTTGGTCTATTGTTTCAAGATCCACCACTGGTTCAGGAAGGCACTTCTTAGCCTGAGACCTTGTCACTGCAAGGACATGAGCTGAAATCCCTAGCATTTCTGCATGAGTCCTGTACTCCACTTCTGACCAAACTGAGCTTTCAAGATCATTGCCTAACAGACAGTCTACTGGGAGGTCTGCACTCACAACAACTTTCTTTAGGCCATCTACCCCTCCCCAGGAGAAGTTCACAACTGCCACACTATGGGAAGTAGTGGAGTTGCTTGCATTGGTCACTAGGTAACTTTCACCTAGTACAATCTGTCCAGGGTCCACAAAGTCAGGTGTCACCATTGTGACACTGGCACATGTGTCCCTGTAGGCCTGAGCCAGTTTCTCATTGATTAAAGGCGTCTGCCTATATTTGCCTAGGTTACTGGGACTCACTGTGGTGGACAAAGCTAAGTCCACATCATATAGGAGAACTGCCTGAGTAGGGATTCTGACTAGGCCAGATCCTACTTCAGTACCCAGGGTTAACCCTACTACACCCTTAGGCTGTGTTCCACCACTGCTTACTGAACTAGGGGGTGCAGGTGCTTTAGGAGCTGCAGTGGTGGGGACTGGATTTGTCTTGGTGCATTCACTGCCCCAGTGTGAAACTGATTTGCAGGTATTACACCAAGGCTTCTTTGGGCCATCATTCTTCTTTTTCTTTTTTCCATTTTGGGAACCACCCTCCTTATTACTATTTTGGGGGCCTGAAGACTTCTGGTCTTTTTCTTTATCTTTCTGATTTCCACCCTTCTGGTCCGTTTTCTTCTGGTCACCACCTTGGTTCAGGGGTTTCTGCTTAATCCTTGTTCTGACCCATTTGTCTGCCTTCTTTCCCAATTCTTGGGGAGAGGTCAGATCAGAGTCAATAAGGTATTGATGCAACAGCTGGTTTGTACAGTTATGAAGGATCTGTTCTCTCATGATAAGATTGTACAATCCTGTATAGTCTGAAACTTTACTTCCCTGCAACCAACCCTCCAGAGCCTTAGTGGCACAATCTACAAAATCAGTCCAGTCTTGAGTCTGTGCTTTTTGGGTGTCTCTGAACAACAAACAACCTGTATTTCTCAGTGGTTAGGCCAAACCCTTCAATAAGAGCACTCTTCAAGACAGAGTAGTTTTTGGCATCCTCAGGTCTAACTGTGAGGAGCCTGTCCCTCCCTTTCTCTGAAAAGGAGTACCATAAAATTGCAGCCCACTGATCCTGAGGAACCTGCTGTACCATGCAGGCTCTCTCAAGAGCAGTCATCCATTTGTGGATGTCATCCCCTTCCTTGTAGGGGGCCACAATTTTTGTCAGGTTTCTATTATCATAGCTCCTTTCTTTTGCTCTAGGAATATTGCTGCCACCAGTGACATCTAAGCCACACAATTTCTGCTCTCTTGCCAAGGCAAGTCTAGCTTGAGCCAGGGCTACCTCCTCCCTCTCTATTTGGAGTTTGACAGCTCTCATCCTGGCCTTATGCTCTATCTTCTGAGAGGCAGTCATACCTCTCTGAGATTCTCTTGAGGCACTAGAAATATGAGAGTCCCCTGATGGAGATCTCACTCTTCTGTTGCCTGGGAGAATGATCTGGTGGGATCTGGGGAGGTGCTGGCCCTCTCCATTTCCCAGTAGGTTTAAGTTGGCCTGGTTAAGCCTGGCAACTACAACCTGGTTAACCCCTTGATCCTGATCTTCAGGGTCCTCTACCTCTGAGTCCTCCTCCTCTTCTTCCTCCTCATCTTCCTCCTCTGGGGTGGTCTCAGTGGCTGGGGGGTTCACTCCATCTCCTGATTCTAAGGGAACTGCATTTGCCTTTTCCAAGTCATCCTGTTCTAGAATGGCTATCAGGGAAGGACTGGTTGGACTTCTGCCCCTTTTTAACCCTGTTGAGATGCACAAGGCAACCACGTTTTTGTGGGTTAGTTTGTCATAGCTGGAAGTTGCCTGGGTAAGGTCAACTGTCACAGGAACAGACACTGAGGCTTTTCCTGTGTCAGACATGACTCTAGTGTGGTGTAAGTGATGCACCTACCTACACTAAGTGTTTCCCTACTGTACCTTGCTAGTGAGTTGTAGTCAGGGTGTGCTACTCCCTTTAATCTACAACTACTAAGTTCAGTAGAACTTAAATATGCTAAGCTTTTGATTTATATGTACCTAAAGGTACTTGATGTGATCTTTCAATTTGATAAAAAGATTGCAATGGTAAAACAAACAGCAAGCTCAAATCCGCACTGCTGCTCACCAATGTGAGAAGTTGGCCTGATATATGATGTTTCCAATTCTGGAACCACCTTGTATCAGTCCAAACAATCCCTTATGGTGTCTGGTTGTAAGTCAACCTTATTAGACAAGCTATCCTAGGGGTAGCATGGACTAAGCAGCCTTAAAGGCTTAACTTAAGAGGTCGTGTTAAGCGAGCTGTTTTACCACATACAATCCTGTAATACCAAATGAAAGGACACCACACAAGTATATATTATAAAAATATATGTATTTATTACTAAAAACAATCCCCAGTATTCTTTATGAATAAAGGGGCACAAGCGTTAAATCAAAAGCACAGTATAACATACAAAGTTGCACAATTTTGGATGAGGCCAAGGGGCCACTCAAACCATATACTAAAAAAATGGTATAAGAGAGACCATTTGATCAGTGGTTAGGCCTAGGGCCTAGGGAATCGCTGGGAGCAGTCGGGACAAGCAATGCTGAAGTCGGGAAAAGCCCGCGGGATTCGGGTGCAGTGCTGAAAGCACAAGCATGCATCAATGTTAAGTCAATGGTGCGTAAAAGTTACACAAATAGAGTTTAAGGACACTTCCTCTGAACCTAGAGGCACAAAACTTAAGACACAGACCCTAGAGATGTGTACCAGTGTGGGAACACCGGCGTTGCAATGTTACCTCACCCACAGGAAGTGGGTGCACAGGATCGAAGTTGAGTCGGGTTTCGTCACGCAGGTTCTTGGTGCTTGAAGCTGAAAGGGCTGCAGGCGAGGTGAAGGAGAAGTGTCCGGTGGAGTCCAAGGGTGGACTCAAGTCGAAAAGTACCTGAAAGCAGAGGGGACAGAGTCTGGGTCACTCAGCAGTGACCAGGGTGGAACCAGGATGGAACCAGGCAATGTCGGGTGCAATCAGGTGGTTGTCGAGGAGCTTCTCTCTGCTGTCACGTGGGCTCTGGGGCATCTACGAAGGCCAGGAGCAGGTCACGATTTGTCCCATGCAGGCTCTCGCCGTCTGCGCTGTCGGCTTTAAGATTGAAGCAAACAACACTGGGCAAAAGCAATCCACGCAGAACTGGAAGATTGCTTCTCACTCGGACCAGGAAGGTCAGAGTGGGGGCTCCTTTTCAGGGGAGCTGGTGCAAATCTGGAGCAACCAGAATCACAAGTCGAATTTCAAGTTTCGTCAGCACAGGGGCCACAAGCCAGCTGGCAAGTGACCGGACCAACGCGTTGAGCCAAAAGAAGCAGAAGGGCCCCACACAGCACTCGTCGAGTGTGGAGGGCTGAACTTCGGTGCAAGAGTGGCTCAGGGTTGGGGCTTCTCAAACCCCGTTGTACAGCTTCGAGGGTCACTCGTGGGCTGCACGGTCAGCGTCTCTTGGTCTTTCCAAGATGGCATGCCCCACGCTTCCGGTCGCCTCCACGGGTCTCAGCTCTGCAGGGACTATGGATCTGGCTGTTAGAAGGCAGGCAAGCTTGATCTCGTCAATCTCTGTCACTCGAGTTCCGGCGGGAACTGCAACAAAGCAGACGTCGAGGGCTGGATGGTGCCTGTTTGCACAGGGTGGTCACTCCTTGACCACAAGGGAGATTCTTCAGTCTTCTACGTTGAGTAGGATGTCGAAGGGTCCAGAGTTTTGTTTCTTATGTTTCATCAGGATAATCTGAAGTGCTTTGGCACTGCTCCCATTCTTATACCAATCTAGGGGGCTGGATTACCTGCTAGGTCCCCTCCTATGGGTGGGACCCAGGAAGGGGGTGGATACACCCCTTTCCTTTGATCCAGGCCGTGCTGGGACTGGGGCTGGTGTGCCCCAGAACCGGTTTGACCGGATTATGCAAGGGGCAGCCTTGTGCTCCCCAGGCAGTGTCTGGTTTCTTTCGAACCTCCCTGCTACAATCCACTATCTCCTGTCTGGGGGGGTGTGACACCTCCCTGCGACAGGAAACCCTTTATCCAGGCCCCTTTGGCTGAGTTTCGGTCAGCTTCAGGGGGTCAGACTTGTGTCTGTGGCAGAAGCATCCATTTTGTGGATCTGAGGCCCTTTTAGAAATTAACCGCATTTAAGTAAAGTAACATGTCTTACCCTTCTAGAGGGGTGGAATCCTATCCCCGTCGCCAGAACTGGCGAGGGGATAGTATTCCAAATCGTATGACACCTTACACGACAAGTTTTGATAAAGCCAAACCAAAGTTGCTATATAACCGCGAGGATTACAATGCACTTAAGAGTATATGGTATGGCATTATCCTGAAACAGCTTAGGGAGTTGTTCCCGACGGCTGCAGACAGGCTCAGCTCATGCTAGAGCTCCATCTCACATTAGACCACGCACTCTGCCTCCAGGATTGATGAGGCCTTCCATAGGAGTGGCTCACAGGTTTATATGTGTCCAGATATAGGTTTAGATATAGGTATACTATATCTAAGCAAGGGGTGATTACACCACCTTGCCCCAGCTGAGTGATCAGCCAGTTGTGTCAATTTAAGAACCAGCCAGGGGTGGCAAAAGATATGCTGCAGCCCCTGGTAGGCCTTGGTGGCACCTATGCCCTAAGCACCTATAGTGCATGGTACAGGGGCTGACAAGGAGTCCATTTCCAATTGTGGTATGTACCTATAGCACATGTATTAATAATTTAGAGAGAGAACAGCAGGCTGGGGGTCTGATTAGCAGGCCCACAGCCTCAGTAGTCTAAAACCAGTGAAGCAAAAAGCAAAAATTTGGGGTGACCATAGGATAGCAGACCCTACTCTCCTACACCCAATCAGGCCCCAGGCACACTTGGAGGCTGGGCCACCAATACACTTCACTGGGAGAAACGTAAACGTAGAAGAGGCTGCAATCAAAGAGTTAGAGAAACTCACTCTCAGCTGGATCAGATAATTTGCGCGAGCATTCTAGGACTTTGAGGGAATGCGAATAAATTTGCTTAATTAGTTAGTAAGGAAGCAAGTGATGGTGTGCTTTGTGGTGATACACCCTCCAAGCAGACTGAAGTATTTATATAGTTAGAGAACAGGAAAAGGAAATGATATCAATCTTAACATGAAATAAAACTTAAAGGATTTTGAAAACCAGAAAGAACTCAAGGAAGAAACAGCCTTGATGGAAACAGGAAAGAAACAAGAATGAAAACCTGAACCCAACTGTAAGGTAATTATTCTTTTTGCATGATCACTTCCAAGGTTTTGGACTGATGTTGTTGGTTTTTTCGACTCTGAGAGTGCACTGAGGCTTGCTACCCAGAGCTCATTGCCAGTACTTTGACAAGGTAAATGTTTAATTGGCTTACACCTAATGGCATACTTTTACTTACTTATAAGTCCCTAGTACCCAGGGCCTGTAAGTTAAAGGGTGCCACCAAGGATGCAGCACCTATTATGCCACCCTGGATGTGACAATATGAAAACATGTCTCCCAGTCTGCTACTGCAGGCTGGCAGAACAGATTTAAACTGCTAACTTGACTTTATAATTCAAACTAATGGCTAGACCCAAACCTCCCTTTTTAATTTATATAGATCACCCCTACAGCAGGTCTATCAAGTCCTAAGCTTGGATGCTGCATATTAAAAAGTAGTACATGTATTTTATATATCCCAACAGTAAAAACTCCCAATTGTCTTTTATTTACTGCCGAAAAGCTACTATCCCCATTGGTGAGTACAGGGTTACCCACTGACAACTCAGCTGTGCTGATTTCTGAATGGGACTACTAAAGTTAATACTTCAAGGTATGAAAATAATTGTTATATTAAACCGGACTTGATGTCCAAGTCAAAGTTAATATAACTTTTTAAGAAATGCTCCTTTTATAAAGTTGCCACTCTGTTGCCCAAGTTTTCCAATCCCAACTCTCAAATACTGGCCACAAGACAGTATCTGTCCTCCTAGGGAGTAGTGTAACTGACGTCTAAGAGCAGGAACATTCAAGGCCAGCCATTGGAAGAGGTGTCACCTCTCCCTGGCAGGAAGCCACACAGGGTGTAAGCATAAAAGGCCAGCTTCAAAGGGGAAGCTGTCTTTGTAGGACAAATGGTGGACACACACGAGAGGGGCTGCTCTTTTGTTGAGGTAGAGAAATTCGTGTTGGGGATGGAGATGGGACACTAGTTGCCAAACAGTTTTTTCCATGGGAGTGAAGTCCTTTTAGTAGCTACCCACAACGAGAAAGGGGTTCTGCCATTTTGGGAGTGGGCAAAAGAGTGCACTCTGTGGGATAGCTAGATGCCACACAGTCCTCTTCAAAGGGCACTTTCTGGGCATAAATGTGGCATCCCTGGAACCCAGGCCATATCTGGGATGGTCAGATCGCCCAAAAAAGACTGCCTTGCCTTTCCCAGGCCTTGGCAAGAGAGGCTGCACCAAGCGCTGGACTACACCACCTGATTCTTGGGCTGGCAAAGAGAGAACTGTGCTTGTTGTGCCGGGCTCATGGAAAAGTCACTCCCGGTTACCAGACAGATGCAGTGAACGCCAAGAGTTAGTTGGCTGACTTCCTATTACAGCTCCAGGGCCACTAAATCTGAAGAAGCTAGTTCTGGCCAGGCAGTAGCCACAATGGTTCTGGCAGCTGATGTGCCGCCCGGAAAGCCATCATCTGAGTGCAGTTTGGTTGCCTAGGACCAACATTAGCTTTCACCAACGGGAACTGCTGGTTTTGCTGTGACTGCAGTAATGCAGTAATTTCCTGTTAACTGGACTTTTGTTGGACCAAAGAGGACTTCGAGGGACATTGACCCCTGTGACCAAAGTTGTCCAACCTACACCATGGACCAAAGAGTAGCCCGAGGAAGACTCCAGTCGACCGTACATCATCGTCAGCATCCTACATCCTACATCATCTTAAGCGTCCTGTATCCCTTGCATCAGGACAACTTTGTTAAAGTCTATGGTGGTTCTTTCTTAAAGAATGGACTTGGGACTGCCTTGGTGACAAGGTAACTGCCCTATAACTTCTTACTGGTCCCCTTGACCTTCCCCCTGCTGGACTTGGTCACCCAAAGCGGGTCATTGTAGTTGAATACAATGCTTTAAAAGTTTTGCAAAGTTTCCAAAGTTTGTATTTACCAGTGCTTGGTGGAATTTTGCTGTGATTTTCAATTTACTTAAATATGTATATCTCCAGAATCCTCAGGCCGATTCTGTTCATTTTGGTGTCTAAACATTCATATAAATAAGATCTATTTTTTTGTTGAAAATCTGTTTTATTTTTTGAATAAGGAATAAAACACAGGTCCAGTTGTACACAACGTGAGGCCCACAACCCTATTTAGGGCTGGCCGTGTTTTGTAGGAGAGTCTCTACGAATATGAAGAAGCAGTAGAAAGGTCATTTGAACACAGCATGTTGCCTACAACCCAAGATCTATTTTTAAAAATTAGTGTCAGATTTCTTTCATGTTGTGTGACCTCATTTTATTGTTTTGGTGTTTCTAAATGCTTCACAGTTGATTGTCTGTTTAAGCCTGACTGCTCTAGGACACAGCTACCCAGGGTTAGCTGTAGTTTAACAAACAAGCCTGACTGGACCTAAGTTGGTATTGTGAGTGTATCACACGGTGAGTTAGCACAACCACACCATATGACACCACTTTCCTGATATGGACTATCTGTGGATCAACTTTAAAAGGCAATTGCGAACCCTCAAACAGCTGATTGCCATTTTGGAGCTGAAGGAGCAGTGAGCAGCAGTTAGGAACCCAGGACCATGGAGGAAGGCAGCCCTGGCAGCCCTAGGTGAGTGAAACTTACAGACAGCGGCTGTGGGATTAAAGTGGTGTTTCCTGAGACCTGTAAACCCCTGGGCCATGCAAAGGTAGTGTGGTTCTTGGGTGCCCAGGCAGCCAAGACACCATGGTCTCAACAATATACTCCCCTCCTGAGGCCTAGGCTTGTCAGGGGCAGCCGGAAGAAAATGACAAACCAATCTAGAGGCATGGACTAATCAGGCAGGAACCCTCAAGCTCTCATTATCAAGATAACCCTGTTAGTGAGTGTAACTGTGAACAACTGTGAGCAGCCTCAGACAATCTGGGCAATATGATCAAACACTGGCTCACCATATTCCAAAACAGGACGGGGAGGAGAACTCTAATGAAAATGATCAGGCACAAAGGGCTTCACCTGGCATGCATGAAAAGTAGGATGAATCTTCCAAGAGTTTGGAACGCAGACCTAAAGGCAACAATTTTGATTTGTTTGGTTATTACAAAGTGACCAGAAGATCAAGGACAAAGCCAGACTGGCATTTTTCCAGTGGGCAAGAACGTGGAAGACAGCCAAGCCTTCCTACCCACTTTAAAGTTTGAGATCGATCTTCTAAATGTATTGGTTCTAGCCTTCATAACAGTTTTAGAAACTCGCACATTCCGGGCAAACACTTTTTTTAGAGTCATGTGTCTCTAGTAAATCAGCTGCAGCAGACACAACAGGAATGAACAGCGCAGAAGATGGAAAGGAATGAGTATGGAAACCCCGAATGCAATAGAATGGAGAGACCTTGGTAGCAGAGGTAGGAGAGTTGTCATACAAGAACTCTGCTAAGAGTAGGAATTCTGCCATGTTGTTTTGAGTAATCAAGGAACAAGGGAAACCTGTAAGTAAAGAGGGACCAAGGGTGACAAATATTTTATAAGAGACAGTGATCCCTACCAAGACAACATACATTCATAAACACCGAACTGCAATTAGAGCTGTGTGGATATGTATCCAAATGGAAAGAATTGAATTTATTTATACATCAAGCAAACACAGGGGGGTGCTAGAGGGCGCGCGTCTTGATGGCAGCACCCTAGTGTAGCTCTGCCCGCCTGAACCTACATCCACCTAGAATCATCTGCCTACAAAACATTGCATCTGCACCCCTGCCTGGTGTGGGCTGCATTGTGTTGCTCTTCTGCCTGATTTGGGAGCACTGAGGGGCGCATTGGATCAGCACAATGCGTGAAATCCTGCCGCTGCTGCGCAGGCGTGTGCTCGCAAACATGGCAACTGCTGCGCGGCCCTGAGGCGCGACTCACCCGCCGGAACGTTTCACGAGTGAGCGGAGAGGAGGCTGGATAAGCCGCGGGTCGCTGTTTGGTGAGTAGAGCCGGTCTGCCACGTTGCATTCTGAGTCCATGCTCACTCTCTACAGAGGTCGTGGCCGCAAGAGCACCGGGCACCGGCTGTGAGGGCTAGCAGCCCTGAAATATGCACTGACAGGAGTGGGGGCCCAGACTGAGTTTCCCAAGCCATTTTCTGGATTGGTGGAGGCTGGCTGCTGAATATACCGATCCTGGCTCTGGCTGGGATGAGTGGGGTGTGGCCTTGTCTGGGCCCGTTACTGCGGAGGCGGGTATGGGCCTTTGGTGGGGGTCGCGCCCTGCGAGCTGTGGCTGGTGGCGGGGCTGATGCCACTGGATGGCGCATGTGGGATCGGGCGGCAAATAGCCAGCTGATGCTGACTGTGGTATTGGACGAATGTTGGGGCCTGTAGAAACGCCTTAAAGCCCGGGACCCTACCTGCTGATGGAGATGCTGCAGATACAGATAGGGATAGCTGCATCGACTGACCGACTCTAAATTAACTTTGTGACTGGCCATACACACACACTGGGGGCTAATACGTTATGCATGGTCGTTCGTGGGGGCTGATCCCTGTGCATATGGTACTGTGCTGCATATTATTACAGAGCTGGGCCGCTCGTCGGGCCTGATGCCCCCGGATCGTGGATTGTGGGGTTGAATGCCTGGTGTCTCCCAGTTGGCCTTCACGTATTCTGGATGCACTGCGAGGAGAACTCTGCGGGGTCCCTGGGGTCGAGACTCTGGACTATTGTGTGGCTACTGAGGATCCCTGGCCTACGCTGATCTTTTCTCCTTCTGGCACCACCTGTGTGTGTGGCTCCTCTGGGCCCGGAGGTCCGGGGAGCCAGTTGCCTGGATCTTTCTCTCTATCTGCTCCATATCTAAAACAGGACTGCATTATGCACTTTATTTCAGTGCTTTTGTACTTTTTTTACCAACGAGCTAAGTTGCGTATACAATAGTGGCCGATATGGGGAGAACGGATAAATCCCAACCGCGCCTCACGTTTGAGGCCCGAAAACCTGCAAAAACAGCACAGAAAGCGGCCTCTGACTCAGAAGCGGATGCCCTTAGTGATGCTCCACCTACACTCAAGACTACACTGTTGGCAATGCAGCACAGCCTCCAATCTATTGAGGGCATAATGGCGGTGGTGAACCACCGCCTGGATCACATGCCTGCGCAGTTGGAAAAACAAAACCCTCACATGGGGGAGGTTGAATAATGGGTATCTGCGACAGAAGATGGCCTGAGTGAAGTCACTGGGAAGGCACTTAATATGGAGAAGGTCCTGGCCCTCATTCAGGCCAAGAATGAGGATTTAGAAGCGCGGTCCCGGTGCAACAACATCAGAATCATGGGACTGTCGGAATCACCAATGTGGGAAAGATAGAGACTTTCGTCTCAAGTTTTTTATCAAGTTTTTTTTTTTTTTCAAGGCTTACGTAGAAAATCGAATTAAAGACATTTTTGGCACCAAGCAGCTGTCCAATGTCTTTATCATAGAGCGTGCTCACCGCTGTCTCACGGCGAGGCCAGTCCCGGGAGCCCCTCCTCTTCCCATAATAGCGAGACTGTTAAATTACAGGGACCGCAAGGCCATTCCTCGGATGGCCAGAGACAAGGATAACATTGAACATCAAGGTAACGCACTTTCCTTCGTCCCTGACATCACTGTTGCTGTGCAGGCCGCAAGACGGGAATTTGGAGCTGTGAAAAAATTCCTGCAATCCGAGGAGCTCCCTTATGCAGTGTTGTATCCCACTCATTTGCGGATTGGCCTCAACGGAGACTCCAGAATTTTCTCCAATCCCAAGGCAGCCCTTGAGCACCCTAAGCAGCTGAAATGGAGATGGCGGGAGTCCAGCGCGGCACAAGATGATGAAGAGCGGTAGTGGAATGTGTCGGCTATCTGGTGTACCGAAACTCTGTCCTATTATTCATTGTTATTCTGAGCACTCCTTATTGAAATGGTATCTATATGCTCACTTGTGTGCTCCCTAGTGACAATGGCTTATATCAGAACACTCTCTGGGATTGCTGGGGGTAGTAATGTTGGCACAGTTAATAGACCTGCTCAGCCACCTCCTACTCGTTGGGAAGCTAGTAGCGCTCCGACGCCCACCAAATGGGTGTACCCCGCATGCAAGTTTCTCATTTTTGTCTTTGTTTGGGGAAAGTTGCACTAAAATGGGATGGCTTTAGCGAGTTGGGGAAGCTGAAGTGCGTGGGGGAGTTGTGGTTATGGGGGCAGGCCGGCATTATCTTGTTATCATGACTATGACTCTGAGTTGCATCATTGAATAATAGACACATGTGTTGGGTAATATTGTATTAGTATCAGCTCACCATGGTACAAACTGAATGAGTGGTAGAGTAAAGTTCCTGACCTGGAATGTGCAAGGGCTTATTACCCTCCAAAAATCCGATCAGTACTGGCATATCTGGATAGGATGGATGTGCAAGTGGTCTTTCTTCAAGAGATGCACCTTACTAAGGCCTCGGAGCAAAATGTGGGTGCATGCTGGGTAGGTGCGAGAATTGTGTCCTCTTACTCTACTTATTCACAGGAGGTGATGATCCTTGTTAAAAAGAGAGTCCCATTTACTGTCCTTTGCTCTGAAACAGACGAGCATGGGCGGTTGGCGATGGTTTATGGTCAGTTGGGTGGTATGAGTGTATTACTGTTTTATTTATTTATATTAAAGTTTTCAGTGTATACATACAAATGATATCACGATTATGTAAACGAAAACAAATCAATCACAAAGAAAACATGCCAGGTCACAGTAATGCAATATGATTAGCACACATGAATAGCATGTTTGCAATGCATATTGTACCTGAATACTTTACATTTTCACCCCACCATACAATATAATTAATTACTCAGTAACCTTGGGCAACATATCCGGGTTAGATCTCAGATATTGGTACAACGGCATCCAGTATTCTTTTGGTCTGGCAGCTGGTGGTAGTTCTTCTTCATATGTTTTAAGAGTATCTTGACAGTATACAAGGTCGGTTAACCATTGTTTCTTACTAGGTGATCTCCTACCTCCCCAGTACATGGACACACGCCTTTTAGCCATCAGCAATGCTTTAATGCAAAGTTTGCATTTAGTCGATTTAAATTTTTCAACTATACCCAATAGGCAGACTTTCACTGTTTAATCTATCCATGTTTCTAACATTTGACTTAATGTTGTTGTGACTTCTTCCCAGTACTGATTTATTTTTGTACATTTCCATGGCAAGTGCATGACATCGGCATTATCTTCTCCACAACGGGCGCATCTTGCATCCGCCCTCAAACCACATTTTAGCAATTTGAGTGGGGTGTGGTATATTTGATGTATGTACTTGTAATGAATGATGCACAGGCTGCCGTTTGGCGTAAGCAGTGTGGTTAATGCACAGCAATTGTGCTATTCCTCCTCCTGCAGTGGTGTCTCTAAATGGGCGCCCTATCGGTCCCTGGCTTTATTGATGTTTCCTGCAATATTATTTTGTAGTAATTTATATCATTTGGATACCATATGTACATTGCTCGGATTGGTGATGATCATTTGTAGTGCTGCCAACGTTGGGGGCTCTGTAGGAAATGTGTCATATAGGTCTTTAATGGCACCCTTTAGCCTGTGGTAAGTGAACTTGAAGAGTAGCGTTTGGTTACAGATGTAGTTGAGAACAGTATCTGCAATGAGCTTGCCCTCTGTGTATAGGTCACCCATGGTAGTTATACCAACTTGCTGCAATATTGACATGCCGTTTCCAGTATGTGTCACTGACAGTGCAGGGTGGTGTTGGAGTGCCAGAGCTGGCGAGTAAAGTGTCAATTTCTGTGTCAGTTTCCCCATACGTTGCCATGCTAAGTTTGTGGTTTTTATTGTGTTCATTTCATTTCCATTAATATGGGGACTTGGATGTGGTAGGATGCATCGTAATGGAATCGGATGGGCATCCCCATCTTCCACAGCTGTGTGCGGTAGATATAGTACCAGAAAGAACCAATACTGCGCGTATTGCGCTTGTGCACATAAATAATACAGCGGTAAATCCGGTACAGCAAATTCACCTTTGGGATATGGCAGTGGCAGTGTGCGCAGTTCTATACGAGCTAGTTTCCCTGCCCAGATGAGCTGTGTTATACTTTTGGTTAGACTCTTAAATACTGTTGCAGGAGGAGGTATTGGGATATTGTTGAATAGATATAGTATTTTAGCGAGAATAACCATTTTTACAATGGCCATTCTATCAGCCAATGACAGTGGCAGACAAATCCATCTATCTATTTTTTCTTCAATTTTAGTCAGTACCGTACCATAATTTTCTCGGATTACTACTTCAGGAGCTCTATGAAACCAAATTCCCAATAATTTGGCTGGATCCGCCTGCCATTCCAACTGGAATTCTACTGGGCTTGGTTTGGTAATGTCTGTAAGAGGGAGGATTGTGGATTTACTCCAATTTATTTGCAGGCCTGATTGTCTGCCAAACTCGATATATTCCCTCAGAAGAGGGGATAAGTGAATGTGGGGTTCACATATATATAGCACCATATCGTCTGCATACAGTGATATGCTTATTGGTCGTTGAGGGAACTGCAAGACTGTGGCCGCATGTTTTGGCGTATTTTGCATGCCAATGGTTCAAGCGCTATGGCAAATAATAACGGCGAGAGTGGGCATCCCTGTCTCGTACCTCGCTGTATTTGGAAGGTATCTGAGACAAGCAGATTTACTTTTATTCGTGCCACTGGTTTGCTGTATAGGAGTCGTATCCATGCCAGTGCGCAAGGGGGGAAGCCCATCTTCTGTATGACCGTGAATAGATATCTCCATTCAACCAAATCAAATGCCTTTGCAGCATCTAGTAATACTGCTGCCGCCTTCAGCTCTGGGGTGAGTTGGTGAGATAGTGCGAATGATGTGCATATGTTATGAGAGGTGGATCGTTGGGACATAAAACCAGATTGGTCAGGTAATATTAACTTTTATTTTCGCCAACATTTTTGAGTCTGTATTTATTAACGATAATGGCGATATGAGTCACAACCAGTGGGGTCTTTAACATGCTTTAGGAGCGCTATTATAAGGGCTTCCCGCAGCATGGGTGGTAAAATTCGCTGGTAGTGTGCATCCCCATACATTCCCACCAAGTATGGGCATAGTAAGTCTGCATTGGCTTTGTAGAACTCTCCAGTAAACCCGTCAGGACTTGAAATAGGGGAGTGATTTTATAGCGTCTTTGACTTCTTCAACTTCAATCGGTTGTGCTAGATACTTTCTCTGATTGTCAGATAGCCAAGGGATGGCTATATCCTCTAGGTAGTCTAAAATTTCCTGACTGTTGGCAGTGGCACGTGGCGCGTAGAGGTCCCCATATGTTGCCATGGAGGCTTTAAGGATGTCCGTCGTGGCATGCTGTTGTACTCCCTGCGCATCTCTAATACTAGTGATAACATGTGTGGTACGTGGTTGGCACATTTTCTGTGCTAGAATGCAACCTGGTCTGCCTCCCTCCCGTACATTTGTGCAGTCTGGAGATACGATAGATATTGTGCACTGTCTGCTAATTCTCGATATTCGATTAAGTATTCTTTTATATCTCCTAGTGTTGCAACATTTTGTGTACGCTCAAATTCATCTTCAAGTTATCCTATTTTATTTTCTCATTTAGTCAATTGGGTGCGTATGTCGCGCAGGATGCCAGCGTTAGTACTAATGCACACGCCACATATGGTGGCTTTAAAGGCCTCCTATTATGTACCAGCGTCTCCCACAAAGATTTTGTTAATGTCAAAATACTCTTCAACGGCCTTGTGTATTGTCGAGTTGTAAAGGAGGTCTAGTAGTGCCTTAGCGTTAAAGCACCAGATAAATGGTGGAGAGGCGCACTGCGGGAGATCCAATGAGATCATTACGGGTTTGTGATACGACAATGTCTTGGGGAGATGCTATATATCCCATATCCACGTGCTGGCAATTTCTTTGCCAGTCAATAATCTATACACGCCCAGCTATTATGATACACAGATGCATGCGTGCCTTCGAGTTTACATGGGTTATGGACTCTCCAGATATCTAACATTCTGAATTCGGACATACCATCTTTCACTACTCTCATTGCCTGTTGATGAGGCTTTCTCATCCTGCCTGATCTGTCCTGTTCCTCAGTAGGCGATAGATTGAGATCCCCGCCCCAGAGTACTTCCATTTGTGGCAAATTTATCAGCTGGCTCCAGATGTTTCTGAAGAAAGCAGGGTCATCCGTATTGGGACCATATGTATTAACCAGACCTATTCTGGTACCTTGTATATGTCCCGTGACTATATAATATATCTGCCTTGCTCATCAGAAATGGTGTGGTCTATGATAAAATGTGTCTCTTTTTTAACAAGTATGAGAACACCTTAGCGTAGGATGAATAGGAGGATGTCAGTGCTGCTTCCGCTTATCTACTGCCCAGTGAGCATTTAATATCTTTCGTCAAGAGGGTTTCTTGTAGTAATGCAATTTCAATTCGGTTCCTATCTAAGTATATAAATACTTGTCTTATCTTCCTGTGGTTATTAAGTCCGCGGACATTCCATGTTAGTATGCGCAACATGGACTCGTCTTTCCTATTGTCTATTTTAGAATGAGTATCTAGTTGTAGTACAACGTTCCATGTGCAGGGCATTGTACATGCACAGTGGTGCATGTTTATAGGTAACTCTACATCATTCAATATTCCTCGTGCATGTGTTATATTTACTACTAGCTGTGCCTGTGTCTGGAAAAACAAACAACCCATTGTCCCCCCTCCCACTTTAGCATCCCAATCATGCCAAAGACATAACCCTGTAAACCAAAAACATAACATATCGCTTTGTCGGGGAACAACCACTGGGGGGGCCGCCAAGTGTACACTTTAACATCTGCGTGGAGGATGCGGCCGGAGCATGTTTAGGGTAGTCGGCTACCTTATTCACAACAATTCAAAGACTAACATTATGTCATTTGTCCTGTCTTAACATCCGTGATATATATATATATTGTAGCAAACTCTCCATCAAATGAAGAACCGGAGTCGCACTTCACTTCACATGCTTTATTGATTTCACGCTGGAAATGGCAGTCCTGAGGCGTTTCGCTCAAAAGTGAACTTTTTCAAAGGTAATCCACCCACACTTTTCCCTGTTTGGTTTCCTACAGCGATTGCCATCATTTGTGTTCTTTGACCCTCTGGTGGGCTTTAACCCTCTGGTGGGCAGGGTTGTCAATTAACGTCATGCTGGGACCTGTAGTACTAGTAAACAGTGTATTTCAAAACCCTCCGGTGGGTGGTGCATTAAAAATCCATTGATGTTTCTGTGCCCGTGAACCTTCGTGCCCCATAGCAGCCCATTTTTAAAGCTACACGGAAATCATACCTTATAGAGCAGTCGTTTGAAAGCATCCTACCTTCGAGCACATCACAGAACCCAGGAAGCATGAATGTACAGGCCTAAATATAGTTTCAAACTCTGGATCAATTTGCTCTAGCAGCCAGTTTAACTCCCTCCAATATATATATCCTCTCGTAGGACTTTTAACTCAGTTCTTATGCGGGCGAATATATGGTCCCAATGTCCACATTTGTCGGCAATGCAGATGCTACAAGTCACATATCTGATCTCCCATTTGAGGCAGTTCGGCTAGCAAAAACGTCCTAGTCGCCATCCGTGGATTAGCATATATAATATAGTGCTACATCATGAGGCGCGTCTTGCACCCGTATCAGCATCAACAGTATATAAGCATTGCTACAACCCACAAATATTGCGTTGCCAGACCCAGCTCATTGGGCCATGATCAAACATGTCTAGGAGTTACCACCCGCCTCTTCATATCGTAAATTAGTAATGGAAACAACAACATTATCCAATATTCATGACTGTGAATGTCAGTTATTTGTACAGTTCCTACAAGCGAATGCGTATATTGTCTCAGGTTCTATATATGCCTACATCGTAGTCTTTCCAGTTTGCAGAGCTTACCATCGTTCCGAGTTCGTCTTGTGATGGATAGCACAGACTGTCTATTAACAGTTTGTCTGAAATGTCACAGTCTTACAGTTTGATGCATATTCTGTGCACAGCTAGCTACCACCACCTTCAGACTGCTAGGCGGAGGAGGACCGTTCCCTATGCTTCTGTTTAGTGGAGGCTTGCTTTATGAAGTCTTGGACTGCCTTCGGTGTAAGTAATATTTGTGATCATCCGTCATGGATTACCCGCAGCCTCGCGGGATAGAGCATTGCATAGTGTATGCCCAAGTCTCTGAGTTTTTTCTTGAGCGCCGTGAATTCCCTGCGGGCTGTCTGCACTGCCTGAGTAAAGTCCGGGTAGAATGAGACTTCATAGTTATGATACGTGATCCGTTGCTTTTCACGGGCAAGACAGAATATGGTTGGTGTTTCTGTCTCTATAATTTAATACCCAGGCGATTATTGGTTGTGCTGGGTCTCCCGGGGGCGGTGGTGGTACCAAAGAATGGTGTGCTCGTTCAATGATAAGTAGTGGGGAGAAGTTTTCCGCTCTGAAACAATCTTCAGCATGTTCTCTACATACGTTTCTAGGTGCCCAGTGTTGGTGCTATCTGGTATGCCCATTATACGTACGTTGTTACATTGCGATCTTGCATCCAAGTCCTCATTCTTATTTTTAATTATTTCCAGAAGTTTTTCCATGGTGACATATTTTGTTGCTGTAGCATTAGATTCATCCTCCACCGATTAATTAATTCAAAATCGTAATTGGAAAGCTGATTACTTTTCTGACCTGCTTTTGTTCACCTGGCATCCCCATTCGCCAGCTCACCTAATCGCTTTCTGGTGCCCAGCCGATTTAGGGCTGAGGCACTCGGACCTTCACTCGAGCGGTGGCCATCTTAGGTGGGTGGGAGGATTCTCCTGCAGCGCTCTAGTCATTTCGCCCTTAAAAGAGCTCCACAAGCAGGCGTGAGTCTTGCTGACTGTTGTTCCCTCCTGAGGCGGAAGCCGGGAGGTTGGTGTGTTGTGTGCCAAGCTAATCTTGCTTTCTTGTGTTATTTCGCTTTCTTGTGTTATTTAGCCTGATTGAATAGGCAAATACCATTTTAAAACTTCGTCGAGATTTTAATAATTAATTCAAAATCGTAATTGGAAAGCTGATTACTTTTCTGACCTGCTTTTGTTCACCTGGCATCCCCATTCGCCAGCTCACCTAATCGCTTTCTGGTGCCCAGCCGATTTACGGCTGAGGCACTCGGACCTTCACTCGAGCGGCCGTCATCTTAGGTGGGTGGGAGGATTCTCCTGCAGCGCTCTAGTCTTTGCGCCCTTAAAAGAAAGGGTGATGCCTCCGCTCAGCGGACGCGCTCAGCGGACGCGCCGGACCATCGCCGGAGGCACGCCAGAGTCCTGCCCGTCTGTGCCCGTCAGCGACAAGGAGGTGCCAGGGGCCAGGAACGCTGTCCCCCTCTCCCTCCTACCATAGTGGAACCCCTTTAAATCTTTAGCACCCTACGAGCCCTCAAACCCCCTCGCCTACCTTGCCATCATACCATCACTCCGGAAACGCTCTCAATGACTCCCGAGTGCTGCTGGATTAAGACAGCTAACCATCAGCAGGCCCCGGATACCGGTAAATATCTGCCCCCCTCCTTATGGCCAGGTCCTCCTCCTACGCCTATCTACACCGGTTTCCTCATCAATACCCGCTCGCTTGTTAAAAACAATATCACTTTCAAGGAATTCACCTCCGACAAGCAACCCCCGTGGGTCTTTATCACTGAAACCTGGGCCATGGACTCCTCTGAATCTGACCTAGTAAACGCCATCCCTGAAGGCTATGCTTTGGCCAGAATGGATAGAATCGGGCGCGTGGCAGGGGGCCTCGGGATACCTTACCGTAGCTCGATAAAATGCCGAACCTCTTATCTGTCCTCCCCCGAACGACCCCTTTCAGGCTATGCATTTTATTTTAAATCCTTCCCCTACGGTCTCCTTTTCAGGGATTCTGATCTATAGACCCCCTGGCCCCAGGTCCGCTTTTTGTCTTGAACTTCTTAAAATTCTAGAACCCCTAATTTTACCATCCTCGGGGATTTTAATTTACATTTAGAAAACCGCAAGTCCCCTGACACCGTCCATTTGTTGGAGTCCCTAGCCTCCTGCGGTCTGCTGCAGCTAGTGGGCAGTCCGACCCACTTAGCTGGTCATACCCTGGATGGGGTATTTTCTAATGACCCCTGGCTCCAGACTGGATCCGCCCTCCCCCTGTCTTGGTCTGACCATCTGTCCGTTCCCCTTGAATTTGTAACTCCCATTCCCATTGGACCCCAGCCGGACCGCAACAAGTGGGATTTGAGGAGGAATTTTAGGAAGATAAGTAATGAGACCCTTACTTCCTTTCTATACAAATGCACAACACTGCCTATAAAAGATGCCGAAGCTGTGGCTCTCGAGCTCTCTAACACCTTAGCGGAGGCCGTCGAATCTCTCGCCCCGGCTCGCCAACACTATTCAGCCAGGAAGCGACCTTCGGCCCCCTGGTTCTCGGACTCCCTTAGGACCCTTAGACAGGGCTCTAGGAGGCAAGAAAGACTATGAAGATCACACTTGGACCCCATAGAGAAGGATAAACATAAAACCCTCCTCAAGGGCTATAAAGCGGCAGTTCTGGCTGTAAAGAAGGCGCACTTTACCAAACTAACTGGCTCACTCACCTCCCCCAGAGACCTGTTTAATATAGTTAACACTTTAACCCTTCTTCAGGCCCCCGACCCCATAATAGCCTCCCAAGATCTATGAGATCGGTTTTCCACCTATTTCCACACAAAAATCTTGGATATTTACACTGACTTGGAAACCCTTAACCTCAATCTCAACCCCGTGATCCCTCCCTCATCTGCCTTAACTCCGGAAAATCAAGCTACCGAGCTCTCCACTCGGCTCACCCATTTTCCCCCTCTTACCCCCGACCACCTTAGTGTGCTCTTGGACAGGCTTAAGTCCGGATACCCGCTTGATCCCTGTCCTGTAAAAGAATGCAGGCAGGTACTCATGCCCCCTCTTGCGGAGGTCAAGAATCTAGCTATTTCTGAAGGGGTTTATTCTCGACGTGGAAAACGGCCATTGTCAAACCCCTTCTGAAAAAGCCCACACTGGACCTGGGGACTTTAAAAAACTTTCGTCCCATCTCCCTTCTCCCTGCCCCCGCTAAGCTTCTGGAGGCACACCTTAACCACCACTTGAGTGCCTTCCTCGACAGTTCCAGTTCTTTAGACCCCTCTCAGCATGGCTTCCGAAGGGCACACAGCACCGAGTCGGCACTCACTGTTGTCGTCGACAGCATTCGGGCCAAGGTTGATAGAGGCCAAACGACTCTACTGGTGCTGCTTGACTTAACGGCGGCTTTTGATACCCTTTCTCCATCTATCCTTGCTAGCCGCCTTAGCAGGATGGGTGTAGATGGCCCCGCACTCAGCCTCCTCACATCCTTCCTTGACCAACGGCAGCAAAGGGTAAAGCTTGGCGACTTCATCTCACCAATCAAACCTGTGAAGTGTGGGGTCCCCCAGGGCTCCTCTTTGAGCCCTACGCTTTTTAACATTTATGTGGCCCCACTCGCCAGGCTTGTAAGGTCCTTTGGCCTAGAAGTTCATTCCTATGCCGACGACACACAGATCATGGTCTCCATAACACAATCTGTGGATATTACAGCTCTTAATTTAAAAAACTGTATGGAGGCGGTCGCTGACTGGATGGTCAAGAACTTCCTTAAATTGAATGAGGAAAAAACCGAGGTCCTCATCTTTTGAGCCAAACATGAGACCTGGTCAATGGGCTGGTGGCCCCCTGCCCTTGGCATCTGCCCCACACCCTCTTCCTCCGCCCGTAATCTGGGTGTTATCCTGGACACCACTCTTTCCCTCGAGAAACAGGTTAGCAGGACAGTCTCCACCTGCTGTGGTGCTCTGAGGATTTTAAGAAAAATCACCTCCAGGTTGGACTACTGCAATGCACTTTATCTAGGCATTAACATCGGCTTGGTCCAACTCCTTCCAGATTGTGCAAAATGCAGCCGCCCGGTTTGTCATGGATGCCCCGAAACACTCCTCGGGTGCGGCCATCAGGAAGAACCTGCATTGGCTCCCCATGCAGGCTAGGATAAACTTTAAGGCTCTCTGCCTTACGCACTGTGCCTTGAATGGCACTGGGCCCGAAGACATTCGGTCACTTGTGTTCCCTTACGTCCCGGGCAGAGCACTTCGCTCCTCCAACAAAAATCTGCTCGCTGTTCCTCGAGTCTCCAAGGCCAGATGGGGCGGAAGGGCCTTCCGAGCTCTCGCCCCCAGACTCTGGAACACCCTCCCCGATGACCTCAAGGGGCTTGCTTCCCATGCCCTATTTCGCAAAGCACTTAAGACCTGGCTCTTTCAGGAAGCTTACCAAAAACCCGCTCCCACTCCTCTTCTGAACAAACAGTTTACCATCTTAAGCGCCTTGATGCCTTCGGGTTTGGTTGCGCTCTACAAATTTATTTTCATTCATTCATTCATTCATTCACCGATGAGATACGCAACTCCACTGCATCAAGGCGTTCGCCTTGTTTGTCCAGTTTCAATGCCATGTGGTCTACTCGCAGCGTGAGATTGTCGATTTTAACATCGATTGTTTGCAAGCTTTGTTGGATGGCACTAAGGGTAGCTTCCATTTTAGGGTCTCTGGTACGGTTTAAGTCAAGCTCGGTATCCAAAATTGCATGTGTACTCTTGGGCGTGCGACGCGTGTCAAATGATAATTTAGACTGCTGTTTGTCAGGTTTTCCCGTGTTGTGAGGTGTGGCAATATATTACTCTTTGGAGAGGATGACTACGCGATATAACTCCTGTATGTTGTGCTAGATGACAATTCCGCGTTACCCCGGCGTCCCGTGTTGGTTCCAGCTAGTACGATTCAAAAAGGGGGGTGGTGATGGACAGAGTATCTGAATTAAGCAGAGCACTCCTACCCAGTCAGAAGATCAGGGCTTGATCCATCACCGTTTTTTAGCTCACTGCACCATCCCAGTTCAGAACCTGGCTAAATGTAAATTAGTCTGTCCCTGGCCCAGTGCATCATGGGAACAGGGCAGACCAAACTACCAAGCCAATTCTTTACTGGAAAGGAAACAAGCTTCCGGGGACCGGTTTCTGGCATTACAGCCGTCTTCGGCCCGGCTTGCTTGAATCCTGATGGTGCAGTGAGCAAGGGACTCACATCTGAGCATACCCTTCCACACTTGTGGTGGCCAAAACGATTCAAAAAGGGGGGTGGTGATGGACAGAGTATCTGAATTAAGCAGAGCACTCCTACCCAGTCAGAAGATCAGGGCTTGATCCATCACCGTTTTTTAGCTCACTGCACCATCCCAGTTCAGAACCTGGCTAAATGCTAATTAGTCTGTCCCTGGCCCAGTGCATCATGGGAACAGGGCAGACCAAACTACCAAGCCAATTCTTTACTGGAAAGGAAACAAGCTTCCGGGGACCGGTTTCTGGCATTACAGCCGTCTTCGGCCCGGCTTGCTTGAATCCTGATGGTGCAGTGAGCAAGGGACTCACATCTGAGCATACCCTTCCACACTTGTGGTGGCCAAAACGATTCAAAAAGGGGGGTGGTGATGGACAGAGTATCTGAATTAAGCAGAGCACTCCTACCCAGTCAGAAGATCAGGGCTTGATCCATCACCGTTTTTTAGCTCACTGCACCATCCCAGTTCAGAACCTGGCTAAATGCAAATTAGTCTGTCCCTGGCCCAGTGCATCATGGGAACAGGGCAGACCAAACTACCAAGCCAATTCTTTACTGGAAAGGAAACAAGCTTCCGGGGACCGGTTTCTGGCATTACAGCCGTCTTCGGCCCGGCTTGCTTGAATCCTGATGGTGCAGTGAGCAAGGGACTTACATCTGAGCATACCCTTCCACACTTGTGGTGGCCAAAACGATTCAAAAAGGGGGGTGGTGATGGACAGAGTATCTGAATTAAGCAGAGCACTCCTACCCAGTCAGAAGATCAGGGCTTGATCCATCACCGTTTTTTAGCTCACTGCACCATCCCAGTTCAGAACCTGGCTAAATGCAAATTAGTCTGTCCCTGGCCCAGTGCATCATGGGAACAGGGCAGACCAAACTACCAAGCCAATTCTTTACTGGAAAGGAAACAAGCTTCCGGGGACCGGTTTCTGGCATTACAGCCGTCTTCGGCCCGGCTTGCTTGAATCCTGATGGTGCAGTGAGCAAGGGACTCACATCTGAGCATACCCTTCCACACTTGTGGTGGCCAAAACGATTCAAAAAGGGGGGTGGTGATGGACAGAGTATCTGAATTAAGCAGAGCACTCCTACCCAGTCAGAAGATCAGGGCTTGATCCATCACGTTTTTTAGCTCACTGCACCATCCCAGTTCAGAACCTGGCTAAATGCAAATTAGTCTGTCCCTGGCCCAGTGCATCATGGGAACAGGGCAGACCAAACTACCAAGCCAATTCTTTACTGGAAAGGAAACAAGCTTCCGGGGACCGGTTTCTGGCATTACAGCCGTCTTCGGCCCGGCTTGCTTGAATCCTGATGGTGCAGTGAGCAAGGGACTCACATCTGAGCATACCCTTCCACACTTGTGGTGGCCAAAACGATTCAAAAAGGGGGGTGGTGATGGACAGAGTATCTGAATTAAGCAGAGCACTCCTACCCAGTCAGAAGATCAGGGCTTGATCCATCACCGTTTTTTAGCTCACTGCACCATCCCAGTTCAGAACCTGGCTAAATGCAAATTAGTCTGTCCCTGGCCCAGTGCATCATGGGAACAGGGCAGACCAAACTACCAAGCCAATTCTTTACTGGAAAGGAAACAAGCTTCCGGGGACCGGTTTCTGGCATTACAGCCGTCTTCGGCCCGGCTTGCTTGAATCCTGATGGTGCAGTGAGCAAGGGACTCACATCTGAGCATACCCTTCCACACTTGTGGTGGCCAAAACGATTCAAAAAGGGGGGTGGTGATGGACAGAGTATCTGAATTAAGCAGAGCACTCCTACCCAGTCAGAAGATCAGGGCTTGATCCATCACCATTTTTTAGCTCACTGCACCATCCCAGTTCAGAACCTGGCTAAATGCAAATTAGTCTGTCCTTGGCCCAGTGCATCATGGGAACAGGGCAGACCAAACTACCAAACCAATTCTTTACTGGAAAGGAAACAAGCTTCCGGGGACCGGTTTCTGGCATTACAGCCGTCTTCGGCCCTGCTTGCTTGAATCCTGATGGTGCAGTGAGCAATGGACTCACATCTGAGCATACCCTTCCACACTTGTGGTGGCCAAAACGATTCAAAAAGGGGGGTGGTGATGGACAGAGTATCTGAATTAAGCAGAGCACTCCTACCCAGTCAGAAGATCAGGGCTTGATCCATCACCGTTTTTTAGCTCACTGCACCATCCCAGTTCAGAACCTGGCTAAATGCAAATTAGTCTGTCCCTGGCCCAGTGCATCATGGGAACAGGGCAGACCAAACTACCAAGCCAATTCTTTACTGGAAAGGAAACAAGCTTCCGGGGACCGGTTTCTGGCATTACAGCCGTCTTCGGCCCGGCTTGCTTGAATCCTGATGGTGCATTGAGCAAGGGACTCACATCTGAGCATACCCTTCCACACTTGTGGTGGCCAAAACGATTCAAAAAGGGGGGTGGTGATGGACAGAGTATCTGAATTAAGCAGAGCACTCCTACCCAGTCAGAAGATCAGGGCTTGATCCATCACCGTTTTTTAGCTCACTGCACCATTCCAGTTCAGAACCTGGCTAAATGCAAATTAGTCTGTCCCTGGCCCAGTGCATCATGGGAACAGGGCAGACCAAACTACCAAGCCAATTCTTTACTGGAAAGGAAACAAGCTTCCGGGGACCGGTTTCTGGCATTACAGCCGTCTTCGGCCCGGCTTGCTTGAATCCTGATGGTGCAGTGAGCAAGGGACTCACATCTGAGCATACCCTTCCACACTTGTGGTGGCCAAAACGATTCAAAAAGGGGGTGGTGATGGACAGAGTATCTGAATTAAGCAGAGCACTCCTACCTAGTCAGAAGATCAGGGCTTGATCCATCACCGTTTTTTAGCTCACTGCACCATCCCAGTTCAGAACCTGGCTAAATGCAAATTAGTCTGTCCCTGGCCCAGTGCATCATGGGAACAGGGCAGACCAAACTACCAAGCCAATTCTTTACTGGAAAGGAAACAAGCTTCCGGGGACCGGTTTCTGGCATTACAGCCGTCTTCGGCCCGGCTTGATTGAATCCTGATGGTGCAGTGAGCAAGGGACTCACATCTGAGCATACCCTTCCACACTTGTGGTGGCCAAAACGATTCAAAAAGGGGGGTGGTGATGGACAGAGTATCTGAATTAAGCAGAGCACTCCTACCTAGTCAGAAGATCAGGGCTTGATCCATCACCGTTTTTGAGCTCACTGCACCATCCCAGTTCAGAACCTGGCTAAATGCAAATTAGTCTGTCCCTGGCCCAGTGCATCATGGGAACAGGGCAGACCAAACTACCAAGCCAATTCTTTACTGGAAAGGAAACAAGCTTCCGGGGACCGGTTTCTGGCATTACAGCCGTCTTCGGCCCGGCTTGCTTGAATCCTGATGGTGCAGTGAGCAAGGGACTCACATCTGAGCATACCCTTCCACACTTGTGGTGGCCAAAACGATTCAAAAAGGGGGGTGGTGATGGACAGAGTATCTGAATTAAGCAGAGCACTTCTACCCAGTCAGAAGATCAGGGCTTGATCCATCACCGTTTTTTAGCTCACTGCACCATCCCAGTTCAGAACCTGGCTAAATGCAAATTAGTCTGTTCCTGGCCCAGTGCATCATGGGAACAGGGCAGACCAAACTACCAAGCCAATTCTTTACTGGAAAGGAAACAAGCTTCCGGGGACCGGTTTCTGGCATTACAGCCGTCTTCGGCCCGGCTTGCTTGAATCCTGATGGTGCAGTGAGCAAGGGACTCATATCTGAGCATACCCTTCCACACTTGTGGTGGCCAAAACGATTCAAAAAGGGGGGTGGTGATGGACAGAGTATCTGAATTAAGCAGAGCACTCCTACCCAGTCAGAAGATCAGGGCTTGATCCATCACCGTTTTTTAGCTCATTGCACCATCCCAGTTCAGAACCTGGCTAAATGCAAATTAGTCTGTCCCTGATACTCGTTGGCCTTGCTGTGTGAGTGAGCAAGGACTCCCGACATACCCTTCCACACTGGGTGGCCAAATTCAAAAGGGGTGGGGGAGTTAGAGAGCACTCCTTCCCAGTCAGAAGATCAGGGCTTGATCCATCACCGTTTTTTAGCTCACTGCACCATCCCAGTTCAGAACCTGGCTAAATGCAAATTAGTCTGTCCCTGGGGGGTGGTGATGGACAGAGTATCTGAGTTAAGCAGAGCACTCCTACCCAGTCAGAAGATCAGGGCTTGATCCATCACCGTTTTTTAGCTCACTGCACCATCCCAGTTCAGAACCTGGCTAAATGCAAATTAGTCTGTCCCTGGCCCAGTGCATCATGGGAACAGGGCAGACCAAACTACCAAGCCAATTCTTTACTGGAAAGGAAACAAGCTTCCGGGGACCGGTTTCTGGCATTACAGCCGTCTTCGGCCCGGCTTGCTTGAATCCTGATGGTGCAGTGAGCAAGGGACTCACATCTGAGCATACCCTTCCACACTTGTGGTGGCCAAAACGATTCAAAAAGGGGGGTGGTGATGGACAGAGTATCTGAATTAAGCAGAGCACTCCTACCCAGTCAGAAGATCAGGGCTTGATCCATCACCGTTTTTTAGCTCACTGCACCATCCCAGTTCAGAACCTGGCTCAATGCAAATGAGTCTGTTCCTGGCCCAGTGCATCATGGGAACAGGGCAGACCAAACTACCAAGCCAATTCTTTACTGGAAAGGAAACAAGCTTCCGGGGACCGGTTTCTGGCATTACAGCCGTCTTCGGCCCGGCTTGCTTGAATCCTGATGGTGCAGTGAGCAAGGGACTCACATCTGAGCATACCCTTCCACACTTGTGGTGGCCAAAACGATTCAAAAAGGGGGGTGGTGATGGACAGAGTATCTGAATTAAGCAGAGCACTCCTACCCAGTCAGAAGATCAGGGCTTGATCCATCACCGTTTTTTAGCTCACTGCACCATCCCAGTTCAGAACCTGGCTAAATGCAAATTAGTCTGTTCCTGGCCCAGTGCATCATGGGAACAGGGCAGACCAAACTACCAAGCCAATTCTTTACTGGAAAGGAAACAAGCTTCCGGGGACCGGTTTCTGGCATTACAGCCGTCTTCGGCCCGGCTTGCTTGAATCCTGATGGTGCAGTGAGCAAGGGACTCACATCTGAGCATACCCTTCCACACTTGTGGTGGCCAAAACGATTCAAAAAGGGGGGTGGTGATGGACAGAGTATCTGAATTAAGCAGAGCACTCCTACCCAGTCAGAAGATCAGGGCTTGATCCATCACCGTTTTTTAGCTCACTGCACCATCCCAGTTCAGAACCTGGCTAAATGCAAATTAGTCTGTCCCTGGCCCAGTGCATCATGGGAACAGGGCAGACCAAACTACCAAGCCAATTCTTTACTGGAAAGGAAACAAGCTTCCGGGGACCGGTTTCTGGCATTACAGCTGTCTTTGGCCCGGCTTGCTTGAATCCTGATGGTGCAGTGAGCAAGGGACTCACATCTGAGCATACCCTTCCACACTTGTGGTGGCCAAAACGATTCAAAAAGGGGGGTGGTGATGGACAGAGTATCTGAGTTAAGCAGAGCACTCCTACCCAGTCAGAAGATCAGGGCTTGATCCATCACCGTTTTTTAGCTCACTGCACCATCCCAGTTCAGAACCTGGCTAAATGCAAATTAGTCTGTCCCTGGCCCAGTGCATCATGGGAACAGGGCAGACCAAACTACCAAGCCAATTCTTTACTGGAAAGGAAACAAGCTTCCGGGGACCGGTTTCTGGCATTACAGCCGTCTTCGGCCCGGCTTGCTTGAATCCTGATGGTGCAGTGAGCAAGGGACTCACATCTGAGCATACCCTTCCACACTTGTGGTGGCCAAAATGATTCAACAAGGGGGGTGGTGATGGACAGAGTATCTGAATTAAGCAGAGCACTCCTACCCAGTCAGAAGATCAGGGCTTGATCCATCACCGTTTTTTAGCTCACTGCACCATCCCAGTTCAGAACCTGGCTAAATGCAAATTAGTCTGTCCCTGGCCCAGTGCATCATGGGAACAGGGCAGACCAAACTACCAAGCCAATTCTTTACTGGAAAGGAAACAAGCTTCCGGGGACCGGTTTCTGGCATTACAGCCGTCTTCGGCCCGGCTTGCTTGAATCCTGATGGTGCAGTGAGCAAGGGACTCACATCTGAGCATACCCTTCCACAGTAGTGGTGGCCAAAACGATTCAAAAAGGGGGGTGGTAATTTGCATGTAGCCAGGTTCTGAACTGGGTTGGTTCAGTGAGCTAAAAAAACGGTGATGGATCAAGCCCTGATCTCTTGACTGGGTAGGAGTGTTCTGCTTAATTCAGATGCTCTGTCCATCACCCCCCCCTTTATGAATTGTTTTGGCCACTATAGGAGTGGAAGGGTATGCTCAGACATGAGTCCCTAGCTCACTGCACCATCAGGATTCAAGCAAGCCGGGCCGAAGACGGCTGTAATGCCGGAAACCGGTCCCCGGAAGCTTGTTTCCTTTCCAGTAAAGAATTGGCTTGGTAGTTTGGTCTGCCCTGTTCCCATGATGCATTGGGCCAGGAACAGACTAATTTGCATGTAGCCAGGTTCTGAACTGGGTTGGTTCAGTGAGCTAAAAAAACGGTGATGGATCAAGCCCTGATCTCTTGACTGGGTAGGAGTGTTCTGCTTAATTCAGATGCTCTGTCCATCACCCCCCCCTTTATGAATCGTTTTGGCCACTATAGGAGTGGAAGGGTATGCTCAGACATGAGTCCCTAGCTCACTGCACCATCAGGATTCAAGCAAGCCGGGCCGAAGACGGCTGTAATGCCAGAAACCGGTCCCCAGAAGCTTGTTTCCTTTCCAGTAAAGAATTGGCTTGGTAGTTTGGTCTGCCCTGTTCCCATGATGCATTGGGCCAGGAACAGACTAATTTGCATGTAGCCAGGTTCTGAACTGGGTTGGTTCAGTGAGCTAAAAAAACGGTAATGGATCAAGCCCTGATCTCTTGACTGGGTAGGAGTGTTCTGCTTAATTCAGATGCTCTGTCCATCACCCCCCCCCCTTTATGAATCGTTTTGGCCACTATAGGAGTGGAAGGGTATGCTCAGACATGAGTCCCTAGCTCACTGCACCATCAGGATTCAAGCAAGCCGGGCCGAAGACGGCTGTAATGCCAGAAACCGGTCCCCGGAAGCTTGTTTCCTTTCCAGTAAAGAATTGGCTTGGTAGTTTGGTCTGCCCTGTTCCCATGATGCATTGGGCCAGGAACAGACTAATTTGCATGTAGCCAGGTTCTGAACTGGGTTGGTTCAGTGAGCTAAAAAAACGGTGATGGATCAAGCCCTGATCTCTTGACTGGGTAGGAGTGTTCTGCTTAATTCAGATGCTCTGTCCATCACCCCCACCCCCCCCTTTATGAATCGGTTCCAGCTAGTAGGCTGCACTTGGGTTGTTATGGTGAGTCTGAAGCTGTTATGGATCGAGAGTGTCGATGGGGGGGTGGTTGCCGGGGGCCAACTGCACTTGGTAAGGCCAGCGCCCAGGGACTCCACCAGGCCCCCACGAGCACCCACCCTATCCAGCAGCGCAATGCCCCATCGGCCTGCCACATGTTGCGTAGTTTATTGCTCTGCTGCCTGGGCAATCTCCTGGGGCAGCATGCACGTGGTTCATACAGAGGCCCACCTCTGCTCCCAACAACATTAATTTTTTAGGGAGAGGTCAGTCATTTCAAACAGAGAGAGGGAGGGGAAAACCACAATACATCTTCCCTCCAGGAGAGCGCCAGACACAATGGAAGTTTTATCAATGGGGTTACCAATATTAAACACCATTGGGATAGAGGATACTTTTTCCTCTCCCAATACTGAACAGATCTCTATTTTCAACCTATCCAGCCATCAACTATCCTCTACTGAAATCTCCCTACTCAGTAAAAGACTGTCTTATGTTCTCAACGAAAAACCTGATTGGTTCAGAATAGAGACAGAGATTTTCCATTTTTTTAGGAAAATAAGACTAAAATGATTTTCTCTCAATAAAGAGTCACCCACCAACAATGACACCACAGGACTGCACCTTAGATCTACCTTTAATCCACCCACAGGTTCTCTACCCCCAGAAGTAGTCTCCTTTGAGAATTTAGTCCTTAAAGACATTGAAAAGTTAAAAAACAAGCACATTGTTATCCCTTAAAACATCAGCCTAGAAGAGAAGAAGACTCTCCTAAAATTGAAAAACATAGACAAAATCCTCATCAAGCCCTGTGACAAAAGTGGGGGAATTGCCATTCAGGATATAACAGCGTATGACAACGAGATAATGCACCAGCTGAGTAACACAACTCACTATGAACTACTGAGACAAACCCCCTTGCTGAGATAAAAAATCTAATCCAGACAACCACCAAAGCAGCTGAAGAACTAAGCTACCTTAGCCATAATGAGTTCCTTTATCGCAATAAACAAAACCCAAGGACACCAGTGGTATATACACTGCCCAAGGTTCACAAAAACCTTGAAAATCCTCTGGGTTAACCCATCCTTGCAGGATGTGATTCCATCCTCGAACGTGGACTCATGTATACATGACCTGGTACCAGACACCATAGCCTATGTCAAGGCCACCACACACTTTATCAACTTGGTGGAACACAAAAAATGTGACCCCCACACATGAACTCCTGGTCACATTGAACATAGAATCCCTTTATACCAACATTCCGCAGGACAGGGGTACCAAAGTCATTGATACCCATCTCAACAACAGGCCCAGACCACATAAAGTTCCCACTGAATTTATCATCTCTCTCCTAGAGATGACTTTGACGAAAAACTATTTTTTGTTCAATGATAAGTTTTATAAACAGTGTACGGGGAACGCCCATGGGGGCAGTTTTTCCCCGAATGTTGCCATACTCTTTGTGGACAACATAGAGAAAGTATTTGTCCTTAACCAGATCAACCCACATCGAAATAAAATCAAGAACTGGCATCCATATATCGATGATGTGTTCATGATCTGTCAAGGTACCACGACTCAACTAGACATCTTCTGCACCTGGCTCAACAGCTGCCAGCCTGACCATAAATTCACTTACAGCTCAAGCAACATACAAATACACTATCTAGATGTCAATGTCAAAACAGCTGAGGGAGGGCTCTATACCACTCTATACAGGAAGCCCACAGAAGGCAACACCCTACTCCAATACAAAAGTGCCCACCCAGGAGCACTCAGGGATGGCCTCCCCTGTGGCCAATACGTAAGGATACGCAGAAATTGTAAGCTCAAAGAGGATTACCTAAGGGAAGCTGATACACTATCTGAAAAACTTAACAATAGAGGTTACCCCAGACGCCTTGTAAAAAGATCCATGAAAAGGGCATGGTATTCACATAGGGAAATCTTACTGGAACCGAAGCTAAAAAAAACCATGTCACGCATTGCTTGCATCACCACGTTCTGCCCTGCAAGCAACAAAATAACTAAACTGATTAAAAAACATTGACCCCTCCCAACCTCAATCAACATTACCAATGAGGCTCCCTTGTTTTCCTTCAAATAAGGGCGCAACATTAAGGATCATTTGGTTAAAGCACAACAATCATCACGCAATGACAATACTTTGCAGTCATGTCTAGGTCTCCCACCTGTAGTGGACCATTTCAAATGTGGAAATTGTGCTGCATGCCCTTTAACAAAAAACACAAAAATATTTGAATTTGGCACTGTCACACACAAACTGAATTTCTTTTCGAACTGCAATTTGTCTAATGTAAACTATTATATCCAATGTCCCTGTAACCTCATATATGTTGGTCAGACCACCCAAAAGGTAAAAGCAAGAATATGCCAACATAAAAGCAGAATATGCTGCCAAGTCATCACTGCACCGCTGGTGGAGCACTTCATGGACAAAGGATACTCAGAACAAGACCTTTGCTGGCAAATTATCGACATTGTTCGTCCACACAGCAGAGGCGGCGACCCTCAAGTAATCCTCAATAGGCTAGAATGCAAATGGATGTTTAATTGTCGCTCCATTGAAAACGGTCTCAATACGCTCGACGAATGGAACATGATTCTGTAATAGCCTGCTAGTTGCTATAGCCCACTGTATGTAACATGCATGTATACTGTTTTTATTTTGTATATATTTATTTATCCTCTCTATATTTTTCCTTTATCTATCCAATTTAACTATTGATGCCCACTTGGGGACTCTCTTTTGGCTCCCAACGGTCCTCTTACTTTCCAAATCTGCTTTATTCACGACCTTCATGACTATTATGCACTCATCCAACATGGATTCATTAGGAGTCTGTAATAGCCCACCAGTTGCTATAGCCCAACTCACTGTATATAACATGCACTGGTTTTATCCTGTATATAATTGATTATCTTCCCTATATGTATTCTTTGTCAAAAATTATTTTTATTGAGCATCAAGCAGAACATAGCAAAAGGGGCGTTGACATCAAATCTACCCGAGGGCGCGCAGGCTCCGGGGTTGCAAAACAGTCAGCTGTGTTGGGTTCAGCTTCACATAGCCCCAGGTTCTACCACACACCCCTCTCAAAATGAGTGATGCGAATTTAGAGAAAACAGAACCCGGAAGAGGTTCGGCAACCTAGAACCGGACCTCTAAACATCCTCCCACCTACCCCCCAAAAACACCCCCCCTACCCCCCGTCCCGGTGGTGAGTAGACTGCATTGGGAAAGAAAAGGATAATAACTTATGAGGCAGTTCTGTCCTGGCATATTGACTAGTGGGGAGCTCAAGGCCTTCACAGGGCATACCTTAGGGGTCGTGTTGTTTCAAAGTGACCATGGGGTAACTTTCTATATGTATTCTTAAACTATTCAAACAAACTATTTATGCCCTCCTGGGGACTCTCCTCTGACTCCCACAGTCCTCTTGCCCGAAAAGCTGGTTTATTCATAGCTTGCCATGACTATTCTGTCCCCATGCACTCATCCAACATGGCCGCCGCAACGGGGCTGTTTTCTTTTCCTTCTGGGTTCCAGTCCCATATCGTAGCTGCTCTCCATTGCGCATGCGCGCCGCCCACGCGCGTCTTTTTAACCAGGACTGGCGCTTTCAACTTGCACCCTTCGGATTCACTTTCAAGTTTACACCGACGTGACAGATTGACTCTCCAAGAATCCTGACTAATCCTGGTTCTCAAGTAAGTGGCCCCCAGGTATCCTAGCTAATTGGATGCATCCCTGTAGCCCTTTCCTGACTGACTTCACTCTATTGCAGATTTCTCCTCTCTTGCCGGTTCAGAAGAATTAATTCCAGGTCCCCAGACTCTCTCCGGGTTGCCTTGTAAGTCTTCCTCGGGCTTTTCATCTCTGTTAGGACATTTCAACCACGCACTGGCCTTAACCCCCATTAATGGGGACAGACAGAACGAGGACAGAACAGACCGTGCATGTTGAAATCGGGAGAGAACACGGTGTTCTGCCTCTCGGACTCTCGGTTTAACAGTGGTGTTTTGGTGACTCTTTGCCCAGTTCTAAGTCAACTGCGTCGGTGTAGGTAGGACAGGAACGCTGAGCACCTGTGGGCAGACCGTAGGAATACTAGAATGATTGCAGGTAAAAAAATGGGAAAGAAGGTAGGTACAGGCAGAAACAAAAGTACAAGTGTTCCCTCTCTCCCCCCAATATCAATAGATAAGATGTTACAGAGGGCCATTGGGGTGGTGGACACCAAAATTGAGCTTACGGAAAGGCGGTTGTCACTCACCCCAGATATATTCATTTCATCGGTGAACCCGCCCACACTGACAAACATGACTCAATCAAAGCCAGTTTATCCCATTCTGTCCACCCCCCCCCCCCCGTCCACCCCGGGAAGTTCCAATAAAGAAAATACCACGCAAGGGCAGAACTACAACCAATATCCCCAAGAGTGGCAAACGTAAATCAACAACTTAGGTTGGTCCCAAAAAAAGAAATATTGTGAGGGCACCCCAGCCGATCAAGGAGGGGGGGGTTGTGCGTTGAGCAAGAACAAAACCAGGGTAGTCCCCAAACTGGTAGTGCAGACACAACCTACCCTCCGTGGGCATTGAATCTGATGGTAGAATTGCACAATAAATTGAGAGCTATCATTAAAGAAGAACTGGCTCCCCAAACCAGTCGGCTAGACAATTTGGAGAAATCACTGGTAGCAGGGGATGTAGGGACATTACTTCATCAAAACCACTCCACCAGTAAGCCAAGAGAAAGGATTGATAAAGGTTGTCAGGTGGATATCCCAAGCATATCACAATTACTTGGGGTGGGGCTGCGCATTCCCGAGGGTCCCTCCACTAGCCACAAGGCAGGGGAACTGAGTTCCAACAAGGAGGGGAGAAACATGAGTGCTGGCCTTGAGCCTAGCGCTGCGATCATAGCTCCCAACAACAGGTGTTTTGACAATCCCAACCCTCATGTTCAGGATTCCACAAGCAAAAAGGGTAGGCAACCAGTGAAAGATTATATTTTAGAGAGGAATGTGAGCATAAATACATGCTTGCCCAACATAAACCTTCCCCTGGTCTGCGCCCCTTATGTAGCTATCCTGACTGCAACCCCTCCAATTACACCCAACACAGAGGAAACCCAACTTGAGCTTAGAAACAAATGTCTATTCTGGCTTGCAAGATACAAACACTTTGAGTATGCCAGAGCAGGGGAGATTTTCATGGTCTGAAGAGTAGGGTGGGTGGGAAATAGTCAGAAAACAGAACCAGGGGAGTGTGTAGTTATCAACTTAAAAAAAAAAACAACACCGCTAGAAATCTACTGAATTCTACCACCCACTGTCATAATGTCCCAACAGGAATTAGTCTTCGACCCTTGTACTTCTTCTACCCTAAAAATAAAATTGACCTCAAGAGGTGGTGTTTTATCCTCCAATTCCAACCATTGGTCCAAGGTCCCTATGCGAGGAAAGCTGGGGCGCACACATCAGGTGCCCCCAATTCAACATCCCGTGAGCAATAGATATGAAAGCTTGGAGGGGGTAGACTGACTGGGGGGTGGTTTACCCTAAGGCGAGAACCTAGTAATGTTGTGACAGGACCAACAGGGCGAAGAAGGGTGTAACAGGAGGCAATCACCCAGGGGTAGTAGCCTAGTCACCGCCCAGTGGACCTGCCCACTCAGAGCTAGGATACAGCAGAGAAGGGCCCCTGATGGCACACCCCCTACCCCACCGGGTGGCACAAACAGGGAGGGTGATCTGCTGGGGCATCCGACATTCATTGTGGGGCCATCTCAGGTGATTCTCCTTCTTCCCACACCACTGTTTCTGAGGCACTGAGAGGGACCAGAGCACAGGGCAGTGGATTGCGGATCGTATCCTGGAACCTGGCAGGTCTTGAAAACAAATAGGGAATAGGGTGGGAAGTAATTTAATTGTAATTAATTAAATATTTTTATTTATTTATTGGTATTCATTTTGAATTAATTGTTAAATAATTTTTAATTGGTAATTAATTTTTATTAATTGATTAATTGATAATTATGTTAATTTTATTAATTTATTTTCTGAAGCAGGTTGTGCGTTTATAGGGGAATAGGGTGGGACGTACTTTAATTGTAATTAAATAAATAATTTTTATTTGTTTATTGGTATTGATTTTTTATTTATTGGTAATTAATTGTTAATTGTTAATTAATTTGTATTAATTGGTAATTTATTTGTATAACAACCTGTGCGTAAGTAAACATAGTTGTTAAGTGGCCCCAGATCATGTTTCACACTTTCTGCCAGTTTTTTGTGTTTTAGCCATCAACTCTTTGTTTTGTGACAATTGTAGTTTCACTTTTGTATTTAAGTGTAGCTAAAAATGCCCAGCAGGCAACGTTCAGTTGACTAAAAAGCCAGACGTAACTGAAGGTGTCACATATAGCATTGGGCAGCTACAAGTTGGACAATTCATACTTCACTGTGAAGTTGCAAACTATGATTTGGATAGTGTGTCAGTGGACTTCTATGGATTCTCGCTGAATCTCTACTGGAAGCTGGGTACCACAAACTAAGCAATTTATATGATTTGAAGCATAGAACAGTACACAAAAAGCACAAACAAGTATACATCACACAGATTTACAAAGTATGATTATTATTTTTTTAATTCACAAACGAAAATATATACAAACATTGGAATTTTAGGTTAAAGGTTGGATCATGTAAATATTTGGTTTTATATCTGAAAGACAAAGCAATATGCTGGACTGTAGCATACCACTTAGTATTTTTTTCTCTTAATGCAGTTTCTCTTTTTGTTGGCACATACGAGTGCTTCATTTAAGGCCACTAGATTTCCATAGTAAATTCTGTTTATTGTACGTGCACTGCTTCCATAAATTAAGCTAAGGGTAGCAACCTAATTTGAATCCTTCAGTTTTAAATTCCATTACATTTACAGAGGTTTCCAATGTTTTCACTGTAATATTTTCTTTTTATATATCTAGAATGTATTAATCTTCCAAAATTATTTCATTTATTAAATAGTTACAGATTCCCTGAATAGGTGTTGGGGACTTCCATTGTCTGTGGAGCCCAGGTTAAGAAGCACTAGTCCACGCTGTACATATAGGTTATTTATGCATCTTCCTCAGGATTGGATTTTAATGATTGATGTAGAAACCATATCAATGTGGGACTAAAGTATCATCAATGTGAAGACGCAATAATGAGAGTGGGCTTTGCGTTGGCAATCCTTTTTGTTCCTCTTATAATACTGCTGCTACATTAAACACCAACATTCTTTAGATACTACAAGGATAACAAATTGGAACACTGCAGACTTTGAATACTGCATATCTTTTGAGCTTGCACTATGTGAGAAGTTGGCCTGATATATGATGTTTCCAATTCTGGAACCACCTTGTATCAGTCCAAATAACCCCTTATGGTGTCTGGTTGTAAGTCAACCTTGTAGACAAGCTATCTTAATGGTAGCATAGACTAAGCAGCCTTAAAGGCTCAACACAAGAGGTCGTGTTAAGGGAGCTGTTTTACCAATCACAGTCCTGTAATATCAAATGAAAGGACACCACACAAGTATATATTATAAAAATATATGTATTTATTACTTACAATAATCCCCAGTACTCGTTATGAATAAAGGGGCACAAGCGTTAAATCAAAAGCACAGTATAACATACAAAGTTGCACAATTATGGATGAGGGCGGGGGGCCACTCAGACCATATACTAAAAAAATGGTATAAGAGATACCAATCGATCAGTGGTTAGGCCTAGGGCCTAGGGAATCGCTGGGAGCAGTCGGGACAAGCAATGCTGAAGTCGGGAAAAGCCCGCGGGATTCGGGTGCAGCGCTGAAAGCACACGCATGCACCAATGTTAAGTCAATGGTGCGTAAAAGTTACACAAATAGAGTTTTAGGACACTTCCGATGAACCTAGAAAGACAAAACTTAAGACACAGACCCTAGAGGTGTGTACCAGTGTGGGAACACCGGCGTTGCAATGTTACCTCACCCACAGGAAGCGGGTGCACAGGGTCGAAGTGGCGTCGGGTTTCGTCACGCAGGTTCTTGGTGCTTGAAGCTGAAGATGCTGCAGGCGCTGTGAAGGAGAAGTGTCCGGTGGGATCCAAGGGTGGATCGAAGTTGAAAAGTACCTGAAAGCAGAGGGGACAGAGTCTGGGTCACTCAGCAGTGACCAGGGTGGAACCAGGACGGAACCAGGCAATGTCGGGCGCAATCAGCTGGTTGTCGAGGAGCTTCTCTCCGCTGTCACGTGGGCTCTGGGGCATCTGCGACGTCTAGGAGCAAGTCACGATCTGTCCCACGTAGGTTCTCGCCGTCGGCGCTGTCGGCTTCAAGATTGGAGCAAACAACACTTGGCAAAAGCAATCCATGCGGAACTGGAAGATTGCTTCTCAATCGGACCAGGAGGGTCAGAGTGGGGGCTCCTTTTCAGGGGAGCTGGAGCAAATCTGGAGCAATCAGAATCACAAGTTGTATTTCACGTTTCGTCGGCACAGGGGCCACAAGCCGGCTGGCAAGTGACCGGGCCAATGCGTTGGGCCAAAAGAAGCAGAAGGGCCCCACGCAGCAGTCGTCGAGTGTAGAGGGGTGAACTTCAGTGCAAGAGTGGCTCAGGGTTGAGGCTTTTCAAACCCCGGTGTACAGCTTCAAGGGTCACTCGTGGGCTGCACGGTCAGCGTCTTGTGGTCTTTCCAAGATGGCGTGCCCCACGCTTCCGGTCGCCTCCACGGGTCTCAGCTCTGCAGGGACTGTGGATCGGGCTGTAGGAAGGCAGGCAAGCTTGATCTCGTCGATCTCTGTCGCTCGAGTTCCGGCGGGAACTGCAACAAAGCAGACGTCGAGGGCTGGATGGTGCCTGTTTGCATAGGGTGGTCACTCCTTGACCACAAGGGAGATTCTTCAGTCTTCTACGTTGAGTAGGATGTCGAAGGGTCCAGAGTTTCATTTCTTATGTTTCATCAGGATAATCTGAAGTGCTTTGGCACTGCTCCCATTCTTATACCAATCTAGGGGGCTGGATTACCTGCTAGGTCCCCTCCTATGGGTGAGACCCAGGAAGGGGGTGGTTACACCCCTTTCCTTTGATCCAGGCCGCGCTGGGTCGGGGGCTGGGGTGCCCCAGAACCGGTTTGGCCGGATTATGCAAGGGGCAGCCTTGTGCGCCCCAAGCAGTGTCTGGTTTCTTTCAAACCTCCCTGCTACAATCCACTATCTCCTGTCTGGGGGGGTGTGATACCTCCCTGCGACAGGAAACCCTTTGTCCAGGCCCCTTTGGCTGAGTTTCGGTCAGCTTCAGGGGTCAGACTTGTGTCTGTGGCAGAAGCATCCATTTTGTGGATCTGAGGTCCTATTAGAATTTAACCGCATTTCAGTAAAGTAAAGTAACATGTCTTCTCCCTCTAGAGGGGTGGAATGCTATCCCCATCGCCAGGACTGGCGAGGGGATAGTTTTCCAAATCGTATGACACCTTACACGACATGTTTTGATAAAGCCAAACCAAAGTTGCTATATAACCGCGAGGATTATAATGCACTTAAGAGTATATGGTATGGCCTTATCCTGAAACAGCTTAGGGAGTTGTTCCCGACAGCTGAAGACAGGCTCAGCTCATGCTAGAGCTCCATCTCACATTAAACCACACACTCTGCCTCCAGGATTGATAAGGCCTTCCATAGGAGTGGCTCACAGGTTTATATGTGTCCAGATATAGGTTTAGATATAGGTATACTATATCTAAGCAAGGGGTGATTACACCACCTTGCCCCAGCTGAGTGATCAGCCAGTTGTGTCAATTTAAGAACCAGCCAGGGGTGGCAAAAGATATGCTGCAGCCCCTGGTAGGCCTTGGTGGCACCTATGCCCTGAGCAATAGTTAGTAATGGGAGATGCACACCTCAATCAACAATTTGGTGAAAACACTTTTTTAGAAAACTTAAACATAAGCGTGCTGCGGAGGATAACGCAATGTCCAAATTGCGATAAGAAACATATGTAGCAAATGACAACAAGCGAACCGCTTGCCCTCTGCGCACTGTTGCAATCCACAGTGGATCTCTACATTTTATACATCATAAATGAAACAAAATCATGTAAAAAAACTCTTAAGCCACAAAAGATTGCGTTTCATATCTGTTTTATATATGTTTTGTAATACTGATTTAATCTCAGTTTGATTTGATACTGGATCAGTACGTACAAATTAATAAATTCATTTGTTCATCTGAACACAAAAAGAACTCATGATTTATGAACAATATCATAAATTTTACATTCCTCTAGTTTCCTTTATCGAAATTGCCCTGAGTTTATTTTCATTAGTGAGTTAGTAGTACTATTTGTATGTCACATATGTCTTTTTGCACTACAACCTTTGTGTTAGGTTTTTTGTTAAAACTGTGGCTTGTTTATGTACCTTGCATTTTGAAGACCATTCTAGTTCGGTCAAAAAAAAGGACAACCATTCATTTTTTTATCCTTGCAGGTATCGCCCCTGACGAAGGTCCATGTGGCCCGTAATGCATTGGGCAGGGCAATTTCGATAAAGGAAACTAGAGGAATGTAAAATTTATGATATTGTTCATAAATCATGAGTTCTTTTTGTGTTCAGATGAACAAATGAATTTATTAATTTGTACGTACTGATCCAGTATCAAATCAAACTGAGATTAAATCAGTATTACAAAACATATATAAAACAGATATGAAACGCAATCTTTTGTGGCTTAAGAGTTTTTTTACATGATTTTGTTTCATTTATGATGTATAAAATTTAGAGATCCACTGTGGATTGCAACAGTGCGCAGAGGGCAAGCGGTTCGCTTGTTGTCATTTGCTACCTATGCCCTGAGCACCTATAGTGCATGGTACAGGGGCTGACAAGGAGTCCATTTCCAATTGTGGTATGTACCTTTAGCACATATATCATTAATTTAGAGAGAGAACAGCAGGCTGGGGGTCTGATTAGCAGGCCCACAGCCTCAGTAGTCGAAAACCAGTGAAGCAAAAAGCAAAAATTTGGGGTGACCATAGTATAGCAGACCCTACTCTCCTACACACTACCTTTCAGATATCTCTGAAATGTCATATTGTATACAGCACACTCCTGTTTTATACATTGTTCATTTCACATTGCAATAAAAACAAGCACTACTCCGTTACCCATTTGTTTTGTAGCACCCAGGATCTTTTATTTGTACATCTTCAAACACTTGTTTTTTATAGGTGCAATGTTAACAAATATATGAATTCATATTAAAAAATGATCATGATACTGTCTGCGGTCTGAGCTTTCAATACTATTTTTCCCATGTAAAACATAGCGATGCATGTATCTTAAGAAACTGCATTTGCGCCATGGGTTTATCCCTAACTGTTCTGCTAAATCAAAATAGAAATTTGATCTAAGTTATGGTGAAGGAGCCACTTTTGATTATAAAAATATCAAGGTTCTATGAAATACAGGGTTGCCTCATTTACTCTCCTATGTTTCTCTAAAATAGAGCAGATTTTTGCCTATGGTTGAAGTGAAGCAATTCCTCTCAAATGAGAGTCAGACCTATAAGAGAGAAGCAAGATAGGCATATCAGGTGAACAGAGTGCAGCACAGCAGTGTTGGAAACTTTACTTTCTTGAAGTGGTAAAGCATCCGGAATGTAAGGCGCACAAATTACAAATGACATTACATTAGTCAGTGTTTACTCGCTTATCTTCAAAGGGGCCCCTGGGTGGGTCGGGCCCTGGACACCTTTATTTTAATAGGAGGAGGGCGCACAGGGCCCCCAGGTGGGCCAGGCCCTGGGGGCATTTTTTTTAAAACAGAGGTGGGCGCACAGGCCCCCCCTCTTAGGGCACATTGAGCTCCAGGGACACCGCCTACACAGGTCTTTATTAATGAAAAGGGGGGGTTCACGGGCCCCCCTCTATGAGCTCTATAATTGCTGGAGACCACCACCTTCCAGGGGCAATCACACATTGTTAGGGGGTCACGTGGCCCTCCTGAGCCCTGGGGACCAAACCTCCGCGGAGCTAAATAACACAAAATTGGGGGCCTGCAGTCCTTCCTGGGCCCCGGGAACCACCCCTCCCCGGGGCTAAATACAATTTACCAAGCATGGGAGAGGCGCTGCAAGGCCTCCCTCTTCTGCGTTCTTGGCCCCAGGCACCACCACCTACCTGGGGCAGCCCATTCACAACAAAGGAGGGGAATGCCAAGACCCCCTCATTGGCTCCCTTCCTGAAGCCATGCATGGCCCTGTGGACCGCTACCCCCCGGGCCCAGCTCCTGCTATGGTCCAGAGTGCCCACCCCCAAGACATAGCTGTTTGCTTATGCTTGGCAGGAGCTTTGACAGCTCCCGTCAAGCATAAGCAAACACTCCAGTTTCAGCAGGCAGGAGCAGTCAAAGTGCTCCCACCCTCTGGAAGCAGATGTTTCATCTCTTTCCCTGCCCACAGACATACAGGCAGGTGAAGAGATGTAACTGTTTGCTCTTGCACAGAGGGAGCTGCCTTTCAAGCAGCCCCTTCAGTCCAGCAATGCCAGCTCCCACAGGAGGCGGGGAGTCGGCTGGGACCGTGCGAGGAACCTCAAAACCAAAGGAAGAGCAGAAAGAGGCAAAATAAAGGTAAAAAGCGAGCAGAAAGAGGCAGAATATGGGTCAGAAGGAGGCAAGATAAAGGTTAGAAATGAGCAGAAAGAAAAGTCAGGAATGAGCATCAAGAGGCGGAATAAAGGTGAGAAACTATAAGAAAGAGGCTACATAAAGGTGAGAAACGAGCAGCAAGAGGCAGAATAAACGTCCAAAATGAGCATAAGGAAGCAGAACTAAGGTCAGAAACGAGCAGCAAGAGGCAGAATAGAGGTTCTAAACGAGCGGAAAGAGACAGAATAAAGGTCAGAACAAGCAGAATAGAGGTGAGAAATGAGCAGCAAGAGGCAAAATAAAGGTCAGAAATGAGCAGAAAAGGTAGAATAAAGGTCCGAAACGATCAGAAAGAGGCAAAATAAAGGTAAAAATTAGCATAAAGAGGCAGAATAAAGGTCAGAAACTAGCAGAAAGAGGCACAATAGAGGTCAGAAACGAGAAGAAAAAAGGCAGAAGAATGGTCAGAAACTAGCAGAAAGGGGCAGAATAGAGGTCAGAAATGGGCAGCAAGAGACAGAATAAAAGTCAGAAATGAGCAGAAAAGGCAGAATAAAGGTTAGAAACAATCAGAAAGAGGCAAAGTAAAGGTACAAATTAGCATAAAGAGGCAGAATAAAGGTCACAAACTAGCAGAAAGAGGCACTATAGAGGTCAGAACCGAGCAGCAAGAGGCAGAATACAGGTCAGAAATGAGCAGAAAGAGGCAGAATAAAGTCAGAAATTAGCAGACAGAGGCAAAATAAAAGTAAAAAATGAGAAGAAAGAGGCAGAATAAAGGTTAGAAGGAAGCAGAAAAAGCAGATTTACGGTCAGAAATGAGCAGAAAGAAGCAAAATAGAGGTCAGAAACCAATCAGCAAGAGGAAAAATTAAGGTGAGCATCATGCAGAAAGAGGCAAAATAAACGTTAGCAATGAGCAGAAAGAGGCAAAATAAAGATCAGCAACAAGCAGAAAGAGCAGAATAGAGGTCAGAACTAGCAGAAAGAGGCAGAATAGAGGTCGGAAATGAGCAGAAAGAGGCAAAATAAAGACGAGAAATTAGCAGAAAAAAGCCAAATAAAGGTCAGAACCATGCAGAAAAAGGCAAAATAGTGGTCAGAAACAAGCAGCAAGAGGCAGAATAAATGTCAGAAACAAGCAGAAAGAGGCAAGATAAAGCTGAGAAACGAGCAAAAGAGGGTGGACAAAGGTCAGAAATTAGCAGAAAGAGGCAAAAATAAAGGTGAGAGACGAGCAGAAAGAGGCAAAAGAAAGGTCAGAAACTGGCAGAAATATCAAAATGAAGGTCAGAAACGAGCAGAAAGAGGCAGAATAAAGGTCAGAAATTAGCAGAAAGAGAGAAAATACAGTTAAAAACGAAGCTTGGTGAGAATTGCTGAGACCTCGTTGGAGTCTCAACCACTCTGCAAAGGGGCCTCATGGCGCATCACTGGTTGGGTGATGAAGTCCCCTTGGCTGCTGAGGGTTGCTGGGATCCAGGAACCCCTTTTGTTGCCACAAGTAACTACCCTGCAGCAGGATTTTTGTGACGAGGGGTGAGCGCACCGTTAAACTCCACTCCACTGGTGGGTTGGTGGAGTTTTTGCCAAACTCTGTGTTTCAAGCTGGGCGTGGAGTGGCTATACTCCAGACACTCCGCCGGCGAAGCAAAGTTTACCACCCACCCCAAGTTACCATTCACGGACTTACTCACTCATGCACCCACTCACAGATCCACTCAGAGACTCACACACCCACTAACCTACCTATACAGCCACTCACACACCTTTTTTCAAAGGTGACAGGTTACTAGGAAATACAATTTTAAAAGCTGTTGAAATTCACTGAAAAAACCAAAGGTTACAGAGACGTTATAGCTAGGAGATAGAATTAACATATCAGTAGAAATTCACTGGAAATAACAAAGGTTACAAGGACATTTTTGTTAGGAAATAGAATTTAAAAAACCTCAGAAATTCACTGAAAAAACAAAGCTTACAGGAATGTTATAGTTAGGCTCATATTTCATTCATACAAAACCAGAGAAATTCAGAAGTTATAGTTACCTGAGCTAACTATAACTTATGACCCTGCAATACACTGCCTGTGGCTTATGATCTCATGTATTACATCACTCATGACATGATCAGTGACATCACTGATGACATATCAAATGACATCACTGACATCACTGATGACATCATCCAGTAAGTGTATCTTTTTTCTAAGAGTGTATGGTCATCAGTATTGGTGCATCCTTGTAGATGAAACCAAGAGTGCTTTATCATAATCTCACTGTAACATCCCTTAATCTGGTCTCATTTGCGGGGGAAGAGGGGCTTGGAGCAAGGTCAAAGATGGTCATTAAATCTCTCTGGGTTAGGTAAGGATAAATGTTAGGTCAGATTTGGTTTGGGAAGGATTCAACATCTTCAACATCTGCATGGCCCCCCACACTGTCATCTTCAGGCAGCATGGGCTCAGCATAGTACCTTACGCCAACAACACTCAGCGCATCCTCTCTCTCACGAAGAACCCCGAAGACACCAGACTCAGCTTCCAAGAATGAATGAAAGACGTCGCAGCCTGGATGAGCGACAGCTGCCTAAAACTGAACTCAGAGAAGACAGCGGTCCTCGTCCTCAGACCCTCCCCCACTGCGTGAGACAGCTCCTGGTGGTCCCCTGCCCTCAGAATCCCACCCACCCTGACCGTCCACACCCGGAACCTCGGCATCATTCTAGACTCCTCTCTCACCTTGACCCGCCAGATCAACGCCGTCGTCTCCACCTGCTTCAACTCCCTCTGCATCCTCCACAAGACCTTCAAGTGATCCCCCCTGAATGCAGAAAGACCGTCACCCACACACTCATAACCAGCAGACTGGACTACGGCAACTCCCTCTACGCCGGAATTAACAAGACCCTGCACCACAAGCACCACAAGCTCCAAACCATCCAGAACACCTCAGCCAGACTCGTCCTCTGAACCCCACAACAAGAGCACATGAACCAGCACCTACGAGACCTCCACTGGCTTCCCATCGAGAAGAGAGTAACCTTCAAGCTACTCACTCATGCTTACAAATCCCTCCACAACATCGGACCCAAATACCTCAACAAAAGAGTCTCCTTCCACGTACCCAAAAGGAACCTCAACCTCGCCCTGGCAGAGATCCTACTCATCCGCAGAACCAGAGCAGGCGGAGAACCTTCTCCTACGTAGCAGCAAAGACCTGGAACAAGCTCCTAGTCAACATCAGATGCTCCCCCACTCTGCACACCTTCAGGAAGAGCCTCAAGACCTGGCTCTTCGACTAATCCGAAGCTGCAGCCCCACCCCCCCAGCGCCTTGAGACCCTCACGGGTGAGTAGCGCGCTTTATAAACCCCTGATTGATTGATTGATTGAATAGATTTGTGTCACAGTTAGAACGTTTCAAGTTGTGCAGAATTAATAAAGAGTGAGGGTTATGTTGGGGCAGGACTAGATTTGACTTATGTCTATGCAAACTTCTGAAGTAATGATGAAGACATGTGTTTGAGCTTGGTCTGTGGTATTGTAGGGCAAGCTATTAGGCTAGGCCAGTGTTACGTTTAAGTCAGTCTGATTAATACCGTTCCTAATAATCTTGATTTCTCTCCACCAGGTTTGGCTTTGCACACCCACAGATGATGCAGGAACTGCAGTTTCGCCTGAGGAAGCCCAAGCCCCAGTGAAATGCTCTATCTGTTTGGATACACTTTGAAATTTTTCTCAGAAGATCTTAATAGACTTTTAAGCGTAAATAGCTGCTATTTCTGTGCACACTTGAGTTTGCCATCCAGTGCTAGGCGACAGACTGAATGTTGTTTGGATTGTTCCGAGCTGCTTTTAACCTATGCCTACCGTTTACAAGCCAAAAACAGTGTTCCCTCTCTCGGCTCTCCCTACTCTATGTTGGCATCTTGTTATTCAAAAAGGTAAGGAAACGTACATCAATGACGAGAGATCGGCGCTAACTGAAAGTCACCATCACTTAACAAGTTGAGATCTTTGCTCAAGCAAACAGGAAGAACCATTGACTAAATTGGAAGAAATGGTCACTCCACCAGTAGGGGTCCCTTGCTCAAAAAGGTAAGATCATAGTTCAGGTGGAAAGCATCAAACAAACAGGACATGGGCATCTTCACTCAACCACAAAGACTTAATTATTCAATGTGTAGATTGCATTACGCAGTGAGCAGAAATCTTATGTCATTCCCTCCAGGAATTTGTTAACTGCTGCTTCCATCTTTCGTGAACATTAATGGATATTAACTGCCTTACCCTCATCTTTGCCAGATATGTGCCAGCTATTTATGACATAAGAGGGTAAGTGTCCATGTGAACTGGTCTTCTTGGGCTACAAAGACTCTGTTTAAAAGGCGATAAGTAGGCTTGATAAATACCCCGGCACCTTTCCATGTGTAGTCTGACGGTCACCTCATGCCCCAAACACCCCTTTAATCTTCTGCTTGATAATTAATAAACTATTTTTGCACTTGTCAATGCCTGTAGTATGTTTTTCTTGAATGGACATGTTCATCAGTAGCATTGTGGAGGGTCTAGATCTCTCCAGGTGCCAACAAAAGAATACTGCGTTATGGAGTGAGGTGCAAGTAAAAAGTGAACAAGATAATGCACTAATGGGCACATGCATCAAAGAAAATTGCATTCGCAAATGGTGCGAATCGCAAAATTCGTCCGTTTGCGAATGCAATTCCAGTTTTTGAGATGAATTATCAATTTTGTAATTTTCGCAATTTAAGAAATCGCAAAATTGCGATTTCTTAAATTGCGATTGCATTTAAGGAATCTCAAACTGAGATTCCTTAAATGCAATGCATCAAACTTTTAAAATTTGCGAATTCGCAAATAAGAGGAGCAAATTACCATGAAGTTGACCTTCATGGTAATTTGCAAAAACTTTAAAGTGCATTTTTCAAAGTTCCATTTTACACACACACATGCCCTTGGGGCATGTGAGTGTGCAAAATGTACTTCTAAGCAGATTTCAGGGGTGCAACAGGGTGTCCTTTGGACACCCCTGCACCCTTGAAATTGCATTCTTAATTTGCGAATTTTTAATGGTGAATTGCAAATTAAGAATGTCTTTCCATTCATTCCTATGGGCCTCTAGGCCCATAGGAATGGATGGGGAGGTATTCCTTAATTGCGACTCGCAATTTGCGAGTCGCAATTAAGGAATATTAAGAAATCGCAATTTATTTAGCGATTTCTTGATGCATTGCATTTTGCAATTCCTTAATTGCGATTCCTTATTTTTCGCAATTAAGGAATCACAAAATGCAATAATGATGCATGTGCCTGAATATTCTGACTTAGCCTCTAGCACATGTACAGTATGGTATAAATATGTGATGAAATGGTCTCGACCTCTTCTGTATTAAGAGCCATTTCATAAATGTAAATTTCGTGATTCATTCAGTGAAGATTATAATGCACTACAGAAATGTTATCTGAATGATACCACTGCTTAAATAACGTACAGTATAATACTCATTTTTTGTGTATCTATACCATTTCAAATGCATTTGATGTATTTTGGGGTGGGCTGGAAAACACATGCATACTTATATGTTTACATATTGCTTAGTATTTAGTAATGATGGACATTATACGTGGAGTGAGTGTTGTGAACGTATCTAGGACCCTAATTAAATATTCCTGATTTATGCCCTTATGTGGTCATAATGAATCATATCCTTATAAAGGCATAAGAATCATATCCATATTTAGTCATAGCCAATGCAGTCCAAATACTCTCCTAGACTCCTAGAAAGTAAAACGCATTCTTTAAACAACCCAAGCCTCCAGCAGCCCGGGAATCCCCCCTGCTTTTGTTTTGATTTGTCCAAGAACTCCTGGAGTCCAGAAAGAACTGTAAGTTCTTAGTGACGTCTTATGTCCAACCTTACGTCAAACTCGGCACCTTTCAGGTATAAATATACCTTAAGCAAACACACGTTGATTTGGAGCAGAGCGGCTATCTACTTGCCCGACGCCCAGCTGATGCGAGTGCTGAAGGAAGCTGACCCTCCCATTTGACGCACTGAGAGAGACGCTGTCTTTTCTCCTGCCGAGAAATCCAGCTCCAGTGTTTCCAGTCACCCTTGCAGGTTTCTGGAAGATCGAGTCCTGAGAGAGAGATACAAGACCTCCTTCATTCTATAAACAAGGTACGGAGCTGCTTAGATCCTTGGAGAATTCTTGATGCAGATTCATGGCAAAACTATCTTAATTTACTTACTCCTTCCCACGTATTAGGCTTAGGTCACGTACACTGGGGTAGGCGTATTTTAGAAACACCAGTTGATGACGTTTAGTCAACCTTTTATCATTGTATGCATTTTATGCATTTTATCCATTTTAAGTATCATATGGCTCAAACCATATCAATGCTTTTCCAGTATTATTTCATAATACTCTTTTTACTGTACGCACTTTACTTTATAACAAGTATTGCCATTGTGGCAATTCACTTCTCTTGCATGAGAAAGAGGACTGCTCAATAAATAACATCTTTTATTGAAAACGCCCGTCTCTCTATTTCTCTGCACTCTGGTGAAACTAAGCATGCACGATTGACTGAGTGAAACAGCTATCTATTGTTTTCACACGACTCTGGAGATATATTCCTTATTCTGGAGGGAGCAAAGTTGTAATGTTTATGCGGTTGTCAGAAACTAATCCCTTCTTGTCTATTCAGGAAAGTTAACTCCTTCCTGTTCACTCGAGAAAGTTTCTAGTGACCTCTGAGATAGCTGGCATTCATAATTAAGTCTAACATTTTCAATAGAGATCTAGTCGGCCTCAGTCCTATGTCTAAACTATCGTTTATGTTATTCCAATGCGCAGAGCCTATTGGGAATATAGGAACTACACTACATGTTTGTGGTATTTTGATCTTGCTGAGCGCAGAATAGAGAGATTAGTGGTGGATGGTGAATGTCTCCATTGTTTCTCCTGGAGGCTTATGTCCTTCCTTTCTGCATAAAGGGATTTATTGAACCATGGACCAGAAGGAATAGGCCTCTTATTTTTGTTTTGAAGTGGAGCAACAATTTCGACTGCAAGGCTGGAGAGGCATTGGGAGGTAAGATCGTTGACATACGAATTAGGGTCTAATATTGAAAATGATAGCAAGGCAGAATCACAAAGAATGTCAAGGTCAATGTTTTTGGTGTTGCTGGTGTCCATGAGTGCAGAGGTACTGCCTGGGTGATTGGAGGAGTGTATGCGTAATGCCTGAGTGATTGAAAAACTGCATGAGTAGTGCCTGGTTCATTGCATGAGTGCATGGGTAATGCCTGAGTGATTGAAGAAGTGCATGAGCAATGCCCGGGTGATTGCAAGACTGCATGGGTAGTACCTGGGTGATTGGAGAAGTGCTTGGATACTTCTTGAGTGATTGAAAAAGTGCATGGGTAGTACTTGCTTGATTGCATGAGTGCGGGGTAATGTCTGGGTGATTGCATAAGTGCATAGGTAGTGTCTGGGTGATTTGAGTAGTGCATTGGTAGTGTATGGGTGATTGCATAAGTGCAAGGATAATGTCTGGGTGATTGCTTAGTGCATAAGTACTGTCTGGGTGATTGGAGTAGTGCATGGGTACTGCCTGAGTGAGTGAAGGAGTGCATGGGTAGTGCCTGCGTGATTGCATGAGTGCAGGGATCGTGCTTGGGTGATTGAAGAAGTGCATGGGAACTGCCTGAGTGATTGAAGGAATACATGTTTGTTTAATGCTTGGGTGATTGTATGAGTGCAGGTGTAATGTCTGGGTGATTGGAGGAGTGCATGGGTACTGCGTGAATGATTGAAGGAGTGGATGGGTAATGCCTGGATGATTGCATGAGTGCATGGGCGGTGCCTGGGTGATTGGAGGAGTCCATGGGCACTGCTTGAGTGATTAAAATATTGCATGAGTAGTGCCTGGGTAATTGCTTAAGTGCAGGGGTAATGTCTGGGTTATTAGAGGAGTGCATGGGTTCTGCCTCAGTGATTGAAGGAGTGCATAGGTAATGCCTCAGTGATTGAAGAAGTGCATGAGTAATGGCTGCATGATTACAAGACATCTGGGTAGTGCCAGAGTGAATGGAGGAGTGTATGGGTACTGCCTGAGTGATTGAAGAAGTGCATGGGTAGTGCCTGCATGGTTGCATGAGTGCAGGGGTAATGTCTGGGTGATTGGAGGAGTGCATGGGTACTGCCTGAATGATTAAAGGAGTGCATCAATAATGCCTGGGTGATTTTGTAAGTGCATGGGTAATGACTTGGAGATTTTGTAAGTACATGGGTAATGCCTGGGTGATTGCATGAGTGCAGAGGTAATGTCTGAGTGATTGGAGGAGTGCATGGGTACTGCATGAGTGATTGAAGGAGTGCATGGTAATGCCTGGGAGATTTCGTGAGTGCAGCAGTGATGCCTGTGTATTTGCATAAGTGCATGGGTAGTGCCTGGGTGATTGGAAGAGTGCATGGACACTGCCTGAGTGATTTAAGGAGTATATTGGTAGTGCCTGAGTAATTGCATAAGTGCAAGGATAATGTCTGGGTTATTCCAAGACTGCATGGGTGGTGCCTGGGTGATTGGAGGAGTGCATGGGTACTGCCTGAGTGACTAAAGAAGTGCATGGTAGTGCCTGAGTGATTGCATGAGTGCAGGGGTACTGTCTGGGTGATTAGAGGAGTGCATTGGCGCTGCCTGAGTGACTAAAGGAGTGCATTAATAATGCCTGGGTAATTTTGTAAGTGCATGGGTAATGCCTGGGTGATTGCATGAGGGCAGAGGCAATGTCTGAGTGATTGAAGGAGTGCATGAGATTTGCCTGCATGATTGAAGGAGTGCGTGGGTAATGCCTGGGTGATTTCATGAGTGCAGGACTAATGCCTGGGTGATTGCATAAGTGCAGGGGAAGTGCCTGGGTGATTGGAAGAGTGCATGGACACTGCCTAAGTGATTGCCAAAGTGCCTGGGTAGTGCCTGGGCAATTCCATGAGTGCAGGAGTAATGTCTGGTTGATTGGAGGAGTGCATGGGTACTACCTGAGTGATTGAAAGAGTGCATAGGTCATTTCTGAGTGAATGCATAAGTGCATGGGTAGTGCCTGGATGGTTGAAGGAGTGCATGGGAACTGCCTGAGCGATTGAAGGAGAGCATGCGTAATGCCTGGGCGATTGCATGAGTGCAGGTGTAATGTCTGGGTATTGGCAGGAGTGCATGGGTACTGCCTGAATGATTGAAAGAGTGGATGGGTAATGTCTGGGTTATTGCATAGGGTCATGGATAGTGCCTGGGTGATTGTAGGAGTGCATAGGTGCTGTCTGAGTGATTGAAAAAGTGCATGGGTAGTGCCTGGGTAATTTCATAAGTTCAGGAGTAATGTCTGGGTGATTCGAGAAATACATGGGTACTGCCTCAGTGATTGAAGGAGTGCATTGGTAATGCCTGGGTGATTGCAAGACTGCAAGGGTAGTGTCTAGGTGATTGGAGAAGTGCATGGGTACTGCCAGCATGATTGCATGAGTGCAGAGGTAATGTCTGGGTGATTGGAGGAGTGCACGGGTACCGCCTAAGTGATTGAAGGAGTGCATGGGTAATGCCTGAGTGATTCCATAAGTGCATGGGTAGTGCCTGGGTAATTGGAAGAGTGCATGGGTACTGCCTTGGTGATTGCATGATTGCATGGCTAGTACCTGGGTGATTCTATGAGTGCTGGAGTAATGTCTGGGTGATTGGAGGAGTGCATGGGTACTGCCTGAGTGATTGAAAAGGTGCATGGGTAATGCCTAGGTGATTGCATGAGTGCATGGGTAATGTCTGGGTGATTGGAGGAGTGAATGGGTGATACCTGGGTGATTGCATGAGTGTACGAGTAATGTCTGAGTGATAGAAGGAGTGCATAGGTAATGCCTGGGCGATTGCATAATCGCGGACTCACGCAAAGACAACTGTACACCTCTTACTCTGTGCACTTGCGTATTCCTCGGTCCACCACTGAAAGTTCAGTTTGTGTGGGGGGAAGGCATTGCATACGCCGGAAGTGAGGAATCTTCCGTTACTTTCCACAGGTCAGCAGTCTAGCAGCTGATACCTGCCCTTAAAAGTCGGATAACTGTCGCAATGTGCTGTGGACGCGTGCGAAGACAACAGCCATAGCACCAGGTATAACCTTTAGGAGCGCCTGGTAAAGGGCCCCTGAGAATCGTGCCTGCCACCTTCTAATCAGTATTGTTTTTATTCTCGCTGCATTTTACCCTCACATTAACTTTATCTAATCTGCTTACCTCTTACTCTGTGCACTTGCGTATTCCCCGGGTCACCTCTGAAAGTTCAGTTTGTGTGGAGGGAAGGCATCGCTTACACCGGAAGTGAGGAATCTTCCGCTACTTTAGGAGTGCCTGGTAAAGGGCCCCTAAGAATCGTGCCTGCCACTTTTTTTTAATATATATTTTTATTGTAAACTTAGGGCATCATGAAATCACATATGGTACATTGTGTTCAGTAATCTTTGGCACATTTAGCTGTAACAGCACTTACATCATTTTTACCCGTGGCAGCAAAAAAAGGTCCCAGGAACAATGCTACAATTACATTCCTCCCTCTCCCCCTTCAATCCGACAACTGCTCAATTTCCACGCCTGGAGGCTCTTTAGGTGGTTCGCAAATATATCCTCTAAATTTGTTCCAGTCTCCCCAAACTTCACCCCATTTTTGAGGGCACCCAGATGTACTTACACCGCCCTTTCCGCCACCATGGCTTCATCCATGTCTTTACACCAATCTTGCAGTGTAGGTGACTCTCCTGACCCCACTTCTTCGCAATATTTCGCTTAGCAAACATTAGTCCCAACGTTACCCAATCCTGCGCAGGATGACTCAAATCATTTGGCTCCCACATATTAAGTAAGCATCTCCTTGGCTCTGAAAGCAGTGACACCCCCACAGTTTGCAAGACCGTCCTCATTACCTTGACCCAATAAGCCATAACCTTTGGGCATTCCCATATAGTATGATAGAAAGTGCCCTCCTCCCCACATTCTCGCAGACAAAATTGGTGTGAAGCTGTCCCTATTTTGTAGAGGGTCATTCTAGTATAATATGTGCGGTGGAGTATTTTGAGTTGTATAAACCTTAATCTTGACGGTATCCCTACCTCATGAGGGGACGAAAGTGCCCCCTGCCAATCTGAGTCATCGAAGTCTCCCAGATCCATGGACCATTTTGGCCTAGGTTTTTTCCATGGGATCAGGTAAATTATTAACCAGCTTACAGTAGGTGGAGGATGTGGCCCTTTTCTGCATATACTCTGTCAACAAACTATCTTCCAGAGGAGTAGCTTCTGATAAGCTGGTGCCTAGGGATAAAACTGCCTGTATTGCATGTTTGATCTGTATATATCTGAAACTTTCTGAGGATGCCAGCTCATACTGTGCCCGTAAGTGTTCAAACAAGACTATTTCGCCCTTTTTCCGAGATCACCTACCACCGATATACCTATTGCATCCCATTTGCTAAATCCTTTACTCTTTCTGAGTTGCCCTAGCCGCTGCGAATCCCAAAGTGCTGTCATTTGCGTGATAACCCCCCTCCACCCCAGCTTGGTATGTGCCGCATACCATATGCTCACTGTGTGCGCCGTTGGCCCCATCAATAGTTTGGATATACGTGTATTATAAAGCACTGACATGTCCCCCTCCTCTCCCAATCCTTGTCTATGCGCCCAGAATGCCGGGTCAGTCTGGGGGGCATGTATCCAGCTATTCACCACTTTCAATTGAGCTGCCCAATAGTACAACTGTATAATTGGAAGAGCTATTCCCCATCATACCAGCCCCTCACCAATTTATCTTGTTGAGTGTGTGCTGGTTTATTTCCCCATAATAGACTGGAGACTTCCTTAGCTATCGTTCTGAAGTAGCTCGATGGCACAGTAAACAGAGTATTCTCCAAAACATACAAAAATCGTGGGGGCGTCATCATTTTAAACAACGCTGCCTTCCCTAACAGTGTCAGCGGTAGGTTGCGCCAGATCGTGGTGTCTCGCCAGAATCGCTCCATGGGGGGCCCAAGATTCTGTAGTGTAGTTCCTATATTCCCAATAGGCTTTGCGCATTGGAATAGTGTATCCTGTAGTTTAGACGTAGGACTGGAGTCGACTAGGTCTCTACCGAATATACTAGACTTAATTGTGTGTGTGCCAGCTAGCTCACAGGTCACTAGAAACTTTTTCGAATGAACAAGAAGGGATTAATTTCTGACAACCGCTTAAAACATGACAATTTTGTTCCACACGAATAAGGAATGTTTCTCTAGAGTCGCGGAAACAATAGATAGTTATTTCACTCAGTCAATCGTGCATGTTTCATTTCACCAGAGGTGCAGAGAAATAGAGAGATGGGCGTTTTCACTAGAAGGTATTTATTGAACAGTCTTCTTTCTCAAGCCTAAGAAATGAACTGCTGCAATCTTAATACTTGTGGTAAAGTACAAAGCGTACAGTACGAAGAGTATTATAAAATAATATTGTAAAAGCATGATATTTCCCATCAGGTTGCTTAGTACTGTTTGACTTCCTTCATAAGTCAAACAGTACTAGGCAACCTGATGGGAAACCTAGGGCTATATTAATTTGCTTAAATAATTTTTGGGCGGGCAAGGCCTTGTATGATTTAGCGAGGCCAGACCGAAAAAGAAAGGGTAAGGGGCTAGATTTTTTTGTTCGTCCCGATCATTGTCAAGCTACTGTGCAGCAGAGGTGGCACTTGAGACAACTGATAACTTGTTGCGGATTATACACCGCTACTCTCTAAGTCTCCCATGGGCATGCAGCGGGTATTGGAGGAGTTTTGTACCATCTGTAGGGAGAGGGATTTGGAGATAAATCTCCAAAAAACAAAATATATGATCTTCCATGCCAATACTACCAATTGTCCACACCCCCAAATGGAAGGCAGTGCCTTACACTTAATGGCAAGATGGATTGGGAGACCCAAGTAAAGAAAGCCAACCTAAAATTGACGCAGTCTACAGAGGGCATTATAAAAGTATACAACACTGCACACAGAAAGTGAATGGCCAACCAGCAGAAATATACAAAATACAGGCAAGGGGAGCATCACTATATGGAGCAGAACTCTGGGGTCATTGTCCATCTAACACATTATCCATGACAGAGAACACGTTCCTCAGGCAGCTGTTGGGCCTTCCCATGAGCACTCCTTTAACACCATTAAGGATGGATTTGGGGATTGGCCCCATTGCTGATATATTTGCCTCTCGACCACTCCTATTCGGGCACCGTCTTTGGAGCACACCTGAGCTAGTCAATTATAGGGAGGAACTGAAGGATGTGACTATCTTGGGTGCAGGGAATATACCATGGCTGTCCCACATTAGGAATACATGCCAAGCGTTGGGGAGGGCAAATATGTGGACAAGACCCGAAGAGATCTGTCCATCCATTCCCAAAAAGTCACTATTTCTTGCCTATAGGGAACATACATTTGCCCAACTATGCCAGAGCATCAACTCAAGCAGTCTGACCTCCAGGTATCAGGATGTCAAACAGCAATATAAGATAGAGCCGGCTCTGGATAGTATAAAACCCTTACTGGCAAATAAATTGTTCCTCCAATTTAGACATGGGGTGCTCCCGCTATGAGCATTCACAAACAAATGGAAGGGAGTCATAATATTAGATTGCCCAGGGTGTGACTTGGTCTAAGAAACAGAACTCCATGTCCTTCTTTTTTGTCCCGAATATAGAAGGCTAAGGTCAAAGTGGGTGCTCCAGCTCTGTAGAAATGTGGGGATTAGGCACCACACCAAGGCCTTAAGGTTGCTTAAATATGAACCACACCCATTATTTGTGTTTGCTATTTCCAGGTTTCTAATTGCGATGTGGTGCATACGCATGGCCATTTTAAAGAAAAAGAACTTTGAAAAAACATAATCGTGTGTATTTATTAGTCATGCTGCTAAGCCATGTTTGCACAAAATTTCAGCCAGAAATACTGTTCTGAATTTTTTCCCTTTGGGCTGCTCCATCTTCTTATTCCTTCCTTTTAATGCATATATCTTAATTGTTTTTTTAATGTCTTTTAAATACTATGCTTATGGATTACCAGTCAAAAATAGACATCTTAGGTTGCTAATAAGTGGGAGGCCAGTCGATGCTCAGTCAGAAAATATTGTAAAATTTGCATTTGTATTTCCACCCTTGGTTTTATGTATACTTTTTATTATTCTGTGTATTTGTCCTTTGTATTATATGTAATTGTATTATTGTATGTGCCTTCATGGCTGTGCAGCCGAAATAAAGTTATTTGACTGACTGATTGACATATAATATTATAGTTTTAAGAACACAACATAATTTTAGAATTACATAACATATTCAGTTTCCCTTTTTTGCTGTTCTCAGATTATACTGAATTTCACCATACTCAGTGATTTCAATGTAAATCATCATCAACAGCGGGGTAAACAATTCAATCAATGAGATTGTAAAAAAAAATTAAAATCTGCGTTGAAAATATTTACAAGTGCAACTACCTGTTTACCTATCTACAGTTTGTAAATTACATTCTTAAACTACATTAAATCTTTTACTTCTTCCAAGTAAATTTTGTAAATATACACTCTCATTTACATCGCGTATAATATAAAGATCAAATATAGAAACAATTTTTTTCAAACAGAATTTTACAAATACAATAAGAATTAGCACAAACAATAATTATCAAAATCAATCAAATACAAACCAGATAATGTTTTTACCCGAGATAATGCATCGTATGCCATGCCCTCTTTAAACACTGTACTTCCAATATTTACCAAAGTGCCGTCTACACTTTAACCTTGAGATTTATGAATGGTTACCGCATATGCAAAAGAAAGAAGAAACTGTTTTCTACGAACATACTAGTCTTTTACAAGCAAAAAACGAACAGCACAACGTCCAATCTGTTTTACCTCTTCAATCTGATCAAATGTAATCTTCAAAAATTCAATTCCATCTCTGTTCTGAAAATTTTGAAAACCAACAACTTTTCCCATTGCTCCATTTACTAAACCTTCTTCTACATTCAAATTACGCCGTCAAATTACCTGACAATTTAAACATACATGTAAAGTCTTTTCTAAATCTGCAGTCTTAGACACCTACTTTTCCAAAGAATCCCATTGTGACTGTAATTTCTCTGAGAGAAGAATAGTAACTCTTTCGTGTTCCATTTTATCAATAGCTTCCATTTTCACTATTGGTTGTTTTTCCAATTTCAAAAATTCTTGATTGAATGTAGAACACTCTTGCAGTGTTGGCATTAGGCAAAATATAGACTTCTGTTCTCCTTTTTTTTTAACGGAGTTTTTTATAGTGTGAACTTGACCCGAAGGTATCAGAGCTCTTTACATAGCACCAGTTGCGTTACATGAGGGCACATTCATTTTTGTTAGGCACGAGGAGATTGAGTGATTTGCCCAGAATCACAGGATATTTAGCATCTTTGCTGAGATTTGAACACAGTTCCTCAGATTTGAGGTTGACCGCCCTAGCCATTAGGCCAACTCCTCTCCCCATTATTTCAGTTGCTATGTTTTCATTTGCAAACAAGTTCGTTAGTAGCCGACTTTGTAAAGCTTTTTTGCCATGTTTTGTCAAAACACCAATTCTTATATCTTGAAGAATGTTTCCATAATGTTCATCACTTGCTTGTCGCATATTCTTAATACGTTCTTTATATTCAAAATGAGACAACATGTTGACATTCCTAATACTTCCCAAAGATTTCCTAGTGTCTTTATGGACAAGTGTTTTAAAAACAGATTGCCCTTTTACAGGAGTGAATTGTAGTAGGTCACAGAATAGAATTACATGTTTTTCTCCAAATAGAACGTCATAATCTGTTTTTAAAATCTGTTGCATTCTTAAATGTACAAAGGCAAGCATTAAGTTTGCCACTATGCTCACCTCATCAATAATTAGAACTTTCATTTTCTTGAGTACTTTTGAAACTTCATATTAAGCTTCTCCAGATAGCTTGAGATATTCCAACTTATTTTCATGATCAACTTAATTGATGTAATGTAATCCCTGTAATGTTATGTGCTGCTAAACCAGTTGGAGCGGTTATAAAACAAGATAAGTGTGATTCAGGGCCATATGTATCAAGGTACCAATTTGTGATTCTGTAATAGCAATTTTTAAGAAATCGCTAATTCAGAATCGCAAATTGGTATGTATCTAGAAAATTGCAATTTTTTAGTGATTTCTTGATATTCCTTAATTGCGAATTCGCAAATTGCGAATTCGCAATTAAGGAATACTTTCCCATTCATTTCTATGGGCCAGGAGGCCCATAGGAAGGAATGGGAATTATTTTCAATTTGAGATTCGCAATTTGCGAATCGCAAATTGAGAATAATTTCAAGGGTGCAGGGGTGTCCAAAGGACACCCTGTTGCACCCCTGAAATAAGCATGGGTGCACATGCGGTGCACATACATGCCCTAAGGGCTTGTATGTGCATCACATGGCACTTTGAAAAATGCAAAAATGGGAATTTTTCAAGAAATTCGCAAATTACCACAAACTTGAAGTTGGTGGTAATTTGCGATTCCTTAGGGACAATTTGCAATTTTATTTTAGCTTCATACATTGCATTTAAGGAATCGCACAATTTGCGATTCCTTAAATGCAATTGCAAAATAAGGAATCATAAATTTTGCGATTCCTTATTTTGCACCGGATTTTCATTCATACATCCCATTTAGCAAATTCGCATTCGCAAAGGCCGAAATTCTGCAAATTTCGGCCTTTGCGAATGCGAATTTGTATGATACATATGGCCCTCAGTGGTTTTGTATAGATAACTGGTCAACACTTTAATTAAGAAACATTTTCCTGTTCCAGCTTGCCCACTGATATACATTCAAATAGGTTTAAATGATGGGCATTGGCAATCTTTTTTTTCATGGAGTAAACCAGGCTGTATCTGTTGTGTCAGTTGTAGATCTATTTCTTTCTGTTCAATATTTAGTTGTTCTTCTAACTTTTCCAACTCAATAATATTCTGTTGTGCGTGTTGCATTGCTGTGTCTATTTCACTCATGGCTATAGCAGCTTCATTTTCAAGAATTGGTTGTCTTAATTGATCTTGACTTAGTGGAGCAGAACTTTGGCTCTCTTGAGAATTGTCTCTAGCTATTTAAGCTGCAATAGTACTTTCTTGTTCAATCTCTACATTCAACATTTGTAGATAATTTGGAAAAATTGTACATTCAATGCTATCTTTACATGCATTAAAAGAATCTTCATAGTAGGCAAAATCTCCAAATAATTCCATTTCAGTACGCCAAGGCTTGAAGAGTTACGGAAGTGCTAAATAGAAAAATGTCCTTTTATCTGGAGTATCACAACTGAGTTTCCTGTGATTAATAGGATTTCCTATGGCATGTTTTACCGAACGTCCATCACATCAAATTGTGGCACATGTTTCTTCATTTATATTTTCTGTAACATATCGCTTAAAACTATAATGTTGCAGTACTTCATAGAGAATTATGTTTTCCAGATGTGGACTCCTTTTGGGATAGTACGTATCCAACATATTTGTTTTAACAATTTCTGTACTTTCCGGCTCATTCAAAGGTAAGTATTCAATTTCTTATAGAGATTTCAAAACTCGATTTTGTGTTTCAGCAAGACCAAGACTTACCCAAATGATTCCTCTTGACTTTGAATATAAACTTGCAGATGTCAACTGATCCGAACATTCGTAGGGCCAATCTAACAATGGAAAAGCATCTTTAAACTAAAGATGTATAATTTATTACTAAGAGTCTTCTTTTGTGAAATATCTTCCCACATTTCTTTCATCTCCGTCTTTTCAGATTTGGTTATATATGATGTAACATAATGAGCAACAGCAATCACATTATTTTCAACTTACTGGATAACCATGTTTGCATTCCACATTGTCAACATGACTGGATTGTAGTCATTAATACACTTTGCATCTTCATTTCTTTTTATGTTGTAAGTATTCTTCAGAGATTTTCGAGCTAAAGTAATACTTACTGCTGACATGAAACTGTTGACTCTTCCTTTTGAAATTACTGGATGTGGGAATCCAAAACAACATTTTGTATACAATTTTCCCTTTGATCTGTATTTCCGTTGATAATAGTTTCTACATCGATGGAATGGTACAGGTAACATAGTCTTCAATGAAAGACAAAACAGCTTCATCAGAATTGGTTCCAAATGTAGGTGCATTCTTGATCCATAATATCATGTGTATATGAGGAGCACCTCTGGCTTGGTATTCCTTTCTCCAAAAGAAATCAATAACTTCTCCAATAGGTGGATTCTTTTTATTTGAGATAAAGACATCATAGCTTGAAACCTATGATTAAAATATGTGCACCCATTTACAGGATCCAACGAACACAGTTCTCCAGCTGTCTTCAAATCAATGTTTTTTACATTTGAATTTGCTTCTCGTAGAAATTCAAGTAAATCGTCCCATGCATATTCAGCACAGCTAAGTGTAACAAACCATATACGGGTCCCTAAATTTCTTAACATACATTTAAGTTCTCCGTGATGACAATACAAATACTCATTACTATCACGTTGACACACCATCAAATGAATTAACTGAGATTCTAATTGATCATCTCTTTGTTGAACTTTGTCCAAGAATTTCTTTTCAGAAAAATGTGTAAAATGAACTCCTGTTTTTAATATTTGGTTCACTGCATATGAAAGTCTAAACAAGTCACTTTCAAACAGAAGATGAAATAAATATGGAACACACTGTCGAAATCTTGGATCTTCTGAGTACAATCTTGTCGTACGGTATTTTGAATCTGGAATCTGTACTCTCATTCATTATATCATCCACCTTCTCCAGTGTGGAAAACAACAAGATTCTAAACTTTTTTACCAAACACTCATGGGAGTTCCCTTCGCTCACTTCATTTGGAATAATTCAATAGTATTTCCAATCACTTCTTTTGAACGTAGAGGATATATACTGTAATGTTCGTAAATGTCTTCACTCATGGAGTTGTCCACTTTTTCAATTTGTTAAGTTGAAATTTCTCTATCATCTTCTAAAGATATTTCTTGTCCTTCCACATATACATCTTTATAATAAATATTGATTTGTATAAGATATAATGTAGCCATTTGAAGTTTACAGACATCTACTAACTCTTGCCATATTTTCCGACTCTTTGTTGGTACACCATCAACTAGAATAACTACAGGTTAACCTTCCTCTCTCTCTACACCAACAGTTTCAATATTTTTCTTAAAATTTAAAGGAAAATACACAACTCTTCCTTTTAAACCTCTTTGTAAATCTGTTGGAGGCAGCTTACCTGTTTTAGGATCTATACGAACTATAGCCTGAAACGGGTGCACAGATTGAATAAGAATGGACTCATACGTATTTAAATCTACCAGTTCCGAAGGAATAGCTACCAACTCTAGGATATTATGTACAGCTCTAGCTGGCATTTTGTTCTCTTCTAATTTGTTTTTAACAATATTTACAAATATGTTGATCACTACCCAACTAAAAACAGCTTTCCACCAACAAATAAGCACCAAATAGCTCCCACTTATCATTGTTTTCCTTTTCACTTTTTAAATACACATCAACATTCCTAGTTTGAGTTCTATAGTGAGTATGTCAACAACAAATACAAACATAGTTTGGTTTTTCACAAGAAACTACCTTAAACTTTGTAATTTCTTCTGCAAACATCTCAGTAGTACTATTTTCCACCCCTTCTTCAACACCTACACTTGTGAAACTCTCACTTCCTCTACACTCCTCTTGAGGACCAAAGAAACAAAACTGTATATCATCAGAAACTTTTTTTACATCCAATTCTGAAACATGCAGTCAGTCAGTTAAAAGTCTTTATTCGGCTGAAAGCCAGCCATAAAAGAAAACATCATAAAAAATAAAACATTTCATCAGACAATTCATGATAAAATAAAATACCAGCAAATAATCGTGAATCTGTGACAATGATGGTTGAAAATAATACAAATTACATGTGAGACAATGTCAGACTATATTTCCACGCAAAAATCATTGGTGGGCATGATGATCTAATCAATATAATCCATATACAAAATGATCATTTTCCAACAATGTTTAGTTGCCGGACAGCCTTGGAGATATACTTGTGCACCATTAAACAAATTAATTCATTATTTAGCGGTTGAAGATGGTTTAACGCAGCCCAATACTTGCAAATGTTTAAAAATAGTAAAAGCAGTTTAAAAAAAGCACATCTTGGTTCTGTATAAAGATTACAAAAAAAATGCTAAGTGCACTGGACTGACTTTGAATCGCATGGGCACAATTCCAAGTTGGCATCACAATGTGCGTCACATTGGTATGCCACCAGTAAGTAGGAAGTACCCATCCTAAATCTTATCAAATAAAACATTTTAGTGTGACTAAAATGAAAGGAGAGGTATGGCACAATGTCTGGTTTGCAAATCAGTAATGAGTGGTCGACAACCCTTTTTTATTCCTCTCCAATTTATCTCTAGCTAAGTATAGGGGGGTTAAAATGTATATTTTCAACCTAGCCCTCTGTGTTTTACCTATATTACTAGGGCTTTTGAAGCAGTCTGGGAGTCCCAGTTTCTCCAGGAGATCACTAATATATTAGATCCAAGGGATTTTCCTGAAATGATCCAATTTTAAACAATCTAGAATAAGGGCACAATTCAAGGCTGCTTCTTCTTTCGCCCAAATTCTATGCCATAACATTAAAGGGGCCGATTATATACAAAATGACAATGGGAACGCACCCAATTTACTATGGCAGATGGTGGCAGCTCTACTTGTAGGAACTGTCAGAAGTCGTTTCATAAACATGCTCTCTGCTCTCTGTAGACCTTTGATGTTACATGGGCCCCAAACTTCAGCACCATACATAGTGACAGCACGCGTACGGGCTTTATAGATATCGATGATTGCATTGATGGGTCTGGAGCCTAATTATTTTGTCAACCTAAAAATGGCCTCCACATTTTTGTTGAAGCCCCTAATCTTGGCCTCAACTAGATGTCCCCAGGAACTTCCCTGATCGAACAAGATCCCTAAATATGACAAGGTCGACACATAAGACAATTTTTCATTTGTTATGTAGCATCTCTTTAAGATCTTGGGGCATTTTCCCACCACCATAATCTGTGACTTTGCTACATAGTACAATCTTTTTACTAACTTCTGCATAGCAAGCCAGAGAAAGACCCTGCAATCTTGTATATTTTCTCACTTTACAAGTATCTAGTCCTTGCAATATCTTAACCCCTTCGACGCTGATGACGGAGCGGTTCCGTCATCAGCATCGGTTGGGCTGTGCTGATGACGGAACCGCTCCATCATCGGCACAGCCCTCGGGGGGAGCGCTGGCGCTCCCCCCCCCGGGGCATGGATCTGTGTTTGGTAAGCAGGGGTGGCAGCGGAAGACTTTCCACTGCCACCCCTGGGCCCCCCCACGCTTCCTGGTGACGTCAGCGCGCGCCGAGGTCATCAGGAAGTGCTGGACGCACTGGAAGCCATTTCTTTCCAGCGCGTCCAGCGAGCAGGTAAAGTTTCTGCTCTCCGGTGGGGCGGGGGCCATTTCTCGGTGCCTTGAGGCTTCGGGGGGGAGGAAACACTGTTTCCTCTCCCCTGATGTCCCAATGCAGGGCATTCCTGGTCCAGGATCGCGCACAGCGTCGCGATCCTGCACCAGGAATGCCCCCACTAGACACCAGGGATGTTTTTTTTTAAAAGGAAGCGACCCCTTGGGCAAGGGTCGCTTCCAGGGGGATCAATTAAATCTTTTCTGCACACCCTGGGGGCAGATCGCGCGTTTTTTTGCCGAATCTGGACCCAGGGGGGGCAGAAAAGTCTACTTGACACCAGGGATTGTCTTTTTTTTGCAAAGGAAGCGACCCCTTGGGCAAGGGTCGCTTCCTGGGGGCGAAATAATTGTTTTAGACTTTTCTGCCCCCCCCCCCCGGGGGGCAGATTGGGCGTTTCTTTGCCAAATCTGGACCCAGGGGGGGCAGAAAAGCCCACTAGACACCAGGGATTGTTTTGTTCTTGAAAAGGAAGCGACCCCTTGGGCAAGGGCTGCTTTCTGGGGGCAAAATAATTATTTTAGATTTTTCAGTTGGTGTAGTGAGACAAGAGGCAGCTGGACGGCAGCCTGAGGCTGCAAGACTTGTCGTTGAAAGTTCTGACCTCTGGGTTGCCCCAGGCATGGTGCAGCCGGCCTTGCCTGAATTTACTGGTGTTCCAGGGTGTAGGGCGAACACTGAAAACTTTTTGCCAATTGATTATTTCTAGTTGTTTTTGGCAGAGATTGTAGAGCAGACTAATTTGTATGCAGAACAGTTTTTGAGGGAGAACAGTGTCAGCCTTAAGCCCCATGCTAGAGCTACCCGGTGGACTCCAACAAATTGGAGGAGATGAAAAAGTTTTTGGGTTTAACTTTTTTGATGGGCTTGCTTAGGAAACCATCAATGGCTTCATATTGATCTACTAGTCTCTTGATGGCAACAGCTATATTTCCGGCAGTCATGAGTCGTGATAGGTATTTGCTTCTGCTTTGGATGATGCATTTTGTTGACAATGGTTTAGCTTTGCCATGAGATCACCCTGATTGTGACCGTCTTTTCAAGATTCGGCCTGTCATTGATCATATTGTTGATCGATTTCCTGAGATCTTTGCTCCTGGGAAAGAAATTGCAGTGGATGAGTCTTTGGTGTTGTTCAAGGGACGCTTGGTATTTAGGCAATACATTCCTAGTAAGAGGGAAAGCTATGGAATTAAGCTTTATATGCTGTGTGACAGTCGGACTGGATATGTCTCAAATTTCAGGGTGTACACCGGTAAGGAATCCAGGATTAACCCCCCTGGTTGTCTGTCCACTTTTGGAGTGACTGAGAAAATTGTGTGGGAACTTGGTAGAGGATTTTTTAACAAAGGCCATCATTTATATGTAGATAACTTCTACACTGGTGTGCGGTTGTTCAGGGAATTGGCCAAAGTGGACACTGTTGCTTGTGGCACAATCCGCTCTAACCGTAAAGGTTTCCCAAAAGAACTTGTTTGTCAAAAGCTTGCTCGGGGACAGTGCAGTGCATTGCGTTGTGAGGAGCTTCTAGCTGTGAAGTTTTCAGACAGGAGAGATGTCTACATGTTGACTTCCATACATGATGAAAGCACTGAACCGGTGACTGTTTGGGGTCAGGTTGTAGAAGCGCGCAAACCTGTGTGCATTTTAGACTATAATAGGCACATGGGTGGTGTTGACAGAGTAGATCAGAGGTTGGAACCGTATGCTGCTCTTCGTAAGGCTTACATTTGGTACAAGAAGTTGGCTATCCATCTTTTCCACTTGGCAACCTTTAATGCTTTTGTTGTGTTCCAGCAATCTTGTCCTCAGTCAAAGATGACTTTTGTAAAGTTTCAGGAGTTTGTAATAGGCAGCCTTGTTTTAGTGGAACAGGCAAGTGTTCCTAGAGTTGGAGTGGTGGAGGATGTTGCCAGATTGAAAGATCGCCACTTTCCTGATCAAATTCCTCCTACAAACTCAAAAGACTTTCCCAGTCGGAGATGTAGAGTCTGTTGGCGAAGAGGTTTGCGGAAGGAGGTTCGTATGTACTGCCCCGACTGTCCTTGTAACCCTGGGCTGTGTGTACCTGCTTGTTTTAGAATGTACCACACGCAAAATAATTTTTGAGAGCATCCGTGAGTGGTAAAGTGAACTGGCTGGTCTCTATTCTTTAAAACTTATTGTTCAGTTTCAAAGTTGGCATTTGTGTAGTGTATTTAGATTTAGTTGTTGCGTTAGTAGATTTGTATCAATTTGCAATTTGTTTTTGTTTTTTATTTATATTGAAAAAAAAACTAAAATATGATGTTGGTTTGCGTGTAGTGTCGATTGTCTGACGGTGTGCATGGTTTGGCACTTGGCTGGCGGTGTCTGTTGACTTGTGCTTGGCTGGCGGTGTCTGTGGACTGGTGCTTGCCTGGCGGTGTGCGTGGTCTGGTGCTTGGTTGGCGTTGTGCATGGTCTTGCCCATGCCTGGTGGTGTTTTGGGATTGGTGCTTGGCTGGTGGTGTGCCTGGGCTGGTGCTTGGCAGGCGGTGTGTGTGGAGTGGCGCTTGCCTGGTGGTGTGTGTGGACTGGTGCTTGGCTGGTGGTGTGCGTGGTCTGGTGTTTGGTTGGCGGTGTGCGTGGTCTTGCGCTTGCTTGGTGGTGTGCTTGGATTGGTGCTTGGCTGGTGGTGTGCCTGGACTGGTGCTTGGCTGGTGATGTCTGTGGACTGGTGCTTGGCTGGCAGTGTATGTGGAGTGGTGCTTTCCTGGCGGTGTGTGTGGACTGGTGCTTGGCTGGCGGTGTGCGTGGTCTGGTGTTTGGTTGGCGGTGTGCATGGTCTTGCGCTTGCCTGGTGGTGTGTTTGGATTGGTGCTTGGCTGGTGGTGTGCCTGGACTGGTGCTTGGCTGGCGGTATCTGTGGACTGGTGCTTTCCTGGCAGTGTGTGTGTGGACTGGTGCTTGGCTGGCGGTGTGCGTGGTCTGGTGCTTGACTGGCGGTGTGTGTGGTCTGGTGCTTGGCTGGTGGTGTGCGTGGACTGGTGCTTGGCTGGCAGTGTGTGGGAAGTGACTTAATGCTGGTTACTACACATAGTGCTAGCTGAGAGCCTGTGAGAAGTTGGCCTGATATATGATGTTCCCAATTCTGGAACCACCTTGTATCAGTCCAAATATCTCCTTATGGTGTCTGGTTGTAAGTCAACCTTATAGACAAGCTATCTTAAGGGTAGCATAGACTAAGCAGCCTTAAAGGCTCAACTCAAGAGGTCGTGTTAAGCGAGCTGTTTTACCAATCACAGTCCTGTAATATCAAATGAAAGGACACCACACAAGTATATATTATAAAAATATATGTATTTATTACTCAAAATAATCCCCAGTACTCTTTATGAACAAAGGGGCACAACCGTTAAATCAAAAGCACAGTATAACATACAAAGTTGCACAATTATGGATGAGGGCGGGGGGCCACTCAAACCATATACTAAACAAGTGGTATAAGAGATACCAATCGAACAGTGGTTAGGCCTAGGGCCTAGAGAATCGCTGGAGCAGTCGGGACAAGCAATGCTGAAGTCGGGAAAAGCCCGCGGGATTCGGGTGCAGCGCTGAAAGCGCACGCATGCACCAATGTTAGTCAATGGTGCGTAAAAGTTACACAAATAGAGTTTAAGGACACTTCCGCTGAACCTAGAAAGACAAAACTTAAGACACAGACCCTAGAGGTGTGTACCAGTGTGGGAACACCGGCGTTGCAATGTTACCTCACCCACAGGAAGCGGGTGCACAAGGTCGAAGTAGTGTCGGGTTTCGTCACGCTGGTTCTTGGTGCTTGAAGCTGAAGAGGCTGCAGGCGCTGGGAAGGAAAAGTGTCCGGTGGGATCCAAGGGTGGATCAAAGTCGAAAAGTACCTGAAAGCAGAGGGGACAGAGTCTGGGTCACTCAGCAGTGACCAGGGTGGAACCAGGATGGAACCAGGCAATGTCGGGCGCAATCAGGTGGTTGTCGAGGAGCTTCTCTCAGCTGTCACGTGGGCTCTGGGGCATCTACGAAGTCCAAGAGCAGGACACGATCTGTCCCACAAAGGCTCTTGCCGTCGGCGCTGTCGGCTTCAAGATTAGAGCAAACAACACTTGGCAAAAGCAATCCACGCTGAACCGGAAGATTGCTTCTCACTCGGACCAGGAGGGTCAGAGTGGGGGCTCCTTTTCAGGGGAGCTGGTGCAAGTCTGGAGCAACCAGAATCACAAGTTGTATTTCGTTTTTCGTCGGCACAGGGGCCACAAGCCGGGTGGCAAGGGACTGGCCAACGCGTTGAGCCAAAAGAAGCAGAAGGGCCCCACGCAGCACTCGTCGAGTGTGAAGGGCTGAACTTCGATGCAAGAGTGGCTCAGGGTTGGGGCTTCTCAAACTCCGGTGTACAGCTTCGAGGGTCACTCGTGGGCTGCACGGTCAGCGTCTCGTGGTCTTTCCAAGATGGCGTGCCCCACGCTTCCGGTCGCCTCCACGGGTCTCAGCTCTGCAGGGACTGTGGATTGGGCTGTTAGAAGGCAGGCAAGCGTGATCTTGTTGATCTTTGTTGCTCGAGTTCCGGCGGGAACTGCAACAAAGCAGACGTCGAGGTGCTGGATGGTGCCTGTTTGCACAGGGTGGTCACTCCTTGACCACAAGGGAGATTCTTCAGTCTTCTACATCGAGTAGGATGTCGAAGGGTCCAGAGTTTTGTTTCTTATGTTTCATCAGGATAATCTCAAGTGCTTTGGCACTGCTCCCATTCTTATACCAATCTAGGGGGCTGGATTACCTGCTAGGTCCCCTCCTATGGGTGGGACCCAGGAAGGGGGTGGATACACCCCTTTCCTTTGATCCAGGCCGCGCTGGGACGGGGGCTGGTGTGCCCAAGAACCGGTTTGGCCGGATTATGCAAGGGGCAGCCTTGTGCGCCCCAAGCAGTGTCTGGTTTCTTTCAAACCTCCCTGCTACAATCCACTATCTCCTGTCTGGGGGGGTGTGACACCTCCCTGCGACAGGAAACCCTTTGTCCAGGCTCCCTTGGGCTGAGTTTCGGTCAGCTTCAGGGGGTCAGACTTGTGTCTGTGGCAGAAGCATCCATTTTGTGGATCTGAGGCACTATTAGAAATTAACCGCATTTAAGTAAAGTAACATGTCTTCACCCTCTAGAGGGGTGGAATGCTATCCCCGTCGCCAGGACTGGCGAGGGGATAGTATTCCAAATCGTATGACACCTTACACGACCAGTTTTGATAAAGCCAAACCAAAGTTGCTATATAACCGCGAGGATTATAATGCACTTAAGAGTATATGGTATGGCGTTATCCTGAAACAGTTTAGGGAATTGTTCCCGACAGCTGCAGACAGGCTCAGCTCATGCTAGAGCTCCATCTCACATTAAACCACGCACTCTGCCTCCAGGATTGATGAGGCCTTCCATAGGAGTGGCTCACAGGTTTATATGTGTCCAGATATAGGTTTAGATATAGGTATACTATATCTAAGCAAGGGGTGATTACACCACCTTGCCCCAGCTGAGTGATCAGCCAGTTGTGTCAGTTTAAGAACCAGCCAGGGGTGGCAAAAGATATGCTGCAGCCCCTGGTAGGCCTTGGTTGCACCTATGCCCTGAGCACCTATAGTGCATGGTACAGGGGCTGACAAGGAGTCCATTTCCAATTGTGGTATGTACCTAGGGTACATGGAATCCATTTTACAGAGAGAGCAGATAGCCTGGGGCCCTGATTAGCAGGGAACCAGGCCAACTAAGTAAAAAAACCAGCTAAACACAGGGCAAAAATCTGGGGTAACCATAGTCAGGTAGCCACCTTCCTACAGAGCCACTCCATGCAATCCATGAGTTTGTGTAGTTGCTGTGTCAGGAATGTGGACATGTGAAAGTGATGGGCCCTTGCTTGGCGTTGTCTGCTGGTGGAAATGTAGTAATGTGATGGGTCCGCGGCTGGCGGTGTAATGTTTTGTATCTGTCACATGTATGAAACGTGTATGAATGGCCTGTAAAGTGGTTGGTGCCTTGTCGTGGCTTTACAGCTCACGAGCTGTGAGTCAATGGTTCAGTTGATCGTCCTTTCCATTATTAACAGTGTATTTCATTTTTTGAGAAATCACTCGCTAATACAATGGTATATACTGAACCATCACTCACAATCGTGCCAAATCCAACCAGTATGTGTGTGTGTTTGAGGACTTGATGTCTGTGTAGTTATTTATTTTTTTTTTTTTTTTTTGAAGCAGGACGCACCTTGTCACTTTTTTTGTAAATGTTGTGATGTGTTGCTTTTGTGCCTGGTGGTGTGAATGGTCTTTTGTGTGTCAGGTATGAAAGGTGTGTGAATGGCCTATAAAGCGGTTGGTGCCTTGAAGTGGCTTTACCGCTCATGAGCTGCGAGTCATTGGTTCAGTTTTTTTGTCCATGTAATTGACAGTGCATTTCATTTTTGTAAAATCTCTCGTTAATAAAATTATATATACTGAACCATCACTCGCCCTCGTGCCAAATCCAACCAGTATGTGTGTGTGTTTGAGGAATAGATGGCTGTGCAGGGATCTTGTTTTTTTTTGTCTCTCTGCCAAGGTGTACATTCCGCCTACGAATAACCTGCCAATTGTAGATCTTATTGAAAACCCATGGGACTACATGGTGATGTCTCTCTGGTGAAATCTAACAATTAATTTTATCCACAATATCCTGCAAAAGTCGCAATGTCCGTCATATTTTCCTTGCAATATTGCGCCCAAATTTTCACGCTGCTCAAGTAAACAACTAATTTTGTCGAAACTAATTGGTTTAGCTAGGGGGGTCACATGGGTTTTTCACTTCTTCCTCGGTTGCCATCTAGGGAAACCTAGCAAACCCACACATTTCTGGAAGTAGACACACGGGGGCTTTCAAGGGAGTATGGCTTGTGTGGATCCTCCAACGTTCCTTTTCCCAGAATCCCTAGCAAACTTTAAATGTAGCTGAAAAAATTAGTTTTTTCAAACATTTTTGTGTGTAAAAGTGTGCCATCGCTGGGCTCACACAAATTTCCACCCAACCAGCGTTCCCCCAGGTCTCCCGATAAAAATGGTACCTCACTTGCGTGGGTGATTCAAGGGCCCGCAACAGGCAAGGGCCCAAAACCTAATGAGGCAACATCAAAATTACCTATCACAAAGCAATCTGGTTTTGCAAGTGGGTTCCCATGAGTTTTTGGCCCGGGGCTCGGCGGCCATGTAGGGAAATCCTACCTAAACCATACATTTCTGGAAACTAGACACCCGGGGGGCTCCTGCGAGGTATGGCTTGCGTGGGTCCCTCATCATTCTCCTACCCAGAATCCACTGCAAAGCTAAAATATTACCCCAAAAAAGTTTTGTCTCACATTTTTGTGTGGTAAAGTTGTGGAATCTGTGTGGATCCTCAAATTTCCTCCCACCCAGCGTTCCCCCAGGTCTCCCGATAAAAATGGTACCTCACTTGTGTGGGTAGGCATAGTGGCTGCAACAGGAAATGTAAAAATGTATGGAAAAGCGTTTTTTTAACCTAATTTTAAGGTTTGCAGGGAATTCTGGGTAGGAAAACGTTGGGGGGCCCACGCATGCCATACCTCCCTGGACTCCCCAGGGTGTCTGGTTTTCAGAACTGTTTGGGTTTGGTAGTTTCCCAAGTTGGCCACCGAGCCCCGGGCCAAAACCTCAGGTGCCCCCCCAAAATAAGGTAGTTTTGCTATAGGATATTTTTAAGTCGCCACCGTACAATTTGGGCCTTTTCCTGTTGCAGCCACTATGCCTACCCACACAAGTGAGGTACCATTTTTATCGGGAGACAAGGGGAAATGCTGGGTGGGAGGAAATTGGAGTATCCACGCAGATTCTAGTACTTTCCACCACAGAAATGTGAGGAAAATGCGTTTTCCCCTAATTCTTTAGGTTTGAAAGGGATTCTGGGTAACAGAACCTGGTGGGAGGCAGTGGAGTCACCCCATCCTGAATTTCCCTGGGTGTCTAGTTTTCAAAAATGTATAGGGTTGCTAGGTTTCCCTAGGTGCCTGCAGAGCTAGGGTTCAAAGACTACAGGTAGGCACTTTGCCAAAAAAGGGCCAGTTTTCACTGTGAAATTGAGGTGCGGCCACGTTGCGTTTTGCGCCGTTTCCTGTCGCAGGCACTAGGCATACCCAGGCAAGTGAGGTACCATTTTTCTCATAAGACTTTGGGGAACGCGGGGTGGGTGGAAATTTTTGATCCACGCAGATTCCAGAACTTTCCACCACAGAAATGTGAGGAAAATGCTTTTTTTTTCAATTTTTTAGGTTTGCAAGGGATTCTGAGTAACAGAACCTGGTGGGAGGCAGTGGAGTCACCCCATCATGGATTTCCCAGGGTGTCTATTTTTCAAAAATGTATAGGTTTGCTAGGTTTCCCTAGGTGCCAGCAGAGCTAGGGTGCAAAAACTACAGGTAGGCACTTTGCCAAAAAAGGGTACATTTTTAACTGCGAAATTGAGGTATGACCACATTGCATTTTGCCCCGTTTCCTGTCGCAGGCTCAAGGCTGAACCACACAAGTGAGGTACCGTTTTTATCAGGAGACTTAGGGTAATTCAGATTTGTAAATCAACTGTTATTACTCAGCAAGTTGTGACGTCATCAGTAGTGCATTGCGGGGCGCGAGTTATAGTTAGCGCAACTAACAATAACAAGGGCATTTCTATGGTTTTGTATGAGTGAAATGTCCAACTAACTATAACGTCCCTGAAACCTATGGTTTTTTCAGTGACTATACACATATATATATATGTATCATGTGACCAAGCTCCTTTGTGGAGTGAAACGCGTCAAGGAAGACACTTGTCTCATTATGCCTAATAAATGAGCTACACTGATTGCACTTTCATCTTGTGTGGTGGTCCGTGATTAAAAGGACTTCTGAAGAGGTCCGCACCTGCATTTTGCCCGCCTTGCATTTGGCGGCCAGGAGTTCTTTTATATATATATGTATATGTAAATGAAAGAAATTCTCCATCATAGGTTGTTTCTTTACGAAAAGAAGACTTGCACTGCACGGTGTCTGTAAACGCAGATTTACTTTACTGGCTATATATATATATATTCACTGAAAAAACCATAGGTTAGAGACCATATATAGTTAGCTGGACATTTTATTGACATAAAACCAATGAAATTCCATATATAGTTAGTTGCACTAACTATATATCGCGCACCCGCAATCCACTGCTGATGATGTCACATATTACATCATTCATGACATGGTCAGAGACATCACTGATGACATCACTGATGACATCTCAAATGACATCACTGATGACATCACTGATGACATCTCAAATGACATCACTGATGACTACATCCAGTGACTGTATAAGTCTGTAAAGTTAAAATATGTCTTACATATTGAAGAATTAGTGGATGTATAAGTGTCTGGACGAAGGATTTAGTAGGTGCATGACTGAATGTATGAGTGAGTGATTAAATGTGTCTCACTGAGTGCATGGGTTAGTGACTAAACTGTCTTAATTTGTGCATCATTATGTCTGTTGTTCTGTAAACTGCTGCATGTGTTGATCAGTAGCTATATGAGTAACTATATGGGTTATTGATTGATTGCCCAAGTATTTGTATGGGAGACTGAGTGTGTGTGTGGCTAGCTGGGAGGTGTGTGACTCTGTGCAGATCAATCTGTACTTGTATCAATGATTGTATAAGAAACTAAGTATGTGTTAGTACATGTTTGAAAATGTAAGGTGCTCTATGTTTAACTGTATAGACAAGAAAATGGAAGTCTCATTGATTCTTTACAGGACTGACTAGGTGTGTAAGTAACTCCATGGATGAGTGGCAGACTGTGAGTGTCTGTATAGGTGTATGAGTGCATATGATAGTGTTGTAAAGATGAGTGATTGTATGTATGAATGATTGTATGGGTGAATGAGTGAAGGTGTGTGTAGACGTAGCAATCAGTGAGTGCGTATGTAGTAACTAGTATTGGTGTGTCAATGGTTTCAAAAATTATACTCTTTTTAACACTGGGTGAAACAGAGGTTATATTAAAATGTGAGGAGATGCATTGTATTGTCACATGAATGATATCATCAGTGATGTGGTCATTGATGTCAAATGAGATGTCATCAGTGATGTCATCAGTGATGTCATTTGAGATGTCATCAGTGATGTCATCAGTGATGTCACTGACCATGTCATGAATGATGTAATATGTGACATCAGCAGTGGATTGCGGGTGCGCGATATATAGTTAGTGCAACTAACTATATATGGAATTTCATTGGTTTTATGTCAATAAAATGTCCAGCTAACTATATATGGTCTCTAACCTATGGTTTTTTCAGTGAATTTTCAAGGTTTTGTAAATGCTAATTCCTAACTATATATGGTCTATAACCTATGGTTTTTTCAGTGAATTTTCAAGGTTTTGTAAATGCTAATTCCTAACTATATATGGTCTATAACCTATGGTTTTTTCAGTGAATTTCAATGGTTTTTTAATAGCAAATATCATAAGCTGTCGAATGTCAAGTACGTGGTAAGTAAAAACATTTTCGTGTTTATGCACACTGATCTGCTTTGAATGCTGCCCCCCACCCCTCATTTCTATTAGGAGTACTCTCTCTTTGCAGATAGTGAAGGGTAGTTAACGCAGCCCTTTGCCCCCTTTGTAATCCGTCGTGCCTGCTTCTCTCTCCATTTGATTGATTGTTCTCTTTGGTTCATTCTCTATTTACAAACAAGCACAGAGTCGCAATACTCTGTTTAGTCTTTGCAGATAGCGAAAAACCGTGTAAAAAAACAAAAGGAATCGAGCAAAATCAGTAGGCCACTAATGGGATCTCTTTTTGACCTCGCTAAAATAGAAACATTAGGAACAACCTGTTGAAAATAGCAATGCGTATGTACATAAGCGGCGTTCATTTGTGTTCACAGTACCCCTTGTTGATTGTTTGAATCGAGCATTGAATTGTTCGAAGTTGGTTCTCTTAAGGATCTTCTCTGCCTGCAAACGAGGAAGAATAGGAATATTCTCTCTCCCTTTGCAGATAGTGAAGGGTAGGTAACGCAAGCCTTTAACACGTCGTACCTATTTAATTCCTCATTGATTGATTGATTGTCCGAACATTGACTGTTTGGGAATTAGTTCTTTTTGGAGGTATTCCCTGTTTGCAAATAAACGTAGGAAAATCTTTGCAAGTAGTGAAAGGGTACGTAATGCGGACCTTTCTCCCCCGTTGTAATCTGTCATGCCTATCTACTCCCCACTGATTGATGCACCTGTTTCACCCGGACCATTTACTAGACATACGTCATCTGGCCCGACCAGAGAGCACCCCTAGTGAAAAGGACATATGCAATAATAACGAAGTGATCACTGTATCCTGTTAACAGAAACTTTAGCATGAAACAACCTGGAAAGAAAAGAATAGGAAAACGAAAATCAGTAGGCCACTGATGAACATGAACTTTTATTAAACAACGAACAAAGAAACGATAACATAACGTAATGATAAAACCTGTTAATGTCCTAGAAACAAGAAAACGTTAAAATATGCCATTGGTGAGAGACCAGAAAAACAGTAAGAGAAACCAAATCACCCCTCGCTGTCCCACCGCCTGCCACGCCAAAAAAATCGATAGACTAGGGAAAATGCAAGTCAGTAGAACATCCGCCCCCACTCTGGAAACTTCCAAGGTGGAGCAGGGTTCCGGCTACGCCCAGCCGGGAGCAGCCCATATAAGGCAGGTCCTGCTGCCACGCCTCGGCCAGGAGATCCTAACGTAGGGTGTAGCCGGAGGAGAGGCCGAGACCAGCGGGACCCGGCCAGGGGATTGCCTTTACAACGCTGAACAGTTGCAGGGGGGGGGGGGGAATGTCTCCTCGACCCTCCCCTCTCTCTCCCAGTCCGGCCGCGGTGGCCCTTGAGAGTTGCAGGTAGTCCCGCCACATGCTCTTCCGGTCCGGCCACCAACGGTCGGGGGGCCGAGGCCGACGGGATCCGGCTGCAGCCGATAAACCAAGAAACCCGTTCATGGGGCCAGAGCCAGGGGCGTCCGGCCGACATCTACCGGAAGCCCGGCCCGAAGACGGACGGGACACTTCTTCTTTCTTGTATAATTGCTGCAACAACCCTGGGGGGGGGGATGTCTTGCACATGCCTCCGACCCCCCCCCCTCGTCCTCATCGCCTGGTCCGGCCATAACAAATATCAAGCGAGACGCCGTGGGGTGCACTGGGAGGGAGAGACGGTGCGAACAGGCCTCTCCCGCCTCCCCAGTGGAGGCTTCCCAGCTGCACCCTCAGCGCTCCAGGCGCCCGGAAAAGAGTTCTTCCACTGTGGCCATGCTGCAACGCCTCGCCCGGCAGGTTGGAGCCCGTCCGCTCATTTGACCCCGCGATCGCCAGTAGCTACCGAACTCTCAAAATGGCGGTCGACCTGGCAAGAGCGGGCCCAGCATAAAGAAATGGCCCGGTCACTGGTTGACTCCACCACCGTAGTCCTCCACGACCTTGAAGATTCTAGAGGAGCCGCGGGAGTCTCCGACCCCCGATGGGGAATGACTGCCATGATCACCCGTGGAGTGACGAAACTGTATTCGCGGGACGTCGGCGCCAGCCTCACTTTGAATTACTAGAATCCTGCAGACCTCACTTCCGGTAAAAGCACAGTGTGACCCGGTAGGAAAAATTGTTGCACCCCCTCCCCTTTTTGACTGATAGTTCAAACCACCGATCCTTTCCTTTGCCCTTTTAACGGAACTTTGGACTGCCTCCCCCTCTTTTACATTTTCTAGAGAAAACAAAACATTAACCACTACATTAGCATAGCAGTTGACACCAGAACTGTTTTCAAATTGAAAACCAACAACATCTTCAACAGAATCCTTTTTGTTTCTGCTGTGACCCTGCTACAGCACAGGCATTGTCCCCAGCAGTAATTCTGCAATGCCGGTAAGAATAGCTGTGGTGCCTACTGGACTCACTCACCCCCGCGGCGCCCCACGCCGTTATGTGCTGGGCGGCAACTTGCTAGACATCACTTTAGTGCCATCTAGATTTCAGCGCGTTCTGCTGCCTTGGAACTATTCGCACAACAGACCGCTACTGACAAGAATATTTCATTATTGGTGCTGTCAATTTCAATAAATCTATTGGATAATTCAAAAGAAATTGCCACGGTCTCTTCGTTGTTTAAATGTTTTTACTGTTTTTGTTTTGTTGTATATATTTATATGTTATTAAAGTTTTATATTCCTACTACTTTGTTGGAGTGCTATATATTTTTAATGTGAGACATAATTGTAAAAACTTTGATGTACAAAGAGTCATTCCTGGAATCTTCCGCTTCAGGCTCGATCCCCTCCCCAATCACAATACAGGATAGTTTTCAGATAGTAGGAACACGTGTGGTGTGACGGATCTCATCGGGTGTGGGCCTTGATCTACTATAACTCCTTTGAAGAGGGGTGATTCTTTACAGCTGAGGCCATAAACTACATCTGCAGGGCTAGCTGATAGCCTGGACAATCGGACACAGAGGAAGAGGAGTGTCAGAGGGTGCGGTAGTGAATAGGGCGAAAGGGAGGTGTCGGGCGGGCACAGAGTGTGATTCTCAGGGAAGAGCAGCGCAGATGAGGGGAGGTTTATTGCCCATGCATAAGACAGAGAGCGGGGGTGACCAGTGCCTGGGGAAGATGCTTGCGAGGGTGAGGAGCCATGCTACGAATCGACAGCGTGCAGAGAGTGGGTCTGGTCAAGACATCTAAAATGGCTGCCGTGCACGACAAAAGTGTGGCATTTCAAAAAAGGCAAGATGGCGCAGACAATGTTTTTCAACACTTCCTCATTTCCTTCGAATCGAACGTTAACAGACGTTGGGGCATATTACCAAAGTTAAGCGATATTTATCGCTAACGATGCTTACCAACGAATTTTTTACCGCTAAGCATCGTCAGAAATTATCAAAGATAAACCTTGCTATTATCAAAGTTTATCACAAATGCGATAATAAACGGCCGCAATGCATGAATATCGCTAAAAACTCAGCGATATTCATACATTACCGAGCTAATGCTCTTAGCCATGTTATCCACCTCCCATTGGAGAACATGGCTAAGAACTGCTCAGGGCAGGTGTTACTTTTTGGAGATATTCGCGCTTAGCGCGAATATCTCCAAAAGTTGGTAATAGGAGATAGATATCTTGCATGTTGTAATGCAAGTTATTGTGGTATATGGAACTCATACCATAATCTCTCAGGAAAGCAGAAACTGATCCTTTTGGGACCGCCTAAAAAGGCCTAGGGGGTGAGGGGTACTCTACTTTGCCCCCTTTTCACGTTCCGAACTATTTTATTTTACTCTCTTCTGTAATTACACAAAATAGCACCGATAAGATGCATCGGAGACACACAGTGAGAGAAAGGAGGCCGGAGATGAAGAAGAGATGTCAAATACACATTGGAGATAATATAGTGGCAGAAGGGAAGTAAATATGAGTAAACTTACCATGTAACATAAAAATGTTGCACTCTATACTATAAGTCTCATTTTATACTACAATCACTTCGCTACAACCTCATAAATTAAAAATAAAAATGAATAATGTCTCAAACAATTTTTGATTTCTAAATATAAATTTATTCTTCAGAATTTTCTAAATTTGAAAGAACTAGTAACATGTCCTCATCAGCAATGTCCTCATGAAAAGTCTGCAATAATGATTCTTGTAACTCTATCGTCTCCAAACACTCGATAAATTCGCCATCAAGAGATTGATCAAAAAAATCATTCAAGTCATCTCCTCCTTCTGACAATATTTCATTATTGGTGCTGTCAATTTCAATCAATGTAGTGGAATCATTCAAGTCATCTCCTCGTGACAATATTTCATTATTGGTGCTCTCAATTTCAATCAATGTAGTGGAATCATTCAAGTCATCTCCTCCTTGTGACAATATTTCATTATTGGTGCTGTCCATTTCAATCAATCTAATGGAATCATACAAGTCATCTCCTCCTTGTGACAATATTTCATTATTGCTGCTCTCAATTTCAATCAACGTAGTGGAATCATTCAAGTCATCTCCTTGTGACAATATTTCATTCTTGGTGCTGTCCATTTCAATCAATCTAATGGAATCATACAAGTCATGTCCTCCTTGTGACAATGTTTCATTATTGGTGCTCTCAATTTCAATCAATGTAGTGGACAATTCAAAAGAAATTGCCACGGTCTCTTCATTGTGAGCCATTTTATTTTGAAATTGCTTGCTGTAAATTGCAGAAAAAAATAATCACTTTCATTTATCGTTTTTAGTAATACATAATATAAAACTAACTTTATCAAGTATTTAGTATAACAGAAGGACTGCAAATAAATAACAGAAAACATTTTTCAAATTATCTTCGGGGGTACAACATAGTTCCCCTTACAAATTAACAACTCACCTTTTCAAAAGTAGGAAAAGTGTTAGTACTGTGTAAATCAAACACCAGAAATTCACCACCAAAAATTCCTCACAAATGTACCTCAGACAGTAGTATCACAAAATGGCTGTGGTTTCCTCTCATTTGACATATATACATAACCAATTAACTTTCATCACACACAAATACAAAACCAAAGTAACATTTTAATTGGTTCTAAATTTCAACACTTTCAAATGTGTTTTCCCCATGCAATTTTCCATAGGACATTTACATACGTCTACAGCCTGAATGGCTGAACGGAATTACACCAAACTTGGCAAAATGGTACATCAAACCTAAGAGGTCAGGAAGGATCTACTATGCCCCCTTATGGTCATTTCCCCCTTCGCTTTGGCCTCCTCTTGTCTCTCAATCCTACCGAGAGACAAGATGGCGGCCGCTACGGACTGTTTGGAATGTTGACAGACGCCGGAGAACCAATCAGCTTCGCAAAGCTCCGTAACGCGAAAAGTACGCGAAGCGGAGCGCTGTTACAGATATATATCTTTTTTTGAACGTTAATTTCTCAAAATCCACTGGAGCACATATATTGAGACCTAGCAAAGGCACATCGGGCTACCAGTCCCTAATATTTTACCAAGTTTCGTGCAAATCCATTCAGCCGTTCGATTATTATTATTATTTTTTTTTTTTGCCCCGCGGGGCCCTTTTAAAACCTCCACATCAAACCTAGGGGGTCAGCGAGGATCTACTATTCCCCCTTATGGTCATTTGCCCCTTCGCTTTCGCCTCCTCTTGTCTCTCGATCCTACCGAGAGACAAGATGGCGGCCGCTACGGACTATTTGGAATGTTGACAGACGCCGGAGAACCAATCAGCTTCGCTTCACAAAGCTCCGTTGCGCGAAAAGTCCGCGTCCTGGGCCGCTGCCCAGTCCGCTGTTACAGATATATATCTTTTTTTAAACGTTAATTTCTCAAAATCCACTGCAGCACATATATTGAGACCTACAAAAGGCACATCGGGCTACCAGTCCCTACAATTTTGCCAAGTTTCGTGCAAATCCATTCAGCCGTTCGGGCTAAAAGTGAGGCCAACCGCCCTATGGAAATTAACATGGGAAAAACGCGTTTTGGGACCCCCCTTTTTTCTCGGCCCCCCCTTGACGAACCCCCCCAAAATTTTCAGGGGCTGCTCAGAAACAAAATGTGCCATTTTCCTGAAAATTTCAGCCAATTCCGTCCACAAACGCCAAAGTTATTAGACATAGAATTTTCAAAAAACCCATAGAGAAAAAATCCTAACTATATATACCTACTGGCGACCGCCAGTAGGTAATATATATATATATATATATATATATATATAAGCAGAAACGCGTCTGCCGAGCGTTTCTTTGTACTCTGAAATATCAATAAAGCCTGTTCAAGTTTTCCCCGGAGCTGTCTCACACTCTGTTCTTACCTGAAGAGAGCCTGGTTGTTGTGTGTTGCCAGTGAGCAGGTACTGACTAGCGAGACGTCCTCTTGTTCTGTTGGATTGGAGCACTGTCTGCAACGCGTCGCCACCCCGGTGCTACACATTTCAACGAGGAGGTATCTGGCACATGGGGAGAGAGTAGGCGGAGGCCAGAATGGACTTGAATTCCTGCAGACAACTGCAGAAAGTCGGAAGTTAGCTACCAACACGATTGGGACATCACATGGTGATTGAGAGGTTCCGTAACTGTATGAGCTCTCACAGAGGATTTCATCACCTAGAATGCAGTTGCCTGGGAAGAGAATACGAGGTGGCTAACAGTCCTTACTGCAGAGGAGGGGCAAGAAACCATCTGACAGGAAGTGGTCACAGCGAACATCTATAATTGAAGTGACCCCCAGGAAAAATAATAGCCAGAGATACGGGCCCTGGTGAAGCTATTTTAAAGCAGAAACGGGTCTGCCGAGTGTTTCTTTGGAGTCTGCACACTGAGAGCGAAAAATCAATAAAGCCTGTTCAAGTTTTCACCGGAGCTGTCTCGCACTCTGTTCTTACCTGAAGAGAGCCTGGTTGTTGTGTGTTGCCAGTGAGCAGGTAATGACAAGCGAGACGCCCTCCCGTTCTGGTGCTACGTGGGACACCTGCAATGTTGGATTGGAACACTGTCTGCAACGCGTCGCCCCCCCCCCCCCCCCCCGGTGCTACACATTTCCACGAGGAGGTATATGGCACATGGAGAGAGAGGAGGCAATATTCTGTTGCCTGTAAGGGGAGACCGGAATGGGCTTGAATTCCTGCAGACAACTGCGGAAAGTGGGAAGTTAGCTGCCAACATGATTGGGACATCACATGATGTATGAGAGGCCCGTAACTGTATGGGCTCTCACAGAGGACTTCATAACCAAGAATGCAGTTGCCTGGAAAGGGAAAATGAGGTGGCTAGCAGTCCTTACGGCGGAGGAGGGGCAAGAAATCATCTGAAAGGAAGTGGTCACAGTGAACACCTATAATTGAAGTGACCCCAGGAAAGAGAATAGCCAGAGAAACGGGCACTGATGAAGCAATTTTAAATCAGAAACACGTCTGCCGAGCAATTCTTTGGACTCTGCACACTTAGAGCGAAAAATCAATAAAGCCTGTTCAAGTTTTCCCCGGAGCTGTCTCGCACTCTGTTCTTACCTGAAGAGAGCCTGGTTGTTGTGTGTTGCCAGTAAGCAGGTACTGGCTAGCGAGACCACCTCTTGTTCTGGTGCTACGTGGGACACCTGCAACGTTGGATTGGAGCACTGTCTGCAACGCATCGCTCCCCCAGTGCTACACATTTCAATAAGAAGGTATCTGGCACATGGGGAGAGAGGAGGCAATATTCTATTGCCTGATAATGGGAGATTGGAATGGGATTGAATTCCTGCAGAGAACTGCAGAAAGTGGGAAGTTAGCAGCCACCACGATTGGGACATCACATTGTGTATGAGAGGCCCCATAACTGTATGGCTCTCACAGAGGACTTCATCACCCAGAATGCAGTTGCCTGGGTAGGGAATACGAGGTGGCTAGCAGTACTTACTGCAGAGGAGGGGCAAGAAACCATCTGGCAGGAAGTGGTCACAGTGAACACCTATAGTTTAAGTGACCCCCAGGAAAGAGAATAGCCAGAGAAATGGGCACTGATGAAGCTATCTTAAAGCAGAAACGTGTCTGCCGAGCATTTCTTTGGACTCTGCACGCTGAGCATGAAAAATCAATAAAGCCTGTTCAAGTTTTCCCTGGAGCTGTCTCGCAGTCTGTTCTTACCTGAAGAGAGCATCTGACATCCCACCTGGTATTCATTCCCACCTGCCCTTCCCACACCTGTTCTCCCCGCCAAAACCACATCTCACATCTCGTCTAAAACACAGCCGTCCCCATCCTCTTAATGATCCCTCCAGGTAACTGCCTTCCCCTATTCTTCCCTTACACCTGCCTGCGAACTGCCTGTGGTATGCAGTGCCCCTGGGTCATGTTTTCCCCTTGTGGCTGCTGCAGTGCCTCTACTTTGCTTTGGGAAAACCTTCACAGGTTTCCCAATCATTGCCTTTGGCACAAATAGCTCCTCAAAACCATCCCCAACATCCACATTCTCTTCTACTTCTTTATCTGATCTCTCTTCTTTACTCCAAACTAACCGTGCTGGGGCTAGCGCTGTTTGGGTCCATCCGTCTTGCTCCCCTGCCAGCTCCCCCATTGTCCTGTCCACTCCTGCCCCCCTTGTGGCTGCGCATTACCCAAAGTGCGTGCAGGCTCTGTCCCCCTTGCTGTCCTGGTCCCCTAGAGTACTCTGCTAGTGGAGAAGCACTTCTGGACATTTCATTATGCCCTACCATTTTGACCTCCATCTGTGCCTGACCCCCCCCCCCTTGTAACTGAGGTAAGCCTTTCCCCTGCCATTGTCTCTGAACCTTGGACCGAGTCTTCAGATAAAAATTCCAAAATGGAGCCCGCACCACTCTGCCTCTCCCCCTCACATCACTGTGCCTTAGATCTGCCTGGCCCCTCATTGCATTGGTTACTTTCTCATCCTATTTTTTGTGTGAGTAACAAGGACCCCCTGAACCATGTATGCAATGATTCCTAGGACAGGGATATATCAATTGCGCTTTATCATTCCTAGGCAATCTACAGATTAATTAAAATAATATAGCACCAATCTATATCAAAATTAGAATAACTATAAATTATCAGTTACCATAGAAAAACAATTATTGAAGAGAAAAGGCAGTCATAATAATAAAAACAGATTATCAAAAAAGGAAAGGTTTACAATTTTTAATTTTAAGTGGGTTATTTAAAAGTCCTTAAACAAGGATACATATAATATATTCATCAATACAAAACATGTAAACAGAAAAATAAAAAGAGAGAAGTGTCACTATGTTAGATATACTTCATAACAGTTTCAAACTTAAAAAGTGGCAATAATACAGTTATATTCTTTTCGACGAGTGTTTCGGCGTTTTGACACGCCTTCTTCAGGAAAAAGCCACGACAAAATCTTTATATAGATTATAACACCCGATCGACAAAGTACATGGATACACAGTGGATATTGGTCCTGGGTAGGTAGGGAAGACGGGAAATTGTTTTCTGAAAATGGACTCCTGGTTTCAAGCTTATAGCCGCTGCAAACGATAATGCACAAAGGTTTTAGATCCGCCTGTATTATTTAAAACGCGGGATTCAGCCAACAGTTCCTGATTAAGTTCCTAAATCTTTTTTGATCACCGCGGCGTTTAGTTTCTTCATTCCCTTTCGTTTTTAAGTTCCGATATGTAGAGGGCTGATTTTTTGGTTTATTGCCCCTGCAAACGGTACTTGATAACAGTTTTACGCTCCGTCCCTCTAGCTTCAAAATGCGGGAGTCAGCAAGCAATGCCTGATAATGCCGCTAAACTACTTCAACCGCAACGTCTCTGTTGATCAGGGAAACTTTCTCATTCTATGCACGCCGTGCAGTCCTGCTCCCACCACGGGTGCCCTACCCCCCAAATGCACCCTTCTTTGACATTTTAGCCCTGGCTCTGGTGGTGGAGGAGCCCTCAAACACTGCAGTTGCTAACCCACCTGAGTCCCTCCTTGCCAGCCAAATCCTGTGCACGCTCAACTACCACGCCTCTGCACTGTCCATCAGCAGATCCACCCGGGCCGCTGCCCGTAACAGACGGATGGCTTCCAGGACTCATGGGTCTGCCATCCCTCCACAGCTTGCCTCCAATGCCTGCATGGCCCTAAAAACAGCCCTGCCTACTTCACGCTACCAGTCACTGCATACCCTTCTCTAAAATGTTGCCTGCTAGTCCAAAAAACACTTTTCTGCCTAACCTGCCACCCCAACCCATTAAATGTAGCCCGACTCTACCAATGTTGTCTTGGGCTGAATCTGGCTTTGCTATGGCCTACGGTGATGTCTGATTATAGGAAGCAAAAATAAAAAACAGGACCTGGTGCTGTCTCTCTCCTCTTTTGACTCCACATGAAAGGGTGGAATATGAGAGGAAACAAGGGAGATATTTTATGGATACAGAGTTTTCAAACTTAAACACGTGTGTGCCTGAGAGGTGTTACCACCTCATTAAAGAAAGGTCTGTGATGAGGTAGGATTGAAAAGGTAATGACTCCACCCTCTCTATTACAAAGCAGGCCAACGCCGTCTCGTCCTCCTGCTTCAAAACTCTCCGCATGCTCCGCCAGATCTATAGGTGGATCCCCACCAAAACAAGAAGATCGGTCACCCAGGCCCTCGTCAGCAGCAGGCTGGACTACAGAAATGCCCTCTACGTGGGAGCCTCGGCCAAAAGTCCTGAAACAAGTACAATGCATTCAGAACGCCTCCGCACGCCTGATCCTCGACATCCCTCGCCACAACCACATCACACCCTAACTGAGAAACCTGCACTGGCAACCCCTCAACAAGGGGATCACCTTCAAGCTCCTCACCCATGCACACAAGGCACTCAACAACACCGGACCAGCATACCTCAACAGGCGACTCACCTTCTACCCCCCCGACCGCCAGCTCCGCTCCGCCGACCGTGCCCTCACCACCGTCCTCCGCATCCGAGGAACGACCTCCGGCGGTAGATCATTCTCCCACCTTGCCGCCAAGACCTGGCACACCCTCCTCATCCTCCTACGGCAGACCCAGGACCTGCTAACCTTCGAAAGACTACTCAAGACCTGGATTTTCAAGCAGTAGCAGCACCCCCTTCCCCCAAGTGCCTTGAGACCCTCCCGGGTGAGTAGCATGCTTTACAAATGCTCTGATTGATTGATTGATTACAAATGGACTCTTTTCTAGCATAAGCCCAGGGGGAGACCACTATATCTACTGTGATAATTCCCTCATTCAGCAGGCCATCCTAACATGTACCAAGCACCTTTTCCCTTTTTTATTTCTATATGGGAAGCTGTAGTTCATTGTAATAGCAAAAAGAACAATTGATGGACAGAATGCTGGACAATGTCAAACATTCACCTGAATATAGAGATCTGGGCCTAAATCTATAGTTTTTCTGCTCCCCGTGCCATTCCATTTTAAAACCTGCCATATGCAATTCAGTCTTGACTCAGCTCCCCATGAGAACAGTCCAGCCCTAACTGCCAGGCCAGGTCCTCCCTGGATTGGAAACAAGCATCCTGGCTAGATAGACTCAAGTGGCATGAAGAGCACGGGACCCACGTCTGGGCATACCCGTCCCACTCTTGGTGACAAATACAAAAATAACAATTGATGGACAAAATGCCGAACAATGTCAAACATTCACCCAGTACAGAGATCGGAGCCTAAATCCATTGTTTTCCCAGGTCTCCTTTGGGTCCCATGCTCACTGCACCACTGGCTGGGTCTGAACTGGGGTGGTGGGGTGAGCAAAAGAGCAATGGATTAAACCCATATTGTTGTTAGTGAAGGTGAATGTTTGCATTGTTCAGCATTAAGTCCATCATTTATTCTTTTTTCTTTTGTTGCCCTAAGTGGGAAGTGTATGCCCAGACGTGAGTCCATGCTCACTGCGCCACTGGATTTAATCCAGTCTGGTTGATGAGGGGTGATACCCCGAAACTGGTCCTATGAGGCTTGTTTCGGGTCCAGGGAGGACCTGGCGTAGTAGTTTGGGCTGGACTGTTCACATGAGGAACAGGGTCAAGACTGATTTGAATATGGCTGTGTCCAAACTAGGGAGGTGTGGTGAGCAAAAGCATGATGGTTTAAACCCAGATCTTTGTGAGTGGTAGTGAATGTGTGCATTGTTCAGCCTTCTGTCCATCATTTGTTCTTTTTGCATTCATTGTAATAGGAAAGGGCAGATTCCCTCTCTGAAATTTCAGTTTGAGGCCTTTAAGTGTAACCCTGCAGAATTACAACAATGGTAACTGATCACAAGGGGATACAACACAATTGTACTGTATATTTAACGCTGTTAGTGTTTAAATATGTTTTTCTCTGTTCCTAGGAGCAGCCTCCCTAACTTTATAGTAAACAGAAAAACTAAATTAAATTCTATGTCAGGACTGGAGGTGAGGATTATGGTTGATCTGCTTTCGCTTTCATATAATTTCTCAAAACAGCAGTCATTTTAACATTCCCCAAAAACTATTTTCCCATGAACACCAGGGAAAACATCAACAGATTATTAGTCCTTCTTTATTGTACATAACTCAGGGTCCCATATAGTCTTTCCTCACTGCCTAAACTCCCTCTTTCTTGGCTGATCAGCTGCCAGTTAAGTGCCCTTGCTATTTCTTTAGAGGTGTTTTATTCTCCTTGGTTGTTTTTTTTTCAGACTATGTTTAATGCATTAATATCGTGGGACTTAGAATGTTATGTACTCCGCCTCTGGGCGGTACGGTTGTTACAGTTTTATTTCCTTTTCAGAGCCGTAATCTGGCTATGGGACCGCTAATGCGGCCAGGGACCGTTTCAATAAACGTGGTATGCTCTGCAACCGCTAGAGGGCACTGCTCTGTGTGCCTCGCTGGCTTCAGATGGTGCATCTTATTCTCCTCTTCGCAGCAGGAGACGGCGTTGCTGGAGCTGGAAGCCGCAGAGCCTTGTCCCCTGCTGTCAAGGGTTCTCCCAGACAACCGTGTCCGTATTTACACTGAAGTTAGTGAATGAGGTCCTTGGGGGTGCTAAGCGCCTGCTTGGGGTCCCTTTCAAAGCAGGCGAGATGTGGGGTGTTGGGTGGGGTTTCGTTTAGTGTCTTGTCATGGACTGGTTATTGCTTTAAGAAGGCTGGGCCCTGCTATTACCATGAGCTCGGTGAAGTCCAGGTATCGAGTGTCTGTGAGCTGAACTGGCTGCAGAGACGCCCTGCCATCGTGGCAGTTGTGATAATTCACAATTATAGCTGGAGCTGTTCTGAGGTCGGTATTTCCCAATATACGGAGCACTGGAGCTGTGTGTCAGGGAGAAGGTGACAAAACCAAAAGGACTTCAAAGGAAAGAGGCGGCGGTTACAGTTATTATTTTTCAGTTTATACAATGTGAATCAAATGTATAAAGTAATTGACGCTCATATCAAAATACAAAGAGATTACTTAACATTGACAATATATTATTGACCCATGGTGGATGCTCCCACTCCTTTAATAGGAATGAGTACTATCCTTGTGGCAAATCCAGCAAGTGTCATTTCAGTGGAAGATTTGAATGTTACTCAGTCTGAGCCAGATTACTCTGTCGCCCAGGAGCAAACTAATTTCTTAAAGAAAGGATTAAGAAACGCATACAGGAACTGATATGAGTTCATAACTAAATTGAGATATGATGGGATAAACATCCCAGATTAAGACAGAACAGCTCTAGAAGTGCCAGATTTACTACAGAAGCCCACCTAGATTTCTTCCTTGCCACACCTGGCATAAATGTATGGTGGGTTGATATTAATCTAACTATTTTCTCTGTATCAATGTAGTGAAGTCAGGAAAATGGGACATTTTTCAAAGTGACTTCTTTTTTACACATCGTCTTTCATTTGTAAGGCAGAAATGCATCGAAAATCAATAGGTAATAACAGTTGCTCTCGAATTCTGTGTTACCTTAAGTCTCCCGATAGAAATGGTACCTCACTGGTGTGGGTATGTAGAAGTAGACCTCAGAAAGGCCTAACAGTGCTAGGGGTTCTCCCTTCTCTGCACACAAGTCCTCAGACCAGCAGATAGAAGTTGGCACGGAAACTGAAATGAGGTGGAACTACATTCACACAATACCCTTCGGCAGTGTATGAAGTAGCACAAGGAGTAGAAGAACCATGGGTCTTTTATACCCACACAGGAGCTCAAAAGAAGGCGGTAGAAGCACACATAGGAAGAGGTACTTACATAAATGGCCATACAGAGAATGCACAGTCAACAGTAAAGGAGGAGCCAACAGTTGCTGACTTTAGTAAAGACATCCTGACAGTGACAAACCTAAGCAGGTGCATGGGCAGCTACAGACTCTTCTGAGCATGTGCAGAGTAGCAGAGGCTAAGTATAGCCATTACATGAGCACAGCACAAGGGCAAGCAACAGCGAAGAAGGAAAAAGCACATGGTGAGCACATGGTTAGACAAGATGGCTGCTGAAAACAAGATGGCTTCAGCTAAATGCTAACAGCGATCTCTGCCAAATTCCTACAGACGACTCTTTTAGCGTTAGCTGAAGACATCTATAAGCTAGAAGAATCTAAGTATATATCATGTACATCAATTTGCATTATTTCATCAACTTCTTTGTCTGGTATACGCTGGGCATTCATTTGTTTAACATAACGTCTGGTAGGTGTACAAGCAGTGATACAGATGGAGCAAAGCATTGGACCACATTGTATACATCTGCAGCATGTCAGTAGAATTGCAACTAATATACACAGCACTGACAATAGTTTCCAGTCCCAGGTTGTAAATAATGTCCAAAACCAGCTTGCCAAATTCCATGTGCCAGTATCAGGGTGAATCTCAGCAACAATTCTATGCAACTTAGAGATCGCATCAAAAACTGAAGGGGCATGATCTGGAATGTACACGCAGCAGCTTCTTCTGATGATGCGACATGCACCACTTTGATCAGCCAGGACTACGTCCAGGACCATACGGTTTTGGAGCACCACAATCCTCGCAATCTGTAGTTCCTCTGTGATGTTTCCAAGTGCCACAGCTTCTACGACACGGGTCAAAAAACTAATTTTCCTACTTTACAGTTCAGCACCAACAAATAAGAACAGCCCCAACTTAAAATCAACATATTGCTGCAGTGCGGTGTCCGCCTGATCCACCTCATCATTACCTATTGTTCTTTTGTATCTGTTCTTGGAAATGTCATTAAACAGTCGATAGTCCTTGTGATAGGATGTCACTACCCATGCACTCCTCCAATCACTCAGCCAGTTGCATTTCTTTATCTAATCACTGCGCCAAAACACAAGCATTTATAAATTCCCTGTGCACTCTCATTGCAGTACTCTAATCATCCAGTCACTACCCATTTACTCACACAATGACCCAGGCACTCACACATGCACTGCAACAATCAGCTTAGCACTACAGATGCAGTCCAGCCATCTCCTTGTCACTACCCGTGCACTCCTCCAATCACCCAGACAGCACCACGTACTTAACTAATAACTGCACCAAAACCTAAGCACTTATAGATTCACCACACACTCTCCTTGCAGTACTCTAATGATCCAGTCACTACCCATGACCCCCTCCAATCACCCAGCCAGCACCATGTGCTTATCCAACCACTGCGCCAAAACCCAAGCACTGATAATTCACCATGCACTCTCCTTGCAGTACTCTAATCATCCAGTCAGTATTCATGTACTTATGCAATGACCCAGGCACCAACACATGCACTACTACAAACCCCTGACCACTACTGATGCCGTCCAGCCACTCCTTGTCACTACCCATTCACTCCTCTAATCACTCAGCCAGTTCCATTTCCTTATCTAATCACGGCGCCAAAACACAAGCAATTATAAATTCCCCATGCACTCCCCTTGCAGTACTGTAATCATCCAGTCACTACCCATGTACTCATGCAATGACCCAGGTACTAACACATGCACTGCTACAATCCCCTGACCACTACTGATGCAGTCCAGCCATCTCCTAGTCACTACCTATGCACTCCTCCAATCACTCAGCCAGTTCCATTTCCTTATCTAATCACTGCGCCAAAACACAAGCAATCATAAATTCCCCATGCACTCTCCTTGCAGTACTCTAATCATCCAGTCACTACTTATGTACTCATGCAAGGACCCAGGCACTCACACATGCACTGCAACAATCAGCTGAGCACTACTGATGCAGTCCAGCCATCTCCTTGTCAATACCCATGCACTCTTCCAATCACCCAGACAGCACCATGTACTTATCTAATAACTGCACCAAAACCTAAGCACTTATAGATTCACCACACACTCTCCTTGCAGTACTCTAATGATCCAGTCACTACCCATGACCCCCTCCAATCACCCAGCCAGCACCATGTGCTTATCCAACCACTGCGCCAAAACCCAAGCACTTATAAATTCACCATGCACTCTCCTTGCAGTACTCTAATCATCCAGTCAGTACCCATGTACGTATGCAATGGCCCAGGCACTAACAAATGCACTGCTATAATCTCCTGGGCACTACTGATGCAATCCAACCATCTCCTTGTCCATACCCATGCACTCTTCCAATCACCCAGCCAACACGATTTACTTATCCAATCACTCCGCCAAAACCCAAGCACTTATAAATTTACTATTTACTCTCCTTTCAGTAAAGTAATCATCCAGTAACTACCCATGTACTCATGCAATGACCCAGGCACTAACACATGCACTGCTACAATCCACTGAGCACTACTGATGCAGTCCAGCCATCTCCATCTCCAGTCCAGTCCAGCCAGAAGTGTGGCTCACCGGTTAGAGGAGGCAGTCCCTGATGCAGAGGTCAGACCCGGGACCACGGTTCAATCCCCGACGCGGCAGGGTCTTGAGCTCAAAATGTCCATGGACTCAATAATTCTCGCCTCGGTGCCTACTCGAATCGTGGGTTCACACTCTGCAACTCTGGGCAATAGCTTGCTTAATCTCCACTACGGCCCCACCGCGATGGGATGCCTGGTCTTCACCTTGGGGATGCCCAGTAGGAGGTAGTCTCGCAGGGAAAGGCCAGGACGGGTTCCCAAAGCAAGCGCCTTGAGACCTTATGGTGAAAAGGCGCTATATAAGAACGTATGATTTATGATTTACGATTTACCCATGCACTCCTGCAATCGCCCAGACAGCACCATGTAATTATCCGATCACCTCGCCAATATAGAAGTACTTATAAATTCACCATGCACTCTCTTTGCAGTACTGCAATCATCCACTCACTACCCATGCACTCATACAATGGCCCAGGCACTCACACATGCAATGCTAGAATCCCCAGAACACTACTGATACAGTTCAGCCATTTCCTGACAGTACCCATGCACTTCTCCAATCACCCAGCCAGCGCCATGTACTTATCCAATCATGCTGCCAAAACCCAAGCACATCTAAATTGACCATGCACTCTCCTTGCAGTACTGTAATCATCTAGTCACTACCCGTTAACTCCTCTATCCACCCAGCCAGCACCATGTGCTTATCCAATCACTCCGCCAAAACCCAAGCACTTATAAATTCACCATGCACTCTCCTTGCGGTACTCTAATCATCCAGTCAATACCAATGTACTCATGCAATGACTCAGACACTAACACATGCACTGCTACAATCCCCTGAGCACTACTGATGCAGTCTAGCCATCTCATTGCACCCATGCACTCCTCCAATCACCCAGCCATTTCCATGTCCTTATCTAATCACTGCGCCAAAACATAAGCACTTATAAAGTCGCCATGTACTCTCCTTGCAGTACTGTAATCATCCAAAAACTGCCCATGTAACAGGCAATGACCCAGACACTAACACATGCACTGCTACAATCCCCTGACCACTACTGATGCCGTCCAGCCATCTCCTTGTCACTACCCATGCACTCCTCCAATCACTCAGCCAGATCCATTTCCTTATCTAATCACTGCACCAAAACACAAGCACTTATAACTTCCCCAGGCACTCTCCTTGTAGTACTCTAATCATCCAGTCAGTACCCATGTACTTATGCATTTGCCGAGGCACCAAACACATGCACTGCTACAATCCCCTTAGCACTACTGATACAAGTCAGCCATCTCCTTGTCACTACCCATGCAATCCCCCAATAACCCAGACAGTACCATGTACTTATCCAATCACCTCGCCAAATCAGAAGCACTTTTAATTTCACCAAGCACTCTCCTTGCAGTACTGTAATCATACTTTCACTACCCATGTACTCATGCAATGGCCCAGGCACTCACACAGGCAATGCTACAATCCCGAGAGCATACTGATACAGTCCAGACATCTCCTGTTACTACCCATGCACTCCTCCAATCACCCAGCAAGCACAATGTACTTATCCAATCACTCTGCCAAAACCCAAGCACTTATAAATTGACCATGCACTCTACTAGCATTACTCTAATCATCCAATCAGTACCCATGTACTTATGCATGTGACCAGGCACCAAACACACACACTGCTACAATACCCTGAGCACTACTGATGCAGTCCAGCCATCTCCTCGTCACAAACCACACACTCCTCCAATCAACTAGCCAGTTCCATGTACTTATCCAATCACTTTGCCAAAACACAATCACTTATAAATTCACCATGCACTGTCCTTGCAGTACTCTAATCATCCAGTCACTACCCATGTACTCATTCAATGACCAGTCACTAACACATTCACTGCTACCATCCCCTGAGCACTGCTGATGCAGTCCAGCCATCTCCTTGTTACTACTCATGAACTACTCCAATCATCCAGCCAGCACAATGTGCTTATCCAATAAATCCGCCACAACCCAAGAACTTATAAATTCACCAGGCACTCTCCTTGCAGTACTCTAATCATCCAGTCATTACCCATGTACTTATGCAATGGCCCAGGCACTAAGACATGCACGGCTACACTCCCCTGAGCACTACTGATGCAGTCCAGCCATCTCCTTGTCACTACCCACGCACTCCTCCAATCACCCAGCTAGTTCCATGTCCTTATCTTATAACTGCACCAAACCCTAAGCACCTCTAGATTCACCATGCACTCTCCTTGCAGTACTGTAATCATCCAGTTACTACCCGTTAACTCCTCCAATCACCGAGCCAGCACCATGTGCTTATCCAATCACTCCACCAAAACCCAAGCACTTATAAATTCACCATGCATTCTCCTTGCAGTACTCTAATCATCTAGTCAGAACCTATGTACTTATGCAATTACCCACGCACTAACACAGGCACAGCTACACTCCCCTGAGCACTACTGATGCAGTCCAGCCATCTCCTTGTCACTACCTATACACTTCTCCAATCACTCAGCCAGCAACATTTACTTATCTAATCACTGCGCCAAAATCCAAGCACTTATAAATTCAGCATGCACTCTCATTGCAGTACTCTAATTATCTAGTCAGTACCCATGTACTTATGCAATTGCCCAGTACTAACACATGCACTGCTACAATCCCCTTAGGACTACTGATGCAGTCCAGGCATCTCTTTGTCACTACCCATGCACTTCTCCAATCACCCAGCCAGTTCCATGCGCTTAACCAATCACTCTGACAAAACCCAAGCACTTATAAATTCACCATGCACTCTCCTTGAAGTACTCTAATCATCCAGTCACAACCCATGTACTCATTCAATGACCCAGGCACTCACACATGCACTGCAGCAATCCCCTGAGCACTACCGATGCAGTCGAGCCATCTCCTTGTCACTACCAATACACTCCTCCAATCACCCAGACACCACCATGTACTTATCCAATCAGCTCCCCAAAATAGAAGCACTTATAGATTGACCATGCACTCTCCTTGCACTACTGTAATCATCCATTTACCACCCATGTACTCATGAAATGGCCCAGGCACTCAAACATGCAATGCTACAATCCCCAGAGCACTACTAACACAGTTCAGCCATCTCCTGTCACTACCCATGCACTCTTCCAAACAACCTGCCAGTTCCATGTACTCATCCAATCACTCCGCCAAAACACAAGCACTTATAAATTCACCATGCACTGTCCTTGATGTCCCAAAATGCAATACTTATTGCACTCACCTGTGAGGCCCAACTGGGGAGTAAAATTAAGCAAATCTCGTTGCTCTGCAAATGAGGTTCTCAGGCTGTGACCAAGGACCAAAAGGTATGAAACGTGTAAGGCACAATGAATGAAATTGTTTGACTATGCCGGCGTGCCAATAAAAATAACCTGCTATGGAGTGCGCCTTAAATGTTTGGGCATTTTTGGTTTTGAATATATTAACGCGGCTGTCCAGCCGTGAAAACAGCACCATTCCATTACTATGTGAGGAGCCACAGGGGCATGGAACTCTCCAAGCCTCTCTTTGGATTAGCGTATGTCTAGTAAATAATTTTAAAAACTGGCGTTGACATTCAGAGGCCCACTGGGGTGCAAATAACAATAATTGTAATTTTGGGAACATCAGCGCAGAATGAAGCAAGGTTTCAACATAAGTGGGAACACTAGTTGTCCCAAAATGCAATAGTAATTGCACTCACCTGCAAGGCCCACTGGGGAGAAAAATGAAGCAAATCTCGGTGCTCTGCCAAGGTGGCTCTTGGCCTGTGACCAAGGACCAATAGGTGTTAAAATGCGTACTGTATGATGGATCAAACTGTTTGACTATGCCGGTTTGCCAATAAAAATAATCTGCTGCAGAGTGCGTCTTAAATCCTTTGGTCATTTTTGGTTTTGTATATATTAACACAGCCGTCCTGCAGTAAAGACATCACCATCCCATTACCATGTGAGGAGCCGCAGCGGCATAGAACTTTCTGAGCCTCTCTACAGAGCAGCGGATGGGCAGTAAATAATTGTAAAAACTGACGTTCACATTCAGAGGCCCATTGGAGTGCAAATAACAACATTTGTATATTTGGGAACATCGGCGCAGAATGAAGCAAGGTTTCATCATAAGTGGGAACACTACATGTCCCAATATGCAATACTCATTGGAATCACCTTTGTGGCCCCACTAGGGAGTAATATGAAGCAAATCTCGTTGATCTGCAACTGTGGTTCTCAGCTTGTGATGAAGGACCAGGTGGTCTGAAATGCTTACCACACGATGAATGAAACTATTTGACTATGCCAGTGTGACAATAAAGTAAATCTACTTTGGAGTGCCTCTTAAATGCTTTGGGAATTTTTGGTTTTGAATATATTAACACAGCCGTCTTTCCATGAAGACAGCACTATCTCATTACTATTTGACGTGCCGCAGGGGCATGGAACTTTCCGAGCCTCTCTTCGGAGCAGCGGATGGGCAGTAATTAATTGTAAAAATAGACATTGAGGGGTGTGGCTTGAGCGCCGCACAAGATGGCGGCTTAGCGGCGGAGCTCCGCTTCTCGAGCGCCGATTCCGGCAAATTTCACCCGTTTTTACCGGTGCACTTCGACAACAAAGCCCAGCACCACTTGGGGGAGCATGAGGTGAGCCAGTCGCTCTGCTCCTTTTCTCTTCAACTCGCGGCTATGCTGTAAATTTTGCCGCGACGCGGACCGCTTTTACTGCGGCCGCCATTTTCTTTTTCATCTATTTTTGTGCGAATGCCGATTTTTCAAGTACAATGCTTCCATTTATGCTTTCTACCGTCGTTCATGCCATCTGCTTCCTTCTTTTGCCATAACCAGGATTCTATATGGTGCATTTCCAGTCAGCATCGTATTTTTTCCTCATTTCCTGTTTTCTGATGGCTGCCATTTTGTCACTTGAATGAATGGAATTGCACTTCTTCGACATCGCTATGACTGTTTGGCTCCTTTTTGACCGCGTTTCAGTGTGAACATTAACTTTTTGAATTCCTCAGTCTCTTCTTTGGGCACTAATTTCACGGAAATATTTTCTGAGGACTGTAGCTGTGTCATTGGTTGTTCACTTCCTACATGGGGAAATTGCGTAACCTCAAGCTCTCGTCTTCGGCCAAACTACGCAATTTCTCAGATTCTGACTCAGCAATCCCAAATATGGAGGATCCTGCTCCTCACAAACCTGACTTAACTCCTGGGGCGATTCCGAAAACGATTTCTTCCAGTAAACTTTCACAATCTGCTTCGACAAAACGCCTAAAGAAAGATCCTCCCTCCCCAGGTTCTTCTTCACATTCTGCCTCAATGGAACTCATTCTTGAGGAAATTCGTGCGCTAAAGCCCTTCATGGCTGAAACTACAAAGACACTACAATTCCTTCATGATAAATGGTCCTCTCTTGAATCGAGTGTTCTCTTGGTGGAACAATCAACGGAGTCCCTTCAGGCCTCATGTTCTCGGATTTCAGTTCTGGAAAATGACATTTCACTTCTAAGGAGGCAGACGGAGGAGTTGGAAAACCGAAATCGCAGAAACAATCTAAGAATTTATGGACTTCCTGAACATACAGAGGGATCCAACCCTACTGCATTTTTTCAATCTTTTCTGCCTAAAATTTTGGATCTTCCTCCCTCCTCTATGCTCAACATTCATCGCGCACATAGACTGGGTCCTAAAATTTCTGCCAAACCTCGCGGCGTCATCATGCTGTTCCTGCAATACACCGATCTCCTTCAAGTACTTTCAGCTGCCAAGGCTAAAAAGCAAATTATGTGGGAGGGCCATCGGTTGTATCTTTCCTAGGATGTGGCCAAGGTGACAGCTGACCGTCGGAAACAATTTTTGGATTTGAGACCACAATTGCGGGCTCTGAATGCCACGTTTGGTTTACTTCACCCATGTCTCTTTAAGGTAACCTACAAGGACAAAACCACGACGTTTGAGGATCCACTTGTCCTTCAAGACTTTCTTCACCAATATGGAGCTGATGTCATGGACACTGCAAGAGCTGTTTGATTTTGTCTAATTTAATTATTTGTTTTCCTCATCCCATCATGTTACTTTATTGTTCTTTCTTTATTTGCTGATATTGTCCTGCACTAGTATGTCTTGTTTTCTCTATTAATCCTTTGTCTTTTCATTTTCTTTCCAGATATGCTCCCCTCCTCTTCACCCCAGTGTTATCCATTCATTTTGTTCTATGCTGGATTTTCGGATGTTCGATGGTGTCTGTTCTGTTGTTGATGTCGTCATCTTCTGGCGTCATCATCCCCGTTCTTCGTTCTGTATCCATTGGTATGTTTCTTAGATGTCTTCTTTTGCTCTGTTCTGTCCATTATCTCTTACTTTTTTCTCTCTTTTTTCCCTCTTTTTCTCTACTTCTTTCTTCTTTTTCTTTGGTCCACACCTTATTCTCTTCATTTTGTTTCTCTTACCTGCCTTTTTATCTCTACTTCTCTTATTCTCATCTCTTTTCATCATCTCCTTTTTCTATTTTATCTAATTTCCTATATCATTCCTTTCTTGATTTAAATTCCGAGTAGTTACTTGGAACGTTAAGGGTTTGAACAACCCTATTAAACGACAATGAGTTTTAACGCATCTTACTAGCCTTAAAGCTGATGTAGCTCTCCTCCAAGAATCCCACCTTTCGGAAACTGAGGCTTTGAAGCCAAAACGTTGCTGGGTGGGTTATGTTTTCCATTCTCCAGCTATGGGTAAGAAAAATGGAACCGTGATATTGTGCCATAAAAAGTTAAATGTTTCTGTTGTATCTCAAGAATGTGACGTTCATGGACGTTGGGTACTTGTTAAACTAAATATAGATAAGATACCTGTAGTTATTTTTAATGTTTACGCTCCTACTGGTGTTGATAAATTGTTTTGCCTGCTATTTCAGATAAATTAGTTACACTTGATGAGAAATATGTTATTTTCGGTGGTGACTGCAACCAAGTATTTGATCCTATTTTGGACAGGAACTCCAAAGTCAAATTTGTTACCTCCAAAATGCACTCCCAATTCACTGCATCTATTCATAACAATGCATTAGTGGATATTTGGAGAATTTGCAACCCCGACCTCAGAGAATACACTTTCTATTCCCCCTCTCACCAATCCCAGTCTCGCATCGACTACCTTTTCTTTAGTAAATCCTTAGCTCAACTCGTCCTTCATTCGGACATCGGATCCATTTTCCTCTTATCCTCTTGGGGGCAAGTAACCATCAAAGAAGTTGAGGATACGCTAAAAGTCATCAAAAGCGGATCTCCCAGGGACCCCGCCCCGCTACGCACCCTCAAGGAAGTAGCCTCCGTCATCATTCCTCCCCTCACCCACTTGATAAATGTGTCATTACAACAAGGAGTCGTCCCTACTAGCTGGAAAGCGGCAGCTGTCAAAGCACTCTTAAAAAAACCTTCCTTGGACCCGGGGGAACTGGCCAATTATCGACCAATTTCCCTTCTCCCCGGGACCAGCAAGATTGCGGAGAAACTGGTGAACAAGAAACTCTCCCAGTATCTTGAATCTAACAAGCTGTTAAAAAATTCGCAGACAGGGTTCCGTCCAGGACAGGGCACTGACATCGCCCTCCTGGCGGCGGTGGAGGAGGCCAGAGCACTCTTGGACGAAGGGGGATCAGTGGCAGTGATCCTCCTCGACCTGAGTGCGGCCTTTGATACCGTTAACCACCAACTTCTGATTAAACGGCTCAAGAGGGTAGGAGTGGAGGGCACAGCTCTATCTTGGCTCTCCTCCTTTCTGGCCCAACGATCCTTTCAAGTTTGGGAAAATAACACCTGCTCCTCCGAAACACCCCTCCAATGTGGGGTCCCTCAGGGCTCCTCCCTGAGCCCCACATTGTTTAACATCTATATGTCCCCATTGGAGGAGGTTGTGACCCCGTTCGGAGTGAGCATCGTTAGCTACGCGGACGACACTCAGCTAGTGGTCTCCCTTTCCCACCCTATCCAACAACCTGCGGATTTATTCAATTGTTTGACGCAGATACAAGGGTGGATGAATAGCTCAGTCCTAAAACTGAATGGCTCAAAGACGGATATTCTCCTGCTGGGTCAGAAAGGACTCACCCTCCCTCAGAACATCTGGCCACCCTGTCTGGGCCCCCTCCCTGACCCAAAACAGGAAGTAAAAAGCCTGGGTGTATGGATTGAATCCGACCTCTCATTCACTACACAAGCAAAAAGAGTAGCCGGTACTTGCTTCGGGTTACTGAAATCAATGAGAAAGATCCTGCACCTACTTCCCCGTACGTCGCAGAGACTGCTCATCCAAGGACTTATACTTTCCAGGCTAGACTATAGCAACATCGTCTACCTGGGAGCCCCCGAAGTAACTCTGAATAAATTACAGAGAATACAAAACGCCGCCGCACGAATTCTGACCGATACCCCCGCCAGAGCCTCAGTCAAACCTGCACTGAAGCTCCTTCACTGGCTCCCTGTGAGGGAACGAGTAATATTCAAAGCTCTTTGCCTGGCGCACAAACTACTGCAGAACCTAGGCCCCCCGATTCTCAGGAAGTTTATAAAACCATATAAGGCCCCAAGATCTCTCCGATCGGATAAAGAGAACTTCATCATCCTTCCCAGATTCAAGAAAGCTCGCACGGGGGGAAGACGCTTCGCGGTCCACACCGCTCGTCTCTGGAATGCTCTCCCCCGTGACCTGAGAACAGAACCGAGCTACCTTCGCTTCAGGAAACGGCTGAAAGCTCACTTGTTCCCTTAAATGCCACGTTCGCATTCCCTGATTCTACTGTCTTCACTCCCCCCCCCTGTTCTTCGCCCGGAACCACAGTTGTAGGGATTTTTCAGCGCTGGGATACCTCAGGGGGACTACCCGCTTTATAAACTTTTTTAATAATAATAATAATAATAATCTCAGATCACGCTCCCGTTTTTGTTGATCTTGACCTCATTCCCTTTTCTCCTCACCCTGGCCGCTGGAGATTTAAAAACTCTTTACTCCTTGACTCTGTTTCTTGTACACAGTTTAATGTCTTTGCCACTTAATTTTTGACACTTAACCACCTCCCTGATTCATCCTTTGTGATGGTGTGGGACTCTTTTAAAGCAGCTGTCAGAGGCTTTGTCATTAATTATGTTTCCCAAAAGAAAAAAGAATCAATATCCAAGTCAACCCAACTTCTGGATAAAATTAAACAATTGGTATACACTTATTATAATTCTGGTTCTGAATCTTCCCTCCGAGAACTCATCGGAGCTAAATTCACTTTTAATAAATTCACCACAACCGCTGCTTCCAATTCTTTACTAAAATGCAATTCCCGCTACTATGGTGGCCACAATAAAATGGGGAAGTTACTGGCTAATTACCTTAAGATACGGAAAGACAGGACAAAGATTGATTCTATCCAAGGCCCTGCTGGGATATATTTGTTTAAAGATAAGGATATACTACATGAATTTGTCTCTTTCTATCAAAATCTATATACTCCCGAATCCTGTCCTGATTCCGCTGATCTTTTCGCTTATTTTCAAAACATTCCTGCCCCCCCCTCTTCTCATGTTGATTTTCACTCACTTCATTCGGACATCACCATTACTGAAATTTCGCATGCCGTCTCCGTGCTCCGGCGTGGTAAGGCGCCTGGACCTGACGGTTTCACTATTGAATTTTACAATCACTTTTCTTCTCTTCTCCTTCCTAAACTACTCCTATTATTCCAATCTTTTTCTGACTCTGGCTCATCCCGTGGAACCTTTCAGGAAGCGCTAATCCGCTTAATTCCTAAGACCGACAAGGATCATACTTTGTGTAAAAATTATCGCGCCATTTCCCATGTAAATACAGATTATAAGATTTTCGCCAAAATTGTAGCCCTTAGATTAGACCCCCTTTTACCCGAATTAATTGGTCCAGAACAATCAGGTTTCGTTAAAGGTCGCCTTTTGTCCGATAATTCTCGTGTTTTCTTTGATATTTTAAGTAGGGCTCCCTCACTCTCCTATCCTTTGACCGCTATTTCCCTTGACGCCGAAAAGGCGTTTGATAGGATAGGATGGGACTTTATGTTTCAAGCTCTTCGATGGATGGGCTTTTCTCCTAAATGTATTTCTCTTATTTCTTTACTTTACTCCAGTCCTCATGCATCAATTTTCGCAAATGGTATGGTGTCAGACTATTTTCCTCTACAAAGAGGCATGCAACAGGGCTGCCCCTTACCCCCTCCTTTATTTGTTTTAGCTTTAGAACCCTTTTTGACGAAAATTAGACTTGATGACAACATTTCTGTTTTCCATTTTGGTTCCCAGCAAGTTAAATTATCAGTTTATGCCGATGACATTTTGTTGTACTGTTCTGACCCACAATCCACCCTCCCCTTCTTTTTGAAACAAGTCTCCTCATTTTCTAGTGTCTCCGGTTATCGTCTCAATATTGACAAATGTGAAATTTTACCCCTGAACGCTCTTTGTCAAAAACACCTCTTTGACTCTTCTGGCTTTTCCTGGCAACCATCTAGGATTAAATACCTGGGAGTTTGGGTTGCTCCTCGTCTCTCAGATACTCTTAAGTTCAATTTCAATCATCTTTCTACACAATTAAATAAGGCCATCGTCCGCTGGAACCCACTTTACCTTTCCTGGTGGGGGCGTCTCGACTCCATTAAAATGATGTTAGCTCCCCTTGTGCTATACTCCATCTCCATGATCCCAATTCCTATTCCCGGTTATTACTTCAAAACGATAGACTCTATTCTGCTTAAATTTTTGTGGAAGGGTAAAAAATCCCGAATAGCTCTTGCTGCTTTGAAAAAGGATAAATCACATGGAGGGGTTACGTTTCCTAATTTTAAAACTTATCATAGCGCTTTTTCCTGAAACAAGCTTTGCGCTGGCTCTCTTCTGACCTTCCCTTTTATCCTCCTCTCTGGCTTAAACTAGAATCTTCCTTCCTCACTCCTTTTGATTTTCGTGAGGTACTCTCTTTTTCTTCTAATGTGGCTTCTCTTCGTTCTCCCATCATTTCTCATTCTCCCTGCTCTTCTTCAGCCATATTTATCTTCTTCTTACCCATCTATTTCCTCCACTCATGTACAACCTATTTGGAATAATAAACACCTTAAAATTCGTAATCGCTCTTTATTTTGGAAAACCTGGCATTCTCATGGTTTAAAATGGATTTCTCAACTTCTTTCGTGTAATCAACCTCTCCCCTTTCCTGATCTCCAGAAGCAATTCTCCTTACCTTCCTCTTCTCGTACACAATATATTTCACTTCTCCCTAGTCTTACCCAATACTTACATTCGCTCCCTACTGCAAATTCTATCCCTACTGTGTGTCTTCCCATATCTAATGCGCTCGATCATTCGCCCTCTGCTTCTTTTCTCTATAAATCAATTCAATTCACTGCTGATAGAGTCAAGTCCAAGGTTGAGTTGGCTTGGGAAAATGATTTTTCCCAGACTTGGTCACTCCCTTTATGGGATCAAATTTGGTAAAAAATTCATAGTACCTCTAGAGCTGCTAACACTACTCAAACCTTATTTTTTTATTTATAACCGTACTTTATTTACTCCATTAATTTTATCGTTATTTTCCCCAGACACTCCTTCTACTTGTTGGTCCTGTCCCTGCCCTTCAGCTGACTTGAAGCATATGCTGTTTGATTGCCCACCCATTTCACAGTTCTGGCACTTGGTCTGGTCCCAATTTCAGAAGATTTTCAATTTTTAGTTTTCTTTCTCCATTGTCAACATTTTTCTCGGTTCTCTCTCCCCCATTTTTACCAGTTCCCCGCACCAATATAAATTAATTGACCTTTTAATAGCTATTGCTCTCCACCATATTACCTCTAATTGGAAACAAGCCAATGAAATCACGTTCCGTGCTTGGTGGAACGCAGTCTGTTTTAACCACCGTCTAGATACCAATTTTGTCTCCCCCATTTCCCTCGCAATCAAACGCGATCTTTTATGGCTTCCTCTTACCAATTATTTATCTTTGGTTGCTTCTCTCCCACCTCTTTCCCAAGTTCGAACTGCTGAGGTCCAAAAACCACCTTGATTTTCTCTCAATTGCATTTATTGTTTTTCATATCAATTACATGAATTTCTTTCCAGGTCCTGACTTCATTTATTTCCTTGTCTATGCCATTATTGCTTAATATTGTTCTTTATTATGTTTTATTAACCATGTATATTTTATGTAAGAGATAAATTTCATTTAAAAAAAAAAACTTTTGACTGTTTCTTCATTTTCTGTCTTTGCTTCTTTATACTTCAATAAACTCAAACTTAAAAAAAAAATAGACATTGACATTTAGAGGCTCACTGGAGTGCAAATAACAATAATTGTAATTTTGGGAACATCGGTGCAGAATGAAGGAAGGTTTCATCATAAATGGGAACACTACATGTCCCAAAATGCAATACTAATTGTACTCACCTGCGAGGACCCACTGGGGGGCAAAATGAAGGAAATCTCGTTGCTCTGCAAAGGTGGTACTGAGCCTGTGACAAAGAACCAGGAGGTCTGAAACGCGCCAGGCACGATGAATGAAACTGTTTGACTATGCCGGTATGCCAATTAAAATTATTTGCCGTGGAGTGCGGCTTAAATGCTTTGGGCATTTTTGGTTTTGAATATATTAACTTGCCCGTTGTGCCGTGAAGACAGCACCATTCTATTACTCTGTGAGGAACCGCAGGGGCATGAAGCTTTCCGAGCCTCTCTTCGGAGCAGCGGATGGGCAGTAAATAATTGTAAAAACTGGCATTGACATTCAGAGGCCCACTGGAGTGCAAATAACAATAATTGTAATTTTGGGATTATCGGCAAAGAATGAAGCAAGGTTTCAACATAAGTGGGAACACTACTTATCCCAAAATGCAATACTAATTGCACTCACCTGGGAGGCCCCACTGGGGGGTGGGGTAATGAAGCAAATCTTGTTGCTCTGCAAAGGTGGTTCTCAGGCTGTGACCAAGGACCAGGAGGTATGAAAGTGTAAGGCACGATGAATGAAAATGTTTGACTATGCCGGTCTGCTAATAAAAATAATCTGCTGCCGAGTGTGTCTTAAATGCTTTGGTCATTTTTGATATTTAATATATTAAAATTGCAATCCTGCTGTGAAGACAGCACCATCCCATTACTATGTAAGGAGCCACAGGGGGATGGAACTTTCCGAGCTTCTCTTTGGAGCAGCGTATGTCTAGTAAATAATGTTAAAAACTGGCGATAACATTCAGAGGCACACCGGAGAGCAAATAATAATGATTGTAATTTTGGGAACATCGGCGCAGAATGAAGCAAGGTTTCAACGTAAGGGGGAACACTACATGTCCCAAAATTGAATACTAATTGCACTCATCTGTGAGGCCCAACTGGGGGACAAAATGAAGCAAATCTCGTTGCTTTGCAATGGTGTTTCTTAGCCTGTGACCAAGGACCAGGAGGTCTGAAACGCATCAGGTACGATGAATCAAACTGTTTGTCTATGCCGGTATGCCAATAAAAATAATCTGCTGCAGAGTGCGTCTTAAATGCTTTGGGCATTTTTGGTTTTGAATATATTAACACGCCGGTTCTGCCGTGAAGACAGCACCATCCCTTTACTATGTGATGAGCCCCAGGGGCATGGAGCTTTCTGAGCCTCTCTTTGGAGCAGCGGTTGGGCAGTACATATTTGTAAAAACTGGTGTTGACATTCAGAGGCCTGCTGGAGGGCAAATAACAATAATTGTAACTTTGGGAACACCGGCGCCGAATGAAGCAAGGTTTCAACACAAGTGTGAACACTATGGACCCTATTAGGATGGCGGTCGGAAAACCACCCTGACCGTCATGATAGTGGAAAACCACAGTCCGCCGGCACTGCTGCAAAACCGGCGGTCTGGTTAGGATCCATCGCCAAATCCGACTGCGGCTGAAAAAGCCACAAAAAAAATGCACGACGCGTGCGGATAAGGCGAAAACCCGTCCGCGGCGGTCGGATTTGCAGCGGAAACACACCAACCCGCCACCAGGACAGCGGAGACACCGGCATTGAAATTAGCATATCCCCGATATGACTGAGGTGCCTTCCGCTGTGTCCGATCGCCGTGGTTGAAAACAGTGATGAATGGGAGAGACGACGGAAGGGCTGGAGCATAGCCATCACTACAAACGCTCCGTTAAAAAAAAGGTGGTTGAAAGAAAAATACACAACAAGGCCACCAAGTGCACACAGCAAACTAGTCCTGCCCCCAAAAACACCTAACACATCCCAAAGACAAACCCCCATGGCAAATTCAAAAATTAGAAATCCCAGGACAACCCACACAACACACTTGACAGCACTACCTCATTTTGACAAACCCACATAGCTGAGTATAAAACCAGCCCCATCTCTGACTACAATCCTTTGCAACACTCCAGAAGAGAAGGGCCTAAAACCATATCAGAAAGGAGAGGCAAAACATTATACCACACACACATCACCACCACGACTTCCACACCTGTACCTCTAACTACTTTGCACGTCACACAACATACACATCACCACCACAACCACCACTTCCACGCCCACACCTCAAACCCCTTGGCACATCACACACCAAGGCACCACAGAAAATGCAAACATGTACTGAGAGTGAGTTGAGGGTAATGGTAGTTGAGATAATCAGAGTTGAACCACAATTGTATGGTAACCTGGTCCAACAGACACCTTTAGCCACCAAGACACAAATGTGGGCAAGGATAGTTGACATGGTCAATGCAGTAGGGACCACCCTGCGTTCCAAACAGGAAATCGAGAAGCGGTGGCGTGACTTGAAGAGGGTTGTGAAAGAAAATAGGAACAAGAACCGTGAGCTGGCTACAGGGACTGGTGGTGGCCCTCCCCTTCCACAAAAAACATTCACTGAATGGGAGGAGAAGGTGCTCGCCATACTGCATCCAGAGAGTCTCACAGGAATAGCCCGGGGAATGCAGGCTGGTAAGTACAAACAAATGTATACCATCACACTGATATGTACTGGCTTGTAAAACTACAAAGCTACACCTTGAGGAAATAAAATTGGAAATTGTGCTCCATCGTTTCCCTTCTCCGCCTGTCCGCCATTTTGATTCAGACAGCACCCTTTTCGTTTTTTTGTGTGTCATCCATTTTGTCTCCAAACCCACGAGCAAGACACCCTGCACCTGGCCCCTCTGTTCATTGACCACACATTCTTGTGGCTCTGCCAATTCCGAGAACCAACAAGATAGTTCCTGTTTTAAGAGACCGTTCCTGTTCTTGACTCTAAGCCAGAAATAATCCCCGGTTGAGAAAGGGCCTTCAACTGAAAAGAGCATTTCGACACTGAGGAAGGACCCTCAACTGAAGGGAGCACATTTCGACACACTGCATGCACTCTCACGAGACACAAGAGACGCCCATACCTTGACACATCTGTTTGGAAATTACTGTTTGTCACTTCCTTATTCTTCTTCTTTTTGCCTACTGCCTGAACTGTATAAATAACCCGCTGTATGAATAAAACATCAGACCACTCCTGTACCCGCTTGGTGCTGGAGCTCTCCCTTAACTCGAGTTATTGAATAAACCCTTCTTTACTCGAATACCATGTACTCCTCTCTTTACTTAATTTAAAGTATTTTACTAATATAGAAATTCTAAGATAAGGTAATATTAAATTATTTACCACATTTCTGGCGCCTGAACAGGGACGTTCCCTCTCCCCCACGCGCCCGCGATGTCGGACCCGGTACTGCCTCCTCCTGACCTTCGACGGACTTCAAAGTGCACAGAATTCCTGCTAACTCCCACGAGATGAAGAGGGGTGCCGACTGCGGCCCGTCATTCACACGAGGCGGTTAGGAAGATTGTGGAACGTCCAGACCCAGAGCCCAACCCGTGAAGAAGACGAGTCCGAGGTCTTGTGAGCCCCGTTTCAGAAGCTGCGCGCATTTCAAGATCAACAGGCCTTCTAGTTTGCTTCTCGGTGAGTACTGCTGAAAGTATAAGGACGGACCCACAACTTTTGTGGGTACGGTAAAGATATATGTTTGTTGTTTCTCATTTCTATTTTTAATAAAAAGTCTGCCATCATGCCTATTTTTTCGAAAATACGTAAGATGGGAACTCGAAAAAGTATTCTCGAGAAGGAGATTCCCCTCCCTCCTCAGGATACTCTAGGACATTTCATGTATACAAAACATGGCATTGGTGCAATTGTTTATTGTGATTTATGAGTAGATTACACTAAAGATTTCGAATATAAATATAGGTGGCCCGAGACAGGGACTTTTGAGATGGAATGTGTACTGAAACTAGAAGAACAGTTGTGGAAAAGAAAGGTCCGACAGTCACAAAGTGACACAGTCAAACTATGGAGAAAAGAAGCCTATAGGAGGCAGGAGAAAGCATTGAACAAAGTCGAAAAGAGTAAGAGAATGTCAGAACAGGTCCGGAATGAACGATTACAAGAAATAGGACGAGAACTAGAAAATGAAAGGAATAATAGGGAACAACTAGCCATTTCCACCGGTCTCTATCCTGTATTACCCAATACTTCCTCGCAGATGGAGACCGTCCCACCTAAACCACAACCCACCACCCCATTTCCAGAGGATACTTTCACCACTTTCCTCTTGGACACCCCGCCTCCATATGACACCCCAATAGTTCAGGCACCTCCACAACAGCCCTTGAATGCCAAACAAGTCCAACCACGACCTGGAGATAACGAAGGTGCAGACTAGCCAAAGGGAACACGATTCTCGAGTGCCCCTATGGTCCGGCCCCAAGTACCACTGGGGAGGCGGGCCGAATAACAAAAATACTTCACGATTCATGGATAGAGATCAAGGGTTTACCTGATATAAGCCCACTCCTTGAGGCTGCTTCCGAGTTTCTCCGTACCGGGGAAGACTCTAAGGCTGTTAACAGATTAACCAAAAGCAGACTTTACGCTATCAAGGTACACATGTATAGGTTCCTTATTTGTTGTTTTATTAAACACCTACAAGTGGGAGGAAAAGATGTACCCACGTCATTTTATGAGTTATTGGACTCAACTTCTGACCATACCGATGTAGGTTTGGTAAATGACGCACTTGATAGGTTCACCCGTAAGGTGACACGTACTTGACAAAAAGTACAGGCCGAGGAAGAAGAGAACAGAGGTGAGGAAAACATAACACCACCGGTTGTAAAGGCTCTACCAGTAAGACACTCCATTTCCACGTCACAACCCACATCCCGCCCATTCCTCCAGGGCCATCCAGAGCGGCCGTCTCCAGATGAACTGTTTCAAGCCACGGTAGTAGCATTAGACGACTGGCTAGACCAGGAACCCCCGCTTACATCTGAGGAGGAGGAAATAGCCAGAACTGCGACCCTATGGGTCTCTCAATATAAGATATATGACAATGATCTCATAGCCCAACTTTTTCTAGCATTACCACGCCCACATCAAAGATTAGCGAGTCTCTACATGGTACAGCATCTCATCACTCTCAATGACACTTTATTAAAACATGATCCAAGACTAGAAGAATTTTTGTCTGACTTCGCTGATAACATATTCCTCCGCAATGCTTCAGTTTTTCTCAACAGATTCATAGACTTTAGACAGGAATATCAGAAAGCGGTTGAAAATAGATCTTTCACTGATACTTGTGGACCGGTTAATAGACTTCCTCAAACACGGCACTTCCCCATGAGGGAGGTTCACCCCAGAGCTGGCGCAAATGGCGCGTTACAACACGTCTTCGTTTATGTAACCTTGACAAAACTCGAATTACTAAGAATGAAAGAGATGGTTCCCCCTCACTCAAAAGACCCTGCTGGATTTTTCAAGGAATTAGGAGACATATTAATGATGGGAACATATACCCTTTCCGATATCACAGCAATTCTGAAATTATTGTTGCCCTCGGGTATATATGACAAATTACGAGAAAAAGATTGGGAGGTGGCAGGCGAACACATTAGATGGACTGAACTTCAGAATGACGAAAATACTAGGGTAGCAGGTCAAGGTATCGGAGACAAACTCAAGGCACTCCCTGGCACTATTTTGAAGGTGTTACCACAGTTATTGACAGTGAAAAAGGAGGACTGGGATGCCATTTCCTCCTGCAAACAGAAACATGGTGAAGACATAGGAGATTATTATACGAGACTTGAAAAGTGTTGTGCGGTAAATAGCGGTCTTACGCCGACAAGCGAAGCTTACCCACATCTGTTTGTTTCCAAATTAGTAGACAACGCCTTGCCAGCTATAAGGGAAAGAGTACTGAAGGTAGAAAGTACCTGGCAAGCCCATACGCCGCCACAGGTGTTACAAATGCTACAATACCATCAAAAACGCATTAGGGATGAAGAAGAAAATTATAAGAAGCGCATGAAAGACACAAAGATGAAAGCATTAGTGGCCCAGCCGGCACCCCAGCGCCAACAGACACTAGGTAGCCAGACAAACGCGAAGAGTACTTGCAATTATTGCAAAAAGTCGGGACACTTCGTTAAAGACTGTCCTGTCTTAAAACACAATTTGGCCACTGGTAAGACATAGCCCCATCCATATCAGCCAAAACAGAATGCCACACAAGGCACTACCGCATCTCCAGTCCCACCCACAACACAAATGACCCAAATGTACATTGGAGATGACGGCTGTACTGAATACTACCCAGATTTTTCATGATGTTGCCCAGGGAGAGAAGATGACAAACTGCCCCTAATCCCCATCCCAGTAGATCAGAAAGGCCCATTTGTAGAGGTCCGACTTCTTGGGGAGGATAGAAAGTTTCTACTAGACACTGGGGCCAGTAAAACAACAATAAGCCATCAAGAGGTCCCAGAGGCTCCTCTCTCGGGTTCAAAAAGTATTTCTCTGGGTTTCTCCGGACAGCCTGTGACAAACGTCACGTCAAAACCACTGCCCTTACAGGTTGGTCCCCTCACGTCAACTACAGATCTTATATTGACAAAATTATGTCCAGAAAATTTGCTTGGTATCAAGACCTTGAAAGAATTGGGAGCTGTTATTGTTTGCTCACCTAAGGATGTTAGATTATTCCTATGAGATTTTAAAGGCCACTACACCAGTAGAGAATTAGACGAATGTTTGAAAGATTTGCCACATACCCTTTGGGCCACTGATTCCACCACAGTAGGGTGTATGGAAATAACACCTCACAAGGTTACACTGAAGGAGGGAGCCCAACTGCCACGCATAAGACAATAAAAAATTCCACCTCAAGCTGAACAGGCGTTAATGTTAATTATTCAGGATCTAATACGGTCAGGTGTGGTTAAAGAAACAATTTCTAATACTTGTAATTCCCCAGTTTTAGCAGTTCATAAAAAGTGGAACTGGGAACACCCCCTGTCTATAGACTAGTGGTGGATTTAAGAGAACTTAATAAATGTGTCATTCCCCAACACCCCGTGGTCCCAGACATCTCCACGTTACTCACAGCCATAGATGCAGAAGTGACACACTTTACTGTAATTGATTTAAAAAATGCATTTTTCAGTATACCCATTCACCCAGACAGCCAATACCTTTTCGGCTTCTCCCTACAAGGACGAAGCTTCCAATTTACAAGAGCTCCCCAAGGTTTCACCGAAAGCCCAAGTGTATATAGCCAAGCGTTGAAAAGACAATTGGATACTATTGAAATGCCCCCTGACACTGCATTGTTGCAGTATGTTGATGATATCCTCATTACGGCAAGATCTGACCCAGCCTGCGCTGAAGCATCATTGCTGGTACTAAAATTCTTAGCTGAGAATGGCCATAAAGTTTCCCCTGGTAAGCTCCAATTCTGTTTGCAGCAAGTGGCATACTTAGGGCACTTGCTGTCAAAGGAGGGTAGGCAGCTTACACAGGAACGCATCCAACTTATACAACAAATGCCACAACCAACAACACAGAAACAAGTCCGAGCTTTTGTTGGCCTTACCTCATATTGTAGACAGTGGATCCCACAATTTGCCCTCATTGCAAAACCATTAGTGCAGCTGACAACACTTGAAGCTGGCGCTACCCCAAAGTTACCCTGGACGGATGAACACACACAAGCTTTTCAGTCTCTTAAGAAGGCTATGTGTCAAGCCCCAGTGTTGGCAACACCTGATTACACCAAAGATTTTACCTTATTTGTAACCGAAAGCTCAGGTACAGCCCTGTCAGTCCTGATCCAACTTCAGGTAGACAGGCATAGACCATGTGGTTATTTTTCCAGGCACATTAGATCCAGTGGCCCAAGCACTCCCTGCATGCCTCAAATCAGTGGCTGCCACAGCACAAGCCATTAGACAAAGTGACACTATCGTACTAGGACACCATCTGGTAGTCCAGGTTCCACATGCTGTTGAACTTCTCCTAAACAGAACGCAAACACAACATCTGACAATAGCCAGACTCACAGGATACGAGATGACACTTTTTCAGCCACACATTGAGATCCGAAGATGCAACATTTTAAACCCAGCCACACTGTTGCCACTTACCTCCCCTGCTGAACACCTTCACGATTGTATTGATACAATTGATTTAGTGACCAAACCCAGACCAGATTTACAAGATACACCCCTTTCTGAGACAGAGATGACACTCTTTGTTGATGGGTCTTGCATGAGACTCCCCACTGGAGAATTAGCAGCAGCCTATGCCGTCACAAATGGTATAAGCACTTTGGAAGCACATAAAATAGAGATACTGTCAGCACAAGCAGCCGAACTAGTAGCACTAACACGAGCATGTCACTTGGCAAAAGGAAAATCAGTTAACATCTACACCGACTCACAATACGCTTTCGGGGTTGTACACAATTTCGGCACATTATGGAGGGAGAGGGGATTTCTCACATCACATGGGTCCATAATACAACATGCAGCCCTCATAACTGCCCTCTTGGAGGCTATCCAGTTACCAACCAAAATAGCGGTGCTGAAATATAAGGCACATACAAAAGGAACAGATGAAATATCAAAAGGAAATGATTTCGCAGACAATGCAGTCAAAATGGCGGCGAACACAGAATTGAATACACTACACCGCCAATACGCAATACGAGACCCCTTTTCTGACATCCAGGATGTCCAAAGTCACACCACACCACAGGAACTGCTAGAATGGAAGGAAAAAGGAGGGGTCCTTACAGACCAGGGTTGGATGACACCTGAGAGAGCAGTATGGCTACTGCCAGATGCTATGGTTCAGGTTATAATAAACACCATACATGGACCAGCGCATCTGGGAGAAAAAGCAATGTTAGATAGCATACAGAACATATGGCATAACAAACATTTGAGAGCTGCAGCCAAACAAAAAGTAAAAACATGAATGATTTGTAACCAGTTCAACCCAGGTAAAGGCACAAAGGTGGAGCAGGGTGGATTCCAACCCCCTGACCATCCATTTGAAGCTCTCCAGATGGACTATATTCAGATGGAGAGATGTAGAGGTTACAAGTATGTACTGGTGGTGGTGTGCGCATTAACAAGGTGGACTGAAGCTTACCCCGTCTCTAACTATACCGCCACAACAACTGCTAAGGTTCTAGTAAGAGAGTACTTCCCACGCTATGGGTTGCCAAGAGTCATATATTCAGACAATGGCCAACCTTTCTCTTCCGAGCTAATGAAACATGTCTCCCTTCTATTAGGATACACTTGGAAATTTCATTGCGTGAGACACCCCCAAACAGCAGGATTGGTAGAAAGACACAATCAAACCCTTAAAACTAAGTTAGCCAAAATTACAGCAGAAAAGGGCGTAGATTGGATGACTGCCTTACCAGTAGCCCTGTTCTATATGCGAATGGTACCACACTCCCGAATAGGATTAGCCCCATTCGAGATGGTCTTTGGCCGACCACCAAACATGTGGGGGGTTCCTAGACCAAAATCTATTACTGATGTAGATAGCAGAATATTGACTGATTACCTGGCTTCCTTGATGTCTGCACTCCATTCTTGTCGTTCACAGGTGGCTGCAGCCTTCCCAGACAAAGCCAACCCGGAAGAACATACCATCCGACCCGGGGACTGGGTCTCAGTCTGGAACTTCGACAGGACAAATCCCCTCCAGCCCAGGTGGAAGGAACCGAAGTTGGTCCTCTTAACTACGCGGACTGCCGTCAAAATCGAGGGCCGAAAAGGCTGGCTGCATGCCAGCCATTGTAAGAGATACTTTGTAGAAATAGACTCTTTTGCCAGCGAGATCGCCAAATCCAGTGACACTGTGACTGAACAATCCTCATTGCCCTTGGAACAGACCCCACAACAAGAATATAAATCAAAACTGAGGTCCGCCACCCGGGTTCTGGCTGATTAAGCCCACGGACACAGGTCTCGTGGTAAAGCGGTTGGAGCATGGGGGCCGACTCAGACACTCTGACTATGTGGGAAAAAGAGAAAATGAGGCGCCTGAAGAAGAATGTTAAGGAGTTGCATAGCGGACCTATCATATGTTTGATCATACTGTTTTTCCTGATGACAATCATGACGTGTCTTGGTTGGGCCCTCCACATTGCTTTCCCACCAGCACCACATTCCTCTCCTGCACCTAACAACACCCAAGAGCACACATACCTCGACCTGCCCCCTCATGAACAAGCTCATAGGCTAGCTCTCCAAAACAATACCTTTATACAGATGCTACACTATACGCATCCGGTCAGCAATATCACAAACTGTTGGATATGTGGCCGCCTCACACCTCATCAAAAGGAGGGAGGAATGCCTTGGGGGGACTTAAATAGGGTCCTTAATGCTGTCTGCTACCCGAATGAGGATGGAGATCCTCAGGCGACAGGTACGGTCCTAGAAAGCAAAGAGTACAAACAGGGGAACGTGAGCATGTCCTACAGGATATTAAATACCAAACCTAAAAAGAATGCTGGACCCCCTTCTATCTCGGTCTCAACAGTAAAGGGGCACCTGTGCGTCCGGAAAAATGGCTCTGTCCCATTAGGACACAGTAACTGCCATACCACTGTGAGTTTTGAAGACAGGGGAAAATCATCATTTCCAGCATCCTGCCATACTTATTTCATCTGCGGGCAAACTGTCTATGTGAGGCTGCCCTTGAACTGGGGGAGGAACGTGCTATATAGCATTTCTGCTACCTCCTGTCTTTGTGGCCCCATCCACGTACCACCGAGACCTCCTAGTGCCCCATGTTAGACATAAGAGAATGATCGATATCTCAGGGATTGATCACACGGAAACTACCTTAGACCAGTATACAGACTTCAACAAAGGATTATTTTTCTTTATCGGCCCTGTGCTGAACAGCAAGCTCATACGCAAGTTGACAAGGACCTTGGAGGCTGTTGTAAATCAGACGGCGTCTGCCCTGGGGAACTTGACCCAGGAACAGTCTGCCATAAGATTGGTTGCCCTCCAAAACCGTCTTGTCCTTGACGTCATCCTGCCTGACAGAGGCGGAGCCTGTATAATTATCGGCTCTAGCTGCTGTATTTTCATCCCTGATAACTCTCCGTCTGTATATCCAGCTATAACAAAATTACACAAGACAGCTGCCAGCCTGCATCAAGAACCTGGCACTTGGACATTGTCTGACTGGTTTTGGACAATAATATCATCATGGGGATGGAAACTGCTGTCAGCAGCAGGCATAATATTCCTGGTAATAACTGGATGCTGCCTTTGCATTCAATGTGGCCCTGCCCTGTGCGGGCTATGCGCCGCAAGCTGCATTCCTAAACCACATATCCAGCAGAAAGAAAACGAGACAATAATGCTACAGGAATGCATAGACAATCTCATGCAAATTGAGATATAGATACAGGTACACTCTGGGGCAAGGAGGGAATGAGGAAATAAAATTGGAAATTGTGCCCCATCGTTTCCCTTCTCCGCCTGTCCGCCATTTTGATTCAGACAGCACCATTTTCGTTTTTTCGTGTGTCATCCATTTTGTCTCCAAACCCACTAGCAAGACACCCTGCACCTGGCCCCTCTGTTCATTGACCACACATTCTTGTGGCTCTGCCAATTCCGAGAACCAACAAGATAGTTCCTGTTTTAAGAGACCGTTCCTGTTCTTGACTCTAAGCCAGAAATAATCCCCGGTTGAGAAAGGGCCTTCAACTGAAAATAGCATTTCGACACTGAGGAAGGACCCTCAACTGAAGGGAGCACATTTCGACACACTGCATGCACTCTCACGAGACACAAGAGACGCCCATACCTTGACACATCTGTTTGGAAATTACTGTTTGTCACTTCCTTATTCTTCTTCTTTTTGCCTACTGCCTGAACTGTATAAATAACCTGCTGTATGAATAAAACATCAGACCACTCCTGTACCCGCTTGGTGCTGGAGCTCTCCCTTAACTCGAGTTATTGAATAAACCCTTCTTTACTCGAATACCAATGACTCCTCTCTTTACTTAATTTAAAGTATTTTACTAATATAGAAATTCTAAGATAAGGTAATATTAAATTATTTACCACAACCTCCTAGGCACAATTCCAGTCATCAGCACCACAACACCCAACACAGGTCTCACAGATGTAACATGCACTCCATCTGATTCACCCCAAAGCCACACAACATTCACAGGGTGGCATGTGTACAGGCAACCAGCACCACAACTCCCACCAGGTACCCCTGAGCAGTATGGAGCACTCCACCCCACCCAGAAGCATGTCACAGCCATTATATTACCCACATCAAACAACCTGGTAGGTAGCCATCTTCCTTGGGAGGGCTGTTTGGGGGTATGAGGCCTGCACTACGGCTCCCACCAGACCCCTGTCCCACCCCTGAGAAGGATGTAGCACTCCCCCCCCAGAAGCATGTGGCAGACATTGTATGGTTCACCCTCACCTAACAGGTAGGTAGCCATTTTCCCTGGGAGGGCTGTTTGGGGGTGGGAAGGCTGCACCACAACTCCCAACATGCCCCTAGGCACACACCTGAGCAGAATGGAACACTTCACACCCAGAAGCGGTTGGAAGCCGTTCCCTCACCACAAACAAACAGGTAGGTAGCCATCTTCACAGGGAGGGGTGTATGTGGGTGGGAAGACTGCACTACAACTCCCACCATGCCCCTTTGTTCCTCAGCTCATCAAGATGGAGCACTCCTTCCCACCCAGATGCATGTGGCAGCCATTGCATTGTTCACTTCAAACTAACAGGTAGGTAACCAATTACCAAGGTTGTTCAGTTTGTGGGTGGAAGGCCTGTACTACTACTCCCACCATACCCCCTTGTTCCCCAGCTCATCAAGATGGAGAACTCCCTCCCACCCAGATGCACGTGGCAGCCAATGCATTGTTTACTTCAAACTTACAGGTAGGTAGCGATTTACCAAGGTTGTTCTGTCTGTGGGTGGGAGGCCTGTACTACTACTCCCAGTAGGTCCCCTGTTCCACCCCTGAGCAGGATGGAGCACTCCACCCCCACCCAAATCCATGTGGCAGCCATTGCATAGTTCATCCTGACCTAACAGGTAGGTAGCCATCTTCCCTGGGAGGGCTGTTTAGGGGTGGGAAGACTGCACCACAACTCCCAATATGCCCCCAGGCACACACCAGAGCAGGATAAAGCACTACATACCCAGAAGCAGTTGGAAGCCATTGCCTCACCACAAACAAACTAACAGGTAGGTCATCATCTTCACAGGGAGGGTTGTATGTGGGTGGGAAGACTTCACTACAACTCACACCATGCCCCCTTGTTTCCCCATCCTCATCAATATGGAGCACTCCTTCCCACTCAGATGCATGTGGCAGCCATTACATTGTTGAGTTCAAACTAACAGGTAGGTAGCCATCTCCCTTGGGAGGGCTGTTTGGGGTGTGAGGCCTGCACTGTGACTCCCACCAGGCCCCCTGCCCCATTCCTGAGCAGGATGGAGCACTCCACCCCCACCCAGAACTGTGTTCCAGAAAGTACACAACAATGTGACAACAGGACAGGTAATCAGTCAGTGCATGCACCTCAGCATACATCCAGAAAAGCATGGAGACAGATGACAACACAAGGCCTCACATCACACAAAAATTGACACAGATACAATCTCAATATACAGTGTGCAAACAGCTAAGCGTATGTAACTGTGACAGAAACAGGAGTGTGACTCACAAAATCCAATGTTGAAGCAAATCAGGGCACCAACATGCACATCAACGAATTCTCTCTGTAACTTCCATGGGGGCTGACCCTGAAGGACCAAAGGAAAAGTAAACAAGCATGGTCTGTTGAACAAAGAAATCAAAGCACAGGACAGGACAAAGGAAGGAATGAGACGACAATGGCTAGTTCATGCAAAGGTGTAATGGCTGCCAGGCAGAGCAATCAGAAAAGATGCTTCCCACCAATTTGTGTATCCGCCAGTTGTCAGATGACAACCTTTCATCAAAATCATGACATATGCATGTGGGACATGGTATCCATTGACATGTCACCCCATGCCCAAAAAATGTATGTACCCCCACATGATGTCATGATGTTAATCACTCTGCAAACTTACAATGTGTGAAATAGTCAACTGTGCATTGCATTACCTGTAAATTAGAGGCAGTGAACAGCAAGCTTGAGGTGTGCACATCAATGACCATCTCCCCTCTGTCCCACAGCTGACCAAGAAATTACTGCGGAGGACGATAATACTAACCTGCGGAGCCAGTCTCCTCCCACGGCACATGGACTCTCTGGGCCAGACTCACTGGATTCAGATGATTTTAACCTGGAAGCCGGCCCATCTGGTATGCCAGGGTGCAACCAGTCCCAAGACACCACAGCCATCCGCCCCCTCAGCAACAAGTACAACAACTACAACGCCGAGCCTTGCTGGAGCAACCCCTGTGGCCACCACCCCCAGTGCTGGCTGCAACACCCGCCCAGCTATAGATGCTGTCCACCCCACCCCAACAACTGCAGAGGCCAGGGGGAGTAGGCATGTACAGACAGTGGTGAGCCAACAGGCCTGTGACAGCAGGGCATGGGCAAGGCCAAGGGACACACAGAGAGAACAGCACCATGGGACCGAAGCCCTGTCAAACATCACCAGAGTCATTGGGGCCTACGAACAGGTCCAGGGACAAACAGACCAGGCCCACCAAGATGCCTGTGAGCTCCAACAGGGGGTGAGGTCCATGGACCACTGCACAAGCCAAATTGTGGACCACCTGGGCCAGCTGGTGGCAGAACTGAGGATCAGGCCAGCGGCATAGACAACAGCTCCACCTCCCTCCGGTGTCCTACATGATGCCAGTTCCCCATCCTCCACTGCGGACACAGAGAGGGCTAAATCCCAAGACCCCACTGGCCCTGCAGCTGTGTCCCCCGGCCAAAAAAACAAGGGGTCGACCAAAGAAATGGCAAAGCACCTGCTAAACGCAATCCAAGGGGCCAGCCATGATGGCACACCTCTCCACACTTCCATTGACTATGTCAACTATCCTTCCCAATAATTGCCATGTTAATGGCATCTGTCTGTTGGACTGGGTCCCACAACAGTGTGGTGAGGAACCAATTGTCTCATCTACCATCACAGAGAAATCATTGCTTCACCCTTCACATTTCTGTAAATATTCACTCCCCTGTCACATCTATCCCTTGTAACTAAACACTTCTTACACACAAATGTTGTTGTGTCTGCTCCATGTTGATCACAGTATATGCAATGTTAACCATGATCACAATGTCACCGGACCACGGATTGTCTATAGTCAAGGATGGGCTGAAGGGACCTAGGAAAACACAACAGAACAATAGTAACTAGTCAGGCGGTGACATCACAGCCAACACAAAACAGTTGTCATCAAGGTACACCAATCTGCACACATAACAATGACCAACAGAACCGACATAGACATCCTATAGCTGTGCATGACTACAGTGTCCCCTAAACATTGACTGCCAGCACTGAGGCAAAAGCAGCTTGCTGTCACAAAGATCACATCAACCTTTTCACCACCAACAACATCAGCAGACAATGGCCCTGTTGCACCCTGTCACTCACCTTTGAGTGAAGTAGTGGTTGATGAGCTGTCGACGCAGGTCAACACCTTCCTCCTTTCCACTATCCTCGTCACTGGACATGGGGTGGTATGCAGGTGGGGGTCTCGGCTGATCATCACCGTCCAGAAGCAGTGGGATCTCTTTGCGCAAGGCCAGGTTGTGGAGCATGCAGCAGGCAACCACCATCTGCCACACCTTTTGGGGTGGGTACATCAGGGCACCTACGGTCTTGTCCAGGCAGCGAAACCGTGACTTCAGGAGACCAAAAGTACGCTCCACCACATGACGGGTCCTCCCATGGGCATCGTTGTAGCAGACTTCAGCCGGTGTCTGGGGATGGCGCAGTGGTCTCAGCAACCAAGGATGGTTGGGATATGCAGAGTCACCTAGGTGTGAGATACACAGAGCTACTGTAGAATACATCTATGGCAGAGGACAGCATGTCACACACACAGCACACCAGTTGACTCTGCATACTCACCCACAATCCATGCACGCTCCGGAAGCAAATTAGCCATCAGCTGGGTCACGATGCTGTTACACATGATGTATGAGTGATGGGCCGAGCCTGGAAACTTGCCACACACGCGTGAAATTATCATATTAGCCTGGCACACCACCTGCACATTGATGGAATGGAAATGTTTCTTATTCCTGTAGAGGTGCTCACATGCTTGTGGTGGAACCACCCCAACATGTGTGCAATCAATGGAACGAGCAACATGGGGGATGTGCCCAAGGGGATAAAAATCACCCTTAACAGCCGCCAATTCATGACTCCTGGGGAAATGTATATATCTGTCTCTGTAGATCATCATAGCGGACAGGAGATCACGTAGCACCATGCTGAACATGGGTTGCGTCATTCCACCTGTGCTGGACACCGTGTGCTGGAATGATCCTTTGGCAAAAAAATGCATGGCCCCCATCACCTTCGATGTTGGGGTGACAGCAGTTGGATTTGTTCTTTGAGGCTGGCGGTGGGGCTTCAACATAGTACATAGGTCCTGTAGGGTGGCTCTATCCAGACGGAATTTCCAGAAGATCTCCTCCTTCTCCATGTCTGCCAGCACTGTGAAGGGACGATGTATATTTGGTCTCCTCCTATTTGAGATGAAAGGGGACGCATCAATGCAATACAACATGACATGTATACCTCTCATTTTTTTTTGTTAACGTTGTTTTATTGAGTTTCAGGCAATAACCCTGAAGTGTGTGAGAGTCCAGACACCTTCACCCAAGTCCTATGTGATGAAATATCTCAGTTTTTTGAGGACAAAATAGAAGGGATATACAAAAAAATCACTGTAGTTTCAGATCCCTTGAAAACTGAGGCCCCTGAAATTTCCCCTATGTTGACCTCTGGAAAAACTCTTCAGGCAATTCCAGAAATAACCATCAAGGACCTGACTACACTCATCAACCAAATAAAGACTGGCTCTCCTACTGACCTGATACCCGCCAAACTAATCTCCCCTTTAAATGAGATATTAGGACCTCCTATTCAGAAATTGCTTAATCTCTCCTATGCTGAGGGTCAACTCCCACTAGCCTGGAAGGAAGCGGTAGTGAACCCCATACGTAAAAATTCCACCTTGCCCTGGTCAGAGCTCTCCAACCTCCGCCCGATTTCTCTCCTTCCTTTCATCAGCAAACTGGCAGAGAAACACGTCAATACCATCCTCTCCAGCTTTATCGAGGCGACAGGGGGCCTGGACCAATCACAATCTGGGTTCAGGCCCAACCACAGCACTGAATCGGCCCTTCTTTCTGTGACAGATCAGATCAAAATGTCACAGGATAGAGGTGGCTCCATGATTCTAGTGCTGTTGGACCTGTCAGCAGCCTTTGATACCGTGTCTCACAACATCCTTCTCAGCCGTTTGCAGGGAGTATGAATCGGAGGCTTAGCACTATCATGGTTGGAGAGTTTCCTTTCCAGAAGATCGCAATCTATCAGCCTGGGCCCCTTTCGTTCCATCTCAAGGGGGCTCACGAAGGGGGTGCCACAGGGCTCATGCCTTAGCCCTACATTGTTCAATGTATATGTGGCCCCCCTTGCTGAGATTGTGCGGAAATATGGGTTCATACCGGTTTCCTACGCCGATGACACCCAGCTCCTCTACCCTTTCAGCTCCCTTGGCCCCAAAGTCAAGGAGAACTTCGCTGAGGGTATGAGGGCGGTGTCACATTGGATGATGGTGAACTGCCTCCAATGCAATGTGACAAAAACAGAGGTCATGCTCTTTGGCAAGGCAAGCATCCTTTGGTCTCCTGACTGGTGGCCAATAGATCTCGGCCCAGTACCCACATCCAAACCTCATGTAAAGAACCTTGGGGTGAAGTTGGACCAAAAGCTGACCCTGAAGGAACACACCAACTACATCGCAGGGTTGTGTTTCCACACCATTGGCCTACTGAGACGGGTTTTCCCATATCTTCCTGCCACCTATAGAAAGACACTTGTACAGGCCTTGGTGACCAGCCGCCTGGACTACTGTAACGGCCTGCTGACACTAGCAAATGCTGATGTAGTAGGTCGTTTGCAGGTAGTCCAGAACACGGCAGCTAGACTGGTCATGGGTGCACCAGCCAGGACCCCCTCTAAGCCCTTGCTGAAAGAACTGCACTGGCTTCCCATACGACAGCGCATTAACTTCAAAATCTGCTGCACGGTTCATAGATGCCTTTATGGAGCAACTCCTAAATATCTATCTCAATCCTTGGAGCTGTATCAGCCCAGCAGGTCTCTTCGCTCAAGCAACCTAGCCCTTTTAAAACCCCCGGCCACAACGAAGTCTAGACAAGGAGACCGGGCCTTCTCCTCAGTTGGACCTGCCCTGTGGAACAAACTTCCCTTTGATGTAAGAACAACCACCAATCACCTATCCTTCAGAAAGACATTAAAAACCCTTCTTTATCAAGAAGCATTTCTCTCCATGTAACTTCCAGGGATGCACTACCTGACAACTCTATAGCTGGCAAAGCGCGGAGATACCCTTACGGGATTGATTCCTGCGCTATAGAAGAAACTAAAATAAAATAAATAAAATAAAGGAAACACAATACAAACCCCACATAAACATCCCATGTTTTGAGTGACACAACTCCAACAATGACTGTCATCACAATTGAGTCATGGACCACCTTACATGTAGGGACACCCTCTGCTACACTACTCGTACACTTGTCCCCTTTCACCCAGCAAGTATCTCCAAAACTAAATCTGGCCAGTAAACACACAAAGGGACATGGCCACATCTAGCATGAGCAGCCCTGAGAGTAATTCATACAGCATATGTGTGAAATGGCAACACCACTGTCACATACATAGCTGCTGTGCCTGCCACTTCTTCATGTGTAGGTTGCACAGGGCACACATCAACAACACAATGAGCACAGTCTGTGCCCAAACCACAAGTGTGTGCATGAGCCACGAAAAGTAGATAGTCAAATCTGCTCATTGTCCATTGACACATACATCACTGGGATTTTGTCAGCCCTTTCACACATTGCACTGTGTACCCATTGCAGAGTACATCACAACACTGTTCAGTATCAATGGCCATCAATATCACAAGTGACTTGTGAGGGAGTACATGGCAATGTTCAAGATCACATACACAAACATGGCATGTGTAGTCAGCAGTGGGCAAAAGGTCCCATTGGCATTGTGTGCACAATGACGTTCCATTAATCATGTGGTCACTGCACTGTTGAAAACTGCACATTGGACATTGACACAGGATGATGTGTCCATATGTGCTGTCAAAGTGAACTGCCACCCAAAACCTGGTCACCCATGTGGATGTATTGCACACAAATCGTGGTAACTACCGACCAGCACCAGCGGTGTGTCACCGCCAAGCCCCAAAACACAAGTGCGGTATTCATAGCAATCTCGACATGCCCAAATGGCGGTTGGCATGCTCCGCCACCCAAATCGCGGTAACTCATGTGAATGTATGGCACACAAATCGCTGTAGCTACCGCCTGGCATCAGCGGTGTGTCACCGGCAATCCCCAAAACAGCAGTGCGGTAGTGATAGCAAATCTCAACATGCCCAAATGGTGGTTGACATGCTCCACCACCCAAATCGCAGTGACTCATGTAAATGCATGGCACATAAATCGTGGTAGCTACCGCCTGGCACCAGCAGTGTGACACCGCCAATCCCCAAAGCACAAGTGCGGTAGTGATAGCCATAGAGACATGCCCAAATGGTGGTTGGCATGCTCCGCCACCCAAATCGCAGTGACTCATGTGAGTGTATGGCACAAAAATCGCTGTAGCTACCGCCTGGCACCAGCGGTGTATCACCGCCAATCCCCAAAACAGAAGTGCGGTAGTGATAGCCATAGAGACATGCCCAAATGGTGGTTGGCATGCTCCGCCACCCAAATCGCAGTGACTCATGTGAATGTAGAAAAACCAAAGGGGATGATGGACGGAGCGTTGACAATACAAACACTCACCCCCAGTCAACTGATCTGGGTTTAATCCATCACCGTTCTTTAGCTCACTCCGCCACCCCAGTTCTGACATGGCCATATGCAAATCAGTCTGACCCTGTGCCTCATGGGAACAGTCCAACCCGAACTGCCAAGCCATGTCTTCCCTGGACCGGAACCAAGCTTCCCAGGACCGGTTTCTGGCATTACAGCCGTCTTCAGCCGGGCTTGCTTGAATCCAGTGGCAAAGTGAGCAAGGGACTCACGTCTGAGCATACCCTGCCAACTTAGGGCGAACAAAGAAAAACCAAAGGGGATGATGGACGGAGCGTTGACAATGCAAACACTCACTCCCAGTCAACTGATCTGGGTTTAATCCATCACCGTTCTTTAGCTCACTCCGCCACCCCAGTTCAGACATGGCCATATGCAAATCAGTCTGACCCTGTGCCTCATGGGAACAGTCCAGCCCGAACTGCCAAGCCATGTCTTCCCTGGACCGGAAGCAAGCTTCCCAGGACCGGTTCTGGCATTACAGCCGTCTTCAGCCGGGCTTGCTTGCATCCAGGGGCAAAGTGAGCAAGGGACTCACGTCTGAGCATACCCTGCCAACTTAGGGCGAACAAAGAAAAACCAAAGGGGATGATGGACGGAGCGTTGACAATACAAACACTCACCCCAGTCAACTGATCTGGGTTTAATCCATCACCGTTCTTTAGCTCACTCCGCCACTCCAGTTCAGACATGGCCATATGCAAATCAGTCTGACCCTGTGCCTCATGGGAACAGTCCAGCCCGAACTGCCAAGCCATGTCTTCCCTGGACCGGAAGCAAGCTTCCCAGGACCGGTTTCTGGCATTACAGCCGTCTTCAGCCGGGCTTGCTTGAATCCAGTGGCAAAGTGAGCAAGGGACTCACGTCTGAGCATACCCTGCCAACTTAGGGCGAACAAAGAAAAACCAAAGGGGATGATGGACGGAGCGTTGACAATACAAACACTCACCCCAGTCAACTGATCTGGGTTTAATCCATCACCAAATCAGTCTGACCCTGTGCCTCATGGGAACAGTCCAGCCCGAACTGCCAAACCAAGCTTCCCAGGACCGGTTTCTGGCATTACAGCCATCTTCAGCCGGGCTTGCTTGAATCCAGTGGCACACAAATCATGGTAGCTACCGCCTGGCACCAGCGGTGTGACACCGCCAATCCCCAAAACACAAGTGCGGTAGTGATAGCCATAGAGACATGCCCAAATGGTGGTTGGCATGCTCCGCCACCCAAATCGTGGTAACTCATGTGAATGTATGGCACACATATTGCGGTAGCTGCAGCCTGGCCCCTGGGGTGTGTCACCGCCATGGAGCATGCCCTCACAGCCAGTGGGAACTGCATTCACGGTAACGAAATGCAATTTTTAAAATCCCAGTAGGCATGCTCCGCCACCGTGGAGCTGGTCATTGGATGCATTTGAAAGATGCACCACCGCGGTAGCGACCACCTGGCCCCTGCGGTGTGTCACCGCCATGGGGAATGCCCTCACAGCCAATGGGAACCGTAATCCCGGTAGACTAATGCAATTTTGAAAATCGTGGTAGGCGGGCTCTGCCACTGCGGAGCCGGTCATTGGATGCATTTGAAAAAGGCTGACCTGGACCACCAATTGCAGCAGCTTAGAACCACTGAAATGACCCCAGGGGGCTATATATGTGTGGGAAAGGACCCCACATTTCCACAGCTCCCAGTGCCTTCTGCCTGTGACCCCTCACCTGCTTCTGCCTCCAGGGGCTGCTGCCTGAGAACCCTCACTACCCACTGCCACTGCTGCTGTCACCTGGCCACAGTGATGTCGAGGACTGAGAAGATCCGTGCCAGTCCCTTCACCAGATGGTGGTTGCCTGCTGTGTGGGTCCCCGTTGTCCACCTCAGGGTGAGCCCACCTGGCCTGCACAGTCAATGCCCAAAATGACAAGGACACATCACTGAACGTACAGAGTGTCACATGTGTCTTTTGTCATTACTCTCCATCAATGAGCAATCTGAGCTCTGTAGATTGCACATGACAGGCCCTGTGAGAAGGGTGTGGGTTTGTGAGATCATGTCCCTCAGTGTGACATCCATGACACAGTGAGCCAATCACAGGGCAAGGACATTTAGAGCTTCACGGTGTTGGACACAATGAGTCTAGCCCTCAACACAGTTTTATTTGCAATGTATGTCTTGCTCTACCTAAAAATGGACAGTAGATGTGAGCAGACTACCCATGGCTTTCTGTGCTGGCATCCTACATGTGCATGAGATGGGCATGTACTGTGTCCCCCCTCACACCTGCATGCATTTACGTGTGCTTCTCCCATGATGATGAACCACGTGAGAAGCATTCTTGTGTCTGAAATACATATCTGGGGATTTGGGATCAGTCTGTATCATGCTCTCGTACAGAGAGCTTTTGGTACATAACACTGTGTAACTGATGTTTTCCACCTCTTGTCTCCCATAGCTGCAGCTCAAAGTACACCAGCGTAAGGCTATGTGGAGGGCCATTGCTTGCAAGGTACGGGCTCTGGGTATCTCCAACTGACGTCGCACCCACTGTCACAAGAGGTGGGATGACATCTGCCGGCTGAGCAAGAACGTGGCTGAGATGACGCTAGGGCTGCTCCCTCAGACTGGCAGGTTGGCACGGCAGAGCTTGACACCACTAATGGCCCGCATCCTGGCCGTGACACAGCCTGAGCTGGAGGCATGTTTGAAGGAGCATCAGCAGCAAGCTAGGGGTGGGTACTCTTGGAAGAGTGACTTTGGCTGGGTGTTTCTGCATGTGTTCACATCCTGTGCCAGTGCTGGTCAATGCGATGTTGGTAGTGTGATGCAGGATCTTGTAAGTGGCCTCAGTGTTGGGTGCAGCTGGCATGCATTTGCACTACCTGTACTTCCTAATGTCCTTTGAGTAATGGGCATTGACATTGCATTGATAGTCATGGGCTTCAGGCCTCGTCAGCATTGGGTCAGTGTGGGAAATCCCATGTAAGGGCACGGCAGTGTGCAGATTCTGAGTGTGCTTTTATCAATGCGTGCATTGCCTGACCTCAGTATGTTGATGTTTAGACATCTGACACCAATGTGCAACAGTAGTTGTTCCCCACAGTACAACATGGTGTATGACATAAGCTCATGGCAAGTGTGGACTGTCATTTTGTCATCTCTATCCGTGTTGTCCCCTTCCGAAGGACCCAGATATGGCAGTGGCAACATGTGGTGGGGTACATCTTTGCCCACTTGAGGGCCCTAGGTGTGCACAGTGCTATTTGTGTGTCTGATTGAATGCAGCCCTAGAAAGGGAAGTGAGTTGTGTGGCCATCACATGGCTGACTTGTACCCCATTAGCTCGTTTACATGCAAAGGTTGTAGTCAAAAATTGAGGTCACATAATGTTTTTGCACAGGGTGGTGTGTAACATGGAAATCTCATCATCTTTAGTGATGCTTTGCTTGCATATGAATGTTCTGTTGATGCCAATGAACTGACCCTACATCTCTCTCTCTCATGCAGCATCTCCCATGATCACGGAAGGACAGGGGATGGACACCAGTGGTGAGGCATCAAGCACAACTGCTGCACACGAGCAAAGTGACACAGATGTGACCAGCGCCTCGGAGGGGGACCGTAGTCTGCTTGAGGAATCACAGCCAGAGACGCAGAGCACAGCGTAATCAGATTGATTTGATTTGATTTGATTTGGACTTATAGAGCGCATGGCTGCCCTGGAGCGTCCCAGCGCTGATCCTAATCTGAACTTAATGAACTGAAGCGAGAGGCAGAGTTAAGGGATGGTAGGGAAGAGAAAGGTTTTGAGTGCTCTTCTGAATTTCAGGTAACCCGGTTCCATTCGGAGTTCTCTAGGAAGGGAATTCCATTTGTTTGACACATTCAGTGAGAACCGGCGGCCTCCTGTGCGTGCCTTCCTCACTCTTGGAATGATGGCCAGATTTTCTCTATCTGAGCGAAGGGCCCTGGTCGACTTGTAGGGGCGGATCAGTCCTCTCAAGGCCGGAGGGCCTTTGCCCTGCAGAGTTTTATGGGCGATGCAGAGTGACTTAAAAGTGATCCGCTCTTGGATGGGGAGCCAGTGCAGGGCTTTCAGCAGTGGTTTGGCTGAGGCCCGTCTCGGCGCCCCCATCAGCAGCCTGGCTGCGGCGTTCTGGGCTCGCTGAAGAGTATTAATAGTGGCACGGGGGGCAGCAAGGAAAAGGGAGTTGCCATAATCCAGTTTAGACAGGATCAGACCCTGGATTAGCAGCCTTCTGGATTGAAATGGAAGGAGGGGGAGAACCTTCCGAGCTGCACGTAACAGGCCGAAGCACCCTCCTACAACCTTCTGCGCATGGGTCTTGAAGGTCAGTTGGGGTTTGAACCAGATCCCTAGGCTTTTGATTTGTTGCTTGGGGGGAGGAAGATCTCCCATACAAGCGGGCCACATCTCAGGGGGCAGAGAGGTGAATTGATTGCCTAGGAACATGATCTCAGTCCTAGTTCCATTTAGCTTAAGTTTCGAGCTAGACATCCAGGAGGAAATGGCTGTGAGACAGTCCGGGAGGTCGGCCGGGCGGCCCCCTTGTTGTGACAGCGAGACGACGAGCTGGGTGTCGTCTGCGTAGCTAATGGATTTAATCCCGAATGGGGCTACCACCTTCTCTAACGGGGCCATGTAGACATTAAACAGTGTGGGGCTGAGGGAGGAGCCCTGCGCCACCCCACACTGGAGAGGGATGGCCTTAGACATGGACCCATTTTCCCAGATCCTGAAGGATCTCTCCTCCAGGTAAGACTGCAACCAATTGAGGGCTGATCCTGTAAAGCCCAGCAAGGCCAAGCGTTGGGCCAGGACTGCATGATCTACGGTATCGAATGCAGCACTCAGATCCAGGAGGATCAGAGCTACCGATCCCCCTGAATCCAAGATGCATCTCACCTCTTCAGTCACCGCCAAAAGGGCGGTGTCTGTGCCCTGACCCGGGCGAAAGCCAGTCTGAGAATCACTGAGGAGGTGGTTAGACTCCAGATACTCTGAAATCTGCCTATTCACCACTTTTTCGGCCACTTTGCTCAATCCAGGTAGAAGAGAGATTGGGCGAAAGTTGGCCAGGTCGGAGGTGTCTAATCCCGGTTTCTTCAAGAGCGTTTTGACTCTGGCCTGTTTCCAGCTCGGGGGCACTATGCCCGAGGATAGTGACGTATTGAGTAGCTCGGTGGCTACAGGGGCAATGGTGTTAAGGGTTTGTTTTAGAATGTGCATCGGGACTGGGTCTGAGGGGGAGCCACTTTTTATAGAGGAGAAGATGTCACAAAAGTCTTCCTTGGATATAAGACTGAATGCCTCAAATTGAGGGCAGGCAGGGTCAGGAGAAGGGCTCTCGGTGGGACCAGTGGCAGAGGATTGAGGGAGGCTGTCTAGGATTTTCCGAATTTTGGTGTCGAAAAATTCTGCTAACTGATTGCATTTCAGTACCGGGTCATTATGGACCAGAGTGGGGGCTGGGACTTTAAGGAGCAGGTTAACAATTTTAAATGTTTCTCTGGCAGAATTAGAAGAAAGACGAATTTTTTCTTCAAAAAAAGCAGCTTTGGATTTTTGCCGTGCTGATTTGTAGAGTTTTAGGGCAGCTTTATATGCAGATTTATTAATCGGTGCCCAGTCTTTCCGCCATACGCGGTCCGCTCTTTTACAGTCTTTTCTGAGTTCTCTTAGTTCTGGGGAGAACCAGGGGGATTTAAAAGTATTGCTCTTTTTAGTGCAATCTTTAAGAGGCAGAACCGAATCCAGGGACTTGGTCAGCCAGTCTTGAAAATTTGTATCTGCCTGTAGGACGTCGGATTCTGCAGGGGGAGTCGATTGTTCGAGAGCAGTTATCAAATTTTCTACTGACAGCCTTGGCCATGGCCTTTGAAGTGTGCGGGGACAGGGGATCTTAGTTTTTTCATTTTAAAATTCCCACGAAAAAGGTACTAGGAAATGATCTGACCATAATAGGGGCAGCGGGGGTTTGGCTGCGAGCTGGGGGATGTTGGAAAAGATCGGATCCAACAGATGGCCTTTGTTGTGGGTGGCTTCCTTATTTGCCAGCTCCAGGTCGAAGGAGTTGAGGTTGGAAATCAATTCAACCGCAGAGTTATCCTTGGGGTCGTCGAAATGTAAATTCAAATCGCCAGATGCCAGCGGTGATTCATCTATGTTGGCGGGCACAGGGAACTAGGAATCTGCCTCCTCTTCCACCACACAGTGTACTGTGCCCCCCTCTCACCTACATCCACTAGTGATGACCGTGTTCACACCAGTAAGAAGGGAAGAGTGTCCTTCACCCCAGGCACCGCTGCCCCTGTCCCCCCTGCTGCCATCAGTGCTGAGTCTCTGGACCTTTTGCGCCAGGTGTGTGTTGGCCAGACAGCCCTCCTCAATGCCTTTCTAGACCACGAAAAAAAGTTGGCACAGGTGGTTGCTTTCATGGAGGGCATTCATTCAGACGTGAGTGGGCTACACCGGACTGTCCAGTCTTTGTCCTCCACTGTGACGGCAGTCCTTCAACTGGCACAATCTCAGGGTCCAGCTCCAGTCCCTTTGTCCACCCTCCTGCTGGTGGCCACATCTGACAATAGTGACCACACACCACAGACCTCAAGGGCTCGATACAGTACACACAGCACACAGCAGCAGCAGCCCAAGAGGTCCAGGGCACAGACACCACCCCCACAGAAAAACAAACCCACCCCAGAGTGCAAAGGCAAAAGCCTGTCAGGCGATACCAAGGGCCAGAAAGGCAAGAAGCAGGCCTCAGGGTCACATGCCTCAGAGGCATCCCCAGCCCAGGACTCTCCTGTCCTAAAATCGTCTCGCAGAGGCAAGCAGACAGTTTCCGTGCCAGCTGAGAAGGTGGTGTCTGCTAAGAGTACACATAAGAAGAGCTCCAAGGCAGATTCACCCACAAGTTCTACTCCCATCCAAAGCCCTGTGAAGCAGGGAAAGGAGGGCACTATAGGGGGTACACCTGGTAAACAGGGGATGGAGGGGCATAGGCAAGGCAAGGCAAAGCGTCCTGCTGGATCCAGCATGTCCCCAGAGGGAGGGGCACTGGCTGCACCAGATGCAGCTTTGGTGGTGAGTTTGCCTGTTGTGTCCACACCGCTTTCCATCAATCCCCAGACAGTGAAGCCATTTAGACTCCCAAAGAAGTGTAAAGGCACGCCTCCACAATCTCCCACCCACACTGTGTCTCATGGCAGCATGACTCCACCTCCACTTGCCACTACACCACCTGGTTCAAGCAGCCCTCCAGCTTCCTCTCTTTCGGGTCCAATCCTCTAACTTTCCCCGACACACAGCCAACTCCCAGTCCGACCGACAGGCAGGTATGAGTGGAAGTCCCCATCACACACCTGGCTTGCCCACAGCTGTGCCTGTGCTGCCCATTGTTACCACCCTGACTGTGTTGCTGACCATGGCAGGGTACAGTCACACACATTCCCTGTGCAGGATCTCATGCAACTACTCTGTGCATTGGACTGGCTACTGGCCTTGATGTGTGCCCCTTACCTGTGCAGCTTCTCATAGACATACGCTGCACTTTGCCCTGACAACTGGCCTTGTTGTTCACTGATGTTTGACACTTGCCTGTGGAGCTTCTCATTGACATACTCTGCACTTTGCCCTGGCTACTGGCCTACTTGTTCACTGCTGTTTGTCACTTGCCTGTGCAGCTTCTCATGGACATACTCTGCACTTTGCCCTGCCCACAGGCCTTGTTCACTGCTGTTTGACACTTGTCTGTGCAGGTTCTCATGTACCTCAACGGCACCTTGCCCTGGCCACTGGCCTTGTTGTTCACTGCTGTTTGCCTCTTTCATGTGTAGGATCTCATGGACATCAACTGCACTTTGCCCTGGAAATTTGTCAACATTTGGTGCCTATCTGTGTTGGGTGTGAATAAAAAGAAGTTAATCCATTTGTCTGCCTTGTCAGTGTCCTTGCTAAATAAAAGGTTTTCTGTGTGGGTATGGTTTACTGTAACACTTGCAGTATATGCCACTTCACCATTGCCTATGGCTTGTTTCCTCTGATCCGGTTTTATCCACTTTGGGGTTCTAGACTTGTGCATCTGCGGGTGGTGGGTTAGCTGTATGTGTGTTTGCTGAAGGACTGCTTGACTTCCTGGGTGTGATGTTGTTTGTGTGCTGTTTTGCTTGTTGCCGTGGGTGTTCATGGTGTGTCACTCATATCTGTGTGGAACTGGTATGTTTGTTGTGCACACACTGCTTGTTCTGCGTGCAGTGCTGTGAGTGTATGTAGCCTTGTCTTGCCTGATGTGCATCCCCTGATGTGCTGCTGTGTTTGCTATGGGATTTCTTGGCATGTGCATCTGTTGTGTGTCTGATGTGGCTGTGTGCAGTGTTTGGCCTGTGTTGTCTCTTGCAGTTGACAGGTGCTCTGTGTGTGGTGTTGTATTTGCATGCAGGTGTGTGTGTTTTGTTGGTGTGTTTGAGTCAGATATCTTTTGCCAGTGTGTTGTGCCTTACTTGTGTGTCTGTCACATGTACGTCGATCTATTCGAGTTCCTGTGGTTGTGTTTGGTGCGTCCATGGTGTTTCCTCCTTTCATATTTGAGCTGTCTCTTGTCATTCTTGTGCATGTGTATGCATGTGGTACACTATGACACCATGTTGACTTTATGGATTGTGAGGTATGTATATCTGTGTGTCATTGTAGGCCCATTTCTCCCAGTTTGTGTCTATGATTGTTTTGGGTAGATGCGCTTCGTGTCTGTGTTGTGGTATGTTGTCTGTGCATTTTTCCTGACTAATGAGGTTTTGTACTCCTGTTGTGTCTGTGCTCCCATTGCCTTTCCACAGTTTTGCCGCACAGGTCATATCTGGTCTTGTTGTGGTTGTGTGTATGTTTTTATTGGGTTATGTGTTTGGCTTTTGTTTTTATGCACACATTGGTTCAGGCTTCCCTGTGTGGGTGTGATGTTTGTGGATACCCCCAGGGAGTGTGATTGTTTGTCAGTATATTGACTGGACATTATTGGCACCCTTCTGTTTGTTTGACACTGGTGTTGTGTGCTGCAGGTGTGAAGGGGTGAGTGTGAAGGCTCATACTTGTGTCTGACAGTCATGGAGTGTTGCAATGGGCCCTGTGTGTTGTGCTGCTGACAATTTGGCACTGGCACATTCCAACATGGTCATTTTAGGAGACTTTAATCTCTGGAAAGATGGAAATGTCAGTAGCCAATTGCGTGATCTTAGGCATACATGCACAAATCTAAATCTTTCCCAGCTGGTGGAAGATTCAACACATCGAGGGGGGCATACCCTTGATCTGTATTTTCCAACCAGTCCACTACAAGGATATTAAATATAACACCTCAGACTTGGTCTGACCATTACCTTATCCAATTCAGCATTGGGATGCTAAACACTGGAGATAGGACTGGTCAGCAAAGGTCCTACAGGAGAGGCAGGGAATAGGCAAAGTTGGATAAGATCGGAACTCCTACACTTGACCTGGGTGCCACTCACTTTGCACCCACGATGACCGTAGAAGAAAACTACAACGTGTTTACTAAACACATAGCTGACCTTTTGGACCAAGTAATCCCTAGAAAAGAAATAAAAAACAGAAGCAAAATCTCGGCTCCGTGGTATAGTGAGGAGCTGAAACAGCTCTGCGTGCTCCGCAAGAAGGCGGAAAGGAAATGGAGGAAATGGTATGATGAGGAAGACAAGAAAGTCCTTAGACGGATACAACTGCAATATAAAGAGGAAATCCTCAGGGCCAAGGCAGATTTCTACGCCAGCTCTATTATACATGCGCCTAATGGGTCTAAAGCACTGTTTAGAATTATCAAGGACCTCTCCTCCCCCATATGTATGGAGAATAAAGTGGCAGCATCCCAAAAGTTATGTGATGAAATTGATCTACATTTTCAGGATAAGATTGCAAATATTGTGAATACTCTGCACGCTAATGATAATGGCGAACAACTTAACACTGAACAATGGATTGAGGCAGACTCACAACAGCCTGTATTCCTGGATAACTTTCAGGCATTAACAGAAGTGGCTTTTGACAGCTTGGGAGATAATGTATCCTCTGGCTCTCCCCTTGATTTTTTTCCCCATAAAATGTGGAAATCTTTTGGGCGAAATACATTTCCATGGCTGAGGCAGATATGCAATCAGTCTCTGGAGGAAGGAATGGTCCCGGAATGCTGGAAATGTGTGGTGGTGACCCTACTGATTAAAAAGCCCTCCTTGGACCAGTCAATTCCAGCAAATTTTAGGCCTATTTCTCTTCTTCCCTATCCGGTGAAGATTCTAGAGAAAGCAGTCAGTAGGTCTTTGTCGTGCTTTCTGGAGGAGAACCACTTACTGGATAAAGACCAGTTTGGTTTTCGCTCTGGGCACGGGACCGAGACGGCCTTGATCACGATGATGGATAATCTACGTATGCATGCCGACAACGGGAATGTCACTGTTCTAGTGCTTCTCGATATGTCGGCCGCATTCGATACGGTGAACCATCTTTTACTAATGGAAAGATTGAAGAAGATAGGAGTGAAAGGCCGGGCACTACAATGGCTACAGTCCTATCTGGAAGGTCGAAAGCAGGTGGTAACTTTAGCACCTTTCTCTTCTGGTAAATCCTTAGTCGCCCATGGGGTGCCGCAGGGATCTGCGATCAGCCCCATCCTATTTAATGTCTACTTGCAGCCCCTGTTTTCCATCATAAAGTCCTCTGGAGTCTACTTAGTCAATCACGCCGACGACAAGCAACTAGCCTTTTCCTTGGAAGGGGACCATGCATTATCTATGGACATGTTCCAGCAATGCATGCGGCAGACGACTGAAGGAACTCACTGCAATTTATTAGCGGAAAGACGGAGGTAATGTACTGCTCTTTAGGTAGGATGTCCAGACAACTGCCTTCTGACTTCAGACTCTTACCAGAGGAGGAACCTCTAACCGCGGTCGGGAAAGTTCGTAATCTGGGGCTGATGTTTGATGACGACCTTCAGATGGAATCACAGGCAAATAAGACCGCTAGCGTATGCTTCGCCCTTATTCGCATGCTACGGAAAATACTCCCTTTACTACCTAAAGAGGGACGCCCTCTGGTGGTAAGTAGCACTGTGGGAAGCAGGATGGATTACTGCAACTCCCTATATCTGGGGGCCCCTGGGTACATCTTCCAGGGACTGCAAAGAATCCAGTCGGCAGCAACCAAATAGACCCTTGGTAGGCCGCGGAGCTCCTCTACTACCCTGGCTCTGTGAGAACTACACTGGCTACCCATTAGGGAAAGGGTCCATTTTAAAGCTCTGTGTATGGTTTTTCGTGCTGTGCACAAGCTAGGTCCCGTTTCCTTACAGGAAAGGTTCATGTGGTATCACCCCACAAGGCAGCTCTGTTCTTCTAGCGATGGCCTGCTGACGTTTCCCCGGTTAAAACGGGCCAGGTTAGGAGGAAGGGCTTTCAGCATGGCTGGCGCCCGTCTATGGAATGAGCTCCCTCAGAACCTCAGACTAGTCAACTCTCTGCTAGAGTTTCATAGGAACCTAAAAACCTGGGTCTATCCCAAGACCTAAGTTCCTGCACCTCTCCTTTCTCTGCTGCGACCTGCTTTCACTCTGGTCTTAGTAGTTTTTAGTCAGAAGCACCAGGATAACCGTAGGGTGACAGTGCGCGCTATATAAGATCTAAAATCAATCAATCATACTCCTGTTAAGTGGTTGGATACAAATGTGTGGCCGTCCGCTGTTTGACTTCATTCCCTTCCTTTCATCCCTGTGAATATACATGGGTTGCCTTGCTGTCTCCCTGAGTTGTTGTACTGAGGTGACTGTAGTTTGACTTCACTCACTGTGCCAGCCATGTGGGATTTAATGGGCTGAGGGTGTTGTTATAAGTTCCTTGTCTTGCATGTGATGGTGGTTGTCTCGTTGGCCTTCCATTTGTTTGCACCTCACTTTGGCTTTCATATTTGTTGTCCTCCATTGCTGCTGTGTATGTGGCTGTGTGTCAATGTGGGGTATGTCTGTGTGACTTGGCAGGGTGTGTGTCCAGTTGGGTGTATGTTCAATTTCTGTGTGTTTGTTAATTTTGTGCTTGGACTCAGTTTCCTTGTCATGAGTGTAGTGTTGTTGTGGTTTGTGGGTTGCCCTGCCCTGTCCTTCTGTGCTGTGTATTCCTCTTCAACCACTCCTACTGTGGCTGTCTCCCTAGTTGTTTTGTGTGTGGTGCAGGGTGTGGGCTCACCTGGCTAGTACTTGTGCATGGGGGAGCACTGGAGGTGCACATGGCATGTCCCTTCATGTGGGGGGGCTAGTGTCTGGAAGGTGGAGGTGTGGCCCTGTGGTCTTTGTGCACTGCCCAAGCCTGGCGGCGGCCATGCCTTCTGCATTGTGTGCATGTTTTCACGCGGATTCACCGCTGCAGTGACGTGACCGGGACATTATTTCAAGAACGGAGTGGCTTGGTGACCCGAATGCGGAGGGGTGATTTGGTGACAGGTAGGACATGTGTTAGTACACTTGTGGATGTGTTCCTGTCCCGACCAGGGTGTCTGGTGTGGCCAGGGACACCATATCAGTCCTGGAGTTGTGTGTTGTGGATGTGGGCAGGATTGTGTGTTTCCATACCTGTGACGTCGTCCGCGATGGTGCATGAGTTGCTGGTAGTGTATCAGGTACAGCACCGGAAAGACATGAAAAGCTGGGTACATTGCGGTTGGGACCGGTTGGAAGGAACCTGGACTCTGGCATTGACATTCAGAGGCTCACTGGAGGGCAAATAACAATAACTGTAATTTTGGGAACATCGGTACAGAATGAAGCAAGGTTTCAACATGAGTGGGAACACTACATGTCCCAAAATACAATACTAATTGCACTCACCTGCGAGGCCCCACGGGGTAAATGAAGCAAATCTCGTTGCTCTGCAAAGGTGGTACTGAGCCCGTGATCAAGTACCAGGAGGTCTGAAATGCGTAAGGCGATGAATGAAACTGTTTTGACTACACCGGTATGCCAATAAAAAGAATCTGCTGCGGAGTGCCTCTTAAATGCTTTGGGCATTTCCGGTTTTGTATATATTACCATAACTGCCCTGCAGTAAAGACAGCACCATCCCATTACTATGTGAGGAGACACAGCGGCATGGAACTTTGCGAGCTTCTCTATCGAGCAGCGGATTGGCAGTAAATAATTGTAAAAACTGGTGTTGTCATTTAAAGGCCCACTGGAGGGAATATATCAATAATTTTAATTTTGGGAACATCAGAGCAGAATGAAGCAAGGGTTCATCGCGCAAATAAGGACTCTCACACAACTCTGAATATAGTATAAAAGGTCACCTTTATTACAGGACAGCCAGAGACAGACCCGCAACATAACTTTTCCAACCAAACTTTATCTTTATTTCTTCTCCAAACCTTTTACATATAAACCATAACGTTTTCCAATTCTTTCTATTTCCAATAACCATAACTTGTTTTAATACCATCCTTGTGTTTTCCTTCTTCTTTCCATCTCTTCCCCACCTACCCTCCCAAGCCCTCCCCCTTAGAGAAAGGATGAATCCGCTCTAGATTATCCAATCCCCATCACACACGCCAACGAAGACAACAAAAAAAAATCTGCCTGAGTAGTCCTGAGGTGACATCCTGACATCTCGACCTGTAGCAAGATGTATATATGCTTGCCTAGTTTTTTTTATTTTTTTAGTTTTTTTTTTTTTTTTTATTTATACTTTTTTTTTTTTTTTTTTTTTTTTTTTTAACATGAAGACATGACAGACGACAAAAACCAACCCCCCCTTTGATTTTGCAACCAGGGTGGGTGGGTGGGTCAAAAAGCGACACCACCGTTCCTCTCACTCGCTCAGAGTGACGTCAGCCCTCCCTCCCCTCCCTTCCTTTGGACCTAGTCCCTCCCACCACCCAATCAGGTCGCGTGAGGTCGTCCCTCGCGCGAAATGCCCCAGGGGGACATTGGCTTTGCCAAGTGCCCCTGGGGGCCCATCGCGCAAATAAGGACTCTCACACAACTCTGAATATAGTATAAAAGGTCACCTTTATTACAGGACAGCCAGAGACAGACCCGCAACATAACTTTTCCAACCAAACTTTATCTTTATTTCTTCTCCAAACCTTTTACATATAAACCATAACGTTTTCCAATTCTTTCTATTTCCAATAACCATAACTTGTTTTAATACCATCCTTGTGTTTTCCTTCTTCTTTCCATCTCTTCCCCACCTACCCTCCCAAGCCCTCCCCCTTAGAGAAAGGATGAATCCGCTCTAGATTATCCAATCCCCATCACACACGCCACCCAGGAAAACCCTTGAGTTTTCCTGCCCCACCCAAAAAATCCCTCCCAAATCTAGAAAAAACGGACTGCTCAAGTCAATAAAGAATAACTGTGAAGGAAAAACTGTTCCATTGCAACTCATTTTGCCGGTTTGGAGCACCACAAGTCAACACACCAAAGGTTTGCCAAAGTATCTCTTAGTTCCATTAAATAATAGGACTGACCCATCTGTGACAGATGCACCCCGTCGCTCCGTAACAAATGCAGCATGTCACCATTAAAATGTTCGTGTGCAATGACCGTAATGCCCATTGCCACGCAGTATGACTTCATTGCTTTATTAACCTTTTTGCGGGCCCTCTCAACAGCTGTCTGAACTCTGGCTCCTTTCCATTGGCTCCTGTAAAGAAATTCAGTCCAAACTACCCTGGTCCCTTCCCATCTGTCTTTGATGACAGCCAAATCCAGTTTCATCTGCTTGATTAAAGCCAGCCCTGAACATTCCAACAAGTCATTTTCCCCTAAATGCAGGATCAACAAGTCTGGAATGCCCCACACCTCTGCCATTTTATTTAAGACCGAAAACAACTCCCCCCATTTCATCCCCCCTAAACCCCTCCAAATCACCTCATGGTCATTACCATACAACCCCAAACCTCTACCACATAGCTGTTGTTCGGCAAAGTTCGCCGCCCACTTCACGATGGAATGGCCGACGATCCACGTCCTCTTTTTTCGAGGAAAATCTGCCACTCGACCTGTGATGGAAAAAACACTATAACTAACTGGCCATATAAAGCGGATGGCATTGCCGTGTTTTTTTTATTTATTTTTTTTTTTTTTTAAAACCTAACATATTTAAAACAACAATTGGACTTCCATCGGCCAATGCGCTGTAACTCCTCTGCCCCCCAACCCAACCTCGCAGCTTCGGTAGCCGCACCTATTCTGAATGAATGTGTCCCAAAACAATGTGGATTTTCCCCTGCTAACGTTAATGCTTTCCGCAAAACTGCTAAGAATTGAAAACAAGTTAACTGCGTTTTATTTCCATGGCAGAATATATCACCATCCCGAAAAACCTTTGAACTCACAAATGCCTCCCATTCCCCCACTGGACAGCAACCCATCACCCCGCTCCTGCCAAGACGCACCAATGACCCTTTACCTGCTTGATCCGTCTTTGACCTTCTCAACTTGATCTGCAATATATCATTATCCAAAAGAACAATATCAGACGAACGTATCCCACCCAGATTCCGTAATCCCAGTAATTCTGATATCCTAAAGGCACCGAAAAACAACCATATCATGCCTAACCTGAACCTGTAACATTCCCATTCATCATAGCAGCATGAAGGCAACACACCCAACAATTTATGTAATAAGTCAAAAGTAATAGGGTCCCTCAACCTTGATGCTTGACCAAAAGACCTCCCAAAACCCTTCAGCATTTTCTGTAAACGAAAACCTTTTTGAACCTCACACCCCAATTCCAGTTGGCTATAAAAAGAAATGCCTGCTAACTTGCCCACAATGGTGGACGGAGACAAACCTCTGTCTATTAAACTCAGCACAAAGCCCAACATAAATTTTTCATCTCTCACCGCTGTACCCTCCCTGCCATGTTGAGCCGTATAACCCAAAAAACCAGACCATGCCAGCTGATAGCTGCGTCGTGTAGATTCTGACAAGGATTGCTCGACAAACTCAGCCATTCTCAATTCCCCAGGTCCCATATGTTCGGCGGAATCGGTGTCTTGTAATGGTCTGCTCCCGGTGCCAAATCCCGAAACCTCTGCCACTGACAACGAGACAAAGCGTCGGCAATTGAATTGTTGACACCAGGGATGTGTTGCGCTTTAAATACAATATTCAGCTGCAGCACCCGTAACATGTAAGCCCGCAACAACTGCAATACTTTCAGATCCTTTGCCCGCTGCCCATTCACCAGATAAACCACCGCCATGTTGTCGATATGAAACAACACACATCGGTCTCTGAACTCCTCACCCCAAATCTGCAGCGCCACCAACAAGGGAAAAAAAATTCTAAAAAAGCAATGCTGCGACCCTGATGTAACCACTGTGCAGGCCATTGCTCCGCACACCACCGTCCATCCCAAAATAAGCCGAAGCCTAAAGCCCCGGCCGCATCAGAGAAGATCTGCACTGGCCAGACAGTGTCTTCCGATACGAAGTTAATGGACACTCCATTGAACTCATCCAAAAATCGCAACCAAATGTTCAAATCCTCCTTAATTTTTGCTGTCATCCGTATGTGATGGTGCGGCAAACTCGCCCCAGCCAGCGCAAATCCCAGCCGCCTGCAAAAAGTCCTGCCTGCCCTGACAACTCGACAAGCAAAATTCAAATAGCCCAAAAGCCTCTGGACTTGTCTCAGCTGCACACGCTTAGCTCCCAAAATTTCTTGTAAAAAAGACCTGATCTCCTGCACTTTCTGCCTGGGCAAACGAGCCACCATCTCTTTTGTGTCTATTTCTATGCCTAGAAATGTCAAACTGGCCGTTGGACCTTCCGTTTTGTCCTCCGCCAAGGGGATACCAAATTCCTCCGCCATGTCCTGAAAGCAGGCCAAAACTTTAGCACATTGCTCCGTCCCTGCTTTGCCCACAAACAAAAAATCATCCAGATAATGACATACAGCCACATGATCTGAACGCTGGACCACACACCACTCCACAAACGTACTAAAAGTTTCGAAAAGTGAACAAGAGATAGCACAGCCCATGGGTAACACCCGATCCACATAAAATTCTCCTTCAAAATACATGCCCAGCAAACCAAAATCCGCCGGGTGAATAGGTAACAGGCGAAAAGCGGCCTGTATGTCACATTTAGCCAGCTCAGCTCCCATCCCCGCCTTGCGCACCAATTCCAAAGCGTCGTCCACTGACGCATAAGTCACTGCTGAATCAGAAGTAGAAATAAAGTCATTAACTGACTGCCCTTCCGGCCAAGATAGGTGATGTATCAGCCGAAACTCACCTTTTGCCTTCTTTGGGATGACACCAAGGGGCGATACAATGAGGTTTGGCAAGGGGCAAAACTCAAAAGGGCCAACTACTCTGCCTAAATCCACCTCCTTTTGCAATTTCACCCTTACCACTGACGCCATCTCCTTTGCTGACTTCAAGTTATCAGCCCAGCGTGAAACCCTGGGTCCTTGGTAACCAATCCGAAAGCCTAGACGAAACCCCCAAAACAACTTAGCCGCTCCTCCAACATCAGGATACACCTCCAATGCGCTCAACATGGCCTGTAATTTAATTGGAGTAGGCGCCCTTTGGCATAAGAGGTGGTACAGATCCTCTCCCCCCCCTCTGCCCCCTAACATGTTCTCCCGGGTATTGGTTGGGAAAGCACTGAAAGACAGCATGCCTGCCCCCGCATTGAGAGCATTCATGCTTAAATTTACAGTACTGGCGCACACAGGAACCTCGGTTAAAGCTCCAACATGCTCCAGTTGCGGGCAACTGTCCCCGCCCAACGCCACCCGCCCCCTGTGTGGCGGGACGCTGAGAAAAGGGCCGGTAAGGAATCGGCAACCCACTTGCTGTATGGATCGTGTTGGCAGAAGAATGACCCGACATCCACTGTAACCACAGCTCTTGATCAACCTCACCCCATGGCTTATCGTGGAATAAACTCATTCTCGCCCGAAACTCTTCATCGTAGTTCAGCCACGCATAACCCCCTGCTTGCAAGTGAGCCCGTCTAATGACATCTACATACTTGAAAAGCGAAACTGCTCTCTCTGGGTAGCGTTCACAATAGACACTGGCATAGATCAGAAAGGCCGCTGTCCAGTTCTCTATTGTTTTCGGGACTTTGGGACGGCGGGACAATTCAACCTCCTCCTCCTTAGAACCTTCCTTTGCTTGCAGTTCCCTATGAAGGAGCCTGAACACATCCACGTACTCATGGTCCCAAATCCGCTGCCTAGTTCTATTTGACAAATGTATGCCTAATGGCATGGACACCCCCATAAAAGGCAATTTCGTACCCCTCACTGTAGTCACCTCACTCTGTTCTGAACTAGTAACCGATGAACATGGACTGTCATTCCCCAACCTCCCCCCATGCCCTGCCACCGTTTTCACACTTTCACTTTGTTTTGACCCCAATCCGTCCCCCGCCTCCCCCATTCCTTGACCACCCTCCGCAGGCGCCCCACCTGAACCCCCAGCCAACGGCCGTGTCCAAGCAGCCCACCAGTCTGGCTTACCTGCTGGTAGCTGCGCAGCCCGTCGCCGAAAATCCTCCAGACCATCACGCCGATGATGTCCGCTCGGAGTCATACGTGCCGGTGAGAGAACCGCTCCTGAACTCTGAAATACACTGGCAGAAGTTATACGACTCCCACCCCTCCCAGCCCCTAGCCTCCCACCATGGGACAGTCCACGTCTAGCAGAATACTCATTTTCTTTATCTGCTTCATCAACATTACTAACAAACTGTTGTTCATTGCCTGACATAGTAAAACTCATACCTGGCCTAGAGCCAGGCGCCAAGTTAAGAAGTGTATTTTGAAAATCTGACTCAGGCCTCCGCGAAAAGCACCCAGTCGCCTTTGTGAAATCCGCACCAGATCCACGTCTCGAACTCGCCCCCCTCCCAAGCACCACAATCTGCGGCGCCGTCTGAGAGAAATTGAACTGCTCATCTGGTACCAGACCAGCAGCATCCTGAAGGTACTCACCGCTCGAGCAAGGACCCGTACCATACTTACCCGATAACTTTGAAGCTGAGGTACCAGCCCTTTGTGCCATTGGCAACTCCGTGTGCTCCACCCACACCCATTGACCTTGCGGAATCACAGACCCCATGTTAGAAACTACCTCGGGACGCCCAGGCGGAGGCCTTTCTTCTGGAAACATCGCACTAGAATCCCTCACCTGTCGGCCCCCACACCTACCACCCACTTCCCCCCACCTCCCACTCCTGAAATGCTTATCACGAGGTGTACACATAACACCCCACAGCTGCTGTTCATCCTGTAAAAATTGAAAATCATGTGTTAAATCCACATTAGCCTCCTCCTCAACAAATTGTTTTGTGGGGACTCTAGACTGAGGGACAAGAATGTTCTGGCAGTCCATAAAGTCATCCTGCTGAGGTTGCTCCTCAAGTAATATCGCACCGCCCCTGACATCCTCGCCTTCCTCAACTCCTGACTGGTCATACTCCTCAGAATCACTGTCACTGGAGTAGCTCACTAAAATCTGACTCCTCCTGTCAGCATCCACTTCTGGTGCTATGTCAATTCTCTTGTTGCTCACCAGCTGCCCTTCTGACCTCATTTGCAATCCTGACACCTTCTTACTGGGTCGTGGCGCTATACTGCCCTGCTCCTGAGACGTGCTGGCCATCTGCTCATCAAACTCCCTGTCAGCCACTCCTTCCGACAGCTGAATCATAGACACGCGCGTGTCAAATACACCACCAGCACTGACGCCGCGCCTACCCGCCCTACGTCTTGCCGGTGCCTTCATTAAATGACAACCCCTTTGTAACTCACTGGGGGCCGATGACGAGCGCGGGGGTGGCAGCTTCTTACCCCGACCTCCTCTGCTCGTGGACCTCGCTCTCCTGGCTCTTGCCGCTGTCAACCTCGCTCCACCTTCATCCTCATGTAGAGTATGTTGAACCGGCTGACAGGCAGCCACCGCTCTAGAAACTCCTTCTGCCGCCAAGCGACGCGGACGCTTGACAGCTACTGAAGTATCTAGCACTGCGCCGGGCCTCAGCAGGTCACTCCGTCCCACCGCCACCAATGCTCGCACTGCCTCTATGGCAATATTCTCCGCCGCCATTCTAACAATGAATGAGGAAAAACACGTCGAAATTCCTCACCAAATCTCCTGTCAGCACTGACAGAAAATTGCCTCACGAGCGCCGCCTCAAAAAGCGACACCACCGTTCCTCTCACTCGCTCAGAGTGACGTCAGCCCTCCCTCCCCTCCCTTCCTTTGGACCTAGTCCCTCCCACCACCCAATCAGGTCGCGTGAGGTCGTCCCTCGCGCGAAATGCCCCAGGGGGACATTGGCTTTGCCAAGTGCCCCTGGGGCCCAACATAAATGGGAACACTACATGTCCCAAAATGCAATACTAATCATACTCACCTGCAGGGCCCCAAAAGGGGGTAAACTGAAGAAAATCTCTTTGCTCTGCAAAGGTGGTACTCAGTCTGTGCCCAAGGAAAAGGACGTCTGAAACGAGTAAGGCACGATAAATGAAACTGTTTGACTATGCCGGTTCACCAATAAAAATAATCTGCTGCGGAGTGTGTCTTAAATGTTTTGGGCATTTTTTTGTTTTGAATATATTAACACGGTCTCTCCATCACATTGATGCACTCCCTTTGACCCACCCTTCGAGCAAGACACTATCACAAGAAGTGGTTCAGTGCTATCGTCTTGCGCCTGGATCCCGTCAAGGGGAAAAACGGAGCAATATTGACGTACCCACACATTGCATCTCGATAGCCCGGTTCCTGGCATGCTGGAATCCTGCTGCGGACGCGGAGGCCGTTGTTGACCCTTCGCGCCTCCCCGCTGGGCCCCCCCTCCCTCCCTCGGACCGCGCCGCCTGCGTATCCCCCTGTCTCCCAGGAAAGCCACAACGCGCACTGGATGCTTTACATTAGCGATAGCGCAACACTGACAACCAGCCTCTTTTTTTTGTTCTTTCCCTTTGATTTCTTGCATTTTATGTTGTTATCATTTAACATGTTATTGTTGCAGTTTCGAAGAAAGTTATAATGTTCTGAATATTGAATAGTACAAGTACTCCTTTGGGCTCGTCCCGATGACTATATGAGTGGATTCCGTTACACTGATTCTATAGCTATATGGAGATGCACATTACTAGAGGCGCATGAATGAGAATACACTTTTGAAACAAAATCATTGGCCACTGGAACATATGACTAGATGGATCGCGATGCCATATGTACCTCGCACTTCCTTTGTTTCCTGTGTCCTCTGCGCCTCTCGGCACCTTAGACGATGTGGCACTGTTTTTTTTTTAATTGTATCTTCCTTATTACTTTTATATGAACCCGCCTCTTCTTGGAAGACTGACTTATAGGTATAAGTGCCATAGGCTACGCATTTGATTTGTAAAATAAGGAACATAAGTAATACCATCGCAGCGAACTGTTGTCTCTATAGTATACTTTTGTATGATTACAACTTGTCAAGATATGTTTTCATAGAAGATAATTTGATATGTTATGCAATCTAAATAAGAAATGCAATAAAAAATATTTAAAAAAAAACAATTAACACGGTCTCTCCTGCTACGAAGACAGCACCATCCCATTACAATGTGAGGAGCTGCAGGGGCATGGAACTTTCCCAGCCTCTCTTCGGAGCAGTGGACGGGCGGTAAATAATTGTAAAAACTGGCATTGACATTCAGAGGCCCACTGGATACATAATTGTAATTTTGGGAACATCGGTGCAAAATGAAGCAAGGTTTCACCATAAGTGGGAACACTACATGTCCCAAAATGAAATACTAATTGGACTCACCTGCGAGGCCCCACTGGAGTGTAAAATGAAGCAAATCGTTTTGCTCTGCAGAGGTGGTTCTCACTCAGCCTGTGACCAAGGACCAGGAGGTCTGAAACGCGTATGGCACAATGAGAGAAACTGTTTGACTATGCCGGTTTGCCAATAAAAATGAGCTGCTGCGTGGTGCCTCTTAAATGATTTGCTAATTTGTGCTTTTAAATATATTAACACTGCCTTGGGGACGCTAGGGGGTGTTCAGACAAAATGGCCGCTCTGTAGTGAGGCTCCATCAGCCCCAGAGGCACAATCGAGCAATTATCCTATAATCACGGGGGCATTACCTCTACGTCCCTCGTCCTCGACCCAGTCATCACACATGAGGTATTCCACACGACAGGAAACAAAACAGGAAACGCTTTTAGACTCCACCCACCCTCCTGTCAGGTGCTATAACACACCTCACCACCAGAAGCAAATCCTGTTTTGTTTCCTGTCGGTGGTTTACTTGATGGGAGACGCTGGGGTGAGTGCCGGGCGCTTACCTGCTTCGTTTGTCCTGTGGATCCTCCACTGCTGGGCTCTGGGGGGACTCCCATGGACCGTCGTGGGATTCCTTGGAGTGGGGCTGCTGGGCTTCCCTTTCTCCTCCTGGGCTCAGGTGACCTGTGCTGCTTGGCTTCATGGGTCTTCCTGTTTCGTTTCCTGCCCTGGTCTCTGTTCCTGCTGCTGGATGTGCTGTGGATCTTCCGGATTTCCTGCTACTCGATGTCTTTTCCTGCCTGGTTCCTGGAGTGCAGGTAGGGGTTTGGGGCTGTGAGCGCTGGGCTGTTGTGGAGCGCGCTCCTCCCCTTTGGATTCCCCGTTCTCGCCAGTGCCTCTTTGTTTTGTGGGGGCCCTGGCGTTAGCTCCTGAGTGTGCTTGCGGGACGAGTTGTTCTCCCTGCTGCACTGGGGCGGCCGGCGGCGGTGCTTTGCCGGCTGTCTTGGCGGCGTCCTCCTGGGTTTGCACGCATGCGCTTTGTCCTCTTTTCCACCCGTCGGCAGTGTTCGGTGTGCCGGGTGCTGGTGTGGGCGGGCGCCCGGGTGGGCTCGGGTGCTCCGGTTCTTGGGGCCTTTCCTCGCTGGGCGGTGCAATGCCTGTTCCGTGTTTGTTCTCGGTTGTGTGGCTCTGAAGATTTGACATTGCAGAAGCCTCAGCCTTGTGCCTGTGCGGAGACTCCTGGAGCTGCCGGGGATTGCATCCGGGGCCTCTTCCATGCGAAGCCTGCGCTCTTCCGAGGATGTGGATGTGGCCTTGCTGTTAGCGCTTCCGACTTTGGTGCTGGGATTCACGGTTCGTTGCTCGCCTGCCCCGCATCCGCATTGTCCCTTGATGGTGCCCTTTTTACTGGAAGTGAGTGGATTTGCACTTTGTTCACTGTGCTATGTACTGCCCTCTGATGTTTTTTACTGGGGTAGTTGCACGCCGGCTGTTTGGCCACCACTCTTCTGTTGGTTCCGCTTGGAACCCTGGTCGTGTGCATTCTCCGTCATGAGGGAAGGTGTTTCTCTCCTGTACCTCCATATCCCCTTTTTCCGGTGGGGCCCCTCCCCTCTCCTGTGGTGCGTGCCTGGAGGTGTGCTGATGCCCGGATTGGGCGTCTTCTTCTGGGGTCTTTCTGTTGTTGGGGCTCATCTTTTGCTTGAGGGAGGGGTGTGGCGCAGTGGCCTGGGCGCCTGCCTCCGGGCCTGGAGGTTCATGGTTCGTTCCCCGGCGCTGGCCGCAGGTTACTTCAGCGCCATGTGACTCTGGGCTTTTGCTTGCTTACTCTTCCTGCCGAACACCTGCGCCTTGACGCCTATTGCTCATGCTGGATTTATTTCCTTTCTTGTGCTGGGACCGGCTTCTTGTTGTCCTTTTGTTATCTGTTGGGGTTTCTGCCTTTTCGTCGGATTTCTTCCTCTGATGTATCTAGTGGGTCTTCGCTTCCTACGGTTGCGCTGCCGGGCATGTCCTTTCCAGGGTGCACTTGCCTTTCCTCCTTTCCCATGTGTGGATTGCCGTGGGGTTTCCTGAGGGTTTTGTGCCCATCTCGTTTCTGGAGATTCTCTTGCTGCACTTCTGGGGGCCTGTTGCCTCTTCTCTGCTGGTGCATCTTTTGTGTCCTCGGTTCTGTTGCAGGTGTGGAAGGACCCGGATCTTTCTCCTTGCCCTGGTTTGTGTTCTTGCTTTCTCCGTTATGGGTTTGGCTGTCGCTTTGCCTTTTCCGTTCCTGTGGACTCTGAGGTGGCCTGTCTTGTGGGTCGTCCTTCCATGGCTGCTGGTCGCATTCTGAGGGACGGTGTGGGCGAGTGGGTGGTTTCTGCCCTGTGGATTTCTTCTGCCGCTTCTCATCTGGCTGTTCGTTCTAGCATTTCTGGGGAGTACGTTGACCGGTCTTTGCTGGCCGTTTTCGAGTCCCTGTTTTCGTCCATGCAGGCAGGTGCCTGTTGTCCGGAGTTGCTGGAGTCTATGGAGCGCCTGTTGGACTTTCTGTCGGCCGTCGCCTTTGTTTCTGTATGGGAGACTTCTGCTGTGTCCTGTGGTTCCTCTGTTGCTGCCCACCGTGTCCTATTACTGCGGGATTGGATTTCGGCCACGGCCCCGCGTTCCATGGATTTGCGGCTGCCTTTCGCTGGTGCCCGTCTGTTTGGTGTCTCACTGGATGCCGTTTCTACTCGGATGTCCTCCTTTCGGACTCATCGTGGCGCTGGACATTCTTTCCTCCGGTTTTTCTCTCATGTTCCCAGAGGGGTGCCGGGTCTGGTCCACGGCGTTCCTGCCTGGGCCGCCCTTGAGGACGTTCTCGCTGTTCCCGCCACCTGGCCTTGTTGTACGGGGTCTGGACCTGTTCGTACGGAAGTTCCCGTTCCTGATGGTGGCCCTCCAGATGGTTATTCCGTTGATCCAGTCGGGTTGGGTGTTCTCCGCGCTCGACCCCCAAGATGCGTATCTGCTCGTCCCGATGGCTGTGTCGGATCAGCGTTTCCTGCGGTTCTGCCTGGTGTGTCGGCACTGGTGGTTCTGCGTCCTTCCTTTTGGTCTTCAGTCCGCCCCCCGGGTGTTCGCCAAGGTGGTGGCTCCCTTGGTGGCCCATCTCCATCTCCTGGGGGTGTCTGTGTTCCCGTATTTGGACGACTGGATGGTTCGGGCTCCGTCCCTGGAGGTCATGTCTCACCACCTTCACTTGACCATGTCTACGCTCAGGGACCATGGGGTTTTGATCTCCTTGGCTCTTGTCTACTGGAGCCTGCGGCCCGGAGGGCCTTCTTCGGACCCGTGTTCGATTCTGTGTTGGGCAGGGTGTTCCTGCCGGACGCCCGGAGTCGTCGCCTGCAGTCCTTGCTGAGGTAGTTGTTGTCTCGAGCCTTGGCTCCCCTGCTTCAGTGGCTGGGGGTTCGTGGCCTCATGGCTGCTTCTGTTTTCACCGTGCCCTGAGCCTGGGTTCATCTGGGGCCTCTGCTGTGGCTTGTGCAGCGGTGGGTCCTCTTTCCTGTCCGGGATTTTGCGGTTCTTGTTCCTGTGTCTCTGGATGTTGTGTCTGCTCTCCTGTGGTGGCTGGTCCCATCCCGCTTTCCGTGGGGGTGTTGTTTCGTCTCCCTCCTCCTCTGGTTATGACAACGGATGCCAGCGCCTCGGGCTGGGGCGCGATTCTGGCCCGTTGGGTGGTGCTGGCGCGTTGGCTCCCGTCGGAGTCTCGCAGGTCGTCCAACTGGAGGGTGTTGTCTGCGGTGGAGAGGGCGCTTCGCTCTTTCCGTCTTCGTCTGGAGGGTTGCCATGTCCTGGTGTGCTTGGACATCACGGTGACTGTGGCGTATCTGATTCGCCTGGGGGGGGTCCCGCCTTTCATCCCTGATTCTGGTGGCCTGTTCCGTCTCGGCTTGGGCGGTGCTTCATCTTCTAGCCCTGTCTGCTCCACACATTGAGGGTGTGGACTATGTGGTGGTGGACTCCCTGAGTCGGTGGTTTCCCTCTTCTCTGTCCCTGTGTGTGGCTCCCGGGTCTTTCGGATGCTTTGCCTGAGGTTCGGGACTCCGGCTCTGGCCTTGTTTGCCTCGGGGTTCTTTGCCCTGGTGCCCCTGTTCTGCTCCAGGTCTCCGGAGGTGGGCGCATGGGGGGGTGTTTGCCTTGTCTCTCCTTTGGCCTCCCTGGTTTTTCTTTGCCTTTCCTCCCTTTCCCTTGATTCCTCCTTTTCTGTTGCTGGTTCTGCGGGTGGAGGCTCTGGTGGTGGCAGTGCTGCCTCGCTGGCCGTGGAGGTCCTGGTTTCCTCTGCTGCTGGCCCTGACGGTGGGGCCTCCTTGGCTTCTGCCCCGTCACCCCTCTCCTCTGAGGTCTCCATCCCTCTTTCTGGTTCTCCTCTCCTTGGCGGTTTGGGGGTTGTTCGGGTGTCTCTTGGATCCCGTGGTCTGCCCGCCCTCTTGGTTTGGTGTTGCGGGCTTCTCGTAGGTTGTCTGCCTTGTCTTCCTATTCGGAGCGCTGGTCTTCTTTTCGAGGTGGTGTTCCTCCTCTGGTTTCCTTGTTGGGCCTTTAGGCTGCTATCCGTGCCTTCCGGGTCCCGGGTTCCTTTCTTCCGTCTGATGGCTTGTTGGGTTTCTCGCCTTTTTTTTTGGAGTTTCTCTCTTCTCCTTCTGTTCGCTGCCCCCTTGGGGTCTCTCCTTGGTGTTGGGGGTTTTGCAGTCTTCCCCTTTTGTCCCTTTGGAGTCTGTGGACCTTGCATTTATGTCATGGCTGGTGGCTTTCTGTTCTTTCTTTTGGCCTCGACCGTGCCTTGTACATTTCTGTGGCTCGTTCTGGGGTGTTTCGCTCTTCTGACTCTCTCTCCGTGTCCTTTGGCTTGGCTGGTTTGGCTGCGGCTGCTTCCTGGCTCTCTTTGGATCGCTGGTTTATGGCGGTCTTTACTCTTGCCTATCTTGGTGCTGGTTTGCCCTGTCCGACGGGTCTCTTGGCGCGTTCCGCTCGGGGCGTGTCTGCCTCCTGGGCTGTTTACCTGGATGTGTCTATTCGTGGATTTGTCAGGCTGGGTCCTGGGCCTCCGAGTCCGCATTCGTGCGGCACTATTGGTGGGGTTGTGCCTTGTCCGACCGGACCGGTTTTTGGTCGTGGGGTGTTGCTGGCTGTGGGGGGGTTTTCCCCTCCGCTGTGATTCTGTTGTTTCTTGCAACATTGTCTTGCTGCACTCCTTTGTGTCTGGTCTGTGTCTTGTTGTGTGTGGGTTGCCAAAGGCCTGTTTGGGCGTTGCTTTGGTATGCCTCATGTGTGATGACTGGGTCGAGGACGAGGGACGTAGAGGTAATGCTATGATTACGTATGGTAATCCCCATTACTCTTAGTCCTACTCGTCCTCGACCCAGTCATACAACCCGCCCGCCCTCCCTTTCCAGGCCTTTGGTGCTTGGTACATCAGGATTTGCTTTTGGTGGTGAGGTGTGTTATAGCACCTGACAGGAGGGTGGGTGGAGTCTAAAAGCGTTTCCTGTTTTGTTTCCTGTCGTGTGGAATACCTCATGTGTGATGACTGGGTCGAGGACGAGTAGGACTAAGAGTAATGGGGATTACCATACGTAATCATAGCAATATCACTGTGTGACCCCCCCACACCAAAGTGGAAGGTCAGCGGAAGCAGCACGCCTGCTTGGACGCAGAACCGGCCACAGAAGTCCATCAGAGCGCTGGGTGTAGCTCGCGGCCTATGCATCGAGTCACCCCCCCACACAACACCTGACTGCCACGGGTGTGCCTCGAGTTGAGGCAATTGCTGCGCATTGAGGAACTCAAGAGAACCAGCAAGGGCCTGCATGTCGGGCTGCAATTGCCCAGGCTGCATAAAGAGAGGGCCCACCACTGGGATTTCGGGCCGGGCTGATATAACTCCGAGGGCCCATCCCTCTTGCCACAAGAAACCTAAGAGTTACCAAGCGCACTCCTAAAAGATGAGACGGTGAGGCTGGGGGAAAGTTAAGTTGCGCGACGGACACTGGGCGCTGTCACCGCGGACTACCTCAACGACACCTTTTGCTGTGGATACGCCTTGTGGATGCTGGACGGGCTGTTTGGTTTGGCTGCTGGTCTGTTCTTCGTGTGCCTGGTTGCACACCTATGCCTCGCCGGACCCGCTGCGCGGGTCCCGCATCGTCTCCTGTGCCTGCGGGAGGGACGGTATCGCGGCACTTTGAAAGGGGCTGCAGGTTATAGCATCGTCGGGGGAAGCAGCATCGCACCGGCAGGGCTGCGAGCAGTGTAGCAGGGACTCAACTTCCCAGGAGTCCCTGCTTGATTAGCCCGCAACACCTGGGCCGCTCTCCCTGCCGGCCACGCCCCCGCCTTGAATTCAAATTGGCCTCAACTCCACCTGCTTGTGGGACACCTTTTGCTGTGGATACGCCTTGTGGACGCTGGACGGGCTGTTTGGTTTGGCTGCTGGTCTGTTCTTCGTGTGCCTGGTTGCACACCTACGCCTCGCCGGACCCGCTGCGCGGGTCCCGCATCCTCTCCTGTGCCTGCGGGAGGGACGGCATCGCGGCACTTTGAAAGGGGCTGCAGGTTATAGCATCGTCGGGGGAAGCAGCATCGCACCGGCAGGGCTGCGAGCAGTGCAGCAGGGACTCAACTTCCCAGGAGTCCCTGCTTGATTAGCCAGCAACACCTGGGCCGCTCTCCCTGCCGGCCACGCCCCCCGCCTTAGCTCTATTTTAATAACTGGCTAGACCGCAGCGCAGAAGCGCGCGGGAGCGCCCGGGGCGAAGCCCGGGCAAAGGGCGGGCCGTTTGAGGCCGTTAGAGACCGGACCGGGCTACCCCCCTTGGCTCTAACTTTGTCATCCTAATCCTTGTTTCACTAGCCCCTTGCTGAAGCCAAGGGACAATGGCCATGCGTGAATACAGAAGCAGGGCTGTTAAAGGGAATCAGCAAACTGGGACCCTTGATGACTTTATTACCAGGACTAACACTGCTATAGACGTGGAGATTAATAAAATGCAGCACAGAGTCTCCATGGAACTTGACGCAGCTAGAAGGCTTTCCCAGGAGTTGACTATGGCTAAAAAATCTTCCCTAGGTTATTTTGCCTCCGCTAAAACCCCTGAGCGTCCGCTAGGTCCTGTTTCTATCTGGGCGCAGGCAGTCGTTCATCAGTCATTAGACTCCCTCTTTCCAGCCCCAGCCCCGATGGTGGGGCTACCCCGTTCATCATCTCCCACCCTTAGTCCATCCTTGGGTGGGGCAGTTGGGGTTGAGGGGGCCCCATCGGAGATAGCCCCTAATGCTAAGGGGGTGAGTGGGAGGATTTCGTATACCTCCCAAAAGGGAGCTATTCAAAAACGAAAGCGTAATAACACATCTGCCTACTCTAGGAAGAAGGCGAAGGTAGCGAAGGCCCAGTTTTTCACGGGGGTTAAGCCTATTGATGAGGGGGTGGGTGGCACAACCCTTCATTTACCCCCCCGTGTACCCCCACCTACTGAAATTAACTGTCCTATTGCAGTAGAAACTAGCCTGGCAAAATCGGCGGGGGATCATGATAACTTGGTAATAGAAGGTGAGAATGATGGGGCACCACTCTGTGTGATAGAGGGAAAGGATGTGGAATTTTTGTCGACTGTCTGGGAAACCTTAAAAAAACTTTTAACCCCCTTGGAACTCAGACTATCGCGTATAGAAAATCAGCTGCTGGAGACAGAAAAAAGTATCCTAACTTTGGCAACCATGAGTATAGTCGAAAATAAGCCGAATAGTACACTTGGCACAATTCATACCTTACCAGCACCTGCTGATAGTCCATCAATAACTCCTGCGACTAAACCCATTCCCAAACCCCGGTCTAAGGCCGCTACAAGTAATACTATTAACGCAGTGGTGGAGGCTCCAAATCAATTGCCTGTCCAATCTCTTCCAGCCCCGAAAGTCACGGCAGTCCCTAGGGTCCAAGAACATAAGATTCATCATCCCATCCCGCAGAGGGTAAAATTTAATGAAAATCAGCGTAGGGGCTACATTGATCTCCCCCTGGATGCAAGGCCCTACGTAGTTGTGTTGACAGGAGTTCCGGAAATTGCATACCACCAGCAGGAAAATTTCGGGTCATTGAAAAACAAGGTAACACATTGGCTTAATGTAAACAGGCCGTTAGCCAATCACCTGAGAAGTAAAATCCTTATGGTGCGACGGGTACCTTGGATAGGTACCTCGCACAAATCTATCTCAGGCGATTGCATTATTGTTTCCTTTGAAGACCCCAATACTGCACATTACATATGTTCATGGAACAATTATGGGGGGAACTCGCCCATAGTACCTAGACCTCTAACCTACTTCTATCCCCCGCTTTCATGCTCCAACAACGGGGGGAACTGGAATTGGATTCCGGCCAGAAATTGTGGACGGGGTGGGTCAGCTGATTGCTGGCAGGATACTCAAGGCAGGTGGAATGGGGCACCCACTTATAACATGTTTGGGTGTCTTGAGGAAGTTGATTGACTTATCTGTAAGGCTCCTTGCACATCTTGCCCTGATGACTTATCTTCCCCTCATCCCGCCCTGTCCCTGTGCTATCCCCATGTACCCCTGAAAATTGCAATTTATTGGTAAATATGGCCTTGTACATAGAGGGTGATGTGGCTGAACTTCGAGTTGGTGAAATAGTCCCTGAGCTTTTAAATGATAAAATTGGTTATGTAATACCAGTCGATCATAACACTAAGGGTAGTCCCCTTCTTAGGGAGCCGCTTGGAATATGTTTGTTGCCGCCAGAAGGATTGGCTGGCCCGGAGCCACCTTCATCTGAAGTAGCCACCCGAGGTGAGGGTCTTCCGGCTAGCAGCCATATTTCACAGTCGCCGTTGGTTACGGGGGGGGGGGAGTTTGCCTGGTCCCCTGCGGTCGTTTCTGGGAGGGAACTGCTATCTTTGACCCCGGCTGAGGCCTCTAGTATTGTTTCTGTCCCTTCTACTAATGATCGTGTGTTGGGACTAGAGGGAATTGGTGGTGAAGGATTAAGGTGCTTAGCTGGAACATAGCTGGCCTTGCACGGAATGTAGACTTACCCTATTGGAATACATTTGTTGACTCCTTCGGGTTGTGTCTTTTTTAGGAAACCTGGTGCTTGGAACCATACCACAAGGTGGGTTTTACCACCTACTTTGTTCCTGCGATACAAGCACCAGGAGGGAAAGGCTGTCCTTCCGGCGGCCTATTAATTTGGGCCAGCATCTCGCTGGGTCTCTCTTTTAGGCCTATTGTTAATAAATCACCTGACTTACAGAGATTCTCAGTTAGAGGGCCACATGGGGGGAGGAGGCTTGACATTTTTAACATTTATATCAGAGGTTCAAGGGGCGGGTCCTCCACACTGTCTCTTACGGGCATTGAGGAGGGCCTCAGTTCTTGTGCGCCGGACTCCCTTGTTATACTAGCCGGGGATTTTAACTGCACATTTGAACCCCTTGCTAGGGAGGATATACTGGGTACTATGGAGGATGATGCCAGGAGAGGCATTCCTTCTCTCTCACTGGCCCCCATTAGAAGTTGGTCCCAAACTGCCATCGATCTTAATGCCCTCTGTCTGGAACATGGCCTTAGGGCCACCAATGGTAGATCTGTTTCAGATTCAGCAGGAGCGCACACGTTCAATAGAGTAGGTCACTCTTCACGTATTGACTTTATTCTATTGAACTATAGCCTTTGGGCCCACTTAATAGATATGGAGGTCCTTCAGACTTCTGTTAGTGATCACAACCCTTTATTTCTGTCCCTGTCCTCCCTTTGGACGGGCGCTTCCACAGACCAAATCCCTCATGTCTGGAAATCAACGCATGAAGTAATCCCTACTAATTGCGGTAGACGCCTAAAATGGAATACCTTTGCGGCTAATGAAGATAAGATCAAGATCAAGATAAGATAATCTAATATGTCTAATATCACGTCACGGTTAGACTCCCTGGGAGCCACCAATCTTGAGGTTTCCAAATTGTTCTCTGAAACAACAAAAGCATTAGGGGATCTGTTCGTCGCTCATTCCTCAGGTCCTAGGGGTAATCCTAATGGTAGACGCATGCGTAACGCAGGTTGGTTCTCCCCGGCCTGCAGTGTTGCCAAGAGGGAGCTGGTCAGGGCGGTGAAAGCTAAGGATGGGGCCCAGATTAGCTTCGCTAGGCGTAGCTATAGAAAGACCCTAGCAAAGGCGAAGGCCGAGCATGAGAACCAGTTTTGGCAAGATTTATTGGTGGCTAGCTCGAGGAAGGATTCCAAGGGTTTTTGGGACCTAAGAAGAACTAGGGACAAACCCACGGACTCTCTCATAACATGTAACATAACTGAGGGAGTATGGTTTGATCACTTTACCAAGCTTTATACAGTGGCCGTGGACCCCAAGATTACCGAGTTGGGACAGTATTCCTCGGGCAACTTTGAGCCCAGTGAGGAAGTTTTATTCACCTGTAAAGAAGTAGAAGGGGCGATTAAGTGCCTGGTTCCCAACAAGGCAGCGGGCCCTGATGGCCTACCGGGGGATTTGCTCCGTGTCAACTTAGCTGAGTGGGGGAGACTTATTGCCTCCGTATTGAATGGTGGTTTGGCTGGTGCGGCCCTACCGGATTCATGGAGGGGTGCAGAGGTCGTCCCTATCTTTAAGAAAGGGAGTCGGGACGACCCTGCCAATTACCGTCCTATAAGCCTCCTGGATTCTTCGCAGAAAGTGGCAGGCAAAGTGGTTCTAGGTAGGGTTTTGCAGTGGGTTGAAGAGAGCAATATTTTATCAGACTTCCAAGCTGGATTTAGACCTGCCATGGGAACAATCGAGCAAGCATTCCGGTTGATGATGCTTTTTTGGAAAGTGGTTGTACTGGGCAAAGGCAGTCTGTACCTTGCATTTATAGATCTAAGGACTGCCTTTGACCTCGTCCCACGTAACCACCTCTGGAGTGTTCTCGATGCGTTAGGCATTCCCCCATATTTACTGGACATGCTGATAAGATTCCACGCAAATAACTGCACAGATCAGGTGGGGTAATCAGGGTCAGAGAACATCACGAATTCCTGTAAATAGAGGTGTCCGTCAGGGCTGTGTGCTAGCTCCCACTCTGTTTTCATTATATGTCAATGGAGTGGTGGAGCATCTGCTACAACATCCAGCAGACGCACCATCCCTGGCGGGTAAGAAAATACCTACACTTCCCGAGTACGGAATCAGGAGGTTGAGGCCTCACTGTTTGTGCCACGGTATCCCAAGCCCCTCGCCGACTGGCTACCAACACTGTGAATCACTGTAAGGCATGCTCAACCTACGCTGCATGCTTCTGGCACACCGGGCCCCAGATGCTATTGGCTGGATCCCCCTGACTTCTGGCACCAGTGCGGCGGGAGGGAGTGCGATTACTGGAAATTAGATTGGCCCCTCGCTGTGCCCAGAACTGCTCACTCAGCGTGCATTATGGGCCTACCCTCTCTCAAACATCTGAAAGTTTGCTGAAGGTGCACCCAGAGCCACAGTGCCACACCCAAACAGAGACTTTGTTGACACTTCGCCTCAGGGTCCGGGAGGAGTAGCTCCTACGTTGACCCTGCGCCTTCTGCCGCCAGGCAGACACTTCCAACAATAAGGAGGCCTGGAAAGCTAGCACCATGGTGCCGTGCCCAATGCCCATTGATCGGCATCCCTGGTGCTCCTAGGCGCCACTTACCCTCGCCCGGGCTGCGTGGAGCCGGAGAACAAGTCTTGTTGTATGTACAAGAAATATACTGATGCCGCACAAATCGGGCGGCTGAGGCAGTGAAGTGGCGACAAAACTAGGGGGCATATTATCAAGGGGGTTTATCTCTGCTTTTTTGGCTTTAAAAGCCAAGAAAGCGTAGATAAAATTATCTCCGTATTACCTAGCTGTCGCTAACACCAGTTAGCGACAGCTAGTAGGAGATAACGACCATCTGGGGCCCCGCTTTGCATGTCAGTGATATTTATCACTAATGACATGCAAAGTGGGTGTGCCAAGATGTTAGCGACTGGAAACAGTCGCTAACATCGCTATCTCCTATTACCAACTTTTGGAGATATTCGCGCTAAGCGCGAATATCTCCAAAAGCTAACACCTGCCCCTGAGCAGTTCTTAGCCATGTTATCCAATGGTAGGTGGATAACATGGCTAAGAGCATTAGCTCAGTAATGCATGAATATCGCTGACTTTTCAGCGATATTCATGCATTTCGGCCGATTTTTATTGCTTAGGAGATATACCTTGATAATAGCAAGGTTCCTAAGCGATAAAAATCGCCGCAGCTCGGCGAAAAAAATATCGCCGCTAAACCAACATAGCGATAATTATCGCTAGTTGTTGGTAATATGCCCCCAGGCGCCATCCCAGCCAAAGTAGCAAGAACCCGGAGGGAGTGGGCCGGCGACACCCAGGCCTGGCACCAAACTGGGCGACTCGAGCCACTCAGGGGCTACTATGAGGCCCAACATCCTTGGGTCCGCACAGAGAGCTGCACGTAAGCCCCACTTGGAGGCTGGAGAGCCTGTAGCACTTGTCCCAGAGGGATTTCACAAGCCTCTGCCCGCTTGATCAGTACCCAAACCCACCTGGTAAGTGACATAGCCTCTGAAGCTGCCGAAACATGCGCGCACTTATCGGCGCCTAGTGCGTCAGTACAGCAGCCACCTGGGACTCTACCCCAGCTAAGATCGGTGCCATAATGGGGAAGCCAGACGGTAAAAAACCCAAGCTCACTTTCAACTCATGCAGGACGCCCAGAGGACAACCACCTGAGTCGGAACAAGATGGCGTGGGCCAGATGAATAGAGTCGCCGATGAAGTGGACATGAAGACACTACTTTACACAAAGAAAGCTAGCTTCGCCTCCATTGAGGGAAAAATGGACTCCATGTGCACCAGAATGGACCAGATCACCCAAAAGATCGAAAAGCAAGATGGCAGAATTAAAGAGGTGGAAATGCGAATCTCCACTCTCGAAGATGACCACGTACAGGCGGCTGGGCAGCTCACAGACATCGATAAGCTGCTGAAGGTGATTGCCGCGACATCAAAGCCCGCTCCAGGGGGAACAATATCTGCATCACTGGCGTCCCTGAGATGACCAAACCAGGACGGCTAGAAGACTACGTAGAACGGCTGCTCACCACATGCTTCGGTAAGGAGATCTTTTCAAGAATGCTGATCGTCGAACGGGCGCATTGCACGATTGCACCGAAACTCCCACCGAGTGCGCCGCCCAGGTCCATAGTTGCAAGACTGCTCAACTATCGGGACCAGTGCTACGTAAAGCAAGGTAGATGAAAGACGTTAATTTTTTTAGAACAATGCTCTATCACTATATTCACTCTCAATGTCCAGGAGGCGCATAAGAAATGTGTGCCGATCAAAAAGAAGCTACAGCAAGAAGGAGTGGTATATGCCATGCTCTATCCCGCACGTCTCTGGCTCACCTGTGATGGCAAGCACCATATTTGTAACACCCTCTGCAGGTTTGACTGCGGACATTGCAGTTATAGCCGCAAGCTCCGAGCAGCAGGTGATATTACATTTTGTCATTGTTTGACCTCGGGAACTATTGTCAGATTGAATATGAACAGTGAGAACCCTGTAAGATCTATTACTTGCATTTCGGGGTCCCCTCCTGCTTGGAACGATGGTGCAGGAGGCGCCGCCACGCCACTTGGGGCACACGTCTCCGTGGGTGCTCCCCTTCCCCCCATCATTGGGGATCTTACTCTGAGGATGTTGCCTCCTTTGCTGTCTGTTGGGTACATTTAAGGAAACTGTTACCAGCGACCCTGGGACCCGAACGCTATTTGCTCATCTTATTGTTAGCGTCTACATGTCACTGTACAAGCATGTCACAATGTTGTTGCTGCTATGTAATCCACAGCATCGATGGTGCATTGCCCACTCGAGTCACCGGTGACGCAGATTGTGTGGGTTTTCATAGCTACTTTGGGAGGGGTTAAGAGGGAGGGAACCATGCACGGCAAGTTGGGGTTGGTGATGTGGGAGGGTAGTTGGGGAACTAGGTTGGGCAGTTCCAAGCATCCACTCGACAACACACAGTCTATGGGGGTGTTGACAAGTGTGTTGGGAGAGTTTCAGAGGGTGGGAATCATGCACAGTGTTAGAAATGGAATCTCTGGTTGGCTAAGGCTTGCGCCAAAGCCAGGCAGAGACCACAACTCTAGTCAGGGCAAGGGAGTTACACGCCAAAGATAACCCCTGCTCACCCCCTTGGTAGCTTGGCATGAGCAGTCAGGCTTATCCCGGAGGCAATGTGTAAAGAGTTTGCGTACCACACACACAGCAGCAACCCACTAGGCACACTACAAAAGGAACTCCACACAAGGTTATATAAAAAATAGCCTTTGTATTATCATAAACACATAGAATATTAATCACACATTTAAACTGTGCCAACTGGCACTGGGCAATCTCTACAGGGCATCCTATACACCTAACAGGGCCAATTGGGCCACTGTCAGCACCATCACAAGTACACATAATAAATGTAGAACCAATAATAAATGTAGAACACAACCAGTAACTACTGGCAAAATGCTGTACTTGGCATCATCTCTGCAACATCAATCATTTTATGCAAGCAGCATCACATTAGTCATGAAATACATTCTGAGCCAACCTCACCAGCATAAACACATTATGCAATCACCTCATAAGTCTAAACGCATTAGACAATAACCTTACAAGCATCAATACATTATACAATCATCTCATAAGTCTAAACACATTAGACAATAACCTCACAAGCATAAATACATTATGCTGTACCCTCATAAGCAGACCTCTTAGATTATGGAATAACCTCCTAAACATAAATACTAGAGGCATAAATCATAGTGCGTAAATCATATTTCCTAGCACCACATAAATCGCAGTAGGGCCTGGCGTCTTATCAATCTCACACAGTCCCCCTGTCCAACTGGCCTTCTCAAATGGCTTAAATGCACTATGTCCCAAATGTCAGGGCGGCCTCCAATGCAGCAGAATCCAAAAGCGCGCCATTGCGCTGGGGCGTAGGAGTGTATTTCACTCCTTTTTCAGTTCAAAATAAGTTTATTAATTGTATTGCAAGGTAGGAATACAAAATATAATTAAAGAGTTATGAGGAAAAACAATAGGGGAAAAGGGAGTAAGGAAGGGAAATCATAAGAATGATAATCAAAATACATTGCAGAGTGAAATGAGCAATAAGAAACATAATAAACTAATCATGGGCATCGGAAAATAAATAGAAAGGGTACAGTATTTATACAATAATAGCAAATGTAATTACAATAATGCAGTTAAACATCTTAGCAGAGAATGAGGAATGAGAAAGGGCATCAAGGAGGTTTGGAAACCTCTTGCTGGGCAGGTCGTGGACGAAAGGAACGAGTTGTACAGTTATCTAAATACATCGTAACAGGAAGCCATAAATCAGCACGCTTAGCTGCCAACTGGGCAGGAAAAACAAAAGCAGTATCAAGTCTATGATTGTGACAAACATTATACCACCATGCTTTGAAAGTAATAGTAGATGAAGACTTCCAATTAATAGTAATTTGTTGAAATGCAACAGCCAACAATAAGTCAATAATACGAACATGAAGATCAGTCTTGTCCCAACAAGGGGAGAGACTTCCCAAAAAGATATGAGTAGGGGAGAATGGAATACTGGTGCAAAAAATAACATTAAGTTGTGCCCCAACTTGTAACCAGAAGGCGCGTACATTCTTGCAAAGGAACAGCAAATGAAATAAAGTGGCATTAGGTGAAGAGCAAGACCAGCACGTATCTGAGGTGGCAGGGAAACGCTTGTGAAGGGTAGAAGGAGTGTGAAGCAAGCAGTTATATATATAAAATATAGATTGTGTTAAAGATGCAGCCCTAGAAGTTTTACGAATCTTTGTCTAAATCTTATCCCAAAGAGATATCGGCCATGATATGGAAAAATCATTCTCCCAATGCTCCTCCACCTTGGATTTGGATCTGGGAAGTGTATGCGCATGAAGGTGTTTATAAATGACAGAGGCTTTAGGAAGGGTTTGTAAAATAGAATGAAGGTGAATGGTGGGATCAGGTGAGATGGGAGAAGGGATCGACTTGGAAAGTCTATTATAAGTTTCCATGACCGTTGCTTTAAGGAGGAGGTATTTGGGAGCAAAGGAGAGGGGCAAATCAAAAGTGGAACAAAGAGTGTGGAAAGGCAAAAAGGTAGATTGTGAAAATAACTGTGATATCCAAAGCAAACCTTTGGTTCTCCAAGATTTCCAGTAAAAGGGCTTACCCCGGAGTAAAAGGTATTTATTTTGCCAAATAGTGGATGAAAGGAAATCGGCAACACTTACAGGAGGGGGAGGATTAGAGGATAGGAGGAGTTTAAGAGTGAATTTATGGATAGCAGTAGGAATTGAGGAAGGCTTGCGCGAAAAGGAAATATACTCAGCAAAGGAGAAAGGGGAAAGGAAAAGGCGTTCAACCTTAGTCCACAGAGGGCAAGGGGAGTCGGGATCCTGTAGCCAAAAAGAAGATTGACGCAACAAAAAAGCCTTGTGATAAGCTGGGAAGTCTGGAAAATTGACTCCACCTTCAGAAGCGGGGCGAATGAGTTTAGCAAGGGGCATTCTGGGTTTATTATTATGCCATAAAAAGGAAGACAAGACGGAGTTAATTTTCTTTAAAAACTTAGCTGGAATAGAAACGGGAATATTGGAGAGGGTATAAAGAACAATAGGGGAAAGCATCATTTTAATAGTATCCAAGCTACCCCACCAAGACAGGTAGAGAGGATGCCACTTAGCTGTGAGGTCGGATAATTTCTGAAAGCATTTAGTAAGACAAAGGGAAACAGTATCAGGGATGGAAGGGGTGATATGCAGTCCCAAATACTTAATATGGGAAGAGCTCCAGGTGAAATTGGAGGCGCTGAAATCAGGTTTAAAGGTGAATTTCGTCAAGGGAAGGATCTCGCATTTATCATGGTTGAGTTTATAACCAGAAATTGAGGAATAAGTCTGTACTACCTCCAAGAAAGCTGGGATGGAGACCTTAGGGTTCGAAATGAAAAGTAAAATGTCATCTGCATAAGCAGCAAGTTTAATGGAGAGATCCCTGGTCTGAAAGCCATGGATATTGGGATTTTGGCGTAATCTAGACAAAAAGGGTTCTAGAGCAAGGTTGAAAGGAAAAGGTGAGAGGGGACACCCCTGGCGAACACCTTTACCAAGGTCAAAATAAGAAGAAATTTGGCCGTTAGCATAAACTGCAGCTCGTGGACGAGAATACAATAGTGAGATGAGGGAGGTAAATTTAGGGCCAAACCCGAACCATCTAAGAGTATGAAAGAGATAAGGCCACTCGACCCTGTCAAACGCTTTCTCAGCGTCCAGGGCTATCGCCGCGAGGGGATGTTGAAGATGGGAGGATTTTGTTAATATGTTAAATAAGAGTCTGGTATTATCAGTAATGTAACGACCTTTAACAAAGCCTGATTGTTCGTCACCTAAGAGGTCAGGGAGCAAATGATCCATTCGCATCGCTAATGATTTGGCAAAGATTTTATAGTCAATATTGACCAAGGAGATGGGTCTGTAGTTTTTGCAATATTGGACATCTTTTCCGGGTTTGGGTATTAAACAAATATGTGCGTCTGAAAAGGTTCCTGAGGAAGTACCTAATTCAGCAAAGGAGTGGAGAAGGGAATGGAGCTTTGGAATCAATAATTTGGAGAAGTGGAGATAAAACTCAACGGTAAAACCATCCGGGCCAGGGGCTTTGTTGAGTTTAAGACGTTGGAGGGCAGTAAGTAATTCTTTCTGTGAGATGTCAGATTCTAATGAGGAAAGATCAGGAGGGAAAAGTGTAGGTGTTTGAATGGTGGAGAAGAAATGAGTGAGAGACTGAGGAGAAGATTGGGTGTCAGAAGTATATAAGGTCTCGTAGAAATGGGAAAATGTAGCAAGAATATCAGCATCCTTATGTTGTAAGTGTGCATTAGCTCTTTCTATAAACAGATCAAGAGCACCTCAATGGGGGCATCTTGCGCCCCAAGTGTGGCAAATGCCTTCATGGGTGAGTGGGAATTACATCACATTTACAATGACATGGCCCCGTTCTTTGAAAATATCTCTATTTGGAAGAGATTCATAGATTATATTTTCTTTATTTGGAGTGGACCAGTAGATATGTTGCAAGGATTTGTTCTTTGGCTCAATGCTAGCGACACAAATCTCAAATTCACAGTAAACTACAACAACCACAAAGTTGACTTTTTGGACATCAGCTTTGAGGGTACCAGCGGACAATTAAAAGTGAGTCTCTTTAGGAAAACTACAGCCAAAAATACCATTTTGAAGTTTGACAGTTACCACCCTAATTATCAAAGGGAATCCATCCCCTTTGGGGAATTCTTACGAATTCGCTGTAACTGTCCGGATATGGCTGCCGTCCACTGCATGGAGATGCGTTAAAAGATAGACTCCTTAAGCAGGGTTTCCCCCATCGACTTGTGCGGCACGCTTATAAAAGAGCGAAATATTATAACAGAGCTGCGCTAATACAAGGGTCGAAGCGTCCAAAACAAAATCGGATAACATGTGTGATAAATCATTCAACTTTGAATTTCAAAATTAGGAACATTATAAATAAAAACTGGAGAATTTTGAATTCAGACGATAATGTTCCTCCTATACCACTACCCCTGTTAGCCTACAGACGAAATAGAAACCTTAAAGATATGTTGGTGCATACTCGTCAGGTGAAAAGATCTCCCCTAGATGGCCAAAGTTCTATTACAGGTTTACCTGCCATCCTGGGCAATCACAGATGTGGCTCCTGCCATGCCTGTGATTCAGCAATCATATCTGAGGTTATTAAATATAATGACAAAGAGATCAAACTACGTCATTTAACAAACTGTCGTAGTAGCAACATCGTTTACATTCTGTTCTGTGACTGTGGGCTGGCTTATGTAGGAGAAACAGGCCGGGAATTCCGCCTTCGTTTCAGCGAACATAAGTCCGCCATCAGGACCAAAAAGTTGATGGCACCGCTAGTCCAACATTATTTGAATATGAATCACAGTGAACAGGAAATTAAATGGTCAATTTTAGAAAAAGTGCAACTTAGATCAGGCCAACCAATTGAGATTACACGTAAGAAACGTGAGACTTTTTGGATTTATCACCTTGATAGCGTAAAACATGGCCTTAATGAAGAAATAGCTTGGTATGTTACGAAATAGATGCTCTTTTACCACACGTAGCTATCATCTGTCATTCCAGTCTTTGAGCTATGTGTACATCAACGGTCATGCCATTTTGCTCTTCTGTGGACCATTACCTGTTCTGACATTGATCCATTATATCTGAGATACCTCGCTCCTTGATGCATTTTGTATGCTAAATAATTTTCTTCTTATTACACTCTATAGGTTGCTGTGAGCATTGTACCGTGTGAGGATACGAGAATTCATCGCATAACATAAGCAATCTCGTTCCTCTCCTACATTGTAACTCTGGCATCTAATGGGAGATGCCTTTATAGGATCCTCCATCTCATAATACCAATGAAAATTTTAGTCAAATTTGGCTTTATATACATTGCCCGTAATTCTATTATTCGAATGCACTATATGTGTAGATTCTAATATGTGGATATATATTTTCCCCTTTTTTCTACATAGAATACTATTTTTATTTGTCTAAGGGGAAGTATCGCAATGGGTATCACTTTTTATTGATTTAAGGCACTTGATATTTACACCGCTAGTTTAGCAATTGCAAGCGCAGTCCGCTTTTTATTTTTAGTTCCCTTCTGCCGCTCGAGATTCACTTCCGGCATTTCTTTCTAACATCGCGAGAATTACGTCATTCTCGTAGGACTCAAAAACATGGCCACGAGCAGTGTTTGCCGTTTGGAAAAACAACACTCAGTCGGGGAGCGTGTCGGTTCACATCTTGTACCGCATCGAAGTAAGTAGAGCTTAGCCGGAGGGACGCACCGTTAAATATACATGCATGTAACTCTGTCATTGCATTAATGCACACTTAAATGCAGATAACGTAACTCGGTTTCTTTTCCCTCGATTTTCTTTAACCACTAAACATGAGTCACTTTGAACGTTATGACCGTAGATTGAGTGTAGTAAATCGTTTATTTAGGCTTACATATATATAGATTGCGGAATTATCATCGGTCTGTACGAGATTGTTAGGTACTCGAGTAACTCCATTGTAACAGAAACACATAGGTAATGAGATGTTGGTTTCTTCACATCGTAGGTAATTGGTGAATATTGGAAATTGTCGCCTGTACAAAAATACTACAGGATAACAGTAAGAAGTATCCCATAGAAGAGCAGGATACACTGACCTGACCTTAAGGTGGGTTCCCTGTCGAAGGATGTTACAATGTAGATGAGAGAGACTTTAAATACTATGCATAGTCCAGATTACACTAAGTGGTGGTATATTTCTGTTTCAGTGGCTAACAATATTGCACATTGAATCGTTGAATACTCGGCACGCTCACCCATAAATCAATTTGACGTCTAGGAAATTTCTTCTCCACTTTCAACAGTGTGGTAAGATGGACTTATGATTGAGAAGCGCACTTCCATTGCAATAAATCATGCCTTATTATTGACCACCTATAGCTGAGTCATTCTTTGTCCTTTAGGAAACTGCAGCACTTTTCTCCTGATTTTTTACCTTACATGGTTCATCCTTGTGATGTCGTCCCCCAAGGATTGAGAGTAGTACACTGGTTTTAATCGTAAGTAGATGTGCATCGAATATGAATCTGAAATATGTTTCTTATCAGAATCTTATGTAGATTACGTCCAGACATATGGATGGCAGTATTATTGTTAGAAAAGTGTATAGATAGTCATAGACATTTATGAGATGTATATACCATTAATCATACTTCCAGTACTCTATTAATTCTTGATTGTCTTCCTCAAAATTATGGTCCATTTACACTTACTGAAGATTCGCTCGTGTTTGGTCATGTGATGAGTTGCAGTGTCACTTTGGGCAATGTTATTTAATAATGTATATTGTGATGCTTTCTCTCTCCTCTTGAGAGTGTATATGATGACAGAATATATTTTTTATATGTATTCTAGGTCCCCTGGATATTTGGGCTTGATTGTCTGAAAGAGGTCCTGAGGAAGGTGACCTTGTGCCGCCGAAACACGCGTCGACCAAGTGCGGGGTCTCATACTGAGCCTTGAGACCTATTAATTGGCAGGGCAGTCCTGCCAATTAAGATTCAGTCCTCCTTTTTTCAGATACTGTGGTTTTGAATGAAGTATGAGTATGATTGTGTTGGTATGTTGTGCTTGATTGTATGATTCCAGGGTTATAATTATTTGGGTAAATTGTTGTTTTATGTATATATCTATTGTTAGATCATGTCTTTCTTATTGTATGAACCATGAAAATATTTATGGAATGAATATGTAGTAAAATGTTTCTTTTATGAAGTAAATGAAAAAATATAAAAATATTAAAGAATTGATAAATTGAAAATAAAAAGCTTTATATATTTTCAAAAAATTAAAAAGGATTGTTGTGTCTCTGTCACCTATATTATATGAAGAATAGGATTCATACCAGTACTGAAATATTGTAGCCATTGTGGGAACACCGTTCTTCTAAGTGTGCATTAGTGTCATAAACCGATTCAATGTTCACCTTATTGTGCTTAACCTTTAAGTAATTAGCAAGGATTTTCCCAGCTTTATTCCTACCACCATAAAACTTGGCACTTGACTTTAGCAAATACAAAGAGGCATTTTCAGTAGACTTTTCGTTAAATTTGAGCTTAGCAGCGACCAGAGCTGTCAGACTATCTGAGGAGTGTGAAGTGAAATAGGCGTGTTCCAATCGCTTAATGTCATGAAGGAGGGATTTAGTAAATTGGCGGGCAGTCTTGCAATTTTTAGTGACAAAATTAATAATGAAGTCGCGTGCAGCTGCTTTAAAAGCATCCCAGAGATTGTGTTTTGAAATGGGTGGGACATCATTGAAAAGAAAAAAATCATCAAAAAAGGTTTTGAAGGAAGTGGAAAACTTGGGATCTAAAAGGAGGGCATTATTAAAACGCCATCTTCTGGGTCCATCAACTTTAGGGATAACCTCAAGGCTAACTACTACAGGGGCATGATCGGAGAGCAATATCGGACCAATTTCCGCCACAGTGAGTGATTGAGCAAGATCGTGGGAAACAAAAATATAGTCAAGTCGTGATTGGGAACGGTGATAGGGTGAATAACAAGTAAATTCTTGCAAAGTCGGGTTACATAAACGCCAGGAGTCAATCAGCTTATGTTGGGATATGGCTTGGGTAAAAAGTTTATGTGATTTTGGGGGAATATAAGTGGCATCAGACTTCCTATCCAAAAAAGGTTCAAGAGGGTGGTTACAGTCTCCCGCAAGGATGAAATTATCATCCATGAATTGGGTAATGCGTGGAGAAAACTCAGCCCAAAAAAGGGGTTCACCGTTGGTGGGACCATAAACATTAAGAAGAGAGATTGGAACACCTCTAAGCGATAGTCTGACATGTGTCCATCTGCCGTTAGTATCTGATTCTTGCGAAAGAACTGTAAAGGGGAGGGACCTACGACATAAAATAGCAACACCATTGCGCTTACCATCACCTTGTGAGTAGAAAACTTCACCCACCCAACCTCTTTTAAGCTTAGCAGATTATATGTCAGAAAGGTGAGTTTCCTGAAGGAATGCAATGTCAACATTTAGTTTAGCTAGGTGGGATAAAATGCGCTGTCGCTTAATTGGGGAATTAATACCCTTAACATTCCAGGAAGTTATGTTTAAAGACATACTTTGTACATTAAAGCAACAAGTTTGTTACGTAAGAAACCCATAAAGGAATCAATAAGAGTGAGGAAGTCAAGAGAGAAGAAAGAAGAGATAAAAAGTGCGAGAAGGAAGAGGGAACAAGAAGAGAACAGTGTGCATTAAAGACATATGTAGCAATAGGAGAAAGACCCAAGATTAAGAAGGAAGAAGTAGGAGAAAGAGAAGCAATATAGAAGAAGAAAGGAGAGGGAAAAAAGGAATTAGCGAAAATTAATGAACTTGTAAGGAAAAAAAGCAAGGGTAGAAATAGCAGGCAATATAAAAGAATTGATGAAAGGAAAGAGGAAGAAAGGAGAGAACTACAACGTTGAAAGAGAGAGGTCATAACGGCAATATCAACATGAAAGCTAAAATACAGTAAGGGAAGCATGAAAAAAGGGGAAAAAAGAAACAAAAGGAAATAGGGGGAGAACATACCTACAAAAGGAGAAGACAAAAAGGAGGATGATGAAGAGGAACTGGGGAGGGATGGAACCACACGGGTGAGGCGAAACATCTTAGGTCGGCCAGGCGGGGAACCGGGGAGACAACAGCAGACGAGGAAAAATTCCTGCGGAAGTGGAGAGGAGGAACAAAGATTAGTAGGGGAACAAAATAAATTCGAAAACAAACAACAGCAAACAACAACTAGACTAATTAAGGGAACAAAGCGAGATAAACAGGCAAAGACATGACCCAAGCAAAAACATCAGGAGAGCATAAACAAGAAAGGACACTGTTCAGCCAGGATGAGACGAAGAGGATCCGGATGAGTCCATGGCGGTGGTCTTGTTCGCATTGATGAAACTCTGTAGACGCACTGGATCTTCATATGTGGTCGTCTTGTTATTATAGGTGACTTTAAACAAGCAGGGATGGTACGAGCCATATCTGGCCCCCATAGAACGTAGAACATCTCTCTTGCCTAAAAAGGCCTTTCGACGATTAGCAGTCGCCTTAGCATAGTCCTGAGCAAAGAACAATGGGGAGCCAGACCATGCTAATTTTGGTGAAGCTTTGGCAGCTGCAAGAACCTTCAGGAGGTCAGTATATTCCAGAAAGTAGAGAATGACGCCTCTTGGTCGCTGTGACATAGAAGGAGATGTAGGTAAGCGACCCAAACGGTGTGCACGCTGAATGTTGAGGGTTGTACCTTCTGGCAAGTGAAGCAGCTTGGGAAGAAAGGATCTGAAGAAAGTAACTGCATCCGAGCCCTCAAGGCCTTCAACCAAGCCGTAAATACGAAGGTTGTTACGTCTGTTTCTGTTTTCCAACTCCTCCACCTGCCTCTGGAGGACACCAACTTGTGAAGTTAAATGGGAAGCCGCAGATTTTGTCTCCTGAAATGAGGTGACAGACTGCTCGACTGAAGAGACTCTGGCGTCAATTTGCGACCAATTATCCGTAAGGGTCTGAAGCTTGACATTGGTTTCCTCCATGAAAGGACGCAGAGTGCGGATCTCCTCCAGAAAAGGGCGGAAGGATCTAATTTCCTCCAGCAAGAGTTCCATTGAAACAGGTGTAGGAGACTTGAGAGGTGAAGGAGGGTCTTTCTTGAGTCTCTTGGTGTTGGTTTTCCCCGATGCTGACTGGGATGAATCCATGACAGTGTCCGAGCCAGATGAGGTAAGAGAATCCTCTAGTTTAGAAAGAGCTGAGAATAGTTTGGAATTCTTTACAAAGGCCACCTTCGTCGTAGATTTGGAATGCATGCGTGACACAGATTTAAGTCGTCCCATATAAAATATAGGAAACTATGACAACCCACAGAACATGCAGTACCTGCCAAAACAAGTGGGCTCCAGGGTAGGTGGATGCGCAAGAGCATATAGAGAAGGAGAAGAAAATAGTCCAATGAGGTACTGCTGAAGGTAACTAAAATTAGTCTAGAAAGATGCCAAAATGAAAAAACGTGACCATTTAGTATTGGTTAATGACTGAAAAACAACGTGACCATGCCAGCAGAACAAGGCCAACAAGCGTCAGTGAACGTAGGAGTGATAAGTAGATGAAGAACAGGAGAACAACCAGTCAGGGCAGAGGTAATGCAGGTAAGTCAGCCATAACGAAATACCCAATGTAGTAACAACAAGTAATCTGCTGCAACCTTAGGGCATAAGTGAAACTTTAGGGCTAGAAAGTCATAAGAAGAGATTTATCCTATGAGGTGATGGAAAGGTCGTAAGATGCGAGCTATGAGGTCAGAAAAACAATTGACGCGTTAATGAAGGAGGATAAGCTCTGTAGGGCACAAAATGGCGGTTGAATGAAGAACAAACTCACCAAAATGCTTGGGTGGTAGAGTATGACATCCCAATATTACAGAACAAGTTGCCAAGTTCACTAAAAACCTTTGGTAATCTTCTTATGCATAAAAGAGTCTGAGCGGCGCTTTTATGTGAGAAATGAGCGCTCGGAATCAGCATCCAAAATGGCGGCTGCGCCGCCGGCGCTCTGCTCTCAGCGTATTACATCGGAAAAATCCTTAATTTTAAGAAGGAGAAGGGTCCGAAGTTAGAGAGGAAGCATCAGAAGCCTTTACAGCACAAGGACACGGGGTTTCCGCAGGGAGAGACGACACAGGTCCGAAGCAATTCCCGGAGCCTCACGGAGCCTCACACAGATACCGCCATCACCGACGGGCGCCAAGCCACGCCCCCGTATTTCACTCCTATCTCCTTCAAAATTCCCCCAAAGAAATTTTAGCCTAAACGTTGCAGCTGATGCTACTAGCCATACAGCTGTGAAGCAAAGAAGGCCTGGCACCACTGTGCCCTCTCCTGTCGCACTCAGGGACTCTTATTCAAACCTGTGCCAAACATTTCAGCTGCCCTCTATCAGGCGAGGCAGCTGGGAGTACACAAAGAACAGGCACGGGCACCTCGGTGCCCTATGGAGCATCCAAGGTCTCCAGGCACCGACAATGTGCCTTGGGGGAGCCCCCCCGGGACTCAAAACAGAATTTGCCGCGGTTATAAAGCCTATCGGCAGGATAGAGCCAGGAAAAAAGGAGGTGGTCTAGCGATTATAGCTAGAGACCGCCTTACTGTTACAATTACTCCCATTCCTTCTATCCATTGTGAAGCCCTACAGTTCAGAATAAAGCTCTGCTCACTATCCAGTTTTAAGGGATTATTGATTTATCGCCCCCCTGGGACAAAAACTGGCTTCCTTGCCAATCTCACTACAATGATGGAAACGTTAGCTATAGAACAAACGCTAACGGTCTTAGGAGACTTTAACTTTCATCTAGACCAGGCTGATCAGACAGATACAGCCTTTCTCATAGCGGACATGGCAACCTTGGGGTTGAAACAATTAGTTGCTAAGGCCACGCATGTAGCTGGTCATACTTTAGACGCCATATTTTCCAATCTGGACGACCTCCAAATAACGGACATCTGCCCAATGCCGTGGACTGATCACTACGCCATTTTCGGTAAAATTACCACTAATTCCCTACAAAACAGGAACTCTGCCACAATAACCCATGCTCCTTTTAAAGACTGGAAGAATATTAATCCTACTGAACTGAAAATACAACTGGACAAAACCAGTCCAGTAATTTCCACCGACCCGAATGTGGCCACACAACAATTTTACACATGGATTGCTCAGGCCACCGAGAATACAGCCCCCATTAAAACTGTGTCTAAGAATAGGTCAAAACAAACTGCCCCATGGTACTCCATTGAGCTAAGACAACAAAAACAAATTAATAGGAACTTGGAAAGATGCTGGAGAAAAACATATGATACAGCAAGCAAGAAAGTTTATAAAGATGCTCTAGGACTTTATAAAGACATGATCATTAAAGCAAAAAAGATATACTATACCAACCAAATTGAGCAAGCAAAAAACTCCAGTAGACGACTGTATGAAATCACCAAGACATTGGCAGGAAACGCCCCTGACATTATTCCCCCTCCTTCCCAAGCCCTCTGCGAGGACTTGGCAAATTGTTTTTTTTACCAAGGTGGACGATATCTTTCAAGCCTTCACAACTAAATCATCTAGGACGAATGGCGCGCTATCAGGTCCACATCAGACTATCGCTTTCTCTAACTTTCAGGAATTGTCAGATGACCTTACAACGAGCATAGTCTCTACAATTAAATCAGGCTCTGCTTTGGACCCTTGCCCTCTGTCAGTGCTACCACCAGTCTGGGATTCGATTATGCCAACGCTGACACAAGTTTGCAATGCCATCCTGTCCTCAGGGAACTACCCCAATTTATTAAAGAAAACTTTACTGAAGCCCCTATTAAAAAAACCTGGCCTCGACAAAAAGGAACTTAAAAACTACAGACCTATAGCGAGCCTACCGTTTCTGGCCAAACTGACCGAAAAGGCGATGAATACCCAACTCTCAGACTACATCGAGAAACATCGATTGCTGGATGACTCGCAATATGGTTTTAGGAGATTTCATGGGACAGAGACTGCCTTTATTAAGGCTGCTGACGACGTTAGAGCCATAAGGGATCAAGGTGGGACTGCGATCTTAGTCCTACTTGATCTGTCAGCAGCTTTCGACACGGTCGATCACAACACCTTGATCGATCGTGTCGGAAGGCTAGGCATCGGTCATTCTGCTAAAGACCTGCTTGCCTCTTTTCTTGTCGAGAGAACCCAAGCGGTCTCCCTCGGACCATTTCAGTCTGCTCAATTCACGCTGCCATGTGGTGTCCCCCAAGGCTCATCCCTTAGTCCGACACTATTTAATATCTACGTGTCGGACCTTGCAAATGTCATCAGAGCATATGGGATGAGCCTAACATCATACGCGGATGACACGCAGCTGGTCCTGGCCATTAAAGGGGATGGAAGACAGGTAGCCCACAATTTCAAAAACGGAATGACGGAAATAAGTGCATGGATGGCCACAAATTGTTTAAAACTCAACTCGGAGAAGACCGAGGTAGTCATCTTCGGTCCCCTTCTCCCAGAATGGCCATCTTGCTGGTGGCCTCTGGACCTTGGATTACCCCCCATCCCAATTGCAAAGGTCAGGAATTTGGGAGTCATTTTTGACAATGGGCTCAGCTTTATGGACCATGCAAATAAAGTTGCGACAACAGCTCATTTTAAATTAAAAATTATAAGGAAGATCAGACCTTTCCTACCAGAAGCATTAATTAAAACACTGGTTTGTTCCTTGGTCCTGTCCTCATTGGACTATTGCAATGGACTCTTTCTTGACGCCCAGGTTAGAGTCATAAACAAGCTTCAGTCCATACAGAATGCGGCGGCACGCCTGCTTTCTGGGACTGCCAAGTTTCACCCCATCGCAGAAACAATAAGGCGATATCACTGGCTCACCATTAAAAATCGAATAAAGTTCAAGTCCTTATGTATAGTCTACAAAACCCTTCTCAACCAAGGACCCCATACCCTTAAGGATCAATTAAAACCTTACATTCCCCGCAGACATCTGTGATCATCGGAGCAGTATCAATTGGTTGTTCCACGTTCAAAGACGGTGTCATGGGGAGATCGTCGTTTTCTTGTAGCCGCACCCAAGCTATGGAATGCACTTCCTCATTACATTAAGATGAGTTCCTCTCTCCTTCAGTTTAGGAAACAAGTAAAGACATGGCTGTTCAACCAATGAAATTATCTGCACAACTAGGAAACAAATGAATGGTCTAGCGCCGAGACGCCTTAGGGTATTCGTTGCGCTCAATAAATGTCAAAAATAAAATAAATAAATAAATAAATAAATTTGCCCCCACGGTACACTCGGGCCCCCACTGGGGCCCTCCAAAGCACTGTGACCACGTGGCAGCTACCCGCGCTGGTGCGGTGCAGCTGTAAATAACAAAGAGGCCCTGGCATGCGGGGGCCCAGCTCTGGGGCTTGGGATAACAAAAGTGCCCCCTTGATGCAGATGCCAGCACTTGTGGTGCAGCTGAAAGCCCACACAAAGACTGGCACTCGCAGTGCCTCAGCGGCATCAACCCAGCCCCACTCCCGGGCTGTGGGCTGGACTCTGTTCCGGTCCTCTCTTGCTCGGGACTCCGCTCTTCGTGCCGCCACATGCGGGGCTCTCCATCACTCACGGCGACATGCGCTTGAAGTAGTATAAACCTCCTAAGGGGTTCACAGAATACACCTGGTTCTTTTAAACCAACAAAGAAGAGATTGGCACAGAAGCTGTAATATATTTATTGACTTCAGATGAGGGAGACTACGTCACACAGTACCCTCAGATAACTGTAGGCGGCATTCTAAGGAGTACAGAGAACAGGGACCTTATAAATGCATAGGTTTACATAGTCAGCATAAAACCAAGAGGAGGTCTTGGCTCATAACAGCATGCTTACTGACTAATATGGGTATAGAAGATTTGCTTGCTCAACAAAGTGGGAGGAGAGACCAAACTGAGAACATCAGTAAGAATAGCCTGTCAGTTTTATACTAGGAGCAGGTGCATTCTAATAGCTAGGCCTCTCTGAGCATGTGCAAGGCTCTGGAAAAGGGAGAAAGCACATGGCGAGCACATGGCTAACTAAAATGGCTGCCAAGTACAAAATGGCTTTCAGCTCATGCTAACAGATCCCTGCAATCTTTGGCAGATGGTACTTTTAGCATGAGCTACAGACATTCCTATGATCCAGTAGGAACATAGAAAATATTTCCACATTTATTTTCCTAACTTTATCAATATCCTAATTAATTGCTAGGTTGGGCATTTTTCATTCTAAACATTTCAGTAAGCGGGTATATATAAGGTATAAGCAGGAGTACAAAGGGAACAGAGCATTGGATCATAATTAACATACAGGAGAGAGTAATGACTATTATCATAAACAGAAAAAATAAATGTTTTCAATAGACTGTTCCAGTGTTTCCTTCATGAGGGCTAGAACATCAATCATATTCAAGGAAAGGGCAAAGTAACATTTTTCAATTGCTCAGAAAAACGTTTTTCGTGTAGAATATACATTATAAGAAATGCAAATATTAAGGAAGTCAGACAGATTATTACAAAAAAATCCTGGCTCCAAAGGACCAGGAGGACCACACAGGGTCATAGGAATTAGGATGAGGAGCCGCAAAGGGCTGCTCCTCCTCGAAAATGGGACGACCAAAAAGGTACACTATTAACAAAAAATAAGTCTTTGGGGAAATTGAAGCCGCTGTACAACCAGCCAGAGGGGAGTCTTCTCCCTGTGTCGGTTTGAGCCTCACAGGCAGGCTCTTGTTGTTTCCACGGTGGAGCTGCACTCGCAACTCAAGAATCACAGCCCAGTTTCAAGGGAAACATTTTTTCTTTCAGGATAGGGCAGTCACCGCCCAGGGCAAATGCCCTCAGTGATCCTGTCAGTGTCTTAGGCAGTGCACCAATTTTGAACATATGGGGGGAGGGAGAACACTGCATCTCATCCCAGCACAGTTCACCGGATTGCATCCTGGTAAATGCAGTACGCTTACTTTCAAAGTTGCTTCAGGTAGTGCTGTTATCTATAGACACGTGTTTCTGGGTTTAGCCCGTCATCAGTAGAGAGCAAAGAGTAGTAAAGAGCAAAGAAAAGTCATCAGGGGTTGCTGAAATGGTGCCCAAGTCTTCACAGGTCACGGTACCTCTCTACAGGTGCATCCCAGGAGAGCTCGTCAGCTCGTTGGCTCAAGGGAGTCTTTTGAACACAGGGGGGGAGGGAGCACACTGCCTCTCATCCCAGCACAGTTCACCTCATTGCATCCTGGTAAATGCAGTACGCTTACTTTCAAAGTTGCTGCAGGTAGTGCTGTTATCTCTAGACAGGTATTTCTGGGTTTAGCAGAGAAAAGTCATCAGGGGTTGCTGAAATGGTGCCCAAGTTATCACAGTACCTCAACACAGGCACACAGGTGCATCCCAGGAGAGCTCGTCAGCGCGTTGGCTCAAGGGAGCCTTTTGAACACAGGGGGGGAGGGAGCACACTGCCGCTCATCCCAGCACAGTTCACCCCATTGCATCCTGGTAAATACAGTACGCTTACTTTCAAAGTTGCTGCAGGTAGTGCTGTTATCTCTAGACAAGTGTTGCTCTCTACTAAAGAAGGACAACTATCCTGAAACACATGACTAGAGATAGACAGCTGCACCAACAAGGGTGAAAAACTAAAGCCTGACACTGAAGAAAGTGTTATCATGCACTGCATTTATTACAATGCATCGGGGCAAACTGAGTGCTGGAGTGTGAGGCAGTGTGCTCCCACCCCCCTCCTATTTGAAAAGGCTCCGTTGAGCTAACGAGCTGATGAGCTCCGGTTGATGCACCTGTGCCCAGCGAGTGGTACTGAGACCTGAGAAGACTTTGGGCAGCATCTCCAGCACCCCCCAAAAAGTGTTGCTCTCTACTGAAGAAGGACAATTATCCTGAAACACGTGTCTAGAGGTACACAGCACTGGCTGCACCAACAATGGTGAAAAACTATAGGTCTGACACCGAAGAAAATGTTATCCTGCACTGCATTTCTTACAATGCATCGGGGCAAACTGAGTGCTGGAGTGTGAGGCAGTGTGCTCCCACCCCCTCCTATTTGAAAAGACACCCTTGAGCTAAGGAGCTCCGGTTGATGCACCTACACCCAGAGTGTGGTACAGAGAGACCTGAGAAGGCTTTGGGCAGCATCTCCAGCACCCCAAAAAAAGTATTGCTTTCTACTGAAGAAGGACAATTATCCTGAAACACGTGTCTAGAGATACACAGCACTGGCTGCACCAACAAGGGTGAAAAACTTAAGCCTGACACTGAAGAAAGTGTTATCATGCTCTGCATTTATTACAATGCATCAGGGCAAACTGAGTGCTGGAGTGTGAGGCAGTGTGCTCCCACCTTCCTAAGTGCACCAATTTTCTTCACTTCAATCTAACAGGCACCAGAGACACAGCACCTGTACCCTAAACTCAAGTCCAGTGTGCCCATCCAGTGTGCCCAGGTATCTCTTGACCAAGTATGGGTGAAATTTGCGAATTCACCGTAAGCGAATTTGTGCGAAAGCGAATTTGCGTACCGCATAATCCGCGAATTTGTGGCTTTTTTTTTGCGTGTTTGCAGGGCGTTTTGCGTTTTGCGTGTTCGCGGGCCTCTTTCAGCGCGCCGACTGCGAAGTTACCCATGCGGTCGTACATGGGCGAGGCCATCTTGTTTGCGTTGCGTATTTCCGTTTCCAGGCGCTAGTTGCATTCTCGCGTTGTGCGCGGGGCGCGATTACGTGGTTGCACGTGTTTTTGCGTGCTCGCGGGGAAAATATCGCGCAAACTTACCCACACGGTCCTCAATGGGTGCGGCCATCTTGTTTTTCATTCATTGCCATGGTTCTGGGCATGCTTTTTCAATCCTCCCCTAATATTTGCAATCCTTTGTTTCTTTGAACTTTTTTTGGATCTTTTTTACTCATTATCTATCCCTCTCTTTTTCTACATCTATATTTTGTGTTTTTTTCTTCTTTTGGTTACTTTTAAACTACTTATTTAAACTCTTTTCTTTTCTTTACTTTTTCCCTATTCTTTCCTATTTTTTTTTCAGCTGTCCAGGACCATGGCAAAGGGAGCCGTGAAGAGCAAGGGGAAGGGTCCTGCACCCCGTACCGGCTCCCATGCGGGCACTTAAGGGGGAGGCAGTAACAGCCCGGGAGATTTTCAGTGCGGTGGAGGTGGCCGCGCTCGTTTTCTATGTCCAGCGCCACCTCCCCAAGACCGTCACGGAAGGTGGCAGGCCCGGTTCCGGGTACGGGCTCCGGGAGCGTCGCAAGCTATGGGGGAAGGTGTGCAGCGCCATGTATCGGGAGTCTGGGGTCCGGCGGACCTACAACCAGGCGACACACCGGTGGTCCGACATCCTGGACCGGGAGCAAGACCTGCTCGACCTGCTTGGAGTCGAGATCCCGGGCCTTGGTGAGTAGTAGTAGCTAGTATATAATCACTACTTTGTTTTCTCCTGCTCTGTGTTATGATATTGCAATTTGTTTTTTCCGAAGAGCAAGAATGCTGCCGATTACATTACAGGTAAATTATGTTTCAAAATCTTCTGTGATTGCAGGTGCTCGCCTGCTCAGTGGTGGTGCTACTATGCTTACTTGTTTTAAATTTTGTGCTCATTTGTCCTGAGTGATTATGTATGAGTGTACTTTACAGAACTGCATAATGCTAGACACTAGAGATTACATTGCAGGTAAATTATATTTCAAAAGCTTCTGTGATTGCAGGTGCTCGCCTGCTCCCTGGCGATTCTACTATGCTTACTTGTTTTCAATTGTGTGCTCATTTGGCCTGGGTGATGATTATGTATCAGTGTACTTTACAGAACTGCGTAATGCTAGACATTAGAGACTCAAGTCCAGTCCTTCCTTTGTACTTCTGCCACTAAGAAGAGATAGTGGTGGTGATCATGACGGACTGTGTCTGTCACTTCGCTTGCTGCGTAGTGCTGCCTGCCAGTCCTAGTAGAACCTTTTTGTAGTTGGTTTAGTGAGTTACATAACTTTCCAAGTAGACGGTCCCCGAATCCAGCAATACTATATCCTTGAAGACCACATCAGATATGGGTCAATAAATTTAGTGCAATTGTTGTCTATTTCCACGTAATAAATTGTTATTGTTTTTTTGAAATGTTTGATGTGGTTGACAACAATCATCCATGTTTGTGTCTTTCTTTCATGTTGTACATCAGCTCCCCCGAGGTGCAAGGGGACACAGGAGGAGGTAGCAGCGCCGGCAGAGCAGGGACAACAGCAGGAAGGCCAGGATCGGTCCGGTGAGAGCTCCTCTGCTGGCCCCAGTAAGTTTTCCTGTTAATATTAATAATTATGCTTCCCTATCTTTTACAGCACTTGTATTTTTTCCAAACGTTCCTCATTATATTTTTTCCTAAATCGTCTTTGATCTTTTTGCAGACTGTTTCTAAATTCTTATCCTGCCTCTAGTATGACTCCCTGTGGTACTACTAGATTATTATTAGTCTGTCTGTGTAGCTAACTAAGCTTGCACAGTTGGCAAAAGGTGTTAAACAAAACTCCCATTCTATTCAGCAATAGCTCTATGCACTGAGTGCAGTCCTCTGGGTTGTCCATAATGTCTATTGAAGTCTTCTAAATGGTTATGCTTTGACAATTCCCTACAATAAAATGTCAATGACCACCAAGAATAAGATACTAGTTCACTTTTTCAATTGATAACTGTATTTCGGTCGACAACCATAAAAGCACAGATAAAATATGTACATACAATAAAATACATAAATAATTAAGAGCCAGTGGTTAAAACATTATTTAACAATCAGTTATCAACAAAATGGCCATCATTAGAATTAGTCACAATTAATCAAGGTGGACCTTCTACGCCACATACCGTACAAAAAGCGGGAGACCGAAAACACAATGAGGGGGGATGTATCATATTTTAAAATTCTAACGGCTTGAGCACAATGATTTAGTCCCACATTTCTTCATAGTGGTACCAGCCAAGCTCTCCGAATTGCGCTATAAGCAGGGCAAAAGAACATAACATGGGCAATGTCTTCTTTGCTATTGTTGCAGACAGGGCAGATTCCCTCCTCTTGACCTGCCCCCGCCCAGTTGTCAGGTATCTTTGCCCCCAGTAGGACTGCATTAAATAATACGGTTAGGTACGGAGCCCAGATCTTTGGCTGAGAACGGAAAAGGTCACCCGGTACCCTGTCGAGGCCTGGCGCTTTGTTAGGGAGTTGTCTAATGATTGCAGTCTCCACCTCCTTAGCCGAGATACTCTCACCACTTCTCGGGGCCATCCTCGTCTCGGTGTCCCTATGGTCTATCTGGTGTCCCATGCCCGAGGCCCCCCGCAGTCGACACTCGTGCGGGGGGTCTTGGGCAGGAGGGGTCCAGGAGGGACCTTCTAGCTCTGGCGTCCCAGACCTATCTAGATGGTCACTGTAGCCGGTCACAGGGCCAGTGTAGAGTGCAGAGAAATGCGCCTCCCACATTGAGGGGGGGATATTTGGTAGAGGGGTCCCCCACCATCATTTGCACCGGAATTTACTAATGCCCAGAATAGTTTGGCATATTTTGTCACAAGGGCACCTCTGAGTTCTTCCCACCTGTCTTCTTCCCACTCTCTTTTGCCCCTGGTCAGCTCCTTTTTGTAAATCAGTCTAGCTGCCCTAATATTCTCTCTATCTTTAACCTTAATTGCCGCAAGGAGCTCCTTTTTTGAGTTCCTGCACGCATCATTAAACCAGGGGTGTGTTTTTGGAACATGCTTCTTGATTCTGCTTATGGGGTAAAACACATCCCCTAGTACCTCAACTAGCTGTTTATGTGTATCTAGTGCCTGCAGCCAACCAGGCGAGTCACCCATCTGCTCTATAAAAGGGAGAGCGAGTTGGTAGATTTTGGCAAGCTTCGAGGTTGAATCTGCAAGGTGAGGCCACTTAACCCTCCTTCTGTTATTGGTCAGTATGAGAGGAAGTATCATCGTGGCAGGTATGTGGTCAGAGGTGGTTAATCCAAATGACCCTGGTTTGAAAGTTACTACCAGGGCATTGTGATCACTGTCCTGTCTTTGAATGACCCTAAATTCTTTCAGCTTGTCCCAGTTTTGAGCATCCACCATTAAGTAATCAATGATGGTTGTTTTATTTGCCCGATTAAAAGTTGCCATTGCTGGGCGGTCAGGGTCCAGTCTCCCATTGCACGCCCGCAGGGATGTCGCAAGGGAGAAACCTTTTATTTGGAGCACAAGAGGTGTCCACGCCCTGACAGGGGCAATGTTCGGATCCGGGATATGCCATAGTGCATCTACCTCATCTTGATCACCCAGTTCTAGACTGCCCAGAGGTTCAAATTGGCAGTTAAAATCCCCTCCGAGGATTATTGAGATAGAGGGGTCTAGCCCTTGAATGAAAGGGTTCAGGGCTCTAAATGTAGCTGATTCCTGGCAATTCCTAGATGGCCTCGAATAGGTGTGTATTATTGCTACTTGGGGTTGGCTTGGAGGTTCTATTAAGATACACTGAATATCCGGGGAATTTGTTTGGATTTTGGTGGCTTGGATTCCCAGGTGAGTTTCTATCCAGATTGATAGCCCGCCCGATGGGCGGCCTCTGCCTGTAGATACTGCCAAGGTATCAAACGTTGCAAAAGTCGGGCTCGAGCTCTCTTCTAGTGTCCAAGTCTCTTGCATCAGGCAGATGTCATATGCTGCCATAAAGGTAGCCCACTCAGGAGTAAGCAGCTTATTTTTTAGCCCGGTTATATTCCAGGAGACTACCTTCAGGCATCCTTCCTCTGAACTTTCTGATCCTTCGACTTCCCTAGTCTCCCTATTGCTGATCCTTTTCCTTCCTATATTGACAGCTTTTGGAGCTTCATTCAGCATTTGCGGCAGAATATTTTCCTCTGGTACCCCTGAGCTTCTGTGTACTACATTTGTGGCTTCTGGGGGTGACATTCCTCCTTGACTAAGTCAGTCTACATCTTCCAGAGCACTGAACCTGTTCCAGTGTGGCTGTATCGGGAGTAGTGAACCGTAGGAAGGCATACCCTCCCTAAATCCCCCCCCCATTTAAAGTTCTATGTAATATGGGAAAGCCCCCCCTGTTAATGTGTGTGGATCTTGTGCGACATGGTTCCAGACAAGGAGTGGGGTAGAAATACGAGAGGTGCAGAGGACATATTTGCGTGTCTGAA